>NW_024544604.1:3936996-4580995 GCF_018167655.1 Microtus oregoni
AGGGCAGCACAGCTTCAAGTTACCAGAGCGCACTCTGAAAATGGGTGCCTTTTTCCATGAGAACCAGCTGTGTAATGCCAGCAATAAGCACTCTTGTGTCTCTGTCTGTGTGCTTCCGCTAAATCTATTATCATGACAGCAGGCTATAGAAAACCAGAAAGAGAGTGATGAAAAGAGCAGAGGCAAAGCACCCGGGTCGCACCAAGCAAAACCCTTTTAGATGGGCTGACAAAAAGCCAACCCTCGGACACATGATTAAGGCTAGCGACAATGAGCAAAGTCCCATGGATGACAGTAAATGCAGGCACACATGTCCAGCCCACAGTCACTGAAACTTACACACTTGGGAAAGAAAAGAAAAGCATATTGTTATAGGTCACCACGACACTGTAGAGATTTTGTTATGCAGCATTCTTTATGGCAGTAGCAGACAGATACAACTCCATCAAGCCCAAGATAATCTCCTGCGCTGTCAATTCTCATTCTCTCTCTCTGTATGGGACTTTCTCATTTTCCTCATTCTTTCATAAACACAAGCATCACCTTCCAAACCTGACCACAGTCTCCTGACTGTCCAAGTTTACCTTTCTCTGTTTCTTTGCAGGGTACTTAGAGGCACGATGAATACATGGTAGACCGTCAATCTGCAGCTGGGATTCCTAGGCCCACATGGATTTCCACACTCACTGCTCCTTGCTTTTCAGACTAGAAGAAGAGAGTCAGAAAAGGATTAAGGCAGCATGGGAACTATCCCCTCCTTTTCTAAAGCAGCAAGCTGAGGCTCAGAGAGATTCAATAACTCTTCATGGCCACGTGGCTGGCTGAAAGCAATGCTTGACCCGTTGGCCAAGTTTTTGGCTATGATTCCGGTTCTCTGCTCTGTTTAGCAAGGCCTGCCTGATACCAGTGTGAGGAGATGTCCAGCATGAAAGGAGACAGACCCACGATGAGTTAGCCATATCTTCCAGGAGCAAGAATGGAGAAATACCATCACCACTGCTTCTGGGTGATTATAGTTTACTTAGCCCGTTGATTTTTATTTATTATAAAGATGACATTTTGTTTATCTCACCTTTGTCCCCTTTCTAGTTGGAAGAAGACTGAAGCCTCCAGAGGCTCTTACTGATTCCTTTCTGAGAAGACGCAAGATCAATATATTTAGTTACTCTTTGGACTGTGACAAAATACCCGACAGAAGAAACTTAAGGAAGGAAAGGTTTGGGGAGGCTCATGGTTTCTGGGAATTTAGGTTCATCGTGGCAGGAAATGCATGACTGTGGAGATGGTTCTACCCATGGTGGTGACAGGATGAAACAGTTGTATTCATATTGTGATGAAGAAGATTCAGAACTATATGAAAATAGAGCAAGGCTTTATCTCCAAAATGCCCATCCATGTGGAACCAACTCAACCAGCCAGCCATACCCCACAACCTCCTAAACCAGAGTCACCAACTGGGGCCCACATGTTCAAATCCATCAGCCTTGGAAGGTATTTCAGATTTCAGCTGTGACAGTGAGTAGCTTCTTTTGCTTTGACAAGGAAGCAATGTAGCATGATTTCTAATTGGTCCTAGCAATAAAAATATGAAGTTAGATATTAGGGGTGAAAGCTGAAAGATCTGAGAATCAGGGTGGCCAGCCACTAGTTTTTACCTCTCCAAAGATCCTCAGAACCAAGGCTACAAGATCCTGTCTCTATGAATCCTCACACTGAATGTTCTGAGCTCCTGCCTCCTCCCAACTTATGTTCCCTCTCTCCACCCAGCCATATCCCTTCCTGTCTCCACCTCCCTAGTACTGGGATTAAAGCTATATGATTCCAAGGCTAAGAACAAAGGTGTGGGCTCCCTTTCTCTTTTAGACTGATTCAATTTCATGTAGCCCAGGGTGGCCTTGCACTCACAGAGATCCACCTGCCTCTGTCTCCAGAGTGCTGGGATTAAAGGTGTGAGCCAGTGCTGCCTGTTCTCTACGGCTAACTAGTGTAGCTAGCTCTGCACTCTGATCTTGAAGCAAGCTTTATTTGTTACAGCACAAATAAAATATCACCACAAAGCATTTTAAAAATCTCTAGTAATATTTTTTGAGGTTGTAAGCATGCACAAATAGGTTCCCAAGGTCAAAGAAAGCTTAGGATATGAAAAGTCAAAAGTCAAAATCTTTTTTTTTTTTTTTGGTTTTTTGAGACAGGGTTTCTCTGTAGCTTTGGTGCCTGTCCTGGAACTAGCTCTTGTAGATCAGGCTGGCCTCGAACTCCCAGAGATCCACCTGCCTCTACCTCCCGAGTGCTGGGATTAAAGGCGTGCGCCACCACTGCCCGGCAAAAAGTCAAAATCTTATATGGAGGTCAAGAGGTCACAGTAGCATCGAGACATTATAAGCTGAAGGAACTAGTTTTCTACTTCCCCTGCCCCCCACCCCAAAACTGGGTTCTCCTTGCTCTGGTCAGTGTTATTCATCCCCAGATTAACTGGCAGGGCCATCACTGAACAAAGCACAGTTAATCTTGACCTTACATGGACATCTAATAGGGGGAAATTTTCATGGCAATAGGAGGAAATGCAGATGGGACTGGAGAGATGGCTCAGTGGTCAAGATCACTCACCGCTCTCCAGAGGACCTAGGTTCAGCTCCAGAGGATCTACCGCCCCCTTCTGGCCTCTATGGACACTTCACAATATAGTGCACATACATGCAGGCAAAACACCTATATGCCTGAAATTAAAAATAAATAAATCGGTTTTTTTATAGAAAGGAAATTCTGACTTTATTTGCCTTTCTCTCTTCCTAAGAAGAGTAAAGGGTCACTTTCTAGTATTTTTCCCTCTATTTGTCTCAACTGATGTCACTTCTTCAAGGAAATCCTCCCAGATGCTCAAGAAAAGGTCAGGGGCCCCTTCTCATGCCCCTTATTCTATTGAGTCTGAGATTGCTCAGTTTTAAGATATACCAATATGATAGGTACCAATCAGGAAAAATATGACACTATTTGCTAATACAAGGCTTTCATACCTCTTAGGATTTTTGTTGTGTAGTTATTAAAAGAGTCCTTTTAAATGTATTTCGACAGATTTGTATGATCTAGCACTCTTGTGCAGAAGAAAATACACTCACAATTAACTGGCAGAGGCAATAATCCTTAACTTCCTTTGTACAAGGACAGGATCCTCCTTGGAGGGGATGAGGGAGGGAAGGGCAAATGATTGCATAATGGCCGCAAAGTCACAGCTGGACAGGAGAAATGCATTCTGCTGTTTTATTACACCGAAGGGTGGCTGCAGTCAACAGCGTCATACTGTATAATTCAAAACAGTCAGAAGGAAGGACTTGGAATGTGCTCACCACAAAGCAATGATAAGCATTTGCGATGGGAAATAAGCGCATATCCTGAGTTGACCAATCCACTGGGTATGAAGCTCCCAAACACTGCGTCATACCCCCACTAAGATGTGCAATTATCAACTGTCTGTTAAAAGCATCAGCCCATCAATCTGCTCTTGAAAAATGTGAAGATTTGGAATAGATTTGTGGTGCAGAGTCCCCAGGCCCATGTCTCCACAGCCAGGTTTTTTCTCCTCACTATGACCCACCCCAACTTCCACCACCTGTCTCTCTCTCTTTCCATGGAAGCCCTCTGTCACTGTCGTACACAAGGCGTCTGTTTTGTTCCCTGTCAGAAGAGTTTTATAGACTTGAACTCATGCCTAGTACCTCCTCAGCTGGGGACGACTGGAGTGATTTTGATCCTTAACTTGTCAAGGTATATTTTCAAGCTCAGTGCGGAGAAGTCTCTTGCTAGTGTTGGTATGGCTGGCAAAGCAGCATGCAGAGCTGGTACAATGGCCCAGCTAGGCTGGTTCTCAGGAAAATGCTCCCTCTGTAGAGCGGACATTCTTTCATCTCTTGTGCAAATAAGAACCCATCCATGACTCCTAGAACAGTCTGGTTCTCACAGCATGCATCTGTCAGGGTGACAGACCAAGATAGGACACAGCTCTATCACTTGTTAGTCTTGGGTAGTCTTGGGAATTTGGGCTGGTGACTCTACCCACTCAGCTCTCAGCTTCCTCTTCTGAGAAAGGGGGCTCTCGGTCTCCTCATACACTTATGGAAGCCCAGTAAGCTACGCCCAAGGATGAGGCAAACACAGCACATAGGGAACACAGGGAAACCATGGCCTATGGCTTCTATTGTAAAAGAGGCAACACAAGCCAAAGCTCCCTGTAGTAAGGTTTGCAGAATTGTCAAGCACCCCACCGCAGGATTGTCTCCATGCCGAAGTGAGGAGAAGACAAAAGCCTGCCTGATGGATGCTACGGCAGAAGTGCCCAATGCTCACAGGAAGCAGGCGGGGGCGGGGGGCTCTTAATGTAACTGAAGAAGTGTGTCATCTCAGGGGCAGGGTGCCATATTGGAAGGATGAGCAAAACAGTCAAAGGTCGAGTGGAATGTTGTCGGGGAAGGGCAAGTTTGGCAGGAAGAGAAGCTCTGGTCCTATAACCCACGTGCAGAGACCTGTGAGTATAAGGGATTTTCATGCATCAGTGGCGTATTCCTGTTGGCTAGAAAATTAAATAAACAAAAAAGGTTGTATCTGGTGGGAGAAGGGAAGTAAGAAAAAAGTCCCAGCAAGGAGTTGTCTTGCTCCACAATGCTCTTTCCAGGGATAACTTCTCGACAGCTCACGGGGGCATGGCACACTGTGAAGGGGCAGTTAAGAGATCATTTTTGTAGCCTTGGCAGGAAGTGTTGAGTGATAATCTAGGACTGGGGTCATGGACCAGTCACTAAGCCACATTGTACAGGAGAACTGTGCTGAGTAAGTACATGGGGAGATGCAGAGCAGGCCCCCAACAGTGTGGATCCAGACGCTTGAGAGAAAGCTGGGTTTGACACTGGAAGACATGACCCAGAGAGAGGTTGCATTCAGAAAAGATGGCTCGGGACAGAAGAAAAGAGGAAACTTTGCATGGGGCCACATCCCATCACATGAAGTCTCCATCTCTCCTGGGGATACAGCACAGTGAAGAACGGTGTCCATTTTTTCAGTAATGTTCCCATGACCAACATCCCAGGAGGAATACAACTCTCTCCCATCATTGTCACATAACCTCTCTTCCCTAGCATGAAGGGAATTTGCTTAAATAAAACATGTGTTCTTTGCCCCCACTCTATTTACACAGGGGCCTTGTTCATGTGTGGAAATCTATATAAGACACACACACACACACACACACACACACATATACACACACACAAATGTAGCCTCTATTTTCAAAAAAGTGTCAATTTAAGTGAGATCCCCTTAAAAAATCTTAATTTGGAGCCATTCCAGGGCTACCTCATAACCAATGTAAGATTGTCTTTTTTCTCTCTATATATAAATATTTTAAAGACTTGTCAAGTGGAAACTGACATGGTTTGGGGGAGAGAATGAGTATCGGTTTGGTTTATTGGAAGCAGGCAAGTGAGAGCAACAGAAGGAAATGGAAGGAAATGGGAAGGGAGACCCAGGCAGAAAGCAACATGAGCAAAGGCACGGAGAGCCTGCATTGCTAGCACGCTGGAGTGCAACGGAGCAGTGGAGTCTGTGGTCAACTCAAGGAGCAACAGCTTGAATAAACAGGGGTTGCTTTCATGGAGTCTCAGACAGAAAACTTGCCAGGTGCTGTATTGAGTCAGCCAATCAAAGACTCCAGACGTGGCATTTCTGACACCTCTGTAGCCTTACTCTCATTTTGATTCCAAGAAGGTTGCTTAGCGCTGGCCATCACATCGGCATCTGCATTTAAGACGAAAGAGGGAAGATGATTTATGTCAGCTACTAGAGATTGAGTCCCGCCAAAAGTAGAGTTCAAGCCAAGGACTTGGATGCTGAGAGTTTAGTTGCTAACTTTGGACGTGTAAGAGAGAGTAAGAAACATGACAAAAGCCAGACATGGTGGCATGTGCCTTTCATTCCAGCTATTCAGGCACCTGAAGCTGGGGGGTTTTGAATTCAAGGCTTACCTAGGCTATATTGTAGTGACTAATGAAGCCCTGTCTTAGGAGAGTACTCAGAAAGCGGGAGCCCAGCTGAAGAACTTGCCTAGCGTTTATAAGAGAGGTGGCAAAGAAGCAGGAGATAGCAGAGATGGAAGAGGAGGCCGTGTCAGAGGAAAACAAACAGGAGGTCTAAGGGGAAGAGATGGAGAAGAGAAGGGAAAGATAGAGGAAGAGGAAGAGAAGGAAAATGCAGAGGAGGGAGTGGAGGCTACAGAGGAAGAGGAAAGCAGGTGAAAGGGGACATGGGAGGTGAAGGAACAGGAGAAGCTAGAGGTAGCAGAACAGCGGGTAGAGGTAGAAGAAGAGTTGGAAGATTGTGGGAGGAAGGAGGAAGGTTGAAAAAGACGAAATCACTATGAGTGCATGGCGAGGAGGTTTCTGCTTTGAACAACAGGGGCTTTATTACACCTTGGCTTCCTGAAATGAATACACAATACCTCTTAAAAGTAGGTGGCGGGAACACATGCCCCTTGTCCTCCACTAGCTAAGGATTAAGAGCAATACAGGCCAGCTTTGGCTGTTGTTGGCCTGGTGGGCCTCTGCACTGTTGCTGAAGCCTGGGAGCAGATAGAAGGGCAAGGCACGGCTTGCACTGTGTCCAGACACTTTCAGGATGGAGGGCTTCAGAAGCGCACTATTTGCCCATCGTACCTGCTGCAGCACTCCAAAGCAGCTGTGGGCGAGGAACACGGGGCACTAAAGTTACCTGTTCCAGCTAGACATTCCTGAGCCTCACTGGTCAGAATCATCCAGATTGGTCTGGATATAAGGGAGGCTAGGTGAGCTGAATCTATTCTTCCCTAGCCTCTGCAACAGAGGCAATGAAGGGAAAAGCAAAAAAAAAAAAAAAAAAAAAAAAGCACGCTCGCTCCGGGTGAGACGAAGCCTTGTATGATCTCAGATTCATGCAGGACGTGGTGGGTCATGTCACATGCTCTGTTCGTGCCCCCCCCCTTTACCAATGTGAGGGGAGGTGAGTCCTGATTCGGGAGTGCTCAGCCAGGGCTGAAGTTGGGAGCAGAGCTTGGGATTGCAGCAGGCCTTGGAGCAGCAGGCCCTTCCAATCTTGCCATAATAACCCTCTTGGGCTGTGGAAGAATGCCCTGGCTGGAACTCTGTTTTTACAAAATGAAAGGGAGGAAAGAAAGAAAGCTCCCACATTGCCAAGGTGGGCTCTGTTGTCATGAGACCTGGAACAATGAACCTGGGCATTTGGACTTGGTCTGAGGGGCCATGGGGAGCCTTTGTAGACTCTTAAACAGGAGCATGGCAATTTGGGCTGCTTGAGGGGAGATATTATATAAATAGAAGGGCTTATTTCTCTGTTGATTAGTACTGCCGATTCAGCCAAGAGGAAATGGTGTTTTGGGCAGGCCCACACCTCCAGTGGTGACTGCAGGTGCCCTTAAGGAAGGGGCCGGCTGCTGGCTGACATTCTCCAAAGGGCCCTGCTCTCCCGAAAGCAGCTTGATGCTTATTGCTAATAACAAGGCTGGCAGCCGGCTGCAGCCTTCACTCAAAAGTCTCCAGCTCTCAGTAATCAAAGCCAGGCCGGGGTTGTTCCTTGGCCCTAGACTGCAAAAGGAATTTCCTTAATTTTTTGAACATGGGGAGAATAAAAAGAAGTACATGTTGTTTTATAGGGCAAGTGGGGTGGCAATTTGAAGGAGGCATTTAGACATCACTTTGGCATTAACGTCGGGCCTCATTTAAGGCTTGGAGTGTTAATAAGGATGAGATGTATTTATTTTCCCCTGGGTTCATTTTTAGGAATCCCTGGGCAGTGTTCTGGAATTGATCTGTACTGATTCAAATTTCACGCGACCCCCCCTTCCATTTTCCACATTTCTTTCCTCATCCCTGCTTTAGCCTGACTTGCACCTCATATTAACCTGGAGAAACACCCTAGGCAGGATGCAGAGCCAGGCACCATCGGTACCCACAAAGTACTGCTCATAGGACTGAAGCAGCTCAGGAAACAAAACAGCCTCCTTCTACCCAGAGAATCTGGTTTGAAAATTGGACATTAAGTTACGCTTCTAATTGAAATGAATTTGATGGTTTCAGAACAGTCCCCAATGACCCCAGCCCACATCATAAAAACCACCATGGGCAAATTGGCACCATTCAACCTTGGCTCCGACAGGCTAGGGAGCAAAAGAAGATGTCAACTGAATCTGTGGTTGTTTTTATTCTCAGATAGACAGGCTGGAGCAGCTTCCAGAGGGGAATTCGTGGGTCAGATTACATCACTCTCTTGGCAGCCTGGGAGGCAGTGTGGTATGGAAGTCTCCTCTTGTTTCTGACAGCAATTGATATTTATGTCTTCGGGAACTCTTTTTTGGATAGTTTTTTTTTTTCATTGGCTCCTCCTTCTCTGTAAAGTAAATGAATCAAGCACTGATAGTTCATTCAATTGCTAAAACGTCTCTTAGAAACCAGGGATCCTGGTAGCTTGACTGCTGGCCATCCCACCATCTGGCCTCAAAAGGAAAAGATGCTTGTCCTCCCATGAAAAGTGATCATGAGGGTTGATGAGCTCAAAGCCCAGCAAAATGATATGAACTGGAGAACACGTCCAGGTTTCCAGCCAGGGGACCCCCTTTAGTATTCACTCCCTGGGCTATGTTAAGGTGGCAATGTTTGGAGCACAGACAGAAGACAGCTCTGTCCCTGGGCTAACACATCCTGAGCGACTTGGGGCTGGGATTTGCTTCTACGTGCATTGAGAAAATGATTGAGAGATTTGCAAAATTCCCTCTAATTGATGCGTGGGCTGGAGTGCACTCGAATACTTGTTAGAAAAAGCAAGACTTCAGTCACTGAAAGGGAGGCAGGCCAAGGGAGCTTGCGTTAGGACAGCATCCATGGAAACAGAACAGTGGCCAGGCTCTGCATGACCTAGGTGTTTGTGGTGGGACAGTTGGCAGAATTTAGTAACAGGTTTACTCTTGGTGGGAGGAGTGGTGGACGGGATGTATCGAGGCCAAGCTCTTGTGCAGAGGGATTTGGAACTTGTTGGGATGGTAAATATTGGTGGGAAAGTAATCAAATTGAGAGTGGAAATTCAAAAGCCTATTGACCATTGTGTGCAGTTGGAGTGGCCCATGAGATAAACATTTTGAAGCCATCAGAATCGAAAGGGGATGGGAAGCTCTAGAAGCTGAGGGGAAAGCTTAAGTCATCTTCTCCTTCAAAGACTCTAGGTCATGTGCCACATCTTAGTCCTGTTCCATAAGCCTTCTAAAACCAACAATCTTCCTCCCTCCCTCCCTCCCTCCCTCTCTCCCTCCCTTCTTCCCTCCTTTCCTTCCTCCATTCCAGGAAGTCATGGGTAGAACAGAGACAGAGCATGCTCAAGGCATTCTCACCTCTGCTCTCAATGTGTTCAGGACTTCAAAATCTTTCCACTCCCTCATCCCGGCCTTGGCTTTCTTCCTTGTACTGGACAGAGCTCTGGCATGAATATCTAGGATAATCAGCTTCTATTGGAGAAAGGCTTGGGCCGGGGTAAAGTGCCTGCTGTACATGCATTGTAGCCTAAGTTCAGATCCCCAGAACCCATGTTTAAAACAAAGCAAACAACAACAAGCCAAGCATGGTGGCACATACTTGTAACCCCAGTGTTTTGAAGAACAGAGAGAGCCAGATTCCTGAGGCTCATTGGCCAGCCAGCCTGTTAAAATCAATAACTTTCAGGTTCATAAGAGATGATCCCTCAAAAAAATATAAATGTAGAGATGGATTGAGGAAAGACAGCCAGTATCAGTATCAACCTCTGGTTCCACATGCAAGTACACACATATACACACACACCCACACTAGCAAGTACATTCAAAACACACACACACACACACACACACACACACACACACACCAAAAAGCTATTTCTAGCCCCTATTTCATAGGTTTGAGCCCATGATCATTTGGCCCCATTTGGGCCTATATTGAGGTTACACATCATGGCAGAACCATGTGGTAAGGAAGTGAATCATGCCATGGCAGCCAGGAATGGAGCAGAAAAGACAAGGCTCACATGTCTCTGGTGGCCTAAAACCATTCAGTAGGGCCGCATCCAAAATGTCCCACAATCTCCCAACAGTGTTGTAGGTTAGGAAGCAAACTTTACCACATAGGTCTTTAGCAGACATTCCAGATCCAGACTATAGTACCCTGCACCAGAGGCCTTGTCCAAGGTGCTTTTTTAATAATGGCTATCTTCTCCCACCCTTGCAGACAAGACTCTCTAGTCTGGAACAAACTACTTCCGAAGAGGCACTGGTGCCTAGCCAGGACACGTGAATGTGGGACTGGGTTGCTATGCTCGCCTGGCTCCAGAACACAGCCTGCAGACTCCTCTAGGCCTGACAGCTAGCCTGCACGCCGTAGGCATGCAGCCCAAGTGTGATGATGAGGAGAAGAGACGTTTCATTGTGCGACTGCTCAGTCAGCATAACCCACTTCCTCCATTCCACCTTTTCATTTTCAGCACAGGTGAGAACAAACACACGGGTCTGATGGGAGTTTCTCACATGGACACATCCCACTGCAAAGTGAGAGGCATGGAAGGAGAGCCGTCTTTAGCTCTGTACAAAGCAAGACAACAATTCTGAGTATTGTGTGACTTGCAATTAAGTTGCCCTGAGGAACGCTGACCTAAACAGAAGGTGGGCTTAGACACCATTAACCCCCATCCCAACCCAAGTCTTCCTCGTTGAGCAGGAAAATTACATTTCCCCTCATTTGGCCTCAGACATTACATTTTGGAACAGAAGGTCCAATGCTTGTAGACCTTAGGAACATGGGTTCGGGGACAATACATAGCATGCTGACTGGCTGTCCAAAATTAGCCTTCTGTAACTCTTTGTCTTCTAGTAGCTCACCCGTTGACCAGTTATCCTGACAGGAAATTCACTTGCTTACACGGCTTCTATGAATGGATGGTAGAAATGGCCATAGGGCCCATCTAGAGCCCATGAAGCCAAAGCATCTTCTCCATCACTACCATGATCCATTATAGGGCCATCATGTTATTCAGTGCTCTAGGAGGTTCCAGTGTGGAGTGACACGGGGCCAAAAACACACTTAGAAGGCATTCACTTGCCCAGAAGTGCTGTACACTTGTACACTGTTCATTGATTGCCCAGTTAGTTCTTACCCAGAGCTATGGTCTTTCCATCATCCCAAGCTCTCAATAGTATCCAAGGTCCCATTTGGCTCCAGGTAACCAAGAGTCAGTATGGGTATTGAGGATGAGCAAGTACCCAACTTTCAAGTCGGTTGCAAACAATCTTTGAAGGGGGTACTAGCTCATCCTCAATGCCCATACATCTTACCAAAGAGGAGGATTACTTAGTGTCAGCCCTCTTTCTCCACCTATCACTGGGGTAGTCCACTAAGGATTTATCCCTGAGCCACTAATGAATTTTGCAACTGTCACAAAACAATGCAAATAAGTAAGATGCACATCTGCTGAGCACCGTCATGAGGTCAAACTGTGGGTAAATAAATGCTCACTTCAAGGAGAGGGGAAATCTTAAGGTGAGGAGTGACGGGGCTTTGTTTGCATAAACCCAGCAAGGTATTATGGGTAGGATATTAATTAAATCATGCTCCTGGGCCTCACGGAGCCCCTGCTCAACTGCGTCAGCTTGTTGACAAACTGAACGCAAGGCCCCTAGAGAAAGTACTAACATTTTGATGAACAGGGTTTGTAGGGGGTGATGTTCCCTAACTAGCAATTTAATACACCCCTTGACGTTTTATCTGAGCAACTTGAAAAAAAATGTATGGATAAAAAAGAGGGGCAAACATCAAATATCCAAGGATGAAACTAGTCTTAGGCCACTGGAATTGTTTCATAGGAAGAATTCTGTGCCTCCCAGCCTGCCTCTGGCCTTCCTTCTATGTCCCTCATCTTTCCTCGCCAGCACCCACAAGTCTCTGAATAATGTTGACGCTGCCTCAGGTGGAAATGAAGTTTTAATGAATCTGAGAGTCTGCCCAGAACCCCTGAAATCTTTCCCTTTTGTTCCTCCTTCCTTTTTGAAGGCATTAACCTGATGGCAGGTGCAGTCTTCAGGGAAAGGGCTCTTAGGCAGGAGGAAATAAAAGACCCCATCACAGCTGGAGTGGAGGTTGGTCATTAATAGGCCCTTGGTGGCCATCAGACATGCCCACTCTCCGAGAGACACTGACTGGGTGGATTCAAGCTCCTTGTAATTGACTAATGACCCTGTCCACCCAACACCACCATTCCCATCTTCATTTGCACTACATAGCCCCTTTCAGCTCAGAACTTCATGCATCACTAGAGGACTATAAAGCCTCTTTCATCTGAGAATATGCAGACAAATATGAAGTAATTAGTACTTCCACTAGCCCCCTGGGAGTGTGCAATTGTCCTATGGCCCATGAGCTTCGCAGGCATTCCTTGATGTAGTGTTAAGGGCCCAATGTCAGAAGTCTCCTCGCTTGGCCTCCTCCCTCTCCAGAGTGGTCCAAGCAACTCTCAGCCACATCTTCAAAATGCCTCCCAACCACATCCACCTCATGCCATCTCTGCTCCTTCTGGCTGTCTGCTTGCCTTGCCTGAGAAACCCGCCTCTCACTTCAGCCCTTGCCCCTCTAGTCTCTCACCCAGTTCTCCACCCGGAAGTCAAAGATGGATCTGCAGAAGCCATTTCTTCAGTAAAGAACTGCTTGTGAGTCACTTGCTGCAAAGCTCTCCCTGCCGCCCTCATCCTCCCTGACACTGGTTTACCTTGGTTTGTCAGACAGCAAGAGCTCTCCAGACTCAGAACCTCTATAAGTGTTATTTCCTCATTTAACATGTGGACCAGGAAGTACCAACTTGTGACTAATTCCTTCCACAAATTAAAGTCAGAAGAACCATTCCAAGCCTCGAAGTTTTAGCGTGGTTTGTTACATGTCTCAGCTAACTGAGACAGCATCTATTTTTTTCTCCCAACATAGATTTTTGTTTGGAGATTGCCTTTCTCCATTCTCCAGCATGGGATTCTAATGAAGATCATACCACTTCCAGCCCCAGACCTAGTCAATTAGAGCACCCTGTGCATCCCTCTGACCAGAGGAGCTGGGTCATACTCAGTACATTATTCAAGCTACATCAGTAAAATGTACGAGCCAGGAAATGCCCAAAGAAACAATGAGAAAGAAAAAGTCTCCCCAGTGATGCCTTTGAGCTCCTAGGAGATAAGATCATGGTTGCCATAGGGAAAAAGAGCCCAGTTAAAAACTAATAAGAGTCAAGTTTGATGGCTCACACCTATAATCCCAACACCCAGGAGACTGAGGAATGAGGCTAACCTTGTCTGGGCTACATCATGAGTTCCTAGCATGCCTGTACTACAAATTAAGACCCAGTCTCAAAAAAAGATAGGATACTACTTAGAAATGCAAAGGCAGGGTATAAAATTCATGATACTAACTAGGCACCTAGATCAGTTACTCCTGAATTACTACTTGATATTCTCTACTTTTGTGTATGCTACATGTGTGTGTGTGTGTTGTAGAGGCCAAAGGACAGCCTCAAGTGTCCTTTCTCAGAAGCTATACACCTTGTGTTTTGAGACAGGGTCTCTCGCTAGCCCGGCACTCACAGATTTGTTTAGCTTCAGGGCCTCAGGTATCTGTTTGTCTTTACTCCCTCTGTGCTTGAATTATAAACGTGAACAGCAATACCTGGCTTTTTTCACATGGGTACTGGACATCAAATTCAGGTCTTCATGCTTGCAGAACAAGCATGTAACTTACTCTGCCCTGTCCCAGGTTTTCTAATTTCTTAAGATGTGGTCTCTATTTTCTCAAGGTATTTTAACTTGGATTTTAATCTGCTGTGACCCCCAAACTCCTAGTTTCTGCCTGGACCCAGCTCGTCCCTGACCTCATCCTCCATCTTCAACTATGTCCACCCTGATCATCTCCTTGCCTTCATTCTCACCTCACTGCTTTCTCCCTTCTGAGTCTGTGGCCTTGTCTTTCAAGCCTCCTCTATCTTTCCCCTCTTCCTAAGAATTTAATAGGCAGCAAGTATGGAAGGAAGCCCAAGGTGTTGACTACTTTTGCATGCCTCCTACGAGCAAACGAGAACACCAAGGTAAGGAAAAGACAGGGAGGGCCAATGACACGGTCTGAACCTGGCATTGAAATGAAGCCAGTGCTCTGTGATATGACTTTGTAAATTAATGAGCTGCAAGAACTGTCAAGGAACTCACACTCCAAGAAATGTCACCAGGCACACTGTTCACTGCATGTAACTATAGACTGTTTAACTTGTTTGTATCAAATATGATTCTTTCGAAGTATACTGGGAGGAGTTTCTAACAACCACTATTTCCAGTGTGTCCTAGAGTTTACAGTGTTGACCAAGCAATGCCAGCTTAGTTTTCATTAAGTAAAGGATGTGGCAAGAAAGCAGTCCTTTTGCATTTAAAATAAAGGGAATAAATAAACGTGTGCATAAATAGGTAGGTGAGTGTTTTCAAGAAAATTAATAAAGAAAACACTTTGAGTGGCCATTTATCTTTTATGGAAGTCACTGATGGAGGCCCAGCACTTATTGAGATGATGCCGACATGGTTGTCAATAATTCTAGAATCCCTACACTGAAAAGCAATCCTTGTGAGTTGTATAGATTCTAGTTGGGTAGCTTTTTAAACCATGATGCTAAGATGATACTTTTTAAGCTAAGATGATAATTGTTAACGGTTATTATCCCTTTTCTAGTGTTTCAGGTCTTTTGATCTTTAAAAGATTATTCATTTAATTGTTTTTCTGTGTGTGGTTGTTTTGTCTGTGCAGCACGTGTGTGCAGTGCCCAGGAACGCCAGAAGAGGGTGTCAAATTTCCTAAAACTAGAGTTACAGATAGCTGTGAGCCTCCATATAGGTTTGGGGGCCTTGAATCCAGAATGTCTGGAAGAGTAGCCAGTGATCTTAACAACTGAGCCATTTCTCCACACCCTCCTTTTTTCTTGTGGCTTCTTTTCTTTTCTACAGCTTCTGTGAGCCAGACAGACCTGGAACTCAATATGAAGTTGAAGCTGGCTTCGAACTTCTGTTCTTTTTGCCACCTCACCTTCCAAGTGCTGGCATTACAGGCACATTCCATCATGCCCAGCTTGGATTGTGGACCTTAGTCACAGATTAATTTGTGGTGGCAGATGTCATCCAAGCTCCCACTGATTGATTTGTACCTTCCAAACAGAATTTGAGGTTAGGCCATTCTGACCTTCTGTTAGATATCATGCCCATTCTTAAATCTTAATGACGTAAAGTTAGTGTAAATTTCTAGCAACCCATTTCTCAATCTGACATGGTCTGTGATCTACCAGCTGTTTCTTCTACAGAAGTCTAGCCATAGAAGGGATACATGGAAATTCGGCATCTTCATTATACTATGACCTGCAATGCCTCCAGGGGAGCAAATACACTACTAAAAACTGGGTCTGGCAGCACACAAAGTGTTTGAGATTTCTATTAGTTTTTAAATATCATGAAGAAATGGATGGTTCCAGGGCTGGGTTTATACAGGGACGAAATGAGCCTGGGTATTTGCACCACAACGAAGCACTCAATAAAAGGTGAGAGCAAGGGAGGCAGACTGAGGCGCTTCCTTCTGGAGATGTGTGGGGTGAGCTAAACAACAAAATGAATAATGATTAAATGTAATCCAAATCCAATTTAAAAGTTCAAGAGTCCATATTGATATAAACAAAGCTCAAAAAATGGAGAAAAGAAAGCTCATTTTTTTTTTTTTTGGTCAAGACAGGGTTTCTCTGTGTAGCTTTGGCTTTGCTGGAACTCACTCTGTAGACCAAACTGACCTCAAAGTCACAAAGATCTTCCTGTCTCTGCCTCCCAAGTACTGGGATTAAAGGCATGTATCACCACCGTCCGGCAGAGGCTCTTCCTTATACAGAATACTAGCCAATAAGGAGAAGAAACACCAGGCTTAGACAATCACTGTTTTCTAGCAATCAGCGATATGAATTCAGGCAAGAATCCTGCGTGGATGACCAGAACAACTGGTTGAGTTAACCAGGGGCCCTGATACACATAGCCTCAGAGCAGCCCCTCACAATTATTAGTTATGGGAGTGAAAAAGACAGTGCCATTGCTGTGGCCAATGCTTCTTTAAAAAGCAGTCAAGTGTGACACCAGCACTGAGCAAAGTGACCTCACGCACCCACTGAAGGCTTTCCCAGAGAAGCCTCTGTTAGATGGCCCTCAGCCCGAACACAACTGTGAGGAAACCATGGGCAGGCCAACCTCGAAGGACAGCCTCCAAAACGGCAATCTAAGCTTCTTCAGAACTATTGTGGAAGCTGAAGAAACGCCTAGACTTGTCCTGGAACAAATCAAATGGAAGAGCAGGATAACTCAATGCAGTGTTAGTTCCTGAATTGTATCTGGGTTCAGGAACAACCATAAAAACGCTTTTAAAGATGTGACATCGTACAGGGCACGGTGGCACATGCCTTTAATCCCAGCACTCTGGTGGCAGAGGCAGGCAGGCGGATTTCTGTGAGTTCAAGGCCAGTCTGGTCTACAAGGGAGTTAGTTCCTGGACAGCCAGGACTGTGACACAGAAAGACCCTGTCTCATAAAACAAAAACAAAAACAAAATTACAAGACAAACATGAAAAGCAAAAACAACAGCAACAAAAACATGGGACATCATGGGACAAATGGCTCATTTTACATATGGACTTCAACATAGGCAACATTGCATGAAAGGTAGAGCTTCTGACTGCGGCCATGACCCTGGGGCTTTAGGGGGAAAGCTGCTTCTTTGTAAGAAATGTGTACTGAAGAATTTAGGACAGAACATGCTGATATCTGCAGCTCACTCTTGTCATGACCACTTCTGTGCTGGCACATATGTGTACTTATGATGTGTATATGTATGCTGTATGCTTAGGATGTGCATACACATGCTGTATGCATAGGATGATTAAGACTACATATTGGTCATTCGTCTATTCGGGCAAATAATACCTGGAATTTCATTCAAACAAAGTTTCCTTTTGTTTGGTTAGTTTTCTTCTAAAAACAAAGGCATACACTCACATAAACATGCACACACACACACACACACACACTTGAAAGCTTCTCATTAAGCAATGCAGGGTGTCACCCCTCGAAGGCAAGCAATGACCTACTAACAACCTATATCTGCCCCGACCAATCAGCAAACCACATTTGTGATGAGATCTAAGCTGAAATGAATTAAAATTGCATGTGATTTACAATTCACTTCCTTGAGGTCTCCGGCCACCCCCACAGGAAGATCTGTTGGCCAAAGCTGCCAGTGGAAGAGCAGACTCTGCCACTGCCATTTAGAGATGACCTTGAGCAGGCTGCTCCGTGTCCCTTAGCTTCCTCTTCCATAGCTCTAGGATGAGGATAATCACAGCTGCCGCACAGTGATTCCGTGGGAGTGCGAGCTTAGAGAGAGCGTGGGGGAGGGGAGGAGATGCCGGAGACATCTGTGCTCTACTCCTCCTATGAAGGCAGTGCCTGGCTCCTCTATGCACAGCGCGGAGATGGGATACAGCCTGGCACTTGACATGACTATTGCCCTCTTAGTGGTAACCGTCTTCTTGTCCACCAGGTGACCCAAGTGTGTGTCTCCCACCCTCTAGAATGAACAAAGTTGTTAAACAGTGAGACGGGCATGATGTGACAGCAATTGGTGCCAAGACTTTCTTCACTGATGTTATACATTCTAAGAATGTTTAGAAAGGCAAGGTTCGATGCCCTCCATTGCCCAGGTTAGTGTTCATAGCCCTTCGCCCTCCTTCACGACACCAGGATCCGCCTGAGATATGCGTCTGTCCACACACTCCCAATAAAATGCACCCAGTCCAGTCTTACTCTGTCTGGCACATTCTTGGGTTTCATGGCACCTTCTGCCTTGGGTGGCCTGTTCTATATGGGGGCCAGTTTTCCTAAGGTGCTAACGAGCTCTTCCAGGTTTCAAGTGAAGCAGGTTCCTTTCTTGGTTTCTTGTCATCTGCTGCAGCCATATTGTTCTTAAAGACCTTGCTCAGGACAGAGTCCCCAGACCCATTTTGTCCATTTTTGCCATCTGGCTTGTGGGTTCTGTTAGTAAAATCCAGCCCCAGAACTCAGCTTCTTGCTGCTATTGCATCCATCAAGCTCCTGTCTTTTCCAACTCAGCTCCTAGGTAACTCAGTTCCCCTTCACCCCAATCCATGAAGTTCCATTAGGGTCAAGGAAACTTAGGACAACTTAGCACAGCAGAAAGGTCGGTATGTATCTCTATGGCAGCTCAGTTCCTACCGCTCCCCTCTGCCCTGCCTACATATGGCACTGTGCATTGCTCAAAGACAGCTGCGCTACTCCACTGGCTTCTGCTCGGTTTTCTCTCTTGCAGGGGGAAGTTCACACTCGCTCTTCTAGAAACGTGTACACTGTCCCCTTGCTCTCGGCAGTTCGATGATCATGGTAGAAGTGATGCTGTATGGCTTCTGAGGTCATTAAACAAAAAGCAGGACAAGGTGACACCTGATCCTATGGGCTGTTCATGTTTGTAACCTAGCTGCCGTGTACTGAGGTAGCTCAGGCCATCTGGGAGAGTCACATGGAGGGGTGACGGTTCCCACTGTGCCACAGCCGACAGCCACCATCAACTGGCAGGCATGCGATTAAATGAGACTTCAGATTATTTCAGTCCCAAGCCTTCAAGCTGCCCCAGCTGATGCTTTGTAGAACAGAGAAAAGCTGTCCCCACTGAGCTCAGCTCAGATGGCTGGCTTGTAAGCAAAATTAGTGCTGTCATTACTTTACACCACTACAAACACTGCCTAATCAGACTGCATGGCCGTTGCCACGTTGCTGCTAGATACATGTCAGGATCACGACACTGCCGGGTGACCCTGCCTGGCAGTCTCCACACTTGAGTATCGTGTAGGCCACAGGAGTCTCCTTGTCAGGTATGGTTCTCTCAAACTCCGGGACTTCAGTTTCAAGGGCTGTAGCAAGACTCTGACTCTGCTTTGCCTATTGGGAAGTTGTTTCTCATCTTGTTGGGAAGGAATTTCCCCTATATGAGCCCTATCCCTTCCCAAGAAGGTGCATGCCTTGCCCCTTCATCAGGGCCTCATTGTCAGCTGGGAGGCTGGGTGAGACACTAACATGCACCTGACAAAGGTCCAAAACATTTAACCTGACACATAGACCATAACAAGATATAGACTTGATTATAGAATCCCATTGTAGAGGGCATCCTCCGAGAAGAATGGCGTGCCATGAGGGCGAGAGAGATCACAGCTGCATGCCTACATGGGTACAGGATTCTAGATGCTTTTCTTCTCGGTATTGTGGATGGAAGCTAGGGTCTCTCGCATGCAAGATAGGCATTCTGCATTGAATCACATTCCCGGCCTTTTATAAATTCTTTATTCCTAAGTTCTTTATGTCACTAAGTCACCCAGGCTGCTATGGAACTCATCCTGTAAACCAGGCAGACCTTGAACTTGCATTTCTCTTGTCTCGGTCTCTCAAGTAGTTGGGATTATTAACCTACATCACTGTCCCTAGCTTCTAGATGTTTCAGAACACTATATAATAGACAAGTGAAGGTGAAGAAGCCCAGCTTCATTTCCTGGCTAAAATCTATAGATCTCAATGTCTTGCTACAGACCTGTTCTTTCCACAGGCAGAAAGAATTTTTGCCTTCCCTCTTCTTCCCTCTCCATATGTTTTACTCACCTGCAAGAAACCCATATCTGTGAAGGCTCCTCCCCTAAAGGAAAGCTGCAGTAATTGTTTCATGTCTGGCAACAAGTCCATCCCCATAGTGAGCTGGACTTATGCAAATCAATTCCAGTGAAGTAGTCTCTTTCATATTCTTTGTCATGGAGATTGTTTGTGATGCTATGATTGACTTACAGTTGGCAGAAGGTCTTCACGTTGCTGTGTCTATCTAGCCTCTAGTCTCCAAAGCTTGCTCAAGTCACACACAGGATATGCTTCAAACACATGACTCCACGTTCCTTCCAATAGCCAAGTTGCTCAGGGACAAACACAAAAAGCTGAGCAAGAGTCTCTCTTCAAACATGAGTAAACTTGGAGTGGTGGCCTGCATCTGTAACCCAGGTCCTTGAGAGCCTGGGGGAAAGGATCTGAAATTTGAAGCTGATTTAGGTTGAATAGTGAGGCTCTATCTCAACAACAGCACACACATGCACACACACATACAGAACACATGAACAAAAATGAGTGGAGCCATCTATCAATTTGGTCAGTTGTTGAATTGCATTAATGATAGGGCTCAGCATGGGAAGTTTTGTGCTAGAAGAGACAGCTCTAATATCCTGGTCATTTCTGAGGGCCACAATACGGCCCTCAGTAGCTATTCAACAAGTTGGTACAAATTCTTCTCTCTCATGATGAAGAGTGATAGTAGATACGACCAGCAAGCCCAGAGCTTGATAAATGATCTGTCTGACTTAGTTCGGATTCTTCAAAAGCACATCCTAAGACAGGGCTTTGAGGGTAAATGGTTTATTTTTAAAAGATCTATATGGAATGAGATGTGAGTTGGGGTTCTCCAGAGACATAGAACCAATCAGATGTGTGTTGTTGACAGAGAAAGAATAGATGGAGGTGAACATGTGGGTGGACATGGAAATGAAGATGGAATTAGAGACTGGAAATGGAAGGAAAGCTAAGAATTGAGATTGAAGTGACAATGGGGATAGAGATGATGGAGATAATGTGTGATGAGGATAGAGATGTAGATGGAGGGAAAGACAGAGATGGAAGCCGGGCAGTGGTCACACACGCCTCTAATCCCAACACTTGGGAGGCAAAAGCAAGCAGAACTCTGTGAGTTCAAGGCCAGCCTGGTCTATATAGTAAATTCCAGGAACCCAGAACTACTTATTACACAGAAGGAGTCCTGTCTCAAAACAAAACAAAAGATAGAAATGAAAAACAGATATGGAGCTGAAGATAGATTTTCTTTTAATGAATTGGCTCATACATTTCTTTGTCATCTCAGACACAAAACATCCAGAACTACAGAAAGAGTTGACATTACAATCTCAAGTCTGAAGGCAGTCTACAGCCATTCTTTCTTCCTCCTGGGACCTTAGTCTCTTTAGGGCCTTCAAAGGATTAA
The DNA here is from genome assembly GCF_018167655.1 of Microtus oregoni. Classification (NCBI taxonomy): domain Eukaryota; kingdom Metazoa; phylum Chordata; class Mammalia; order Rodentia; family Cricetidae; genus Microtus; species Microtus oregoni. The sequence goes on from NW_024544604.1 coordinate 3,958,218, forward strand.
AGGACTCTCAGACCTAGTCCAGAGGACAGGATGCTTCCCTCACCCCAGTCTATTGATCAACATTTTAATCTCGTCCAAAATTGGAAAAAAAAAACCTTCACAGAAACATCTAGGATTGTGTTTGACCCAAACTGTACTAGCCAAACTGCTGTAGAAAATTAACTGTCACCAGAAGGGAAAAGGGGGAGAGGGGCAGCCATGAATTGACTCCTTGTTAAGTGGGTTCTCTAAGACTCTGGGTGGAATGTCACTAGGGAAATCTGGAGACAGCATGAAGGGTGTCTTAGTCCTCTCTGCCTGAGAAGCAGGGAGCAAGAGACAGTGTTCCCTTGTCTATTAAAAGGGAGCACATCTCCCCCATAGAGTTGTTGTAGTGGGGTAGAAGCAATGGATATAAGTTAGATGGGTTTCCCTAAAAAGAGCGAGAGCTTGGTTATAGACTATTTGCAGGGACTGAGCACCAAGAACAGGAAGAGAGAACCAGGCTGGAAGAGAAGTTGCGGGTACCAGGAATCCCTGAGGTCTGGAAGAGAAGTTGTGGGCACTAGGAATCCCTGAGGTTTTTGATGTAGGCAATGTGAGCTTGATTCCTCCAGGACTCCTAGGCAACAAGCGAATGCTTTCCAGCATAACACTTCCTGTGGCTTTTAACTTCCATTCATTGAGCTGAGTGTTCCCCTGGTATGATTATGTCTATCACATTGCTAGACTTTGTTTCTGGGCTCCACTGATTCTTAGGCCATGATGAAGGCCACGAGGGAGAAATAGATGTAGGGATATATGTTGCAAGTTTGGTATAGAACAGTTTCAATGTGTCCCTGAACATGCATGGTTCTGTTACTATTGGGGCACATACCAGTGGTACTCCTAGGGACCCCAAACATTCACTGCAGTGTGTAAGGTGCCTGACTCTGACACCCCTCGACAGGGACAGAATTGCAGAGGACAGCCCCCCACGTTTTGATGAGGATGTGGAGAGAACGGAGTCTTTGTGCTCCGTGGGTGAGAGGTAAGCTGGCCCAACTTTTCAAGAAAGCAATCTGATTTGGCTCAGTGACATTTTGTGAGAACATGTCCTAGTATCTAGTGACCACCCCATCCTAGTGCAGGAGTCAGAGAAAATATCTCATGCACAAGTCTGTGGAGGTATTTTTATTTTAAAGATTCTCACCACAGACCTGTTGGTAGCAACAACCTGGAGGACAGCTAGCCTCAATTTGGGCTTAATCCTTAGGAAAGAGGATGGAAAAAATATAGTGGATATGTACATCTTCTAGCTTCATTTATATTATAGTGGTAAAATAGCAGATAAAAACAACATCATGCAGGAAAGGATCTACATAGCTAACAATCCTTATATACTACATCACGCTGGAGAAATAAAGACAGGAAGCTAAGCACCCAATCGCATCATATCGATAGGCTAGAGCGGAGAGACATGAATGCACCCATGCTGTCTGCTGGCTTCCTTCGCTCTTGTGTACTTCAGGACCCAGGCTAGAGAATGATGTCACCCAAGCTGGATGGGTCTTCTCATACCCATCATCAATCAAGACTATCTCCACAGATGTGCCCATAGGCCAATCTGATCTAGAAAGTTCCCCAATTACTACTCTCTTTCCAGGCTATTCTGGACTGGAGCAAATTGCCATTTCAAAGTCGCCGTCAGAGTGCACTCGATGGACTCTCCAGGCATAGGAAGGCACACACAAGCCCACCTGATGGCAGCCAGCACCTCTTCACAATGCTGCGGCAATAAGAAAAAGGTAGGAAATTGAATGAGATACATAGCAAGAGACTGGATATAAAAAATAAGAATTCCACCCACAACGTGGTATTGAATTACAAAGATGTGTACATGTCTTAGGCCACATGTTAGGATGACTGTGGGGGAGGGGAACAAGAGCAAACACTGAGGATGACGAGGGCAGTGGCTCTCTGAGAGGAAATAAAGGCAAGCAAGCCTTTCCGCGGAGCCAGTTTCATCATGTGCTAACAGCTGGGGAGTATGATCACCCCACCACCAAAGCCCTATATAGATGGTTTATTGTTTGGGTTTCTTGAGAAACGATCTTGCTACTTAGACAAGGCTAGCCTCAAACTCATGACAATCTTCATGCCTTTTTCCTCCCAAATGCCTAGATTACAGGTAGGTACCAACATGCCAGGTGTAAATGGATGTTTTTGAAGTAAATGAAGTGCCTGGGACACAGCAGGAATTCGCAAATAGCTGCTAAGAATGTGCCTGACTGGATGGTCGAGCAATTGTTGGCAACCATGCCCAGCTGATCACATTCTCACCCTGGAAAACAGAAGGTAGACAAGCTAGTTTCTCCACCCTGGTATCTAGAGAGATAGGTCCTAGCAGGTGGACTCTATTTTTTGGAATAGGACAAATCCATAATTTATTTTTATTAACCTCTGCTTGCAACTGAGCATGTCCACAGTTGTTAGTGTATCTGGAAGTTTATCACCAAGAAAAAGTGTGGGTATTTCTGCAGCACTTTATAGTTGTTGTAGGTATCATGAAATATGCTTAGCAGCACTTGGAAATCATAATAGTTATTAGAGCTGCCACTGGATCATATTTAAGGCATTAATAATTGTGTATTTATCATATTTCTGGTTTTTAATATTTTTATAAGCATATTTTAATATCTTCGGCTTCCTTTGTGACTGTATTTTTTGTACATGTTGAAACCATTATTTTCTGAGGAAACATCCGTGAGCTTTCCCAGCTCCTAAAGACAGCACAACACAGCAAAGGTGAAGACCTTCCCACCTCGAACAGGCTTTCTCTCTTCTTCCTTGGGAGAAGACTTGAAAAACACAAGCAGGTCTTCTATTGTGCCATCTTCAGTGACCAAGAATGAGCTCAAAGGTGACCCCAGGTCCGGTGCTATCCAGGGGTGCCAGAACCAGAATGACACCCTCTGAAGCGACAAGAAGAAAGAAACAAAGAAAAGGAATGGAGAGGAAAGAGGAGAAGGGAAAGAAATAAAAAGAACGAACATTCGCCTGTTTTTTCACATCACTGAATTGAACTTTACTTTTAATAAAAGTATTATTAGTTGAAATGGCATGCTCATTATTTTGCATTTCCAGGATACTCAGAGGCATGGTCCCAGTAATTATTTGAGATGGGCCAAGGCGGCATGTTCTCTACTACTGAATATGCTTGAAAAAGCATCCCCCATTTCAGTGGTAGCTTTTCCCCAGGCTATACAACCACACAGTCTCTGCTGTCTTTTTCCTCATGTCTCTTTGTAGCCAGCCTCAGTGCTAACAAGCGCTCCTGCTCTGAGACATGGGTACGTGACCCTGGTGAGGAGAAAGATTTGACTCCGGTAGGTGCCAGGTCTGCACTAACCGACCATCCCACAGACAAGGCTTTTTCTCCTTACATGCAGTCTCCAGAGCTCTGCTTATTGATGGTGCTCTCTGAGGGGGACTCTCACCTGCTGCAGGGCTTCACTATAGTACCTTTATTTGGAAAATGCAAGGACGACCTTAAGAGCATGGTGGGACCCAGAGACAGGGAGGGGAGGGCAGCCTTGCTTGTATATTGAGAGTGGAGAGTCAAGGCTTCGAGCTCACACAGGCAAACTGAGTCTTCTGAGGTTCTGAAACACCTCCTGGATATAGAGATGCAGACTCTCATTGCTGAGGAAGAGGGAAGGAGCCAACAGAATCCAGAAGGTAGGGAAGGGCTTGGGACCCTGCTGTTCATCTAACACCAAGAAGCCATCTGCTATTGTGCCTCAACTGTATGATCTTATCTCTGTCCCCTTAGCTGGAAGTGGTTGGGGTTTTCCCAGGGTTTCAAAGTAAAGGTCCATGACCCAAATTCAGTTCTTGAGTATATCTTGTTTTGCTCAAATGTCTTTGAAAGACACGTCACTATGGATGCTCCTATGTGTGTACATGTGTGTGGAGGAGGGCGGAGGTCAAGGTTAGGTATCTTCCAAAACACCTTATTTTTCAACACGGGGTCTCTCACTGGCCCTGGAACTCACCAACTTGGCTAGGCTAGCTAGACAGTGGATTCTAGGGATCCATGTGTCTCCACATGCCCAGACTGTGATTACAGGCATAAACCACCATGCCCACCCAGTTTGGGAGTGCCAGAAACCTGAACTCAGGTCCTTGGGTTTCAGCCAGAGAAATGTCACCAACTAATCAATCTCCTCAGCATCCCCCAACTGGCTTGTAAAAGATTGTCTCGTGGAACCAATGTCTCCAAATCACGTGATTCCATGTGAAATGTGCCATTTACAAGTTTTCCTTGGGGTTGGAGAGATGGTTCAGTAGTTAAAGCACTGGCTTCTCTTCCAGAGGACTGGGACTTAATGGTAGCTCACAGCTGTCTGCAACTCCAGTTCCTGAGGATCCAACACCCTCACACAGACATGCATGCAGGTCAACACCAATGCACATAAAATAAAAATAAATAGATCATTTTGAAAAGGGGACCCTTTCCCATTCAAATTTTTTTCTCTAGAAAGATCTGTTTGGAAAAACTGGACCCCAAACAAGGCAATCCCTAATACCATATGTTTCTGGGAATCTAGAACTTTCCCCTTTTCTGCCAAAGTAAAATGGCCTAAGGAGGACACCATTTATAGCTTCTTGGCAGACTCTCTCCCTCCCCTATTTTTGAAAAGTTGGGGAAGGGGAGTTAAATGTTGCTCTGAGAAGGGGATATTCCATTTTGTTTGGTTTTATAGAGAATAGGACACTGGCCTATCTCTTCCCATAGCTGGGGAATAAGGGACCTAGGGAGTCTCTGACTGTCGTGCCAAGGTGACAGAGCCAGGATGTTTTCGCGTCAGCTGGCAGGCCACCTGCTTACAAGGAAGACCTAGAAATCTGTTTCCTGGTGACAGCGAGGGAACATCTTTCTCCTGGCACACCTACCTCCAGACTCAAGCCCAGAGACATTTTGTAACCTAAGAACAGCTCTTGCCTGTACCATACACAGAACTGCCAGATTCCTCCACTCCCTCCATCAACTCCTTGCTGATGGTGACCCAGCATGAGATGAATTGGCTGGTTACCTCCAGCTTAAAGAATTGCTCAGGCTCCTGGGTTCCAGCCAACTCCCTGGAGGCCACTGACTGTGCCCATCAAGCAAAGTGGGACTTGAGAGCTCTCAGCCCATTGCGGAGCTGGCCTGGGAGCTGGCAGCTGATGACCCAGGCTGGGCCCTGATTGCCAATCTAGACTGCATGGCGAAATATCCCTTCCTCAGAGATCCCCTCAAACACAGCTGTGATTAGTCTAGTCGACCAGACCTTCCAGAAAATAAAAAAAAACCTCACTGATTTCGAATCGTAATGAGAAAGTCCAACAGGGTGGAACATGAATCTAGGGTTTAAGTGAACTTTTTTTTAAACCAATGCATGAAATACAGAGCAACGAGATAGGCAAGAAGTAACCCTGGCTAAATGAATGGGGAAGAGTTGGACAGGATACTTAACTTCTTTTTTTTTGAAGAATAGAAGTGGGTACTTTTTTTCTTCCATTTATTTTATTTATTTTTAATTAAAAATTTCTACCTCCTCCCCTCCTTCCTTTTCCCTCCCTCATCCTCCATCCCCTCCCCTCCCTCTCCAGTCCAAAGACCTGTCAGGGTTCCCTGCCCTGTGGGAAGACCAAGGTCTTCCCCCCTCCATCCAGGTCTAGGAAGGTGAGCATCCAAACAGGGTAGGCTCCCACAAAGCCAGTACGTGCAGTAGGATCAAAACCCAGTGCCATTGTCCTTGGCTTCTCAGCCAGCCTTCATTGTCCGCCATGTTCAGAAAGTCCGGTTTGATCACATGCTGATTCTTAACAACTTGAATTCTTAGCTGGGAGTGGCCTTACCAAAAAAAAAATGAGGATGCTGCTCTGCTAATTAGCTTTCTGCGAACCTGAATCCAGGGTCTCTCACTCACTAGCTGTGTGACCTTGGGCAGAGCTTGCCCTCTCTGTGTCTCAAAATCGTCACCTCTTAAATAGAGAGAATACCAAAACTGCCCTCACAGAATTGCTTTGAAGACTGAGTGAGATATGTATGTAACGGACTCCAGACAGTACCACGCTGAGAGTGGGAACTCACTAAATATTACATATTATGGCAAGATTGTTCTGCCTGTTTTGTTTTGCTTTGCTTTTCCTTTCAACGATTAGTGCCCGTGTTGACGTAGCTCTGGTTCTTTATAACAAAAAATAAATCCCAATTTGTGAACACTGAACTCTGAATGAATGTGTTCTTACTAGCCAGCCTCTAGCCTTTCCCACAGAAAATCTGATAAATTCTGGGGTGTGCTCTCACAGACAAAAGCCGCCCCCCCCAGTAGCAAGCCCAAGGTAGAGAGCAGGGCAAGGAGCCCACATGAGTGGAGCCTAGCCCAAGGACTTTGTATATTTAGCTGGCCTGCTGGCATCTCCCTGCACCTTCATAGGTGAAGGTGAAGCAGCAGAATCCAATTTTTTGTCACCGTGTGAAATTATGAGACTCCATTCTGCTTGCATTTGTATCATCAGAGCACGACGGACACGTGGGGTAATTGCTGTTGCTGGGTTACTCCTTGTAAGTTCAAACAACTTCACACGCTGAATGCCAATGGGTCTGCCATGACCTGCGTGAATTAAAGCAATGCTTCCTGCCTGGGTAGGCTTCGCCGTGCTTTAGTCCAACTGCTTATGATGAAGGTAATATGACAGGAAAGGGGGAAATGAAAACACCATGCGGGGAGCCACGCTGAAGCGGCTTTCCTTCCTCTCCTCACTTCTCGGCTTCCATTTTCTGCCTTCCTCCACCTCCCCTTCATCTCCCATTCCTCCTGTCTCTCTTCCTCTCCTACCTTTCTTCCTCCTTGTTCTCACGCCTCACTCCTCCCTGCCGTCCCCTCTTTTTTCCATCCCTCTTTCCCCCCCTCATCTCCTCTTTTCTCTCACTCAGGTTCTTTGTTCATTTCCTCTTTCCCTCTCGTGGCTTCTTCCCTCTTTCCTTTCCTTGCTCCTTCTCCCTCCTTCCTTCCCTCCCTCCCTTCTTTCCTTTCTTCTCTCCACCACTTCCTTCTCCTTCCTTTCTTCTTCTCCTTTTCTTGATCCTCCTCTGTCTCCTGTCTTTTTCCCTCTCCTGATTTTTTTCTCTTCTCCCTTTCCTGTCATTTCCTAGCTCAGAGGAGAGGCCTGGCTCAGGGCCTCTCCATGGTCTTGGACGCACTTTCCATATGTACACAAGTCCGAGACTCCTGTGTCCAAACACCAGGAAGCCAGGTGATTTGGGCTAGCTAAAAGAAGGGATTTCTCAAATCTGCCGCAGGTCAACTCTCTAAGATGCAAAGGGAAAGTAAGCCTCTTTCTTTAAAGGTTAACTTGCCCATTTTAATTGCCTCTTATGGAAGATGCCTCCACAACCCTCTCAGCTCACTAATGCCCCATGTCTCCCACGGCCATTTTCTTCCTCTAGCTGCAGAAGCGTGGGGTACTGAGACACCCAATACTCTCGCTCTGTACAAATGTGAGTCCACAGCGACACAAGACCCGGGAAGAACTTGGAGCCTTTTACACAGGTACCAAGCATGCCAGGTGCTTGTTGTCACTCACCACCACTGAGTAGCAGACTACCCTGACCCTGCAAACAAGTATTACTATGTCTTGGGGCTGAGAATTGAGAGGACTCAGCACTCGGGATGAGTGGTGGCAGGGCTTGGGATCCCCTAGAGGCTCAACTGGATGGGCCAGCCAAGGTAGCTCCTGCACGGTGATGGTCACCGTTGCTCACTGATGGCCAGAAGGTTGGCAGAGACTCTCCCTGGAGCACCTCTACAGGGCCTCTGGTGTGTCTCAGGCTTCTTGGCACGGTGACTGAGTTCTGAGAGTATCCTGCGACAAAAACATGGAGAGCCTGGACCCCCGAAGGACAGGTGCATGAAGAGAGTCCCAGGAGAAACAGACAGAAGCTGCCTGGCCTTTTAGGAGCCAGCTCAGACACCACGGTGTCATTTTCTCCATACACAGTTGGTCAAAACAGTAGCAAGCCTGGCACATTCCAGGGGAGCAGGCATAGATGCTACCCCTCAATGGAAGAGTGCCAGAGAATTTAAAAACTGCTACAGTGTTGTTTGAAAACAAGAAATTAATTTTATTTAACTTGAAAGTCCTGATTATGCCAAAACACCAGCCTGTGTGGTTAACAGGAGAGAGGCAGGGAAGGGGGGGAGAGTGGAGGAAGTGAAGAGAGCAGCGAGTGAGACCATTTCATACTTTTCAATTATCCTTTTAAGGGTCAAGTAACAAATGATAAACACTCAACGTAATTTAATTTTAAAAGCTGAAAAAAAAAGGCAAACTAATAAAAGCGCTTGTCACACAAGCCTGACGAACTAAATTTGGTCCCCAGAACCCAAGATGGAAGGAAAGACATGACGCTCAAACGTTGACCTCTGACCTCCACACATGTGTTCACACTCTCTTGCCTGCTTTATCACACAATAATAATAATGAAAAATTACAATTTTTTAAAAAACTTATTTGGCATTTTATAGTTGGAGACATACCATAAAATTGAATCTTTATTATCTCTCTCAAAGTCATGTCTAGGAATACAGTTTCTACGTCCCCCAAAGGCAACCACAGCCTGGTAGCACTGTACCCTTTCAATAGGACTGCTGTACACCCACTCACTACCACCCCTCCCATCCCTATTGCCTCCTGTGGTGGTTTAAAGGAATGTGGCCTCAGAGGCTCATAGGGAATGAATGGCACTCTGGGGAGGTGTGGCCTTGTTAGAGTAGGAGTGGCCTTGTTGGAGAAAGTATGTCATGGGAGGTGACTTTGAGTTCTCAGATGCCCAAGCCATGCTCATTGTAACTGTCACTTCCTGCTGCCTTGGATCCAGAGGTAGAACTCTCAGCTCCCTCTCCAGCACCATGTCTGCCTGCATGCTGCCATGCTCGCTGCCATGACAATAGTGAACTAACCCTCTGAACTGTAAGCCAGCCCCAATTAAATACTTTCCTTATGAGAGTTGTCATGGTCATGGTGTCTCTTCACAGCGATAGAAACCATAACTCTGACCCCTCCAGATCAGGAGGGTATATATCAGTAGCCATATATCTACATAGCTAGATAACTTACTAGGTGATTTTTCCCCACCCCTGGGGTTTGACTTAGTTTCAGTCAGAACAAAATACTGTTCTTGGCGTCGTGTCTTTGTCAGAAGTGGGAGAATACAACACTGAGCTACTTATCAACACGAATAGAAAAGGGCATTTTGTGGGCATAGAACCTTCCTGTGCTGTTCTGGATACACACGAAACAGGATCTGTGCTGACTATTCTCACACGCCTGCCTCTTGTTCCTGCTTTCTATGCTCTGTTCTCTCCCTCCTCCATTCCTTTTAGTTCCCTCTCCATTTTCTTCTTCCTTTCCACAGGAAGAAGAGCTGATGGGTCCTTGCCAGTAAAACTGGACTGATTTCACCTTCCGTCTGATACTGTTAGAGGTGGTAAGTCAGTGTTTTCCTCTCCTGACGTCTGTCTTTTTACACAATAGCCAACAAGATTAAGCCTTTGGAGCTCTAACTGCTGCATTTGGTCCATCAGATGTCTTGCAAGTCCTCCGGGACCAGACTTCACTGCTTTCCCAAATGTATGAGTAGGTGGTCTGTCCAGGGTGATCTCCTTTGCCAGACCAGTCCTGGGCCTCCACAACCCTGTTCATCTTGCAGGCCATACGAAGATCTCCCCTTTCAACTGGTTCATGAGGAACAAGGGGCCATCAACTTCTTCTCACTGGGAATTCTCCCATGTTCATTCTTCGGGGTGTGTGGGGGTGGGGGCGGACTGGCATTTGGCTACAGAGTCCAGTCTTGTTGCTGAAGAGAGTTTAGGCACATGTTTGTGACTGACTTTTTCTGTCCACGTGGCCAGCCTGTCCAGTTCCTCTAATGGCCATGTGGCCTTGATTCACCTAGGGTGGTGATCATGAAAAGTGCCCATGTCCTTCATGGCACAGCTTTCCACATGTGAAAGGAGTCTCCGCATGTGCCAGCTCTCGCAGCCCTGGGGAAAACAAGCCCGGGATTCTGCCTCAGTGGCGCAGGCCTCTAGCAGTGAGACAGCCAGCCACACTGGCTCATGCTGGAGCCCATGAAAGGTCTCAGGTGAAAGGGCCTGAGCTATGCCACACAGAGAAGAGCCAACGTTGTGAGGAGTGAGTAGGCTGCTGCACCCGCTCCCATCAAGAAACCAGATATTTTAACAGGAAATTTCCCTTGAAGAATGTCTGGATGGGCATGATGGCACATGACTGTACTCTTAGCACTCAAAAGGCTAAGCAAGGTGGGAGAATAATGAGTTTGGGGCCAGCCTGAGCTATGTAGTGAGAGGCTCTCCAAACAAAACGAAAGGAAACTTCTGTGAGATCCTTCTTGTTTCGATGTGTTTACCTTTGTTTTCTGGTTGTGCGTGTCTTGACTAAGTGTGAACACCTGTGAACCACCTGTACTATGCCCACAAAGATCAGAGTGGGCATCAGTTCCCCAGAGACTGGACTGACAGGTGGGTGTGAGCTGCCATGTGGGTACTGGGGATCAAAGCTAGATTTGATCCTGCGAGAGGAGTGTCTTAACACCGAGATACCTCCCCAGCTCCTGAAAGTTTTTGAAGGAGACATTTTCCTGACAGTTCCTCAGGGAAACGGCTCATAGCTCTTAGGAAAAAGACACTTCATCTCTCTCGGTGCTTATTTGACTCAGAGAGATGAGCCCATGGAGCAATGAAACTGGTGTTTACTTTCCCATGAGAATCAGTGTGTGTGTGTGTGTGTGTGTGTGTGTGTGTGTGTGCGCGCGCGCGCATAAATGTACATGCATATATCAGGACATGTGGATCTGTATCTGCAAAGGGTATATACAATAATTTCCTAATTTCCTGTTTGCATGTGAATATGTATTTCTTTCATATTTGTGCATGCATATGTCTGAGTACTGGCATTGTTTTCATGCATCATAACAAATCTAACAGGGAAGTAGGAAAGCCAAGGGATGTCGTGAATTCAACATGGAGCCTTCCCTACTTAGGCCTCTCTACCATTAAATACCCACTGGTATAGGCCAACATGAAAAGCAAAGGGAATGTCATGCAAGTGTCGTGTTGTGTGACTTTTCCTGGAGAGAGATAAACAAAAGTCTGTTCACCCTAGACAGGACACCAAGGAAAGGTCTACGAAAGAGTTCCATGGAGTCTAGCTTAGTGAACTGGCTAGTCTACTGGGGTTATAGGAGTCTAAACTTAGGTGACGGAAACACTGCTGCCTTACTGAAAAGCCCACCCCAGCGTGGGCAATGGAAGCTGCATCCCAGGAGGTTGCTGCAGAAATTTCCAGGCATCTGGGCCAGCCAGAGCATCTCTTCCTCACAGCTTAGATAACCTTGGTAAGTGGCCTTGGAGATCTTCCAACTTTGAGGATCTTCACTCGTCCGTCCTGTAAATTTCATGCACTTCCTAAGTCCTGCAGTTCCCTTCCTCCCTCCAGTAAGAAAGACCCAGAAACTGCTGAGGAGAGGGCCATGGGAATACCACATTGAGCAGTAAGTGGGCAAATAGTTTTCTCTGTTGCCAGGTCCTCTACCCTCTGGGTAGCCCAGATACTTGGGATCAGACCAGACCACTGAATCTGTGAAGGCTTCTAGAAGGTACAGCAGCTGGGCAAGGGGTGCTACAGCTCTAAAGGCAGCTGCTGGAAAAGTCTCTGCCTCCTTTCACTACCCTGCCCATTCCAGTGCATGGAATAGGCTGCCCTTAGAGCTGTAGCACCCGCAGCAGTTTCTGGGTCTTTCTTCCTTGCTTACTTCTCTGGCATCCCGGAGTGTGGGAGGAAATTAGAGTACAGGCCTACTCCACTCGGCCCCATGATGTCATCATTGGCTTGCTTGGGGAGGATGCTCTTTCATGTGGGCTATTTCTAGATGCTTTGGAGACTTCCAGTGCTGAACTGCTTCCCACAAAAGTACCCTGAGACATTTCCCCATTGGATTGCTTTGAGGGTTCACTGCGTTACTTTCAGACTGTATAACACCATGACAACCCTGAGCTCCTGGCCACTGTGCTCAGCCGTAGCCTGCACTGCAGTTGCCAAGGCTCTCTTCAGACTGGCTTTTAGTGTCCTGGGATGCACAGGACAAGTCTGCAACTCAGGCTCATGCCTCTCAAGGGCACTTCCAATATGCCCTCTAGAGGCTCTCAGGATGCTCTCAGGGTTGCCCTAGCCAACCCTGGCTTACTGGCAGCAGGCTGTGATAGCAGCTGGAGCCAGGGAAAGGCCTGAGAAATGCCCTTGGCTTTCTTACAATCCACTTGTGTGGCTCACTCATATTTCCAAGCTGCTACTTCCATAAGGGAGCAGGGCTTACTTAGCAGGAGATGCTTATGTGGCGATTTCTCATTCACTGCCCTGTCTAGAGAGCTAACGTGTCAAGAACAGGTCTAAGGCTGAGAGTGCAGCCAGAGGACAGGGCATCCGTTTCAGTTCTGAATCCTGACACATCTCAGTTGTGTGTCTGTGGCAAAATTACAATCTCTGTGTCTCCACTTTCCACAGAATGAGATGTCCCACGGCCTTCCCTTCCAGACTGCAGTGAGCACTACATGAGTTATTATAGCAACGGGGCCTCATGGCAGCGGGCACACATTAGATGCTCCTGCGTGTGATTCCTCCATCTCTGTTGCTATACAGTAAGTGTTTGGTAACCAATTACCTTTAGCCACAAGGAAGAGATCAGACATCAGGGACCTGAAAGTGGGGCTCTTGCAGCTCAGCTCCAGGTAGAAATTCTAACTCCCAGTCAAGAAGGTTCCTGATTCTCCTTTTGTCTTTCCATCTTTCTGAGGCCTAATAGCAGGTACAGTCTATAAGACATTTTGTTCTCTGAGTATCTGATGCCCACTGCCAGGCTAGTTAACTGATCCATTGTCTCATGTGCTTCCCTCTTGTGCTTGTGTGAGAATAACGAAGGAAGATCGAGTCTCTTAGCCAAGGTTAAATCTACAGCCATTATTGGAACTGCAGTCACCTGACATAACTGAACACTCTCATTCTCTAATGAGTGTCTCCCCAAGTCCCCAGCCTCTGGAAGCCACCATTCTGCTCAATGTTTCTATGTATCCCACATCTTTAAATTCACACATGAGATCCCGGGTATCTGCCTTTCTGTCTTGCTTCACTCAGCAAGAAACTGTTGAACTCATGTTCTCCATGTTCATTTGTCACAAATGATAAGCTTTCTTTCTTACTAGAACAAAATAATTTTCTATTTTGTGTGTGTGTGTGTGTGTGTGTGTGTGTGTGTGCATGTGCTTTTTTGCGTGTAATAATCTTATGGTCAGTCTGATTTGGTTGAGAAGCCCCTAGGAGGTTGAGAAAAGCATATTTCTGGGTATGCCTACGGGGTGTTTCTAGACAGGATTATTCCTAAGGGAGGAGAATTTACCCTGAATATGGGTGTACCACTGAATAAGCTATTGATCGAGATAGAGAGAAAGGAGAGTCTGCTAGCAAAGACATACCTCCCTGACCTGCTGACCACCATCACGTGAGCTGTTCAAGCATCATGGACTGAAACCTCTCAAACTGTGAGCCAAAAACAAAAACAAATCTCTTCTCTCTTAAGTTCTTTCACTCATGTATTTTGTCACATACTGAAAGCTTGGGCAACTGCTCTGTATGTGTGTGTGTGTGTGTGTGTGTGTGTGTGTGTGTGTGTGTGTGTGCGCACGCGCGCACGTGCTTGCGCGCGCATCCGGCTTTCTTTATCATTTGTCCAGTTCAGTTGATTGTTGATTCTACTTCTTGGCTATTATAAACAGTGCTGCAATGACCATAGGAAAACAGATATCTCTTCAACACTCTGATACTGTTTCTTTTGGATATACAGTGGGATTATTGAATATACACCATTTGTCTGTATTTTCCTTGCTTTTGATGCTTATCCTATATTACTAGGGTCATCTCCTCAATCGCCACCAGGAGACGCCTTCCCCGAGTCACTGCTGGATGACAGTTGTTCTCTTAGGCTTACCTGTAGTGATTTCTATGATTCTGTGTTTATATTAGGTATTTTATTCATTGTTAGTTGGTTTTGCATGTGGTTTGAGACAAGGATTCAGTTCCCTTCTTCTGCATGTGGACATCTAGTCTTCAAAATGGAGTTCATTGAAGAAATCGCCAGCTTTCTATTATGCGGACTTTTGCTATCTTCATGCTATAAATGTCTTTCTCTGCCTTCTCCATCAAGGTAAGCTTCATTTAACATGGCAGCCATGACAGAACACTGACCAGACTTCCCCTTGTTGGAAACTATTTTGTACATCTGACATCTGACAGTGTCTAAGACCACGCTCTTCCCAGGCCGTTCTCAGCTAGTGATATTTGGTGGCCTAGAGGTGGCCTGGAGTCTGACTCACGACTTCTCTGGTGGGCAGTTTGTCCTGTGCTCTGCTGGCCTGAAGAGGCTTTCGAAACCGTTGCCTTTCAGCTGAGGCCTTTCTCATCGTCCCTCTGCCTTCACGGAGACTGGGCATTCCCCCACCTCCACCCCTGGCTTCCTCCATTTGTCTTTTACAGGTTTCTAGCTCCATCTTCCTGTCTGCTTCTGTGAGGAAAAAAACTGGCGCACTTAACTACGAAGTCTTGGCTTGAGTATCCCTGTAGGTGTTCCCTGATCACTTCTCCTGAAGTCTTTCCAACCAAATGAGGAACCCCTGAGGTCATGCCATTGCCATGCTCCCCAACTACTGTACAGCCTCAACCACAGAACTTCCTTTCTGCTACATTCGTTAATTTCCTCTTTCTAATGAGTTCCCTGAAGGTAAGAACAGGAACTAGCCAATCTCTAAGCCAGGTGTTGATTGGCAGGTGATTGATCTCAGTGCTAGAGTACTTGTCTAGCAAACATGATAGCCTGGATCCATCCCCAGTCTCTCTCTCTCTCTCTCTCTCTCTCTCTCTCTCTCTCTCCCTCTCTCTCTCTTCATCTATCTATCTCTCTCCCACTCTCTCCCCTTCCCCTCCCCTCCCTGTCTGCATAATCCAATAGCAAATGTTTTGTATGCACTCACGGTTTGTTGAATAAACGAATGTCTTAGAACGTGGCTTGCTGCTGGAGCTCCTGCGTCACAAGTCCAGGACCTTGAGTTCAGTCCTCAGCATCACAAAAAAAATAACAACAGAAAAAAAAAACCTCTTGGGTTGGGAATGTAGAGCAATTCTTAAAGTGTTTGTCTAGCAAGTACCAAACCAGGGGTTGCATCCCCTACACCAAATAAACTGATCATGGCAGTACATGCCTATAATTCCAGCATGCTTCAGAGGGAGGGAGAGAAATCAGGAATTCCGGATTATTTTCAGGAATACAGTAAGTTTAAGTTCAGTGTGTGCTTCATGAGACATTGTCTCAAAGGAAGGAAGGAAGGACAGAAGGAAGGAAAAGAAAGAAAGAAGGAAAGAAAGAGAGAAAGAGAGAGACAGAGACAGAGAGAGAGAGAGAGAGAGAGAGAGAGAGAGAGAGAGAGAGAGAACAGGCAGGAAGCTAGGCACAGAACTGAAAATGTGGAGCAAAGGGACCATAAGCACTGGAGAGACTTCTCAGAATCAAGAAAAGAAAGCAAAGGAGGAAAGGGTTAAAGGGCAATTTCCACATTGTTCTTGGGTTTCCAAAGCCTGGGTTCTGTGGCCTGACCACAATTCTTGAGTTTCCTGAACCAAAACACATGCAACTCAGTCTTTTGAAAAATCCTTTTCTGGTTTTAATGAAAACCTATATTTGCGAATGAAAGATGCCGGGAAAATGGAATCTGCTTTAGGGCAAGTTAGCTCCCAACCGTCCTGGACCACCTTTCTTAATCAAATATTGCATGGTTTCAGAAAACCAAAGCCTCCAGAGCCAGCGAAAGAAAAAAGGTATCAAGTCAGGAGCAGGGGGAGTTCGGAGACCCCAGGGGCACACAAAGCCCGAGCAGATCTCCAGAGAAACAGCAGCCAAAGTCTGCTAGGTTAAGAACTGCCATAAGGGCCTCCTAACCTACTTAGGCACACGTTCTAGCCCATGCTTCCGCAAGGCTCACACTCCTTGTACAAAATTCTATCTTTTCCTCACACCCAACAAACTGCATCGCCTCCCTGAATCCCCAGTAACAAAATGTGGAGGCCCCTGTTTGGGATGACTGTCCATGCCTCTTGGCTCTTAGCTATGGCCAGAAGGTGTGGTCACAGAACTCCTAGAAGAAGATGGGTGGGCTGATGTGCAATGTGTCCACACCTACCATAGCCTCGTAGCCAGGTAGTGACTGCCCAGTTAGACCGGGGGCTTGCTCCACCCCTGAGCCATTATGAAGACTAGATAGCCCAGCCCCCCACAAGCTTGTCTGCACTACGTGTTCCTCACATCTGAATGTAGTAAGTGGGAGCTGAGCTTTTCTTCCCTTTCAGAGCCTGCTGAGTCCATCACTCCCCTCCCCCACCCCTCTAGGTACTTTAAAGCAGCCCTCAGCAGCACTTTCTGCCTTGTATTTAGCAACACCAAGAGCTCTTTTTTTTTAAAAAAAAAAGGACACGACATTTAACATTTTAAGGCAAATTCTTCTTTAATTCCCTAATAATAACAAAAATCATTCAAAGCCACTTTACTGCAGGAAAATAAATAACTACACACACACTTAGATCATTTAAGCCAAATGCCTTTTTAACAACATTTCTCAATTAAATGTTCAGCGGAGATAATATTGACTCTGAAGCATTTCATCCAGTTTTGTTTTTGAAAAAAAAAAGCAGTGGAATATCAGAAATAAGACTGAAAGTTACCACCGCATGAGAGGCTTGCCCGAAAGGGCAGACTATGGGTCAAAGCCACATCTCGCTGGATTTGCTGGCATTTAACGAGATGCAAAATGTCAGCATGGATAATGGCCTGTTCAACGCAAATATGAACAAGAGAAGACAATGTCGGTGTGCAACTGGAGTTTCTGCCAGAGAAGGCCTTT
Source organism: Microtus oregoni (assembly GCF_018167655.1). Taxonomy (NCBI): domain Eukaryota; kingdom Metazoa; phylum Chordata; class Mammalia; order Rodentia; family Cricetidae; genus Microtus; species Microtus oregoni. Next base: position 3,975,248 of record NW_024544604.1, read on the forward strand.
CTGGCTGCAGCCGGGGAACTTGTCTTCTTGTTCATGCGAACCCTGTTCACTGGGGGTGAGCACAGAGAACTCATTCTTAATGTAAGAGAAGGCTGACCTGGGGGCCAGGAAGCAAGACTGCACTGTCCTAATGCATGAGCTCAGCCTATTCTGGTCCAGGCTATCCTCGCCCTACTCTTTGCAAGCCTAAGGAGTCTTCCATATATAATCAGAGACCACTGGCACGTAGCAATATTATTTTTTGATAGGGCAGAAAAATAAGCCAATATTTTTTATCTTTCTTTTCCCCCTCCCTTCCTCCATGCTAACTAGTTGTTTGTGGTAACTTAAATTCTCACGTTTACTGTCTTGTTCTTACTCTTCTTGGACAGTGTCTATTCAGACAGATATTCCTGCTGGTCTCTTCCTTGACTTTACCACAGTCCCTGATATTGCCCTGGTATTGGAAGCTCACCCATGAGTGACTTTGTCAAGGTAACAGGTTGATGCTCTCTTCGATTCTCACAGCCTTGACTCCTGGGATCCCCGAAGGACAACATCTGTGGAAATCCTGGTGTTCCACAATCCCAAACATGTGCCCCTGTCCTCCGAGGTGGCACTTTGGTGAATCCACAGCAGCATCCGTGTCTCAGTCAGGTGGCCTCAGAAACCTGATGTTCTGGGGACCCCGAGAAAGGACTGACTGGCTCAGCTAGTTCAATAGGACTTCCCTCCACCAGTCCGGAAGACAGAACTTTTGAAGCTTGCATTCTCTGCCTAGGAGCCAATGAAATCAGTAGCTACATTCCCTGCTGGGGCTTAAGTTTTAGAATAAGGTCTTTTTTCCCTCAAGAAATCCTTGGAGTGATGGTTGGTGACTCCTCAAGTTGCAGTCCGAATGCTAATCTATGGAAAGCCGGTAGGATCCGAGGGCTGCTGGGAAGCTGACCCCACCAGTGAGAGCATTGGCTAGTACCATCGACTTTCATATTTAAACAGAGACATTAACAAGGTTAACAAAGATACTTAACAAGGTTAATTCTGTCAAGACCAGGAAGAAGATAGAAAAAGGAAATATTTTCAATAAGACAGACCCTTGGTTCTCTTGTTACTGGTATCAGGATGTTCCCATCTTCATGGTGCCTCTAAAGAGAACTTTTTGTTCCTTTAACTATGGTTAAATCTATGGCAATGGCTGTCTGGGCCTAAGTCATGTACATATAGTCTGACCACTAACTAGGTCATGGAAATGTTTGGATTCCTGGTGGGGAGTAGGGGAGCCTGAGACACAGATTTAAGTGCAATTAATTTATACAGGAAGTGATTTCAGAAGATGTCAGTAGGAAGTGAGGACATCAAGCCAGGAAAGGGGTACACAAATCAAAGAGAGGCCACAGAGTTGCGAACATGCCATAATTGTGGATATATGTCTACATCCCAGCCTGTCCTCCCTTCACTATCCAGAGGCGGTACACACATATGCACATTGACATGTTCAGGGTGGTGAATGCCAGGCATTTACAGGTTGGGCATAACAGCATGCTACCATAAATGTTTGGTATTTCACCTACTCAAAGTGGCAGGAAATAACTAGCTCATATATAGTTACAGTGCTCAGATACTGGTGAAACAAAGTATAAGACAAATGGATGCTGATGGTGGAACTTACAAAATAATCCCACACTTGTTCAGAATTACATATAATAAAGGGTTATTTATTTATTTCAGGGAGACTTACAGATGACTGTCCTAGATCACAGTCCTCTGCACAAACAGGGAACAGGAACAGAGTCTAGCAGTCAGAAGTGAGAGCCAGAAGCAAGAGGGGACCTGGTAGAACAGAAACCTTGGTCAACAAATGCCACCCACATGGACAACTGCATCTACATAAAGCCTGAGAAAGCTTGGGAAATAATTCTAGACAGAAAGGAATAGAGTTAAGCATGGCTTATTGATAGCAGCACTTTCTTGGGTGGGCCATATCATTTAGTAAATTAAAGACTCATATGGTCAGAAAAAGAGAACTATATAGCAAAGATATATTCAGACAAAAGAAATCTCTAAATGGTTTACAGTGTATATAAAAATATATGTAGGCTTGAAAGAGAAAAGAAAAAGGATAAAGTCCTTAAAATAAAGAAGAGAGTAGTTGGGTGTGGTGGCACACACCTTTAATCCCAGCACTTAGGAGGTAGAGGCAGGCAGATCTCTGTCAGTTCAAGGACAGCCTGGTCTACAGAGTGAGTTCTAGGACAGCCAAAGATACACAGAGAAATCCTGTCTCAAAAAGTCAAAAATTAAAAGTAAAAAAATATAGAGTTTAAAATAAAGCCATGTAAAGATGAAAAATATACAGAGAGTCTTTATACTGTATGTTATTATGTCTTTGAATTGTTTGATGGCTGAGGAAGGATAAAAAGCTGCTAAAAGGTATTTGATTATAAATGCTGCTGGATTAATCCAACATATATATTTTGAAAATGCCTTGACTTCAAAATTTAGGTCAAAAGGTATGTTACTTTCGAAAAGAGATTTTGGTTTTGTTTCCACAGGAAATTAAAGGCTGTGGATTCATTCTGGGCTAAGAAAAATCAGGGTTGATCAAGGAAGACCCTCAAAGAATCTCCAATAGGAGCAGAAGGTCCAGATAATCCAACATTTCAGAGAACCTCTGTTAGAGTTTCCTCTGAGTTCTGCATCCAAAACAGTTTTAAGACGCTGGCTGGGATGATCAAGCCTCACAGAATTTTCTAGTCAGGACTTGACCATAATCTTAAATTTTCTTTAGGTCCCTATAAGATTGTCAGTGCTCCCAGTCAGCAGGAAGTATCCTGAAAAACTATGCCCACATTCCCAAAAAAATAGATTATGGATGTTTGCCTTTCTTTAAAATGTTGGTTACAAGTTGTTATGGATAATGGTCAGGAGAAAAGCTAACCAAAGGAGATTAGATTCAGAGTTCTTGTTTTTTTCTTTTTTTTAAAAAGGAATGTGTGTGTGCTGAGGGGCTATGGTCTGTACCCTGACAATTATATTTTAATAAAACGCTGATTGGCCAGTAGCCAGGCAGGAAGTATAGATGGGGCAACCAGGCAGAAAGTAAAGGTGGGGCAATGAGAACAGGGGAATTCTGGGAAGAGGAAAGACTCAGTCTGCAGTCGTCACCCAGACACAGAGGAAGCAAGACGTAACTGATTCGCTAAAAAAGGTACCAAGCCACGTGGCTAGTACTGAAGAATTATGAGCTAATATAAGTTATAAGAGTTAAGAAGAAGCCTGAGCTAATAGGCCAACCAGTTTATGATTAATGTAGACTACTGTGCATTTCTTTGGGACTGAATAACTATGGGACCTGGTGGGACAGATACCTTTTTCATTATCTGCCAAACCGTTCTGTTTCTTCCTTTGCAATCTCCCCACGGAGACATCTTCACTCTTTACCTTTGTGAACTGGCTCTTACTAATTGACCCAGGATGGCACATGACCCACACTGGGCCTATCCAAACTCTCTCTCCAGAGTACCTGAAAGCTAGAAATGAACTGAGTTTTCTCAAGTGACCTAGAATTTAAGATGTAAGTTTGCGGAGCTCTAGATGGTTAATTCCTGTAGCATGATTAATAAAAACCCAGAGACAGATACTGGGGTTCAACCTGGAGGTCAGAAAAGCAAAACAGCCAGCCACTGGCTCTTACCTCTACTTCAGTCCAAAATGGTGATCCTGCCTTTAGGAATCTCAGAATGAGACTGTGTGAGAGCTGTCTCCTCCTATCTTATATTCCTCTTTAGGGCTAGGATTAAAGGCATGCACCACTACCACCCAGTTTCTATGGCAAACTAATGTGGTTACTAGGATTAAAGGTGTGTGCCACCACTGCCTGGTCTGTAAGGCTGACCAGTGGGGCTGTTTTACTCTCTGATCTTCAGGCAAGCGTTATTTATTAAAAACACAAAGGAAATGCCACTACAAATCCCACCACATGGGAGGATGCCTGAGTGAAAAGACAGGAAATGAGAGAAGCCCAGTAATCTCTCTGCTCACCCCACTGCCCCGCTTTCTGAGGTTCTTGCCGTCTAATGGCTTGTTCTCACCAAAGTTTACAACCCGGAGGATCTTGATTAATACAGTAAGTGGGAGAGGGAGTGGGATGATTAGCTCAGCATGAGTCCTTCAGCAGTGGGATCCCTGCCCCCACGATGAGTTGACAGGTGACATACAGGAAGCATGCAGAAGAAGTCTGTCAAGAAACAAGGGGCGGGGACAGATATGAATAGAGGAGTAATTCTGGCCACGCCTCCCTTCTGAGATGAGATAGTCCTTCTGAGTTCCTTAAGTTGAAGCAAAACGCAAGGCCTTTGTGTCCATAGTTGTCCAGTCTTTGGATTCAGGCTGACACAGGAAGACAGCAGATTTCCACTAGGCAGCTGTTCTCAGTGGAGACATGCAGCAGCTGTGGCCTTTCTGCAGGTACCCTCTCCGCAGCCGAGAATCCCAGTCCTCTGGTGTTGCAAGGAAACCTTGCATGTCACAGCACCTGCCACACTGCCCTTTAGGATTCTCTCACAGATATGCCACCTCACCTTGCTCATAGCAGCCTTTGACTTAGCCAGGAATGGAGACAAATATCTGTAATCTTGGCACTTAGGAGGCTGAAACGGAGGACCAAGAGTTTTAGGACAGCCTAGGCTACACCATCAGACCTTGTTTCAAAATAATAGTAGCTATCAAGACAACAGTGACAGGAGGGTCAGTGATTTGTGTTCTATTTGTATTATCTTTATTCGTTCCTCCTTGAGACTAAAATTGCATCTCATTTCACAGACAAAAGATGGAGTTTAGCAAGTTAAGGAACCAGCTCAAAATTACCAAGCTAGTAAGTGGCAGAGTCAAGATGCAAAAGCTTAACTTCCAAGCACAGGGAGAGTGGCTAGAGCCTCTGCTAGAACTGGACCTGGTGAAGCTATGAGCCACCCAGGGAGAAAGATTTAGGGTAGCAATCACGCTTAAGAGCCTACCTCTGAATGGTCCAGGCCTGATATGAGTACATCCTTAACATTGTGTGTCCTGGGTACCTCCTCGCCTGACCAAAGTCCCACAGCCATGCTCGGCTATGGAATCAATGGCATTGGTAAGGTCAAGGATCCTTAGCAGAGGAGCACTGGCGTGGAGAGCTGTTCCGTAAGCCTCACCAGGTTCTGCCCCTAAGTCTCATTTCTAGATTTTTCCATGGCTGACTAGCCTCTTTCATTTTACTGTCTGTTATGGTTTGTACCAGAAATGTCCCCTAAAGGTCCATGTGTTGAACACACTTGATCCCCATCTGGTGGCAATAATTTGGAAGGTACTAGAAACTTTTACGAGGTGATCTGAGCTGGAGGAAGAGAATCACTGGGGATGTGACTTTGGAAGTTATCCCTGGCCACCAGGTTCATTTCTTTCATATCTCTTTCTTTTCTTCTCCATCTGTCCTCTCATCCCATCCCATCTCCACATTTTCTTTCCCCATTCCTTCCTTCCCTCTTCCTCTACCCTGTTATCTTCCTCTTCCTCTCTCTCTCCTGTCTACCATGAAGTAAAGATACCATTCCCTCATGCCCTGTTCTGACCAAATGTTCAGGGCCAAGCAAGCATGCACCGAGCCTGTTGAAATTGTGTGACACAAGACGTTTTTCCCCTTTTAAGTTCTTCGCTGAAGTATTTTGGTCACAGTTAAGCAAAAGTAACTAGTACAAATACAGCGCGAAACAAAAGATTTGATTTGTTAATTAAGCATTTCTTAACTTTCAATCATGTTCCAGGCCTGAATTCCAGGGCACACAGCCATTCAGCTTAGAGTTGCATTTTGGAGCTCCTTCACTCGTAGACTGACCAACCTCATCACTGGGTGGAATTCAGCCCTGGATATAAGCAATCAAGTCCATTTTGTTTCTACTGGGCCGGGTTGACTGTGATGACAGTCCTTAGTAACAGTTTGCTGGGGCAGGGACCTACACAATTGCTTCTTGTTATGGTATGGTTCTTTCCTCTGGGCTTAACCTGACCACCTCAAAGCCATTTTGGAGTAGAGATGTTTTGGACTAGTAACCATGGCAACTAATTGAGCAAAACAATACAGAAGTAGCTAGGCCTGTGGCACAGGTAATGAAGCTATTGGTATTCCAGGCATTGCTCCCTCCTGTTTCCCCCAGCTGCAAGCGAGATACGAGAAGATATAGGAAGTACAAGGTTAAGTGGGAGGGAGACTCCCTGATGCAGCTTCAATGAGGTTGTCGTCTGTGAAGGGGTGGGGCTTGGCAGTGGTGCTGCTGTCTTGGGGTCACCCATGCTTCTGTAAGTGACCACTTGCCTGTATTCTGCAACTAAGTGCAATAAACTCATTGACTGGCCAAGTTGGGCTTTGGTGTAGTGGTTATTGTGCTGTTCTCTGTGCTCTGTCTGTGGTGAAAAGACATCTGTACACAGCTCCTCAGAAAAACAACACAAAGACCTCTACAGATGGACAGCTCTGATAGGTCCTTCACAGCCTGAGAAGAACTGGAAGATTTCTTCAGTTCTCCTGACATACATAACCCACTGAGTCCTCCCTGGCAGGCCTGTCTGCTGAGGCGTGACCAGCTCTAGACACAACCCGGTGGCCTGCTCCAGCTCTCAGTGGCCTAGGGCACTTAAGACTCATTTCTTGAATGAAGATTAACCCACTGTCTCTGAAGTTTAGCTCAGGTGAATCCATAGGCCCAGCTGGGGTGAACACCCTGCCAGGTTTCCATCTACTTTCAACAGATGGAAGGGCATGCCTGCTCTTTGGGGAGAAGCTGCAAGGATTTAATGAAATGTTGTTGTAGTTGGAGGCTGTCTAATGTCTTTCTGTACCATCAATTCTGCACGTTGTACCAACTCAGCAAGCTGGTATGAGTTTAGGCTACTGACATGGACCTTGGAAAAAGAAAGTGGGCTTAGAAAGGAAGGAATGTCAAAGAGTCCCAGCAGAGTCATAACCTTGGCATCAGTACCTCCATGGACGTGACTGGGATGAAAGACGGCTAAGGTATATGTTTCTCGCCTCCAAGTGTCTGTGTCACAGGGTTGAATGGCAACCTGGAGCTACCCAACACTCTCCTGTGCCATCTTGTGTTTCTCCTTGCCATAAGACATCCCTCAAAGCACAGTTGGCATAGGGAAACCAAAAGGATTCAGAATTGGAAAATGGGAGCGTGAATTCAGCTTGACTATTTCTGACAGTGACTCAGTGTTTCTCATAGAACTTTCCATCAAGTTTTATGATTTCATGACATTGAAAGGAGGGTTGGTAAGACTGCTCGGTGTGTAAAAGCACCCACTGCACAGCCTTGATGGCTTGAGAACCCACACAAAACAGCCAGATGTGCTGGTGTGTAGCTTTAATACCAACACTGATACCGAAAGGTGACAACTGGAGACAGAACTGTCTGCAGGCTTGAAGGTCAGCTAGTCTGAAGACGGCAGCATGTTAGAAACAAGATATCCTGCCTCAGAAGATGGAAAGAGAGAAACAACTCCTCAACTTGACCTCTGATCTTCACATGCTGTGGCACTGTGCATGCAAACACACACACACACACACACACACACACACACACACACACACAAATAATAAAACTAAAGATAGTGACAGTTAATTGTTACCACTAATAATTATGCTGTGCAACAAACAAACCCCAAACTCAGTAGCACACAATGACGAGCATTTCCTCACTCCTCCAACTGCAAACTGAACAGGCTGCTTCTGTGCTCTGTGTTGTATTCTAGGGCCTAACGCAGAGACAAAGCAGCCCCTGATGTGGGCTCTTCTTGTTGAGGATGGAAAAGCACAAAGGAGCAAATGATATTATGTAGCGTCTGGTTGGTCTAGATTTGAAACGGACACACTGTTATCTGCGCACAGTTCATCAGTTTCGGAAACGTGTCCCATGGTCAATGGAACAAAGAAGTTTACCCTTCTCATGGAGCTTTAGATTGAGGAAGCAGACTTGTGTGGTAATTTAATCTGTTGCATGGGGAAGCTGTTCTATAGTTAGAATAGTTAAGGAAATGCTTCGTGGAGAGAAGGTGAAGAGCTGGGGGTACTTCTCAGTGGTAGAGCACTTGCTTAGCAGGTCTGAGCTCTAGGTTCCACCCCTAACACGGAAAAAGAAATTAAAAATTTAAAACGTCAAAAAGGGTTGAGGTACTCGAGATTGGAGACAGCTGCCAATTTTATAACTGAACCAGGACTCGGAGGTTTTTTGCTCACATGTCCATTCTGAATCTCACGCTGAGTGTTCTGCATATGAAGTGTGCTGGCATTCTTTCTACTGTGTCAGTGGTGTTCTATAGAACCCACTTCACGATCATTTGCTGTTGATCAAAAGCAAGCGCCCTAACCTCTCTGAGTGCCAGAGGTCTGGATCATGCAAACAGAAACAATGAGAATGAATCTCAAAGGATTGTTTGTCACAGAAGTAGGGCGCACACAATGGAATATGTGGGTAGGTGAATAGAGACACCCAGGCATCCCAACTAGTCAGAAGGAGAGTTCCCTCAGTGGGAAGCAAGCCAGACCCAGGCTACTAGGGAACCACATTGTGGACCAGACAATGAAACAGATGTAAGTAAGAAAGGGAAAGCTCCCTTCACAAAGTGCAGATCTCAGACTCTAAGAAATCTCAACGGATTGCAATGCTAGGGTGCATTTCTCTGCTAGAACACGTTGGCACTCAAGCATAAATTGGAATGGCTGGAGATTGGCAGTGGTGTTTTGAAGAAGGCTCCTGCAGGACGGCTGTCTAGACTGGCCCTTCACACGAACAACTGCTTGGCTTTTAGGACAGAGAGTAGTGGCTCCTAGCAATCCAAGAGCAGAAGGCTTTGGGGGCAGGAAGCCATGAGTTCTTTAGAGCCAGGAACCTGGAGAGACCGCCTGTTTTGCGCTCAGAACCTTGCCTTTCGCTGGCACTTTCCAGCAGTCTGTGTCCGTTTGTTTCTGTCTTGCCCTACACAAACCAATGGGAGGCCTGGTCCTCTTTGCCTTTGTCTTGCCAGAAAACAGGACCATTCCCTCCCTGGGCCTCCACAATGAAACACCACACCAGAGTCATTAGCATAAGGACATAGAGGCCAGAGCAAAGTTCAGGGAGATCATGATTCTTCTCAGGTGTGTGCGCGGAGGCCCTATTCCCTGGAGCCATCTGCTTCCTCTTAGTCGCACACGTGGTTTTTATTTCTGAGGGAAAAAGAGTCCAGGTGCTGTCCTCCGAATTTCACTCCACTCTGCCTTGGCAAGATCCTAATTAGCTAGGTCTGTAGGAGTTGCCAGGAAAAGGACAACAACATCCAGCATCCTCTGCAGCCATAGCAACAAATACAAAGGGCTTGTTATTACACAGTGGTTCCTCTTCTGTCCCAAATATGGCAACTTCTGTCCTCTGTGCTCCTCCAGCTTGTGTTTCCTTTCTTTCCTACACTGGGTGCATCCCCAAGTTGATTATTTTCGAAACACCCCCATTCCTATACCTTCAGATAGAAGGATCTATGTTAGTTACTTTTTCCTGTTGTTGAGACAAAATGCCTACCATAAGTGACTTAAAGAAGGGTTTGCTGGGCCTCCCAGTTTGAGAGTACAGTACATCATGCTGGGGAAGGCATGGCGGCAGGAGCACAAGGCAGCTGCTCACGGTGCATTTACAGTCAGGAAACAGAGTTGAATGCTGGGGTTCAGCTTGCTCTCTCCTTCTTACCCTGTCCTGGCCCCCAGCCCACAAAATGGTGACAACCGCACTTGGAGTTAGTCAGCCCACATCAATTGGTCAAATCTAGAAAGTTCCTCATACAGAGGCCTGCCTCCTAGAGGAGTCTAGATCCTGTTGAGTTGACACCCAGTGTTAACTGCCAAGTATCCTCACCCTGAATCCTCAAGAACTTGTCTCTGATATTTAAAATGGTGTGCCCTAGGAAGAGAGGTCTCTAGGCAACAAAGATAGCCCAATATATTGTCCTTGGGTTTTGTTTTGAGACATTTTTAGGACTTGTAGACACTACATCTATTCCTTTGGGGCAAATCTTGGAGGGAAGTAAAATGCTGGGAATGTATGAGTGTATCCTCCAAATGAAAAGATCTCATTATGAAAAAAAATGTTACAATAATGTATGTATCTAGTGGAAGGAAATATAGAGTAATAGGTAACTTATTCAGGCTATTTTGGTCTTTCAGTGACGGTAAAGTAGTAGTCTGTTCTTCTATATTCTAGCGAAGTCACCACAGCCTTAGCAAAGACATTTAGGACTTAAGGTCCCAGCTCTGCTGCTTTTTGCCCAGTAACCTTGAGCAAGCTATTTAATCCCTTATCCCTCAATTTCCTCCTGCATCCTGTGTTAAAATCCAATAGGCTTGTGTGATGTAGGAAGGTCATCTGTCTATGTGTTACTTTCATTGGTTAATGAAGAAACTGCCCTGGCCTTTTGATAGGCTAGCCCTTAGGTGGGTGGAAGAGACCAAACAGAATTCTGGGAGGAAGAAAGCAGAGTCAGGCAGACGCCATGCTTCTCCTACCCAAGACTGATGGTGGTTAGACTCATGCTGGTAAGCCACAGTCAAGTGGCGGTACACATTAATAGAAATGGGTTAATCAAGATGTGAGAGTTAGCCAGTAAGAGGCTAGAGCTAATGGGCCAGGCAGTGTTTAAATGAATACAATTTGTGTGTTGTTATTTCTGGTGTAAAGCTAGCTGTGTGGGAGCCAGGTGGGACAAAAAGCAGGCCTGCTGGCTTTCTCACTACACTCATGTGTGATAGTCAGCTCTCCATTGCATGACAAAACACCTGAAGTAATGGATTTAAAAATTAGAAAGGCTTGTTTTGCCTCCCAGTTTTATAGGTTTCTATCTTTGGTCTGGTGTGGGAGGTCCTTCTGTCTATGTGCTGCTTTTATTGGTTAATGAATAAAGAAACTGACTTGGCCTATAGCAAGGTAGAACTAAGTTAGGCAGGAAAAACTAATCTGAATGCTGGGAGGAAGAAGGCGGAGTCAGAGAGAAGCCATAGAGCCACCACCGGAGACAGACACACTGAAACTTTGCTGGTAGGTCACGACCTCATGGTGATGCACAGATTAATGGAGATGGGTTAAATTAAGATGTAAGAGTTAGCCAATAAGAAGTTAGAGCTAATGGGCCAAGCAGTGATTTAAATAATAAAGTTTCTGTATGGTTATTTCAGGGTTGAGCAGTCAGGAACAAACAAACGGCTCCCCTTACAACAGTGGTCACTTGCCCCTGTTGCCATGGAGTCTGCATTGAGGCAGCATCATGGCGGTAGCATGTAGCAGAGGCAATTCATTTATGTCTTTATCATTCGGGAAGTGAAAAAACAAAAGGAAGAGGCCAGGGTCCATATATCCTCTGAGTGCACTTTCCAAATGACCCAAATACCTCCTACAAGGTCCTACCCTTCAGAGGTTCCGTCACTGTCCAGTAGTTCTTCAGACTGGGGACCGAGCCTTTGACACACAGGCCTTTGGGGGACCATTAGGGTAGAAACTATAGCACCACTTTGTGCTGTGGTTGTGACACTTGAATGAGACAGGATTTGACCAGCTCTTGCAGCAGTGCCTCCTGGTCCAGGTAAGCACCAAGCGTCTGGGAAATTAAGCTTTCAAGAGAAAAGCTACCAGGGTTATGGCGATGGCTCAGTCCAAAAAGTGCCTGCTTCATAAATGTAATGACCTAAGTTTGGGTCTGCAGCACCCATGTAAAAAGCTGGGGATGCTGGCATATAGCTAATTCAGTGCTGATGGGGTAAAAACAATATGATTCCAGGAGCTTCTTGGCAAGCCAGCCTGGATGAATCGGTGTACTTCAGGTTCAAGGAGAGACCCTGTCTTGAAAAATAGTGTGGAGAGTGACCAAGGAAGACATCCAGCAGTAACTGATAGCACCTGAACACATGTGCACATGTGTGAATGCATACCACACACACATATGCACATGAACATACACACACACACACATGGGTGTCCTGAGAAAATGTGTCTGCACTCAGGGAGGCATAGGAAGCACTCATCTGCCCTGGTGTTTTTTGGTGTTCATGGACCCCACCCACCTCCCTCTTCTCTCTTCTCCACGTGTTTACTGACATAAAAATGCCCTTTCATGGGGCCCTTTACATATTCCGCTTCCTTCTTCTAAAAGGGAAAAGGGAAACAAACCAAAATACACACAGTTCCACAAAAGACAGCAGGAGCTTTGCCTAACAACAGAAAATGTAATGCCCAAAGACTGAATCTCTTAAGTGTAGAATTTGTTGCTCCTAGTGAGAAGACTGCTTGGCGGGACAGAGTTGACAAGGCTGGTCAAGAGAGGAGAGGAGAGAGGACCAATCTAAAATCTAAAAGTTACCTAATGGACCTACCTGAAATGCCTACCCCACAGAACACAAGAAAATGTGCTTCCCCAGAGCAAACACACTCTGAATGGAAACCCACGCATGCCCTGGACTGATTCTTCCAATTACGGAAAAGGCCCCCAAACCTCCTCTGATTGGCACACCACAAAAGCCGCATCCCCGCAATAATGATGATGATAATGGCATCGGTAATGGCCGCGATGCAGCTGTTACTCAGCCTCCTGCATCCTCAGAGCCTCCCGGGGATTGATGGTGTGCTAAGAATAGTCCTAGCACCAGAATGAACTGCACAAGGTGGGACCCTGCCTGCCAAGCAGACTGCTAGGGGGTAAGAGGGAAGAGGCATGAAACCAGGCCCTTGGGGGATGGGGTGTCTGAGAATCCTGGTGTTTGGGCTGACAAGCCCTGGAATATGGACCAGGCAGAAACTGTGGTCCTCTGACCAAGACTATTATCCAAGCTTGCCTGGGTCTTGACTCCTCGTGCCCATTACCACTCAGATCTGAGAGAGAAATCAGCCGCATAGCAGGGAAAGTGTTACACTGTCAAGGTGGGATCAGCAAAGAACGATGGAAAATATCACAGAAGCCTGGTTGAAGATGATCTCAGATAGATAGATAGATAGATAGATAGATAGATAGATAGATAGACTGACTAGAGGTTGATGATGCCTCAGGGCTGAAGGGTGGGAGCTTTACAGAATCAACAGGCATCATGGCTTTGACCATTGTCAGGATCATTGACATCCCTCCTGGGTGACTTGCAAAGGGCAGAAACACACAGGATGTCTTGTGTTTTAACTATGGCGTACACCAAAATCTAAGGCATTTCCATTACCTCAAAAAATGTCCTTTGAGCTCCTTTACAGGTGAGCACCCTTGAAAGGCAGTCAAGACTCTGCCTGCTGTCAGCGCACAGTGGTGTGGTTTGGCCCACTTTCAAACAACATGCAAATGACCTTTCACCCAGCATAAGCCTGCGGCGAACTTCTCGACCAGCAAGGAAGAACTACCACCACATGAGGATTCTTCTCAGATCACGCTTTATTGGGGTGCCTCTTGGTTGAGGGGGAGCAGGAAGTGAGAGGGGCCCTGAGAGCACTAAAGCAGCTGCTTATATAGGGAGTAGGCACACGGGTCGTCCTGTGATTGGTTGCCACCATCAGCTGTCACCAGACTGCATCGGGATAGGTCCAAGGGCCCTTATCCACCACGCATGTGGGAAGCAGGGGACACGCAGCTCCCAAAGGGACAGGATGTCAGCGCCATCTTGTAATGGCGATTCTGTCCGGCTCCCTGCAGTTCCCCCTTTTTGTTTGTGAGCACTGAGCGCAGGACTAACGTCATCCAATCTGACCCCCACCTCATGATGTGTTGGTCGATCGAGGATGGAAGATATTCTCCATGGACACATCTTCCCCTGTGCAATGGGTACTCGAGGAACCCTGGGGGTGCAAAGGCTGTGTCGCAGGAACCTACATCCGCACACCTACCCAAGTGCAATGGATCAACAGATCCCATGGGGTGCATAGGCTGTGCATGATGGAAGCCCTAAGCGTCTCTTAGTGCCGATAGCCATATCTGGGGGGAGGAGCCACACTCCAGGGCAGCCAATGCTTGGGAGATAATTACTTTGTCCCTCTTGGTTTGGGCATGAAGGCAGCAGACCAACCACAGGCACAACACACAGCCACCCAGGCAGCTTGCCAAAAACATGCCCACGCCCACTCACTTCTTATTGAAAGCATAGGGACCCTTTCTCTGTAATGTTACGTGTTTCTCCTAAAGGGCCTACTTCAGAATCATACATTAAAAATGGTAAATCAAGGTTTCTATTGGTGATAAAAATCTGGGGAAAACCGTGGCATCATGCCGAATAGGCATCGCCTTTGGGAAGGCTGACAGGACTCCCCATCTGTGCTCTGCCTTCCCCTGGATCCACATCATCAGGGGCGTCAGCAGGATCTTCTTCCAGAGACTCAGCCTCATCCTTAGGAACTTCCTTGATCATGCGTATCAGCCGGCTCAGAACCCAAAGCGGAGCCTCTTGGCCCTGTGTAAAAACACATACAGCTCCCCTGGATCTTGCCACCACAAGATCCGGTCCATACCATTTGTTATCCAATACATCTTTCCACATCACATATTCCTTTTGTTCCATAGGGCCTGCTGCATGCTTTTCAGCTGCTGCAGTACAAGACTCATTCAGGTTTAAAAAATTAAGTGTGAAGAGCACAAGGGAGATTCTTTCCCTGGGGGAAGCAGATTCAGCTATTCCCCCTGAGGCCGCAGCTGGACTGACGGGCAGCGCAACCAGAAACAGCAGGCTAGGACAAACACCACAAACGCCAAGAACACAAGACCAAACACCAAAGGATCAACTCCTGCAAGCAGCATACTTGGAAAGACTGCAATCAGCATACTAGGAGAAACTTACTGATGTCACCACTCTGCCTGTTGAGTTCTGAATCCTCTTCAGCCCCTCGCCTGGTGACCGAAGTTCCCGGGTTTTGGCACCAGCTGCGGCGAACTTCTCGACCAGCGAGGAAGAACGACCACCACACGAGGATTCTTCTCAGATCATGCTTTATTGGAGTGCCTCTTGGTTGAGGGAGAGCAGGAAGCGAGAGGGGCCGAGAGCACTAAAGCAGCTGCTTATATAGGGAGTAGGCACACGGGTCACCCTGTGATTGGTTGCCACCATCAGCTGTCACCAGACTGCATCGGGATAGGTCCAAGGGCCCTTATCCACCGCGCATGCAGGAAGCAGGGGACACGCAGCTCCCAAAGGGACAGGATGTCAGCGCCATCTTGTAATGGCGATTCTGTCCGGCTCCCTGCATAAGCCCTCAGGGAGCCACGACTGTGATTTGTACCAGTTTGCTTTCCCACTACTGTGCAGCCTTGCACTCTGTGAATACAGCACAGGTTACTTATTCAACAAATGTGGTAGCCAGCTTCCTGTCGCTGTGGCACAACACCAACGACAAACAACTTGAAGACCGAAAGGCTACTTTGGCTCCCCATTTCAGAGGGTTCAGCTCCACTGCTTTTAGGCTCTGGTGAGGCCGTCTATCATGACAGAAGAGCATGGTGAGCTTACCTCATCGCATAAAGGAGGAGGGAGGGAGGGAAGAAAGAAGGGAGGGAGGGAAAGAGGGAGGGAGAGAGAAAGAGAGAGAGAATACACCCTTTGACGGCACATTCCTGGTAACACACTTCCACTAGGTCCAACTTCAAAGTGTTTTCCACCTCACACACCTTCCAATAGTGCTATCAGCTAGGGAACATTCCAGATCCAAAGTATACCACCAGTTGATGGGCATTCACTTAGGTGGTTGACAATCTGGAGCCAAGATGAAAAAGGCTGTTAGGAACATTTGATGAATACGGTTTTTCCTTTCTCTTGAGTAACTCCTTTGGCATGCAAGTACTGAGTGCAGCCTAGTTGTGTGCTTAATTTCCAAAGTACTTCTACAGTTTCAGCCTCTTTTCCGTCTGGCTCATCTGCCATCTTGTAAATATGAATTCTACCTTATGGTTTTCTGTAGCTTCTTGACGTCCAGCCATCACGTCCACATTCTAATACTCACTCAGGAGGATGGAGGAAATGGTGTACTTCTTTCCCTTTGCTAACAGCTTTTAGAAGCTTCTAGACAATACTACTTCTAATACACCATTAGTGAGCACTTGTGTCATAGTAGCACACCTAGCAGTAAGGGATAACCAACCACCTTGATTTTGGAGATGCTTGTGCCTAAGTGAGATTGGAGGTACCCTACTGAGAACAGTGGAGGTTGACAGCAGCCGGCCAGAACTGTAGCGGAGAGCATATCTGCTTGGCTCATATAGCTCTCTCTAGAGCATCTCTTGGGCCTCAGCTCGGTGCATGCTTAGTAAATATTAACTCTTACAGGATGTAGAGGGGGGAGCAAAGCATGAGAAACCGCCGATGCTCATTTCAGAAAGTCTTCTGGGGTGATTAGGGTCACTGACAGAGGTGTCGCTCAAGCAACTATCACCAATCCATGGCTACTTACATTGTTTCAAAACATGTCTCAGATGCAGTTAAACGTGGATTTGTGAATGGCGGAGGGAGTCCAGTGGTGCCATGGGGGAGACCTTCTGGCTTTCTTCTATGATAGACAGAATCTGGGAATTTGGGTCTTGGTTGGAGAAGAGGATGCGTGTGTGCACACAGGAAGTAGTCAGAGACCCCTTTCCTGTTAAAAATGTGCAACTAGTGTAGTGAGAAACATCATGTTATCAAAGGATAGTCCCCTAGACCCAGGTACTTGAGGGGAGAGGGAAGGCAGGAGCGATCAGAGTGTGCTGGCTGGGAATTTTGGCGCCAGGCCTGGGTCTGTGCTGCCACTCACCCCTTCAGCAAATGAGGGCTCATCCGGCTAGATTATTTTATAGTACAAAAGCAGATACGGTCCGCTGCCTCAGCGCTGCCCTGATAATTTTGTTTTCATGGTGAGTTTGCCATCAGGCTATGACATGCCATTAGGTTTTTATCTATTCTGCCAAGGAGGGGCAGGCAGGCCTGGTGAGCGAGGATCTGCTTTTCATTAGCCTGTGGCCTGCGGGTGCTGGAAGCTGAGACAGCCAGTCAGGGAGCCGACACTCCTTTGAACCTGGCTAGCACAGTTCACATCCAGGTTAGCTGAGGTGGGAAGACCCGAGTCAGCATCTCCTTCAACCTCCTTCCCTGCCTGTGAAGAATCCGCAGTCACAGCCAATAGCAACTTCAGATTTTGCCCTCACTTGCCAACCACCAGGGAATAGAACAACCAAGAAATGCATTTCAGGGCTGGAGATGTGCCTCTGCTGATAGGATGTTTACCTAGTACGCAAGAAGTCTGGTGTTCATCCTCCCTAGCAAGACATAAGGCAGGTGTGGAAGTCTGGAACCCCAGCACCTGCGAAGCAAGAGGATTAGAAGATCAAAGTCATCCTTGGCTATATAGTGAGCTTGAAACCAGTCTGGGTTAGATGAGACCCTATCTTAATGAAGGGAGGAAGGGAGAGAAGGAGAGAAGGAGGGTGGATGGAAAAGGAGGAATGGAGGAAGGAAAGGGAGGGATGGAGAAATGAAGGCAGGCCTACCAACCGGGTCAGCCCATCCTGCCAGCTTCCAAGGACTTGAGGCAGGTTTCTGTCCTCAATGGAAGGAGTGGGGAGGGTGGAGTGGGTAGCAAGGAGTTCTGAGGAAGGAACTGTTGTCTGCAGGGTAGGAGGATCAGCCCAGAACCCCTGGTACATTCTAAATCATTCTGCCAAATTTTTCATGAACCAGAAAGAATCAAGCAAGCATGCAAGTAGCAAGCCGTAGGGAGTATGTGTTCTGCAGCAGGGTCCACCTCCCCCATACACACACACATTTTTAACAACGCAGTAGCTAACTGTTGGTGTCAGGAAGAGTCCCAGCTGTTTGTGGTTCTGGCCTAGGCCTCTCTGTGAAGGATTGTCTCAGCCAACTCAAGTAGTCCTGGCCAGATTTCCATGTTGCCTCTAACAGACACAGGTCCTTTACTCAGCGCGGCCTGTGGGCCTGAGGGAAAGGCTGGGGATGGAGGGTCTGGGGTCAGGAACTGAGTTTCTGTGCCTTCCCTCCAGCCTCCCTCACCCCCCTCCATGCTCAAGATCCAGCCATCACTGGGTACGATTTATAAGCACGGAAATCCCCTTAATCCCTGAGATATGTGGTGTATTTCACCCATGAATTCTGAGAGCCGCATCCTCCCTCTCCACACCAACTGAATCCTAACACGAGCATAGAATATTGATTCCAGGCCTGGGGAATTTGAAACCCCACATTCCTGTGAAATACTTCCAACCATGGTGAATCGGCACACCACCTTAGCATGTCCCAACAGCTAGGCTACATGAGCCTCTCCAACCACCTCAGGAGACTGCTAAGCACTCAGATCTCCCTCATGTGACTGTCCGTCCCCCTCAAGAGCTGAGTGCCCTTCTGTCTTGTATTGCATTGGATCCCGGTGTCTGCCTGACTTCTTAAAATCCCTCTGCTGCTGGCAAAACCACAGCCAGGCAGCCATCTTCCAAAGACCACCAGCCATTAGCTGGGAGCAGGGTGAACTACGCTTGCCTCTAGCACCAGGTGCATTGAGTAGAGACTTGCAGAAGTAGGTAGCCTTGTATTGGGGGAGTTCCAACTCCAAACTCTGCCCAGGGCCATCTCAGGACCACCAGGTTCAGCCTCAAGAGATGCTGTGACAACCCTGCACCCAGTATCACAGCCCCAGTAGCTGCTGCATTTCCTCCGTAGAGACGGGAGCGAAGCCCAGAGCTACTGGGTATATTATATGGGATCACACAGCTTTTGAGTTATGGTAGCATACTTGTGCTCTGGCTTTGTCTGCTTTCTGTTACATCACACTGGAGAAGTTGCAGTCTGATGCCTGCATAGTCTGAATTGCACGGCACAATAGTCTCACCAGGGATTGGTACTCAACTTTTAACCATGATACAAGTATCGCTTAGCTATGTCAAATCACCTGGACAAGGACACACAGTCACAGCATTAGGAGACTGGCCTCTGAACTCCAGAGTGCTGTGGGCATTTAATGAGACCTCATAACCCGCCATGTTGGTGCTAAGCTTTGCGGACACCCAGTTGACTAAGATACAGTCACTACCATCAAAAGACCTGGCTGTCATATGGGACAGATCGCAGGACATGTGACTACATATAATCCAGAGTATATGATACAAACTTCCTTGTGTGGCAGGTGTCGTGGGAGCCCAGGAATGGAGTGAGTCACTCCTGGAGGAGCTGACATTTAGGTTTTTATTACTCACTTGTGCTTTATTGTAATAACACCCGACATAGGCTTCTTATGGGATGAATGAAGGTTGATTTGGGTTCACAGTTGGAGAGATTCAAGTTCACTGGGTTTGGGCATCTAACAAGGGTGGCACATCATGTCAGGAGTGTGTGTTGGAGCGAAGGCGCACATCATCCAGAAAGCAAGGAGCAAGGAAGAGGTTAGGGTCTATCCAGGCCTTTGAGTGTACACGTCACTGACCTAAGGACCTCGCAGCAGACTCCACCTCATAAAAAGTCCACAGTGGCTCCCAATACCACAGCCCTGGAGACAGAGCTCTTCCATCTGGGGACACCACCCACGCTCGAGCCGTAGCAAAGCTGGTCCGCGGTGATGAGGAGAAAGGGAGAGGCCGGCATCAAGCAGAATTCTCAGAGATCCCTGCCCGGGCTACGTGCTTCTCTACTAAAGTCCCACCAACTTCAGTGGTGCTATGTTGCAGCCTGTCTTCAATCGCAGTCCTTTCTCATGGTCATGGAGTTGGCATCTGTAGGAGGAGTGCACGTGTATATACACATGCACATGCAGATGTGGAGGTCAAAGGTCAACTTTGGGTGCCATTCCTCAGGTACTAAGACCTTGTTTCGAGACACAGTCTCTCATTTGAACTTGGAGTTCACCAAGTAGGTAACACTGGCTGACCAACTAGTTTCAGAAACCCTTCTATCTCCAACACTCTAGTCCTGGGATTAGAAGCCTGCACCAGTGCATCTGGCTTTAGATGTGGGTACATGCTTGTATAGCAAGAACTTTGCTGACTGATTTAGTTCCACAGACCATGTTCTACAGAACAGTCTGTAACCATGAAAACGCCCCAGAGCTGCCCAGCCAGTAGAGTGGCTGCAGGTGCCTGGCCTTGCTGAGCATTTGGAATGTGACCCATGAGATCTGAGGAGTTTGTCATTCAGACAGTTCTTAATTTGTGCTTCCATTTTCAAATGGGCTTCCATATAGCTAAGATAGGACTGTACTATTACCCTAGCCGAGGACTGGGCTTCCATATAGGCTAAGATGAGACTGTACTATTACCCTAGCCGAGGACTGGGCTTCCATATAGGCTAAGATAGGACTGTACTATTACCCTAGCCAAGGACTGGCAGAGCAGCAGTGGAATGGGCTGTACCAGAAAGGTCCCCAGCATCAATAAGCAGAGGACCGGAAGCACCTACACAGTCTTCCCAGGGTACCTTCATACTCGTTCTGCTAGCTTAAAAATGGTTTGGCAGCTTCCAGCTTCATGGGAACCCACAGGACCAGGCCCTAATTGATTCCCCATCTCCCCCTGGCCCTATGGTCCCGTCTTAAGAGGCCTACAGATATATTTTACAGGATCCCTAATCCCCATTGCCCACTCTTTTCAAAGGTGTCTCTCTCCTGCAAGCTTGTCACCATGGAAATGAGTCTGTGCCACTGAAGATGAGCATTTCTCTCAGCTCTGGAGTGCGGAGATGGGGTGCCCAGCTGCTTCAGGTACCCCAGGATGAGGACTGTGGGACAGCATTGTCTCTGTGGATTTCTTCTTTTCTTTAAACTTTATCAACATATATTAATCACGCATACTAATGGCTTTCATGATGGCATTTTATACACGTACATAATGGATTTTGAACCTGTGTTCTCACTCTTGTTCCCATCCCTCCCTGTCGATCTCCTGCCTTTTCCTAACTGTGCCCCTTTCTACTTTCATGTATTTCTGACCCAATTAATTTGATTAATGCTGTTTACAAGAACATGGGCAAGGAGCTGTTTTCTGGAGGCACGAACATATTACCAATGGTTAACGCACTGAAGAAAGTTTCTCCCCTCCGCCAGCCTTCATTACCTATCTGTAGGTACTTAGGGAGGAGTAGTTGATAGTTCTGCTCCCTTAGCTGCTGGTACCTGTTCATACATCTATAGGGAAAGCTGCAGAATTGTGATCCCCTCCTACCCGCCCCCATGGACTATTGATGGGAGTATGTAATGCTTGGAGTAAGAATGTCCTTCATAGGCTCCTGTGTTTGAATATTCGGTCCTCTGTTGATGGGACTGTTTGGGAAGGATTAGGAGGTGTGGCTTTGTTGGAGGAGGTATGTCATTGGTGAGAACATTGAGGTTACAAAAGACACCCCATTCTCAATTTCTCTCTACCTTACGGTTGTGTTGGAAGATGTAAGCTCTCAGCTACTGCTCCAGCACCATGCCTCCCCACCTGCTACCATGCCCCCCCCCTACCATGGTGATCACGTACTTTAACTCTCTGAGACTATGCCCCAAATAAATGTTCCTCTGTAAAGGTCTGTGCTCAGGGTGTCACAGCACAGCAATAGAAAAATCCCTCCCACCTCCACGATGGAATGTTGATAGGCTCTTAAGATTTCATCCCCTTATTGATCACAGTACGGGGCCTTAGAACAACCTGTTCCAACAGCTGTGACTTTTCTTTATCCCTACGTGTTCACAGGGGGAGCCAGAGAACAAGAAGAAGTATGAAGGAAGGGAGGGCTACAGAACCATTGCCACCCTGGTAAAGCTACCAGGTGTCCCCCTCGGGTCTCTGTCCAGTCATTGCGTATTGGACATCCATTCACATTTTAATGGACATAAATAATGATTGCCTGCATTGTGATATCTTTACTTGTATGTATCGTGTATTTGCTCATGTTTACCCTGTTACTCTTGCCCCCTATGACCCTCGCATTAATTAGTCTCTCTATTACGTGGAGTCAACCACCAACTTTCATGTCATATGGGTTTTAAAGTCTAAATTCATTACAGAAGGGAAAACATGGCATTTGTCTTTCATTGACATAATCACTGAGATATAATAGGTGACATTAAGAATATTCTAATAGGTGAAGGGACATGTGTTTTAAATGCAAGGACTCAGGAGGAAGAGGCAAGTAGATCTTTGTGAGTTCAAGGCCAGGCTGATCTACATAGTAAGTTCCAGGCCAGCCTGGGATGCATCCTTTCGCTTAAAAAATAATTTTACAAAATCATTGTCAGTATGAAAATGCCTAAGATCTAGTGCTGACATGAGTTTAGTCATCACTAGGGGGACCTGGAGCAAGTGGGAGCAGCCATCCATACTACCATGAAAAGAAGCCAGGTCTCTGGTAGCATCGATTGTACCACTGGAGCAGCCTTTGCCTGCAGCCCACATTTCTACTCAATTGTTTTTTCAGTTGCGTGAATCACAAAATCTACAGTAACTTAAGTTGGTTTTCTGTCATTTAGCGTCAGAAACATTCCCAACAAATGTATCTTGCAAACATGCATCATAGTGCAGAGAAATGAATGGATTTCAGCACCTTCTTAGATATATTGAAACTGACATAGTCTAACAATCTTTTCTTTTGGACTCTACAAAGACTGACTCCTTTCTATTGAGAGTCCTATCTTGGTTGTTTCATAATTCAGTGGATTCATTTATAACCTCCATGCAGATGCAAATTTGGTCTGTTTTGCTCATTTCGGCTTCCCTTGGCATTTAAAACAGTACCTAACCCTTCAGTAGTCTATAAATATTTAGTGGCTACCTGCTTGCTCATTACATGAATGAACAAAAAACAAATGAATGAATGAATCTGAACACAGATACAGTGACCTTCCACAAAGGGGAAGAAAGATGGATGAATGGATGGATGGACAGATGAGTGGATAGATAGATAGATAGATAGATAGATATAGATAGATAGATAGATAGATAGATAGATAGGAGAAAACACCACCCCTAGGAAAATGCCTGTAATATTCTTAACTTATGAGAAGCAGGAAAGAGCCAGCATTCCATATGACCCTTGTCTGAGTTGGACACAGCTCACATTATTTATTGCAATCCTACCTTGTTACACATGAATACCTTACAACGCCTACCCCACACACAGGATGCCTAGAAGTGGGAATAATTGCTGTCTGTTTCCAGATGAGAAAACTGAAGTACAGAGATTTAAACAACTTCTTGAAGGTGGCAAGAGTTGTGTGACAGAAAACAACTCGGTTGAAGGAGCCCTATGGTGGGGACTCTCTTGCTCACTTGGCAGCATTGATAGCAATAATCTAAGAGGTTAAGAGAGCGTGGCTCTGGATATATCCATGGAGACATTTCCAGGCCGGAACGACTTGGGGAGCAGGGCCCCTCCTAAATGAAGGTGGCAGCATCAGTGCCATGGGGTCCCTGGGTGGAATAAAAGGGTGAAAAGGAAAAAAGAAGAAGACTGTCATTTTCTCTCTGCTTCTTGTTTGCCATGATGTGAACTACTCCCTGCCCTCCTCACACAATAGCCTGAGCCCTCTGCAACCATAAGCCAAATAAATCCCTCTTGAAGTTGGTCCTGTCCAGTATTTTTGTCACATCCATGCAATGGCTAACTAGTACAAACGCTGACACAGAAACCACCTTCAAGGGATCTTAGAGCGGTCAGTCTCTGAAAATTCTAGAGGCGGCTAAAGCTGTGCATACCATATGTTTTTATTCGACTCCACTTTAGACACTGACATTTTGTGACCTTGCCCTGCAAAACTAGAGGAAAACATCTTTCCCCATACAAATCAGACTTTGTAGGGCTTGTTGGGAAGCGAGTGAGCCACAGTAGCTGTAGCTGTGATGTCACGGTCCTTGGAAACTCTGTGTTGCCATCGTGTACTCAAAGGGTTATTATGCACATCTGCATCTTCCACATAGATGGCCTCAGAAGTTCAAGATTATTTTTAGGGGCCCCGGTACTGATGCAATGTAGGCATAAGAATAAAGCAAATGAGAGGACTTTATGGTCTAATCCCAACTCCCAGCTGTGCCCTGAGCATGGTCAGGATTTCAGCAGAGCCTATGGCATTCCTCCTGTGAATGGTGACAGCAAAACCCTAGGTATGGGTGCCTGTGGAAGCTGACCACACACAGCACGCATCAACCTACACTCTAGAAAGGGCTCGTGTGCTGGGGGAAAATCTTTTTGTACACTGTGAATATGTATCACTCTCATTGGCTAATAAATCTGTTTGGCCTATAGCAAGGCAGGATAAAGTTAGGCGGGAAAGCCAAGTGGAGGACTGGGATGAAGAAGGGTGGAATTGGAAGAGATGTAAGCCAGTTGCTAGGGAAGCAAGATGCTAGAGGACAGGTAAAGCCATGAGTCAAATGGCAATACATAAATTAATAGATGGGTTAATTTAAATGGAAAGATCTGGTTAGTAATAAGCCTGAGCTATTTGCTGAGCACTTATATTCATATTCATATATATATATATATATATGAATATGTATATATATGCCTCTGCATGTTTATTTGAGACAGGGCAGTCAGAACAGGGTAATGTCTATTGACATTCATGTAAGCTTCCTGGCCAGCCAAGTTTCCTCCCATTGCTCCCTGTGTACCTAAAATGTCTTTCTATACCAATACTCATGTGCTAGTCAGCTTCGTGGTACTGGAATAAAATCCTGAGATAGTCAAAGGGAAAGAAGGTTTCTTTTAGCTCATGGCTTCAGAGTCTTTAGTACAAGATGTTTCTGTGCCTGTGAAAATATTCAGGAGTGCAAGAGAAAGAAAACTTTTTCATTTTATAACTAGCAAGAGATAAAGAGAAGAAGGAGGAGGCAGAATGGGAGTCCCAGTATTCCTTCAAGGGCATTAACCTCAGTGACCAAACTTTCTTCTTCCGGGCCCCACCTCCTAAAAGTTCTCCTGCCTCCCAGTAGTACCAGGACTAGCTGGTACTACTTTCAACACATTCACATTTGGACTATTAAGATTCAAAAATAGCTGGGTAGTGGTGGTGCATGCCTTTAATCCCAGCACTCAGGAGGCAGAGGCAGGTGGATCTCTGTGAGTTTGAGGCCAGCCTGGTCTACAGAGAGAGTTCCAGGACAGGCTCTAAAGATACAGAGAAACCCCGTCTCGAAAAAACCAAAGAAAAAAAAAGATCCAAAAATATAGTAACTTGGAAGGGTCTCGAAAATGACACAAAGACTTGCAGGGGTCAAAATGACACACTGTGACACGGTCATGCTTGGTGACTTCACAAATGTTTCAACTTTCCAGATCTTAGCATCTACTCTGCAGTGTTGGGAGGTACTGATCTCAGACAGCCTAGACTTCCCCATTCTCCCACTCTAAAGCAGACTCTCCTAGACACAGAAAGGAGGAAGTGTTGTGACTGGGGGGTCTTCAAATCCAAGGGCCTGGGATCTGACTGGAATGATCTGGTGAAGGGTACCCACAGTTTGTGTGGGTCTTTCCAGGCCTCATTGAGGCCTGGTGTTTCTGCTGCTGATTGAGTGTGCTGAAAAGAATTTAGGAAGATGGTAGACGGTGGCAAGCTTACTAGAGTGGGTTGGACAGGTTTCCCAGAAAGACTCCTGTAGGCAGAGATGGTGGCTTGGTCCTCCCCACTTTGCAGAGAAAACGAGGGGGGTAGTTTTAACTTGCCATGGGGGCGGGGTGGGGAGGGAGAAAGTAAGCATCTGAGAGAAAGGAAAGATCTCTAGCCTTTGTGTTCTCCCTTCTGCTGAGCCCAGTGCCCTAGAATGTCCTGCAAAGGGCGGAACCAGGGCTGCCTTGGAAGTGGACATCTGGGCTCTCTGTGAACAGGGATGACTTCTGATTCCTCATGGCCTCTAAAAATAATCTGAGTGTGGGTGCTCTAAATCTAGAACAAAAAAGATGCGAAAGCTTAATGGGAGGACACCTTTTGATGTCACTGTGCCCGAGCACAGAGCGCGACAGACTAAAGTCACCAGAGGCTGGCTTCTAGTCTATATTCTATGCTTGGAAATCTCCCACATTCACAGAGGAGAGCTCAGCCCTTGCTGGGGTGGGAGCTGACTTACTCAGGATGTGTGGCTCAGTGTGAAGAGTGGTATGGAAGTGAGCAGACCTCTCTTCAAGTTCATTAACTTCAGAGCACAACAGCCATCTCCTTTGGAGAGGTGACTCCTTTGAGAGTCACAGGGAACAAGAGCTGGACCGGGTCAGCTTTACATCTATACTTCGGATCATAGGTTCTAAAAAATGCCTTACTTCTTACATCTTCTGTCTGGAAATACGAGGAGTAGAGAGTTAAGTATTTGGGTCCAATAGCAAAATTTATATACAGCAGAGAGCAAGAGATCTGTCATACTTCAAGGTCACAAAAAAGGAATCTTAAAAAGCATTGTTTAGTTTTTTCTAGATCTGTGCTAAACACCATGGGCCACATGTTGGAGGGGACTTGTTTCAGCTTACAGCTTCTGTAGGGCATGACGGGAAGTTAAGGCAGGAGCTCAAAGCAGCAACTGAAGCAGAGACCAGGGAGGAGTGCTGCTTGCCGGCTTGCTCCTCCTGGCTTGCCTAGCTGCCTGTCTAATACCACCCAGGGCCACCTGCTCAGGGGTGGCAACGCTCACAGTGAACTGGGTCCTCTCACATAAATCATTCATCGAGAAAAATATCCCCACAGACTTGCCCACAACCCAATCTGATGGACACATTTTTCTCAATTGAAGTTTCTCTCCCTAGATAATTCTAGCTTGTGTCAGGTTGACATAAAAAAATAAATAAATAAATAAAGAAAGAAAGAAAGAAAGAAAGAAAAAGACAATTGCCTTAAGACATCATTAGTTCCTGAGCCAGCCTTTTCTTTTCCCAGATGTGCAAATTGGAGACCATTCAAATCAAACCATTTGGCCAAGCTTCCGGAACTCCCAGGTTTCTCATCTTCTAGCTTCTACCAGGTTTCCTCTCCCTTGGCTAGACTGTCATTCTAGACAGGCACAAAGACTCGGAGACGAGGCCTCATCTCCAGGCTGCAGAGAGCACAGTCCACTGTGGAATTGCTGGGTTTTACTTGCTGGGGGAAAATCTATCTTGGCGCCATCCATTATGGATTCTGAGTTACACAATGAGTTTGTCTTGAGACATATTTATGCCCAAGAATATTATGTATTCTCTTTATATACCACGCAAGGTTAAATTTTTTGAAAATTTGTATTTGCTTTTTATCATCCAGACATGTAAGTGATTTATAACCAGACCTGATGGACTGGACTGGAATCAGATGGCAAACCCCAGATTAACCCCATAGAGCCTGTGGCCATTGGTCAGTCCTTGCTAGCAATGATATTTTCACCTAAGCAAATACATTCAAGACTTTTCTTTTCAGATAAATCTGCAGGTGGGGATTGTTTTTGCAATGCAGGGACTTCCTCTTTCTGCTTTAAGTTCATCCAGCAATTTTTTAAAAAAAGACAGACATATTGAAACAGTCATACACTGAATAATTCATGTGGAAAAATTGGGGGGGGAACTAAATAGAGGTGACTTGAGGTATATTCGTGCTCACTGGTGTTACAAGATTGAGACATTCCATATTACATAATTGTTATTCACCAGAAATATCCCCTTCATGAGACCCCCTTGTGCCTCATCCCTTCAGTCACTCAGCCAGCCAACCAGCCATGGGTCCTCTTTCAGAAGGACAAGTGCTCAGGAACTGGGTGCCATGGCATACATTTGTAATCCCAGGACTTTGGAGACTGAGGCAGTGGGATGGCAGGGGAATGGCAAGTGGCCAACCTGGGCTATAAGAGAAGAGAGTATCTTTAATGTAAATAGATGAATAGCTAGCTCAGGGCTGGCAAGATGGCTTTGCAGTTAAAGGCACTCATGATGCATGCCGGAGGATTTGAATGTGATTCCTAGAACTCATCTTAAGGTGGATACAGACAATTGACTCCACAATTGATGTAGGAGTGTCATATCAATCTGTTGCTTTCATTGGTTAATTAATAAAGAAACTGCTTGGCCTGATAGGTTAGAACATAGGTGGGTGGAGTAAACAGAACAGAATGCTGGGAGGAAGAGGAAGTGAGGCAGACATCATGCCTCTCCTCTCCAGGGCAGACGCAATGAAGCAAGCCGCCAGGCCAGATATGCTGAATCTTTCCCGATAAGACTGGTGCTACACAGATTACTAAATATGGGTTAGGCAAGATATGAGAGTTAGCCAAGAAGAGGCTAGAGCTAATGGGCCAAGCAGTGTTTAAAAGAATACAATTTGTGTGTTGTTATTTCGGGGCATAAGCTAGCCAGGCAGCTGGGAGCCGGGTGACAGGAAAGCAGGCCCACAGCTCCCACTTCCCACAATGTTGTCCTCTGATTTCCACACACGTGCTGTCACATGGTCTCTCTCTCTCTCTCTCTCTCTCTCTCTCTCTCTCTCTCTCTGTGTGTGTGTGTGTGTGTGTGTCTCTCTCTCTGTCTCTGTCTCTCTCTCTCTTTCTCTCTCTCTCTCCATGTGTGTGTTGTAATTATTCAGCCACAGATAAGACTACACTTCTGGGTTCTAAA
Organism: Microtus oregoni; assembly: GCF_018167655.1. NCBI lineage: Eukaryota > Metazoa > Chordata > Mammalia > Rodentia > Cricetidae > Microtus > Microtus oregoni. Next base: position 4,003,803 of record NW_024544604.1, read on the forward strand.
GGCAGGCACATGTGGGCAGAACCTTGGAAACAAAGGGCTCTGTGTGACCCACATGCGCACATATGTGGTTACCTCCACCTGTGACTCAACTAAAACCCTTGCACACATGCATGGGTCGCCCATCATCTGCGTCATCAATGTGTGATATAGCCACGCCAACCCCCTGTGTGCATGTGCTAGGCAGCTTTTAAAAGCTGGACCCACCATGTTTGCTCTCTCTCTGTATACCATTTCCCAGGCCTGTGTGCACTTTCCTCTCTAATAAACTCCTAAGTGGGTTTGTTCATGTCTCGTGTTTTTTTTTCACTCGCCTCCGATCATTTCATGTGTGTCATACACACAATAATAATAATATAAAAATTCTTTGAAAAATGTCTTCACGTTGACAGGTGCATTTGAAGATTGTCGTGTGAACCGAGCTGGCCCGAGAGGTAGTAGCACACCTCACACACGTCCACAGGCTTGGGTGTAAGCACCCATACCAGCCATGGGTGTGATCTGTCATCCTCGATTGTATGCTAGACACAAAGAGGGTCTTTATGTGCAAATTCCCGGCCAAGGGTGGTCCTGAGCACAGCTCAGCATTCACCCAGGTGCAAAAGGCAGCCAGAGGATGAATCATTATTATTTTTTTAATCAAGTAACAGGCCCAGGTGTAGCAGCAGCCCAGCTTTCTAATATCACTGTGGCTTTGATAAATATGTCCCGCTCCTTGATAACTTTTCCAAATCCTTTAATATCCTGCAGCTCAGTCCCTGATGTCTGGCTGTCGCAAAAATGTGTGAAGGGAGACCAAATGTCAATAAAATCTCCCCGCCTGCCTCAACCCGGTACATAATCAGCTCCAAGGTAAATAAATGGTAAGTTAGTTATCTGCGGAAGGGAGGAAGGTAGGCAGGCAGACAGGAAGGGAGGGAGGGAGGGCCCTTCTGCTTATCAGGCTCTCCTTTTGGCCTTCCTACCCTGCTGACCAAACCATCTTCCTGCTTCACGCTCCTCTGAGGGAGGCGCCAGCCTCTCCCCTCTACCACCATGTTTCTTTTCTTCCTTGGTCCTTGCCCTCAGAGGGACAGCCAGCTCTGCTTTTCTGAAATGTTATCCACTTTCTGCTCTGTTCTCCTCAACTCCATTAAATCACCTTTCATCACATTAAATACAGGTCTTCAGGGTGGTCAGAGAGCTGCGCTCTGAGGGATGATGTTATAATGAGGGCGACGGGTATGAAAAATCACTTTTCAGCTCAATCCCAGGCAGGCCAGGAGGAGGGGGAGGTGCCGAGCAGGTCTTGCTAGAGACAGGAGGCAGGATCTCGAGGAGGGAATTCATTCATTCGTTCAGCAGATGCCTATGTGTGGCCTACTTCTTGTCAGTATCTGAGAATACACCCACAGACCAAACCCTCTCTTGCCTCATGAAGCTTCCACGAGTAGAAAGGCATGGTTGTCTGATGGAGAACATGCTGAAGAGACCACTGTCCTCAAGAGTCCAGGAGCATCTTTGTCTATGAACGGCTCCTGCTCTGCGGTCAAAGCAGAGCCTTCATCCAAGAGAGAGTCTTTGGAGTGAAATTGTAAGCAACTCTCCTCTCTCCATTCCACCAGGGCAACTGCCCTTGCAAGGAATTAATTGTTATCCCGTCCTCAACACCTGAGTGTGAACTGGTTTCTATTGGGTCCACCTGCATAGCTAGGAGAACCTGGGGGAGGAGCAACTCACAAAGGACAGAAAAGTCCTGGGAAAGTTAGCAATAAGGAAGACAGAACAATTTGGGGCCAACAGAGTGCCCAAATTGTCCCCAACAAGTCTCTGACCTGGCCCTCTGAATCAGGATTCTATTCCAACACCAGAGCGCCCCTGACGAGCAGTTTCCCACTAAACAGCCCAGACATATCAAAGAAACGGTTTAGGGAAGAAGCCAAAGGTGGTTGAGTTTCTCCAAGCTCAGGGGGAGCGGGGAGCAGCCCCTTTCCTCCGTTACTTAACCTTAGCTGTCATTGGTTGTTGGTTGGGACCTGTAAGCAGTCTCATTATTAATGACCCTCTTAGACTGGGCCATCCATTTATGGCAGGACTGATTCAAACTTGGAAAAAAAAGCAGAAAGATCAGTTTTAGGATTAGAATATGGGGCCAAGTGGAAAGAGTGGATGCTTTCAGAGCTGTGTGTAAGTCAGTATTCTAACATTGAGGGCATGGTATTCTCACATTGAGGGCATACTGAAGTCTGTAAGATGCAAGACCCTCTAAATCACCCTGAGGACTTGATTGGGTCTTATCTGCCTCCTCTGGATGTGTATTTTTAAGAAGTACCAAAAAATGGTGCTGAAATAGTCAGGCTGTGGTATTAGTTCAGTCTGTGTCATAATGATAAAAGACCCAAGAGTGGGAACGGCATGAGCTTCACAAGCTATACAAGGTTGGGTTCCACCTCCAGAACTCATGCAAACGATCAAGCAGATGGGGTGGCATGCATCTACAAGCCAAGCACTCCTGCAGGGAGGCAGAAAGCAGGGACAAGGTGCATTCCCCAGAAGCTGGAGGGTCAGGTAGTCTAGAGTACACAGCATGGCAGAAGTAGCCACAGACCCTGACTCAACAAAGTGAAAGGAGCAAACTAAGTCTAGAAAGTTCTCTGACCTCCCAACATATGGCACAGCATGAATGTACACACACACACACACACACACACACACACACACACACACACCAAACAAAATCCCTGAAGAACTGTGGCGGGGAGCCTCATCAATAGATTGGTGGAGTTCACAGATTTGGAGGTTAAAAGCCCACTATCGTCAGTCCCATCTATTTCTTCCCGCCAAGGTTTTCCTGGTGGATGGAATCAACATGGCAGAAGCACACGCAGTGACACAGGGAACCAGAGGAACTGAGCAGTGTATTAGCTACTTTTCTCATTGTTACAACAAATTACCTAAGAAATGCAACTTAAAGAAGGGGGTTCTCAGACCCAGAAAGACAAATATCATATGCACTCACTCATAAGTGGTTTTTAAACATAGAGCAAAGAAAACCAGCCTACAATTCTCACAATCCCAGAGAACCTAGACAACAATGAGGACCCTAAGAGAGACATACATGGATCTAATCTACATAAGTGGTAAAAAAAAAAAGGGCAAGCGCTTCTGAGTAAATTGGGAGCATGGGACTATGGGAGAGGGTTGGAGGGGAAGGGAGAGGTAGAGAGGGGAGCAGAGAAAAATGTAGAGCTCGATAAAATCAATAATTTTAAAAAGGGGGGGTTCTTCTGCTTCACTGTTTAAGGAGACACAGTCTATGGTGGTTTGATGGAGAGGGGCTCCCATAGGCTCATTTTTTTTATTGCTTGGTTCCTAGCTGGTGGAACTATCTGGAAAGGATTAGGAGGTGTGGCCTTGTTCAAGGAGGTGTGTCACTGGGGGGGGGTGGATTTTGAGGTTTCAAAAGGCCAGACCATTCCTGTTCTCTTTATCTTTCTCTGCTTCATGCTTGTAGATCAGCATGGAAGTGCTCAGTTGCTGTTCTGTGCCACGCCTGTCTGCCTGCTACTGTGGTACCTGCTATGATGGATCATGGGTTCTAAGCTTCTGAAAGCCCTAATAATTCTTTATATGTTGACTTGGCCATGGTAAGTCTTCATGGCAATAAAAAGTACCTGAGACACCTTCTATCATGGAAAGTAAGGTATGACAACAAGAGTTCTCCTAGCCATGGCAACAGGAGCAAAAGGTTGTTAGGCACACTGCATCCACAGTCTGGAAGCAGAGAAGAGGCAAATGCTGGAGCTCAGCTCACTTTCTCCTTTGTATTCAGTGTGGAACCCCACCCCACAGAATGCTGCACCCACAGTTGCGCCTCAGCAACTCCTGTCTGAAAACACCCTCGTGCACATGTCTAGAGGTGCATTTCCTAGGTGTTTCTCAACTCAGTCATGTTAACAATCAAGATTAATCATCACAAGTGACTAGGCTTCCTTCAGAACAACCCCATTCTCATAAAAACTAACCAGTATCTTCAAAGAACCGTATCAATGCCATGGGGAGGGGGGCACATCTCCAACCACCTTATCTCCCACTGGGTCCCACATCTTAAATGTTATATGGCTTCTTATCACCATCACTCTTGGGAACAACACCCTTCAACACATGAATGTTTAGAGAGCATGGTAGAAACAAGTCCAAATATTTCCATTTAATACATACTGTATATTGCCATTTGATATACACTAATCTGATAGGAGCAAACTGAGCATGTAGTTTTATTTCTGCTTTATCATAAATCTCTACCATCACAGCCACCAACAATTTAAAGAACAGACAAACATCAACAAAGTAAGTCCAGAAGAACCAAGAAGAGCAAAAGCACTGCTTCATTTTCAAGAAGAATTTAGATGAATTCTAAAGGAGCCAGAACTCTCTGCCATCAGATATAAAGTATTTTCCATCTGTGCTCTTTCTAAATAAGATTCTCAAATTAATACATGGCCTCTGAGCTTCCGGTAAAGCGTGGTCTCAGAATAGGAGCAGATGGAGGAGACAGCCTTAAGAGCCTTGGACTTCAGGGCCTTGTGGACCACTGGGTATGCATATTTTCAAAGGATCTAAAGGTTTCTATTGATGTAGGGGCTTCTTCCGTCTATCTGTTGCTTTCATTGATTAATTAATAAAGAAAACTGCTTGTCCTGATAGGTCAGAACATAGGTAGGTAGGAAAGACAGAACAGAATTGTGGGAGAAAGAAAGCAGAGTCAGGCAGACGCCATGATTCTCCGACCTCATACGGATGTAGGTTAGGATCTTTCCCAGTAAGCCACCACCTCATGGTGCTACACACATTAATAGAAATGGGTTAATCAAGATGTGAGAATTAGCCAGTAAGAGGCTAGAGCTAATGGACTAGGCAGTGTTTAAATGAATACAATTTGTGTGTTGTTATTTCGGGTGTAAAGCTAGCTGTGCAGGAGCTGGATGGAACTGGGGGTGGGACTGCCAGATAGACACCTCTACAGGAGAAGGACCAAGCAGCCTGAGCATAATCTCCACATGGTAGCCTCAGAAGAGGTAGGCTTTGGCATGCTTCGGATATAAGGTGCCTTCCCAGAAGGCCCATGTATTGAAGCTTTGGTTACCCCAGACGATACTGTTTTATGAGATGCTAAAATCTTTAGGTGATGTGGCTTAGCTTCAGAAAGTAGGTCACTTGAGACATGTCCAAAAGGATATCCTTGTTTGTTTTGTTTAAGACAGATTCTTACTATGCAGCCCTGGCTGGCCTGGAACTTGCTGTGTAGACCAGGCTAGTCTCTAACTCAGAGATCTTCCCTGCCTGCTTGCCGAGTGCTGAAATTAAAGGCGTGTGCTACCATACGTGGCACCTTGAAGGCTATCTTACCCCTGTTTTTACACTCCCTTCCTCTCCTTCACCCCCCCCCATCGTCTCACTGTCTTTCCTGGACATCATAAAGTAAACAGCCTTTACTGCGTGTTCCAATCCTCATGTCGTTCTCCCTCAGCTCAGGCCCAAGGCAATGGATACAGCCAACCTTGGACTGAAATCTCTGAAACCCTGAGCCCAAATAACCCTTTCTCTTCATTTAGATTGTTTCTCTCACACATTTGTCAGAGTAGCAAAGCTCTTACTAATGCAAGTGATTTGTATAGTGACTGCAGGCTTTCACAGGCCTCTAGTTACATGGGTACACAACTGACGAGTTCAGCCTGGGCCCAAACAACAGCCTAGTATTTACAAAATGGGAGAGGGAAGAATTAAAGAACCCTTCTCTTCCCCACCTTGAGTAGGGCAGGCACCAGATTCAGAGACCTGGCCACCAACTGGTATGTCTAAACGTGTCACAAGATGAGAAAGGAAATATTGGATTTCAAGATGGACTGACTTAGATAAGAGAGGGGGAGAAGGTAAGTGAGTGAGAGATAGGGAGGAGAGAGAAAGAAATGATGACTCAGAGGTGGTGGAGCCTGCTTCAGACTGAGCGGGCAACAGCAAACTACCGAAAATAAAGAGGATGGTTCTGGAAAGAACAAGCAAGCAAGTGGTGTGCAGAGCAAGGCCTACCACTGGAGCCAGAGGGTCCAGGAGCCGCGTGGAAATGATTGCCGGCAGAACGCAGCGCACTTGTGGGCTTGAGGTCTGAACAAGAGCATTCTGTGTGCACAGAAAAGTGGTGTCCAAAAATGCAGGTTTGTCTGGTTTCCTTCATTGGCCTGTAAATGAAGGCTTTGAACTATTCATTACCTTGGAGCTTCGATATCCCTGTTAGAGACCTTCTTGGAGGCAGTGCAGGGACTGCTCAATATTAGAAAGAATACTGGCAAGTCTCAGCTTCCTGCTGCCTAAAAGTGAGTCTGTCATCAGCTCTGGCCAGTCTGTATGACTCTAATGAAGCAAAGGGCGTGGAGGGTAGTGACTTCCTGACCTTAAACCATGGAAACAACAAGAAAATCATGCAGAGGGGACAGATGACTCTATCATCTTTAATGGGCTACTCAATTCCTGGTGGCAAAATCGAAGAGCTCCCAGTGCCATGCCCCAGGCAGAAGATGGCATCATGGACAGCTTCATGCAGGGGAAAGAGTCTGAATCCAAACAGCCCTGACGGCCAACCAGAAACAAAGAAATGAGTGCATTCATGCTTCTCTAGGACATTGAAAAACAAAAATAAAATCAGTAGAGGAGTGGGGAAATGAGACCAGGACAGGAAGACACCCAATACAGGGCATGCCATCGAGCCAGCTGTCACTGTAGGCAGCAAGGACATATTCCCAGCAAGAATAGTGCTCCACCATGCCTCAGGGGGAAGGACCCGCTTGGCTGGTGGCATCATCAATCCACCACAAATAGGTCCTTTCACACAGATAAAGCTAAGATGTCCCAGTGATGTAAAATTGCTAGAAAAGTTCTTACATGCTAACTTTCCTCTGTGTACTAATCTTGAGATGTTCAAGTTCTCAATATGCCCTAGCATGTGCCAGATTGGAGGACCTTGCTTTGAGTATCACTGGCACAAAGAACACATTCCGAGTTCTCACTCGCACAGAATCGGGTCCTCTATACACCAGTGTGTACAGGGTATTGATTGAGCGTATGATCCTCTCTTCTACATGGACAGGGTTTCTAGAAAAATCATCAAATAAATGCACACACTGGCCGTCTGGAGTCGGCCTGAACATGCCAAGGGGAAAGGCGCAATTCCAACAGCATTAGCTGCCGAGGGACCCCGACCTGTCCTTTTCCTTATGCCTCCCCCCAATTAGCAATGCTCAAGGACTTGAAGGAGGAACAAGTGGAGAGCAGATGTGAGTACCCAGATGTGGAGGTGCTCAGACAGTCAGAACTTCACTCTGGATACCTCTAGAAGGAAGTCATATTGAATAATGGTCCTTTCTCTGCCTTTCCTGACACTCCAAGTCTACTCTCATGGAAAAGCACCCAGGCATTGTTTAAAGAAGTGCACAACCCCCCAGCCCTGCTGTCAGCTCTGACAAGACACTGACTGGCTTTATTGACCGTGGTTCATAGTACTGTTAGGTTCGCTCCCACCTGCAGCTTCCAGGGTTTGCAGCTGCCTTCTTGCCTCTTCCACAGGCTTGTTTGGTATTGGTGCCAAGCATCGCTTCCAGGCTGTGTGATAAACTCTGGGCCTACTTAACTAGAGGCAGTTCTGAGTAGAGTCACGTGAAGAGAGGGGATGATTAAAGAGTCTGGGGGAAAACTAGGAGGAGTGTCCCCAGGAGAAGCAAGACCCACCTGGCCCCTCCACAACCTTCCTTCCAGGCTGGCTTCTTTTAGTGCATAGGGAAAGAGGAGGCCCCGAGTGTCCAAATTACAATAGCAAGAATGGATTACCTGCAGGCACTAGCTGCACAGTGACCTTGAGCTGTGTCCTTTCAAATCAATATTTCATGGCTCTAGGATTGTTTTGTTTCCTGTACTTAGAAAGCAGTGTTGCAGTCCCGGAGAACAGTCCCGAGGCCTGTGTTACAGGAACTGATATCAGCCACCCCCACATCACACTACCTGGCTCTGGATGCTAGACTTTCCACATCTGGGGTAAGTGGCAGTGTATCTCAATTTCCTAATCTGGAAAATGGGGTTCTAGCTACCTGATGGAGAGCTTTGTGGATTCAGTGCATGACGATCTGTGATGTTCCCAGAGAAAGGGGGGCACAGAAGCAGCAGCCAGCACTCATAGTCCTGGATCTGCCTCAGCCAACAAAGCCCCCTGGACCTCTGGGGAAGTGACCAGAATGAAGTTCGCTGGGCTGCCCTGAAAGCCCAATTTCACCCTTGTCATACAGATGGCAGCTGAAGAAAGCAGTGAGACTAAACTTTTCCATTTTCAGCTAGTGACTCTGTGATGACACGCAGTCCCCAAGCCGAGGGCTTTTATCAGCCATGCCATTGCTGTCACCAACATTGCTGCTGCTCCTTCTGTGACCAGTAGGGTTTCCACCTCGGGGGACAGACCCTTAAATCACTCTCATCCCCTTAGAGCCCTCAGGTCATATTTCTCTCGCATCACCCAGAACACACTCGGGCTGTATAGCATGCTCAAAAGAATGGAGATGGGGATGAGGAGTCAGGAGGCAAACCAGTCCCAGATTAGGAATGTTAAAGGTTAAAGGGTCACAGATCTGCCTTAGCCTACCCAGGCCTCTATAATCATTTCCAGTTCCCTAATTAGTGCACCCTTGTTTACAGCCTTGGTTCAGGTTGCCAGAAAAATGTGAACTGCAGGTAAACAACAAATCCCTTTAGTATAAGTATACTCCAAATATTGTGTAGAACATACACCAAAACATGTCTTTATCTAAAATTTGAATGTCAACGGGCATCTTGTATGTACGTATAAAATTTGGAAACCTTGTTCGGGGTCGCAGAAGGGTCTCTAGAGCCTGGAGCTCTGTTTTTCCAATTTAGGGACTCTTGGAAGACAATTTGAGAAAAGACTTTGCCCAGTGGTTTGATTGTGAGGTGTTCCCAGAGGCACAGCCATGAGTCGGGGAAGGGAGGGAGAGAAAGTAGAAAAGCCAGCTACAGGCACAGGACTGAGGGGAGTGCACCTGTGGGCAACTGGACCTTGATCCCTGCAGGGAGCTGCCCAGAGATCATGCGGAACATACCTTAGAATTGGACTCAGCCTCTTTTTCCTTTGTAGAACATCATCTACTCGCCATGGAAAGGCCCGGTCTTCAAAACCCATCACTTTAGGAGTGAGAGCCTCAAAGAGAAGAAATCAGGTGGAGGCTGACAGCTGACTCATCAAGTGTGAGTCAAATCTCCAGAACCCACATGAGAGGAGGGCAGATTGATTCTTCCAATTCATTTCCTGTTCTCCATCCACATGCTAGAGCGAATACACACACACACACACACACACACACACACACACACACGCACGCACACATGCACACACACACATGCACGCACACGAGACAGTAAACAAATGTAAAAAGGAGAAACCAATTTCAGAGGGACATAGATAATGCATCTACCACTTGCCCATTTTATATAATTCAAGGTTGTCCCAAGGTCATGAATTCTCCTGTGCTTCCCCCAGCGCTTCACCGAGCATGCCCAGGCAGTGCTGGGAGTAAAACACTAGCAACAGTTGGCCTGGAAAGCATGGACCACAGCTGCAGGTAAGCAGTTGAGCATCTGAGCCCAAAGAGTCCACTGTGGCTCATCTAGAACACCTGCTTCATTTTCTTTTCCCTCGGACTGACCCCTGAATTATAAGAGGATGGAAAAGACTTGCTCACTGGGCATCAGAGGGCTGCTGCCAAATCAGATGAGACCGTGTGTGGGAAATGATATTTAAACCTATGAGACACTACAGAAATTGAAGGCACAATCAACATTATTTAATTAAGAAACAAAGGAAAGAGGAGGGGAAAGGAATAGGTAAAAGACAAGGAAGAAGAGGAGAGAGAAAAAAACATACTGGTACTAAGGGCATAGAATAGTAGCTAAGGACAAAAATAAATTAGCTGTATTCACATTGTTACAAGGCATCTCACTTTGATCCAAGCCCTCTTCTTGGAATGAAGATTCAGTATTGGATTAAATATGCCAATTTCTTGCTTTCATGGAACTTACATTTTAGTGGGGGAGAAAACACACAGCAACTTTGCAAAATGCTAGAGACAACAATAACCCAAGCAAGTGGGCCAGGACCGTTTGGGGAGTGTGACAGAGGCACAGATTTTATGGGTCAGAGAAGATGTCACACGAGGTGACTTTGGAGTCAAGCTCAAAAGAAGAGGAGAAGGGGAAGAGCCTGGGCAAAGGGCTCCTAGGTGAGCCCCTCTTCTAGGGTCAAAGGCTTGACCTATTGTGAAAAGAACAGGGGAGCTGTAGTGACTGGTACCCAAGAGGTTGATAGACAAGAGTGGTACAGTGGCAGTGTGGGTGTGGATGTGTGGATCACCATGATGGCTTTAGCTGTCTTTGGGATGAGTTGGAGTCACTAAATCACTGCAAAGAGCGCAGTGATGTTGTGTGACTCATGGTCTAAAGAGCATTTTAGTTGCCTGTTAAGACAAGCTCCCTGGGGCTGGCAAGCAGGTCTGTCATACCGTCTACTTGGCAGGCTAAGGAAAGAAGACTGCAAGTTCAAAAGCTGCCTAGGATACAGAGTAGGTTCAATGCCAGCCTCGGCAAGTTAGTGAGTCCCTGTCTCAAATAAATTTAAGAGGGGGAGAAAGATCGAGTGGAAAGAAGGAAGAAAGAAAGAAAGAAAGAAAGAAAGGAAGGAAGGAAGGAAGGAGAGAGAGAAAAGAGGAAGGGGGAGGGAGGGAGGAAAGGAGGGAGGGAGGTAGGGAGGGAGGGAGGGAAAGAGGGGGGCAGTCTAATGCGCGGTACATGGATGTGCACATAGGCAATCCCAGTACTCTACAAGCTATTACAGGATTGTGGGTCTTGGGTCAGGCTGAGCTTCTGAGTGAAATCCTATCTCCAAACAGTAAAGAATTTTTTTTAAAAAAAAAAAAGACTATATTATTGAACAGTCACCTGGGACACTTGGACACAGAGCTAGAGCCACAATGTGATGGGTGGAAAGTGACCAGATTCTGAATGTGTGTTTTTAAGTATTGCCAGCAGGCTTTGCCGCCAGGGTAGATGAGAGGAAAAAAAAAGTGGAGGAGGATGAATTTTGGGTTTTGGACCTGAGCAACAGAAAAATGGAGCTGCCAAAAGCGAGATTCAGAAGGTTGTGGGTGGAACAAGCTGGACCAAGGAGACACTGGAAGTGGGAAACTGTGCGTGTCTAAGTAGAGAGGTCAACTAGCCCTCGGATATTGCAGGCTAGGGTTTAGAAATGGTATTCAATACCACGACAATGAGCGAGACCACCTAGAGGTGAGGCAAACAGAAAAGATGGAGCCAGAGTGCACCACACAGAGACATACAGGAGGCTAAGCCCTGGGAGCCACTGGAGCAGGGTGAATTACACTGCCTCAAAAATCCCCCTCATGGTAACAGCAAAAAATGGTCTCAGGAATGCAAACTCCTCTGGGTCTTTTTGCCTGCCTTAGGCCATCCCCTGCTCTTACTTCAGAGAAAACTAAATCTGGGCTTCCAAAGGCCTTCTCTTTGTCAATTTCAACACGCTGCTCCTCAGGCCGGGTTTCTGCCCTCCTCTCTTATACCCTGTCTTTAAGTCTTCCTTCAAGAACTTCCAAATCCCAGATTGTGTGTGTCCATCCCAGATGTGCTCTGATTCCCACCAGTGCTCAGCCCGCCATCTATGATCCTCAATCCAGCATCTGCATCCAGTCACCCATCACAGCTTCCATATTGTCCTCTCCTCGACATGTGCTTATTTGTGATTAGCACGTTCTGCTGGCCAGCAGGCCCCACCCATCTAAGGCAAGTCCTACAAGTTTTCTATAAAGCTCACGTTCCTTCCTCCCACTGACCAACCCCAAAGTAGCCCAGCATTTATAAAAGACATGGTGGGTAGAGCCCACTTGACTATGAAGAAGTCCAGATACCACACACACACACACACACACACACACTTTCACCACCACCATTATCCTTTGCAGCCAAACCCATTGCCGAGCCACTCAGCTGTCAACAGCTATTGGGAATCGTGACTGAAGAGGCAAAAATACGTTTGCACATGCCTTCTCTTCTTATCACTCCCAGGCAGCAAGGACCCTTAACAACTGATTAGAACTCCCCCCTTCCTAGAGAGTAAATAAAAGCTCATCTGGAGGGGTGGTACAGGGAGTTGGAGAGTGCTGGGAGCTTCCCTTACCCCAGCATCCTCTTCCCTCATTGGAGGTGGCCTCAGAGGTTTTAGAGGGAGGCAATGCCGTAACTCATGAGATTAAAACATGCCCGCTTCTCCTCAGACATGTATTCTATATGAAAATGTGGTTTATAGGCATCAGGTCCACAAATCTAAAGCCCAAGCAATTCTACCTGTGACCATCAGTCATGAAAGTACACTCCCGGAGAATGAGAATTTACACGACCACTGTTAGCCCATAACCAGCGCCAGAGCATCCTCCCCCAGGAGCCAGGTCTCCCTGACAACAACTATCCGCCCCATTTTTACTGGCTGGTACCCAGACTGGTGGCAATGACTCTCAAATGTGAGTATTTATCATGAGACGCTTTCAAGGCTCATCTCTTCTGGTTAGGGGAGAGGGTACTGGATGAGGAAGAATGAGGCAAAAAAAAAAAAAGAGTTCTGTTTCTACCTCTCGCCAGTCACGCAGCTCAACAACTTTGCTTTCTCTATGTCCGTTGCTATCTATTGCTGCCGGTCCCGAGGACCTGAGTTTAATTCAGCACAATGTAGTGAGGAGACTCTTAAGCTCCAAACAAGTTACTCAACCTCTCTGTATCTCAATTTCTTCTGTGAAATGAAATAACCATGGTACAGCTTCATTGCGATGCTATGAAATTTAAAGAGGATAATATTTGTATGGAGCCCAGAGCAGGGCCTTCTGTATAAGTATACAATAAGGCCTCTGTAGTAGGAAGCTGTTTGTTTGTTTTTTGGTCACCAGGACTTCCGAAATAACCACACAGAACTGTATTAATTAAATCACTGCTTGGCCAATCACGTAAGTGTATTGCTAGCTAGCTCTTACAGCTAGCATTAACCCATTTCCGACATTTTATGTTTTACCAAGCACTACACACTTTGTGGCTCCCAACAGCAACATGAAGTGTTACAGCTCTGGAGACTAGAAATCTGAGATCAAGGGGTCCACAGGCTTGGCCCTCCTTGGGGCCGTGGCATCACTACCTCTTTCCTAACCTGTGGCAGCTTCCAGGTCATTCCGGCTGTTCTTTAACATCATTCCTACCTCTGCCTTCATATTCACATGTGAATACTATGGTCCTTGGAGGGTCAGATCTTCCATTGTTATAAGGGCACCAGGCATATTGTATTGGGGACCACCCTAATGCCCTCTTTTTCATGTGATTTGCATTGATGTTTATATCTAAGTGAAGTCACATTCTGCGGCACTTCGAGTCAAAATTTTAGCCCGTCTTTTCTGAGTCAACACAGTTCCTCCCATGACAAGCACCTTCTAACAACTTCTGCATGTCTCTAAGAACACAGACATTAAGGAGGCACAGTCATGTTTGCAGAATATCGTGCAGAAATGTGGGGAACAGACATGTATGCATGAATCGGGACATAGTAACCAGAGAAAAGCATAAAATGCAAAGATTAAAGGCACAAGGGTGGCTGCACCAGAAGGGGGACTGCCAAAGGTTTCACATGTTTGCTCAACTTTGAAGGATAGGTTGGATTGACATTCCCCAAATGAGTAACATCCCCTTTGACCTACAAGAGGCTGGGAGCGCGTGGCATTTTCCTGAAGCTCAAGTCCTTGATGTGGCTGTAGTGTCAGGTAAGACCCAGCAAAGAGACATCCACAAACATCTCTCCAACCAATTTCAAACGGCCTTGGCTTCCAAGTTAATGCTTTCTCTTGTCCTTCTATAAGTACTTTTCTTAGGTCAAGGTCCACAGAAGCAAACAAAGATTCTTGGGGCAAGGTTTTTATTTAGGAAGGATCACCATGAAAAGCCAGCAAAGATGTGAAGAGAAGGGTAAATGTCAAACCAAGGGGCAGTACTCAAGCACAACTCTCAAAGGTTGTATTCTGCCTAATCCTGCAGGGAAAGCCTGGACCCTCTCGAAGTCTCGCCTCAGAGACGTCCAAATTGGAACTAGGGAGCTAGAGAGCCCCACGTGTCAGCCCCTGGGTCAGAGCTACCTCGAACACTTAAGACTGTTCCCATTCTGTGGTTCGGGTGAAACAGATCTGGTACCAAGAAACCAGCCACCAAGAGTACAGACATAGCTGGAGTCAACATCCACCCAAAAGGCAAATAAGTCATCTGGTAGGGCACCCCTAACATCCTCTCTAATGAAGGTAAGATATTAAAATGTTTCCTGATGTGTGTATGTGTGTGGTGTGGGGGGGGAGAATTTAGAGATCTGCCTTCTGAGTTAGGAATCTGATAACTGTTTAAATGAAGGAGACAGTGGGAAAGCAAGCTAGCGGTGAGGCTATGGCAATGGTCCCAGGCAAAGCTACTGGAAAGCCAGGCTAGGATGGGAGGAGATGCTGGAAAGGACGGGAATTGTTTATAAACATGCCTGAGTGCACTGTAGGTCGTTAGGTCTTGTGTGTGTCTGCGGTGCTAGGATAGAAACGAGGGTCTCGTTTATACCAGGCAAGCACTCGATCATCCACCCCAGCCCCCTTTACTCATTTTCTTTTGTTTTTCTGTATTAGCATGTATTACATAATGGGCTTCATTATGATGTTTTTAATAGATGCATATAATGTATTCTGATCACGTTAGCCTATTGCCTTCTCCTGGTTACCTCCCACTTCTGCTGATCCCCTCATCTTCCCAGCTACTCCTCCTTCTGCCTCTGTTCCTTGCTTGTCTGTGAACCGATGGTTTAATTAGGGTTGCTGGCAAAAGCCCAGGTGAGGAGCTGTTGTTTAAAAGGGCACGGGCACCTTAGCAGTGGCTGCACTACTGAAGAAAATCCATCTCCCTCCCCAGCAGACATTAACAAGTCCTCTGGAAGGGGCAGAGCCATGTGAACCCATCCCTAACTCACATTGAACTGACAATGGATCTGATATTATGCCGGACCTTTGAGGCTAACCACAGTAGCCAAGAGTCCATGAAGGCAACAGCCACTTCACGCATGGAAGAGAATATTAAGACAGTGTCCCCATGTCACCCCCCACTTTCCTCCAGCGTTTACATCCTTTTTGATTAGTCTTCCTTAGTGTCCCATTAATGGCTGCGCACGTGACCATCACTTTTGCCCAGCACATGAGTCTGCAGTAATTGGCACACTTGCAGTGACCAACTATTCAAAGGCCAAGAGTAGCTCCAATCTCAGCTAAGTTTGGTCCAGACTGACCTTGAACTAGATCTGTGCCTCAAGTAGGCCTTGAATTTACCATCCCGCCCCAGCATCCTGAGGTATATGATGTCATAGTACGATTCTGAAATTCGCCATAGAGGCTTATTGGTTAGAGGCTGAGTCTCCAAGGAGACACCATTGAAAGGTGGTAGAATTGTAAGCCTTAAGGCCTAGGCGAAAGACTTTAGGCCATCATGAATATGCTCTTAAAAGTGGTAGCAGAGCCCCCAAAGCTTCCTTCTTCCTTTTTGCATCCTGGCCATAGCTTTGTTCCATTGTGTGTTCCAGCTTTGATATGGCACCTCACCACAGGCCCAAAGGAAAGGACACCATTCATTCACGAACTGAAACCTCCTTTGCCATGTGCCCAAAAACATCCTTTCTCGCTGCAAGTTATCTCTGTCTTAAGTATTTGTTCTACTATGGGCCAGGAGCCAACCACTCGGCTTCTATGCACGCATGTGGACATTCATGTATATGCAAACACATACACACATATACACATACAACACACATACTGAAAGAGAGAAGGAGGGAGGGAGGGAGAGAGAAATGGAGGGCAGGAAGGAGGTGGGAAGGAAATTCATCTCTGAGGCTGAAGTTCAGGAATTTCTTCTAACTGATCTTCTAGGTGATTCTGATGCATGTTTGAGAACCATGGACACATGCAACTTGAATGAAATTAGTGAACAGAAAGTAAAGTGACAGCTTCCTACAAAGGAGCCACACTGGATAGTGTGGCCGAAATGGGAAGAGGTATTAGGAGAACAGCCAGGTAGCCGTGGAGAAGAATAGAGGTCTAAGGTGTGCGGCTGCCCGGGTTATGACTGACATCCACAAGCCAACTGTTCAGGAAAGTTCCCAGTGTCAATTACACATCTGTTTCTTTTGGAAACACAAAAGCATCACCTGAATCCTAATTTTCACCCAGGTCCCTCACAGCATTTGACAGAGTGGTGATTGATTATGGCTATGGGAAGCAGTGTGAAAACAGCCATCAAATTGGTCATGAGAAACGTATGGACTCCTATCTCTGTGATTTTAGAGGCTGGCAAGCTGAGGGGCAAAGCACGCTTGATACACAAATCTGGCCAGAGAATAGCAATGTCTGATTTCTCTTGGCCGGGAATGGGGCTCTAGCTTGGTAATAGAGAGGGGGATGGCCTAGCTCCTACATAAAGTTCTCAACTTAAGCATGATAAATGCAAAGAAATTAAACAGCATAAATAAAATAGTAATTCCTAATGCCCAACCTCATTCTGATTTTCTTTTTTCTTTGTTTACTTACCTGTTTTACTTTGGTGCTGCTGTTCTTTGGGGCTTATTCTGTTCTGTTTGATATGAGGGTCTCTTTTAGCCCAGACTGGCCTTGAACGTAAGTATCAAGGATGACCCTGAATTCCTAATCCTCCCGCCTCCACCTCTTAAGTGCTGAAATCACAGAGGTGGGACACCACACAAGATCTTACGCAATGTTGGAGATGAAACCCAGGGAAACTCATGTACGTGAAGCAAACCCCCTACCAGCTGAGCTACACTGCCAGCCCAGGCTTTGCATCTGAAGGTTCATCCATCAGTTAGCATTAGTATCGCCCATGGTTCTGGGATCTGCTCTTCATGAGTAGGGGATGCTCCTATAGTCTTATTCAGAAGGCGCAGGCCTCACAACAGTCCCATCATCTGCTTGTCAGGTTGCTGGTGCTGGCTGTTGGCCAAACTTCAGTAGGGGCTTCTGTCAGGAACATGTGTCAGAACCAGAATGGTTCTCTATGTGGTCTGGGCTTTTCATAGCGTGGCACCTGGAGTTCAGGGACTGGGCCTTCTGTGTGAGCTGAGTGGAAGTTGTAGTGGCCCTCTGTATCTAGCTCAGACGTTCCGTGGCACCATTTCCACTGGCGCTCTAATGCTGGACTCTAGCACAATGCCACTAGGAATAAAATCGGGAATGAAGGGCTGGAGTGAAGCTCATTTAGTAGTGTTTCCATACCAGAATGAGATACAGCCTGAAGTCCCACTTATATTAAAAGGGAGGGAACACAGGCTCCATCTTCACATGGGGTAAAACAATTTACCAGAAGAGCATGCAAGGCAAAAAAAATAATGTTTCAGTCATTTGTGAAACATGCAATCTGCCATAGCAAATAAATCCTCAGTGCTCAGCTCAGCCATGACCTTGCTTAGTCTGGCGTGTAAGTAGCAGCCCATCTCAAATTAGCCTCACCTAGGCTGATCTGTTCTTCCTGTGACCTTCCTTCTGAGGTCGGGGCATGGATAGTCAAAGTTCTCACTTCTTTCTATCTTGCAATGCCTCTATAGCTAGAAAAACTACCCCAGGCCCATCCTGAAGCCCTAGAAATCCCCCGAGAAGAACTGCTTCTGCCTCTAGGAGTTAAGCACGGGAAGGGTATGGTCACCAGAGGGACAAAGGGAATTGATCAACTGCCAGAATTACATCACCCCCTCTCTTTGTTCATTTTTCATTGCTGTTGTTCTTTTTCCTGTGTTTAATTTCTCGCCTTCCTTACCCTCCCCTAGGACCTCCCCCTTGGAGATGGGGTTGGGGGGTTTGATTGATTGGTGCTGAAAGCAGGGAGGTTGCAAGTAGAGAGAGATCACCTTACCCTGGAGATAGTTTCCATGGCAACAGGGACAGGTTGGTGGGAGGGGCAGGCAGATAAGGGCCCCACTTTGGGCTTCAGTGCACAATGGAGGTGAAGGCTCTGGTGTTTGTGTGGAGACGGGCAGAATATTCCTGTGCAGCTGGCTTAGAAGTGGGAATGGGGGCGGAGAGCACTTGGAAGCAGGGTTTCTGCCCTCTGCCCTCTGCGCTCCTAGCTCACCAAGCAGCCAACTAGCTGCAGTGTCTGCCAGTTCACCTGGCCTACTGCCCTTCGTCTTATTTGCCACACTGCCCCACCCCCCCACCCCTCCTCCTCTCACTTCTTGCTTCTTTAGCTCCTGCCAAGCTTCTAACCTGAGAAAACCATGTGTGCATGTGTGTGTGTCAGGGGGTGAGGGATCACTGATCTCTACTGTAGCCTGGGGCAGGGTCTCAGGTCCACCCTCCTGCTTGCATACTGGCCTCCCTCTAGAGTTGTTCCTTGGTGGGGGGCATAGATAGTAAGAGGAGGGTGACATGAATTATTAATTAGCCCCCGATGGAGACACACCCTCTAGTGTACAGCACCTACCAGCTGGAAAGCCTTGAGCATCACCTCTCTGGCACCTGCCCTACCAAGAGGTGTCCTCTCCCCTTAAAAGCAGATGGACTCTCACCCCTTGCCTGTGACCTTACTCCTCTTTCACAAAGGCTGGATCTGGAAAGGGGCTCTCTCTAACCTTTAACACCTAGACAGGCCACATTCAGGGTCCTCAACACAGTTGGAGGCTTCCTGTCCGTCTTCTTTGTCCACTTTCATTTTATCCATGCGACTGAATGACAGACTAAAGCTGCCTCACCCTAACACATTTCTGCAGGGAAGTATAGAGAAGTAAAACAGAGGCTAATCAACCTAGACAAAGCCTCTGTGGGCATGCACACCAGCTCAACCCAGGAGCCAGGGCAAGATTTTGAGTTGTTCCTTTCTGGACCTTAAGGGCCTTTTCAGCACTGATAAGGAGCAGAACTAAAAACCCCATTTGTTGTTAAAGGTTGAATTACCACAGAATCCAGCAATGGCCCCTTCCCAAAAGCAGGGACTTCCAATAGCGTTGTTCATAGCAGCCCAAATCCCAGCAGCAAATAAATGGATGAGCAAACCTGGTCTGTATATGCAATGGGGTATCAGCCAGCTCTGAAAAGGAATAGGATTCTCATCCATGCTACTACTCAGATGATCTTTCAAAAGGTCCAGCCAATGGCTCAGCCAGTAAAGGTGTTTGCCTGACAGACTGCGTTCCAACTGCAAAGCCATGTAGAAGTGGAGGGAAAGAATGCACTCTACAGAACTGTCCGCAGACTTCCACACACACATCTCGTCATGTGCACTCTGCTCCCCAAGGACACAGCAAAGATAAACAAATAAATAAAAAAAAACGTGATGCTGGGGAAAGGCATTAATGATTCCATTTCTATAAAATGTCCAGCACAGGCAATTCTATAGAAAGTTGACTCGTGGTTGCCAAGGAGGAGTGGGTGGCAGAGAGCAAACAGCTGCTCATTATTTTGGAGTTTCCCTTAAGGGTGATTATTTAAAACGTCAGGAATACATAGTGGCGTCCATTGCAGCGCCTGCGAGATGTACTTAAGGCCACCAAACCGTACATTGTAATGGTCAATTTGATGTGCAACCTAACCACAGTTGTTTTGGTTGGTTTGGTTTTGAGATAATCTTATGTCTGCTAGGCTGGCCACTCCCTGTGTAGCGGAAGATGACTTTGACCTTCTTATTCTCCTGTCTTCGCCAAGGATTGCAGTCATGGTGCATGCTCACGAGTCCCCACCTTTCTGGGGATGGAATGTAGGGATTTGTGTATGCTAGGCAAGAGCTCTACCAACCGAGCCGCATCCCAAGCCCCTTAACCAGCTATGCGATGCAAGCGGGAACAGAGGTACAGCACTTAGTAGCAAGGGCACCAGAGCCAAGATGTCTCCAGCACTGGGGTGATTAACCAGCCTGGGTTTTCTAGGGCTGTGGTCTTCAGCACTGAAGTTCTGACGCTAGCCACCCCAACAGACCTCAAGCTAATTCCCTGCCCAGAAACCCTACCTCTCCCTGGCTTGGGGAACTGAGGCAGGCTTCTGACTGTTTCTGAGCCACTGCCCAGTGAGCATGCCTCAGGATCATGTGGAATAAGAAATAATCACATGAATGGCAGCCAAAGAGCAGAGAGCACGTCCCATAGTCCTGGCACTCTTACTGTCCCGGGCTTCCAGCACGCACTTGAGCCCCAGGGGGTCTATTAATATACAGGATGTGATAGAGGGGCTGAGATGGCATTTCTAATGATCCCTGGGACTGCTGATGGCATTGGTCACTAACCACACTCTGAAAACTACCCCGTTTTCATGCCCTTCACAGTGCTAATCTTCCTCCCCTCCTACAACCATTTATACCCCCATTCTCCAGACAAATCAGGAGACATGAAGTGGTCCTGTGACTGGCCCAAGGTCTCCTCGGTTGGAACCTGAGGCAGTCTAGCTACATAGGTTGTAGCCAGTACACTTTCTGCTGCAGAGAGGATGTGAATTCAGCCGTTGGTGCCCAACCTGCCACTGAGTGACTTCCCCAAATAGTAACCCTTGTTGTCACGCCTTCCATTAGAAGGTCTTGAGTCCTGAGAAAATGGTTCATTTCCCAATCCTTCCCAGATCAGTGGCCTTTAATGTCCTTCCACCTGACCTACAGGCAAGAAACATCGTTTCTGGTGAGCTTAGCCAGAGCTTTCCTGCTCTTGTCTCCCCTTTGCGGGACCCTGGTCGGGATTCCCCAGCAGTCTCTACCCACTCGACTTTCCCAGGATCTGCTCTCTGGAACTCTGATTCCTTTAGACCCACAAAGCAAAAGCCTCATTTGCCTCCTCTTATACTCCCATGCCCTTGGTACCTGCTTCCATGAAAAGATCCGGGAAGAACAACCTACTCCAGCTCATACCACCAGTAGAGAACCCAGAGCCTGGAATAAGTGCCCAAGAAACACCTACTGACTATCTGTGTGCCTCTCAAGCCTCAGTTTCCCACTCTGTATAATGGGCATGCCAGTACCTACCTAGATTCTCTGCCTTTGTAATCAGATAGCTGAACAATCTTTCCCAACTCCCTGCTATGATTAGAAGCCAACTGGAGGCCTGTGGTACAGTCAGGGTGGACAATCTGCAACATCCTGTCCCCATCCAGCAGATCTGGAGTTTCTCACAGTAGGTAGCCACATGAGAGAAGGAACCCTGTTAATAGTGACCGTGCCCAGGGTGTAGGGGGACAGACAGCTCCCTGAGAAAGGAAGAAAGGCAGAAAAAATGGGCTCAATCCCAGGCTTGATCTCAGTCCAAGAAAATATTTGGATTTCCAGAAAGGAGGAGGTTTCCCAGGCCAGGACAATAACAGCCTACAGCTGTCACCCTCGCCCGCGAGCCCCTGTTCAGTGTCTCTGGGCCTGGAAGTGGCTGCGAGAGAGAGGGAGGGAGGGGGCTAGGAAGAAAAATGACAGACAGATGGAAGAACTTCCATAGGAAGTGCCTGGTCTGAATAGGACAGAGCTGGAGAGGGCTTTGAGGGAGGACCCCCCTCCTTCCCAGCAGAAGCAGAGCCCCTGGAGTCTTTTGGCTCTCTCTCCCCCACTCTGCGGCCCTCTGCAGGTCTCCTCGAATCCATATGTGGGTTTTGGCTCTGCTTGCAGGCAGGGGATTTGAGGAGCGGTTGTGTGATTTGTACAGCTGTCATTAGGGTAATTGCACGATATTTTCCCAAATTTCTCCTGCAGCTTCAGGCTTGCTTTCCAAACTTCCTGCCTGCCCGTTAACATGGGCTCTGGCGAGAGAAGCTGGCTCGGAGCCTTGCTAGCAGCTGCTAACAGCACCCAAGGGCAGTCTCCTCCAGTAGTGCCATGGGACCAGGCACCGGGATTTGAGAAGAGGGGCCCAATGAAGCTCTAGATTGAAGGTTAGCAGCTTCATAAAAGTCACATTGGTGGTCACTGCTGATTGTCCCTCCTCTCTCAGAGTGGAAAAAGACACAAATTAGCCCATGCCTCTGAGAAGGCAATGGCATCTCCTCAGGACACCAGAGTTTGGAGAGTCCCTTCACTGTACTTCAAGAAGGATGAGGGAGTCAAAGCGAGCATTTTATCTTGTTTCTCAGCCCTTTCCAACCCAACACTGCTCACCTCAGCATGACTCTCAAGCTGGCTAGGGGCCATGCCTAGAGTGCTGAAGCGGAAATCGGTACGTTGTGTGGGTCTGGTGAGAGGGTTCAGGGGTCCATGGGGGAATTGGCAGTATTTTCTAAAGATTCAAAGAATGACCACCAGGGAGTCCTTTAGACCCAATGGTGAAACCCTACTTCCTTCCATCCACTCTCAGGTGGATCTGCCCATCTTCTTTCTACTGCTCTGACAAGTATTTATTCCTGTGGACCGACTCCCCCAACCTGTTAAAATGCGAATCCATGAGCAGCGGAGATGGCTCAGAAGGTAAAGAGCATGTCCTGCAAGCTGATGACCCAACTTCCATCTCAAGGACTGTTATAAAGATGGGAGAAGAGAATGGACTTCGCAAAGTTATCCTCTCACCTCGACACACGCTGGGGCACATACATGCCCACACTCATACATCCTGCACACACAATAATAAGAAACCATTTTAAAATGAAGAAACATAAGAGGTACCAAAGCAGACTCACACATGAAGATACAAGGAAGCATGCATACACATGCACACACCAACAAGCGAGAAAATCCCTTCTGTTTTCTGCTTGGGTGTGGGAACCGGGAAGAGAAAAAGAAAGTCTGAAATTACAAGTCAGTGAATGAGTGAGAAAAATGCTAGGACGCCCAAGAGGGCCCAGGAATGATTCTCCATAGTGGGTTCTCTAAGCTGGAACAGCCAAGGAGATGACAGGCTGATGGGCTGGCACTCAGCCTCAGGGTCCATGTTTCTTCTGACCTGCTGGCTGGGGAGTGGGATGCACCCTGGAGAGCCTCATCACTTAGCATCGCGTCTGCTCCGACATGATGCCTCCGAGTAATGTAATTTATATTTCATGCACAATTGAAGCAGCTAATGGTGTAATTCTCCAAGGGGGAAACAAGTTGTTATAGTGTTAATTACATTGCAGGCATGTTGCCTCTCCTTTGCCCCCCAAGTGTTCCAAGGGAAGTTACCAGGTAGCATCTGAGTGGGTGTCCAAGAAGGTGGCTTTGTCAGGTTCCATAAATGTCAGGGCTGAGTAGAGGCAAGAAAGTCATGGACAGCTTCCCACCCCATTCATCCCTCTGGGTGTGGTATACTTGGCTTAAACTGCCCAGTGGCCTGGACTTCCTAGCCCCTGAGTAGTCAGGGAATCTTACTGACTTGCAGAACTTTGTCTGCATTCACCTGGATGCTGTTGGGGAGGGCATAGTACAGATGATTGTGTGAGAAAGGACGCAGAGCACAGGCAGAACCAAGCAAATTCCGACTAGCTGGCAGCAGCTGACACCGCCATGGTGGCCTCCGATGGCGGAAAGCTGGCTTAGAACCCTAGCTGTGCTTCCCATAGTCTGAGACACCCTTGATGCAATGCCTCTTTGTGCGTCACTTTTCCCGCTCCAGAATAAGTAGAATATTTTAATTTTTTATGTGCACATGTGTATGTGGCAGGGGCGAGCAGAGGACAATCTCAGGTGTCATTCCCTGGAACACAATCTACCTCCTTTGAAGCAGGATCTCTTACAGGATCTAGAGTTTACCACATTGAGTCTCGGGGTGTTGGCTGTCTTCACCTCCCTCCCTATGGCTGGGAATACAAGGGCAGGCCACCACAACTGACAATGTTCCATGGGTTTGGGGGATGGAATTCAGGTTGTCTTGCTTTCAAGGCAAACACTGTACTAGCTGAGCCACTCCCCAGTTCCAGGATTGGGCCGATAAATTAGCAGACTAGGGTGAGCATTCATTGTACCAGTAAGTACAGTGTTGAGAACACGGGCACACACATAGCTGGCTGAGTGTAAGTTATTGTAGTAAGAGGGAGTGAATGGAGTTAAATTTTCATAAAGTTCTGGCATTTTCTGTGAAGTGGTAGAGAAGTACATATTATTCTACATTTGTGGAAGCCAAATTTACTAAAAGAGAATAAATGTCTTGTTTTCTGAAAAGAAGAAAAAAACAGGAGAAAAGCAGAGTTCTTTTTTAAAAGAATTATAGAACCATAAAGTCGAGGATGTTTTCTACAAAGAAATTTAAATTGACTATTAGAGAAACATGCCAAACTCCTAGGGGAGGGAGAAAAAGAGTAGAGAGGGTAAAGAAAGAAGGAAGGAGGGAAGGAAGGAGGGAGGGAGGGAGGGAAGGAGGGAGGGGAGGGGAGGGAATAAATGAACAAAGGAAGAAAGGGGGAGAAGGAAAGGAATGAGGAAGGATCCGTGAAGATAATTATGGATTCACTGCATACAAACCAGACCAACCAAATTTCACATCTTTTTAGTTGATAAATCAGAGCGAGCTGCCTGGTGGAGATGAGAGAATATATGTACTCTTAATCTAAGCAAGCCTTTTTCAAAATCTCACAGCTTACCTTTAAAGAAAACACCAAAATGGGCTAGCTAGTACTATAATATGCTGATTCCTAGCTGGTTGACTAACTGTATGCTTATGTGGGTTTGAGCCCTACTTCCAGTACCACTTATATTATTCAGGGTAGACTAACTATTCTAACCCCAACATCAAATGTCCTAAACAGTGAAGTTTCTTCCTTACATCCTCATGAAATGCTAGCAGTAACAGGGGCCTAGGTTTTCATGTCGTTGTCTCTACACAAGGGTCTTTTCATCTTACAATGTTGCCATCTTCAACTTAGGCCCACCAAGTTTTCTAGAAACTGCATGCTGGTATTATCTCCCCAGCATTCCACACTGTCTCAGATTGAGTTAAGTGCAAGCGAGGGAAGGCTAGCAAGTGAGATCCAGCCAGGTAGCTATCAGGGAGCATTAGCAGTGGCTTCTCCAAGTATCCATCTCCACCAACACAGGTCGTCAGGGAGCTTTGCAGTGACAAGCTAGTCTCCACCTCCCAGCCTGTCCTAAGCAGTTTTCTTTTGCAGTGCCCCAGATGCAGACACACAATGGGCCAGGTTGTAGCTGTGACTCCTCTACCTTCCTGGACTCCCCCTCTTGCCTACAGGTGAATGTTTCTCTTAGCTTGCCATCCCCCAATAGTTCCTGAGTGGAGAAGGCAGACATCAGACTCCTGCAGGCAATGTAATCCCAGTTTAGAGTGTGGGCTTTTCAAACCCCTCCCCTGGTGAGCAGCAGGGTGCAGTGTGGACTTGGCTGGCTTTTAGGCAGTAAGAAAAGTTTGTTCAGCAAGTTTCCAGGTAAGACAAAGCCGGAAAGAAAAGCTATTAAGATGGATGAAAAATTAAGCCTCAAAAATCTTTTGCCGAACTTGCATGATGAGCTAAGTCAAGAAAATTAAATTGCACATGTCTGGGACCCAGCAGGGGCCATTCACATCCTCTGAAAATTTAACTGAAGTGGCTCCAAGGACAGGCTGTTTACGAAGGTGGGGGCGGCGCGGAGGGGAGCAGGAGAGCAGTGAAGCATCCAGAGGCTTTTAACAAGCTCCGCCCTGAACCAGAGCTGGGAGCCAACGGCTTTGCCACCCTTCGGCAAGGCAATTATGAGAAACCGGCTACCAGACAGAAGCTGCGCCCTACATACAGAAATGCTACCACTGTTATGGAACTTTGGGGGTCACAGCGCGTGCCCAAAATCAGATCTGGCCACCTGTCTTCACTAAGCTGATTAAAGAACCAAATTAAAAGTGGAAAGCAATCAAAAATTTATTCGGTGTGGTCACATTCAGAAGAGAGATAAAGAGATCCAGCAGGGAAACCCCCCAAGTCAGTCTTTGGAGTTCTTAAGTGAGATCAAAGTTTAAAATAGGGGGCCAAGGATTTGCTCATCTAAGCAGTCTCGGCCAAGGTGTGGCCCCGCCCACCACTGACCCATCAATCCTTGTCTGGGCTTCAGCTTCGCCCTGTAAGAGGGTCTGACAAGCTGTTAGACCTATGTGAAATCTCTTTCTGGGAGACAAGTTCCTCCTCCCTGTGGTGCCTTTTCCCTCTCCCAGCATGAGGTTCCCAGGAAAATTCCCATTTCTTTGGGGTCCACTGTTTGAATAGTCTGATAGTCAGATTGAGACACACCAGGGGCTCTTTAGAATATCCCCCTTTCTGTCAGGTCTGTTAGGCAACCGCTGCCAATGTTCAAGTTAGAAAGAGATACCCAATCTCGTCCGCCTCCCTCCCTCTGAACTCCTGTGGGTGCTTCTCTTTGGGCACAACCAAAGGAGAAGCAGAGGACCTGGGGGGCTACAGGGTAATAATGATCCTCACAAGGCAGTTAGAACACAGATTTGAGCCAACGGTGAGTAGGGAGGGGTACTGATAATAACCAGGAGAAAGACTGGGAGAAAACCAGCCCTGGCTGAGGAGACTACCCAACAAATACAGGCTCAGGTCATACAAGCCTGACACCTGACATCAATCCCTGGGACCCGCACAAAGAACCAGATGTCATGGTGTGCATTTGCCATCCCATAATGACAAACACACAGACCACACACACTGTGGTGGTCTTCGCCACCTCGCCCTCCATCCCCCAGCCTCGCACTTAGATTTTCAACAAAAAATTAGAAGCAAATCAGTAAGCCAGTTGCGTAAAAATGAACTGGATATGTTTTTGAAAAGCTGCAGAAGGGATCTAAGGATGTGGCTCAGTGAGTCATGTGCAAGCGTCAGGACCTGAGTTCAAATCCACAAGAGCCATGCAAAAAGTCAGCAGTGGTAGAACACTGATAGGCAGAGTCAGCTAAAGCTTCGTAGCCTGCCTGTTTAGCGCAGTCAGGGAGCTCCAGACTCAGTGAGGGGCTCTGTCTCATAACTAAGTGGGAGAACAATTGAGGGAGGCAAAAAACAGAGGCCTCTGGCCTTCACAGGAACAGGCAGGGCATACACATCTCCATACACACATACACCACACACCACATACATATCACACATGCGCACTCACACGCACACACCACATACAGTCACACACACCAATACACATCACACATACACACTCACACACACCACACACCACACACTCACACCACACCACACACACACCGCATGCACCACACACACATCACATACATCACACACACACACACCGCATGCACCACACACACACACACCGCATATACCACACACACACACTGCATGCACCACACACACACACTGCATACACCACACCACACACACACACACCGCATGCACCACACACACATCACTTACACCACACACACACTGCATGCACCACACACACACACACCGCATATACCACACACACACACTGCATGCACCACACACACACACTGCATACACCACACCACACACACACACACCGCATGCACCACACACACATCACATACATCACACACACACCGCATGCACCACACACACACACACCGCATATACCACACACACACACTGCATGCACCACACACACACTGCATACACCACACCACACACACACACACCGCATGCACCACACACACATCACTTACACCACACACACACTGCATGCACCACACACACACACACACCGCATATACCACACACACACACACTGCATGCACCACACACACACACACTGCATGCACCACACACACACTGCATACACCACACCACACACACACACCGCATGCACCACACACACATCACATACATCACACACACACCGCATGCACCACACACACATCACATACATCACACACACACCGCATGCACCACACACACACACTGCATACACCACACCACACACACACACTGCATGCACCACACACACACACTGCATACACCACACCACACACACACACACCGCATGCACCACACACACATCACTTACACCACACACACACTGCATGCACCACACACACACACACACCGCATATACCACACACACACACACTGCATGCACCACACACACACACACTGCATGCACCACACACACACTGCATACACCACACCACACACACACACCGCATGCACCACACACACATCACATACATCACACACACACCGCATGCACCACACACACATCACATACATCACACACACACCGCATGCACCACACACACACACTGCATACACCACACCACACACACACACTGCATGCACCACACACACACACTGCATACACCACACCACACACACACACACCGCATGCACCACACACACATCACTTACACCACACACACACTGCATGCACCACACACACACACACTGCATGCACCACACACACACACTGCATACACCACACCACACACACACACCGCATGCACCACACACATCACATACATCACACACACACCGCATGCACCACACACACACACACCGCATATACCACACACACACACACTGCATGCACCACACAAACACACTGCATACACCACACCACACACACACACCGCATGCACCACACACACATCACTTACACCACACACACACTGCATGCACCACACACACACACACCGCATATACCACACACACACACACTACATGCACCACACACACACACACCGCATGCACCACACACACACACAAAAGCTACAGAAATGTGAGATAGCTCCAGACACCAACTGTGTACAAACAACTCCTTCATGGAGGGATATGGTGGGTGAGTGCTGTGCCGCTTGTTTTCTGTCAACTTGACACAATCTAGAGTCCCCAGTGAGGAGGGAGCCTCACTTCTGAAAATGCCTCCATAATACTGGACTGTACCAAGATTGTAGGGAATTTTCTTTTCTTTCTTTGTTTTGTCTTTCGTTTAATGGTGTGTGTGTGTGTGTGTGTGTGTGTGTGTGTGTGTGTGTGTGTGATTCCTAAGACAGGGTTTCTCTTTGTAGCAGCCCTGGCTGTCCTTGAACTTGTTCTGTAATCCAGGCTGGCCTCAAACTCAGAGATCTGCCTGCGTCTGCCTCCTAAGTGCTAAGATTAAACATGTGCACCACAACCTGGCTTCATTTTTTAAATTAATGATTATTGTGGGAGGGCTTGGCTGATTGTAGGTGGTGCCATCCCTGAACTGGTGGTCCTGGATTCTATAAGAAAGATTGCTGAGCAAGCTATGTGAAGGAAGCCAGTAAGCAGCTCCCCTCCATGGCCTCTGCATCAGCTCCTGCCTCCAGGTTCCTGCCCTGTTTGAGTTCCTGTCCTGACTTCCTTCAGTGATGAACAGCTGTATGGAAGTATAAACCAAACAAATTCTTTCCTCCAAAAGTTGCTTGGGTCATGGTGTTTCATCACAGCAAGAGTTCCCTTAACTGGGACAGTTGCTGTGCCCACAGCATTCTGTCCTTATCAGAACACACACCCCGCTTCAGTTCTGAGGTAGGCTGACTCCCCCACTTTACAAACATTCGTTTCAAGAGGCAAACAGTAGGCTGAAGAGTCTGAGAAGCACACCCAATGATGACAGGCTGTGGAAGACTGGAACCAACAGGTGAGCAGAAGAGAAGCTGCCTCCGGGAAGAGACTAGACCTTCTCCAAGTATTCCGGTGCCCACAGGAGGATTTCCGTTTTGAACATCTCTCCATCCCCAAGATCATCCACTCCATCCCACGCATCAGCTCCTGTGAGTCACCACAGCCTGTGCCTCCCATTACAACTGCCCACTTGCGTGACCATCTTTTCCTCAAGCTGGAGGAAAATACGCTACTGGAATTTCGGGATGAAAGGAAGGGCTCCTGCAGCCCCATCAAGCTAGACTCAGTTATCCATTTCAATATACCAACCAGGAAGATGAGATAAAGGGTGGCCATTAGAGTAAGGAGATGGTAGAGTACATTAGATAGAAAACTAGATGGAGAATACTGAGATTTAAGAATGGAGGGAGTGGGCAGGCAGGGAAGAGGGGGAAGAAGAGGGAACCAAAACTAAGGATATGTAAAAGAGTCATAAGGAAGCTTACTGTTTCATAAGCTTATTTAAAAATATAACTTATATAAAAATGAATTTGAGCCAGTGGTGGTGGTATACTCCCTCAGTCACAACACTCAGGAGGCAGAGGCAGGTGGATCTCTGAGTTTGAGGCCAGCCTGGTCTACAGAGCAACTTTAAGGATAGCGGGCCTCCACAGAGAACTCTGTCTTGAAAAGAATTTGATGTTGAACAGAGGTAGCCTATATAGACGGATAATGATTCTCGCAGAGACCCTGGGTTATTAAATGTGTGGAGATATGTCTCTAAGCATTGCTGGCTAGGCGTGGGATATTTCTGTAAGAGCTGTTGGCCAGAGAGTCCCTGGAGCCCCCACCCCCACCACACCAAGCAATATGGTCCGTTGCAATTGCTCTCACTTGCCCACCAGTACTCGACGAGAAGACCCTATTGCTGAAGGTACCACAAAGTTTAACCCCAGAGCATAGAGTCATCAAATTGGAGGTGAACTAGAGGCATTATCCCTACACCGAAGCTTCATAGTTCCAGAAAGAGCTATTCAGGCTGCTAAATCAACAGTTTTATCCAATTGTGTATGAATCCTGTGAGCTACCACAAAATATCCCTGCTAGTGCAACAATGGCAAGGCCATTAGAGAGATAACTGCTCAATTTGTGGTTGGTTTTGAGGCCGGGCTCCATGGGAGGGAGCTCACACTAGTTCTATAAAACTGTCAAGAGCCAATAGCTGGGGAAGTTCTAAGACCTTAGTGAGGAAACCTCCTACTGTTGTTTGCCAAAATAGTCATGTTGTGAAGCCGCCTTCTAAATAGTCAGGTTTGTATCCACAGACGACTTCTATGCTCGGCCTTCAGCAGAGACGCCACTTGCTGCCGCAGGTGGTGGTAACGCAGACACCTATAACTAACAGAGATGCCGAGAATAAGTGATGGTGGAGTGCTTGAACTTCAATGGGACAGCAGAATCACCCCATCCAAGCAAGGCTCGGAGATGAAAGAGCCAGATTATGGGAAGAGGCACAGCAAAAAAAAAAAAAAAAAAGCTATTCTGTGCACAAAGCCGTTATACTAAGGAACTCACTGGAGCTGTGGTTATCTTCACAGGGCATGCTCAAGATTGGGGCCATCAACATTTCATCCTGGATGAGAGGGTGACCTGTGAGGTGAGGCCCCATAGCTCCCTGAGGGACCATTGGCAGCTAACAGTTGCTAAGGGAGGCAGTGTGGTTTTCTTCGGGGGAATAGCCGCTAAGAAGTTGCCCTTGCTGCTGTAAATAACCTCCCATCCATGATTGGCAAGGAACTGTAATTCAACTCAGTGGGCCACACACAAAAACAAGACATGACGGTAGGAGGGGACTGGTTAAAACAAAGTTTCCCAGTGTGTGTGTGTGTGTGTGTGTGTGGGAGGGGGATAGATGGAAGATGAAAATGACTAAAATTCATTATGTGAGTTTATGAAACTGTCAGAAGAGTACTTAAAATTGTAAGTAATAATAAATTAATTAAAATAATTTTTAGTGAGTCGGTAGAAAGTTTTATGTCAACTTGACACAATCTAGAGTCATCTGAAAGGAGGGAACCTCATTTGAGGAAATGCTTCCACAAGACGCAGCTGTACGGTATTTTCTTAGTGATTGATGGCGGAGGACCCAGCCCAGTGTGGATGGTACCTTCCCTGGAGGAGGGGTCCTGGGTTCTCTAAGAAAGCAGGCTGAGCAAGTCCTGAGGAACAAGCCAGTGAGCAGCACCCTCCAAGCGTTCTACATCAGCTCCTGCCTCCGAATCTCTGCCCTGTTTGAGTTTCATGCTGACTTCCTTCCAGGACAGTGTGGCATGGAAGTGAGTATAAGCTAAACAAATCCTGTCCACCCAAAGCTGCTTTTGGTCATGGTTCATCATAGCAATAGAACCCTAACTAAGAACAAGAAACCCAGGGAAAGGCTGGGGATGTAGCTCTCTGGGCATAGTGCTTGCCAGACATACACGCAGCCCTGGGTTCAATTCCCAGCATGACATACATCAGGCATGGTGGTGTGTGCCTGTAGTCCTAGCACTTGGGAGATGGAGGCAGAAGAATCAGAAGTTTAAAGTCACCCTTGGCTTCAGAGCAAGTTTGGTGCCAGCGTCGGTTACATAGGACCCTGTCTCAATAAGAAAGAGATCAAGAGGAACATACTTTTAATCTCAGTATTTAGGACACAGAGGCAGGCAGATGTCTGTGAGCATGAGGCCAGCCTGATCTACATAGCAAGTTCAAGACCAACAAGGGCAGAATATTAAGACTTCATTTCGAAAAAAAAAAAAAGAATAAGAGAAGGTGAAAAGCAGAAAGAGATTCGATCAACATGGCCATATTGGGAAGCACAGTTGTGCAAGGAATATGGTTCAGTGATAGCACATTTGCTTAGCATGTCTGAGGCACGAATAAGTTTAATTCTCAGCCTGTTTTTAACAAAGAAAAAAAGAGAGAAGGAGTCTTGTGTGGCCAAGTCTGTCTTTGAGGCACTAACATAAGCAAAATAAAGAAATGGGGCAGGAGAGCAAGGCGCGCACATGACCAGTCAGCTCCAGTCAAAGTGTGGGCTGACTGGCCACTTTCTCACCTCGGGCTCTACAAGGTGCTCAACAGACATCCTTATGGCTTGAGGGAATACATTAGTGCTCCAGAGATAGTCCCGCTCCAGGGTACAACTTTGATGTGTGGTGTTTGTTTGGGGGAATGCTGATCTCTCAGAGAGCCAGGGAACCCTCTGTAGGACTGTGGAGAGAGGAATGTGTGTACATGTGGAAACGGGGTGCCTGCAATGCATTGTTAGTCTGAAACAACACGTGTGTACATAGATACTTTTCCTCATTTCTGGGTGGTCTGTCAGCTCGCTGCTGTTTTGGGGTGGTTTCACTCCTTCATCATATAGGTCTTTATCACTTTTGTAGTTGCTGGAATCCAAAGTGACTTCAGGTGGAGGGCAATGCCTAGAGGTCTTGAGGAGCCTTCTGGGGGTGTCTTGAACAGACACCCTCACTGAAAGTTACCTGTACAAATGCCTTTCTATCACGGCACTTCTGAACCTAATGCTTGGGTATTTGATGTGTGGTGTTTGTTTGGGGGAATGCTGATCTCTCAGAGAGCCAGGGAACCCTCTGTAGGACTGTGGAGAGAGGAATGTGTGTACATGTGGAAACGGGGTGCCTGCAATGCATTGTTAGTCTGAAACAACACGTGTGTACATCTGGATGACGAGATGTGCTTTCTCTGGATCTCGTTCCTCATTGGTGCTGGGCCTGCCTGTTGGGAAAACACAAGGGGCTAATTGATTCTTAAGGGGCTCAGAGTACAAAACTGTTATAGGTCTTAGTCCATAGCCAAAGGCTCTGAAACAAGGATTCTTAGCAAATGGCTTGTTGGAAGAAGAACAGAGTCTTGCCATACAGCCTTGACTGACCCCACACTCACTATTATAGCTCAGGCTGGCTTTGAACTTGCAGCAATTCTCCTGTTTCTGACTCTTGAGTACTGGTATTATGGGCAGACACCACCACACCACTAATAAATACATTTACCAATGCCCAATAGGACAAAAAGGAAATGGGGCTGGGACCTGAGGGGAAAATGAGGCTGAACAAGAGTCTGACAATAGGTGTACTTCCGTATTGGGTAACTCTGGGGACAGAGGAT
The DNA here is from genome assembly GCF_018167655.1 of Microtus oregoni. Lineage (NCBI taxonomy): Eukaryota > Metazoa > Chordata > Mammalia > Rodentia > Cricetidae > Microtus > Microtus oregoni. Next base: position 4,037,564 of record NW_024544604.1, read on the forward strand.
ATCAAATCAAAGTTGCATAGCCACCAGCAGCATGACAGTTGGACTATGCACTGACCCTCACACTCAGCCTGCAGCTCTTCGCCTTCTGCAAGCTGCAGGGAACAGCGGTCCTCAGGCTCTGTTGCTTCAGGCCAGCAGAAAAACAAACTGTGACAATCGAGAGAGAGAGAGAGAGAGAGAGAGAGAGAGAGAGAGAAAGAGAGAGAGAGAGAGAGAGAGAGAGATCCTACAAGAAGCCCCGAGGCTGGGATTCAGCACTGGGGAAGGCAGCTAGCAGCAGGGCCTACACGGAGATGGCCAATGAGTTGCTCTGGCACAGAAAACAGGGCCTGACAGCCGGAGTTGCTGGAGGAGCCTGTTCCCTGACCTCCAGGGTGAGCTTTACCTCTTCGGTTGTGTCTTCCTGGCTGCTGATCTAGGCCTGGGGTGCCTTGGAGAGCTAGGTGGCTCTGTCCCCAGGATGTGCCTCTTCTCTACCACCCTTTCCTCCACTCTGGGATGCCTTTGGCCTTCATAATCATTCAAGGCTGCTATGGAACATAAGATTCATGATGACCCTCAGATCTTCAGGGTCCCACAGAAGCCGTTCGGGGAAAGTACCATGCCATCAATAGAGGGACCCCCTGATTGTGTAACTTATGTCTATTATTTTGCTTTTCTTTTCACTGTTTCCCATCATTTCCATTAATGAGCATACAACATCTGAGATTCGGTCCCATCTTCCTTCCTATGCCCATGTTACATAGGGCTCTGGCCACTGTGGCAACAGGGATTGCCTGTGAGACATGGAGGATCTCGTCAGAACATTGGCCGTCCTTTTTGTAGATTGTCTAAAGTTTGCAGATTGCTTCTGACCTTCGCTTTGAAGGGGTAAGAGGAGAGCAAAAGGCATCACAGAATCCAGGTGTCCTATGTCCCAAAGAACCACTAGCTGCACCCTTGAAGTCCCCACAGCCCTTGCAGCCCAGATGGATGTGTTGTGGACTGAGTATCTATGGGTCCCGTATATCTACACTAAAGTCTAAACCACAAGATAATATTAAGTGTTGAAGTCTTTGGGTAGCAATTAAGTTTAGATGAGACCCTGAGTGTCCATGTGATGAGACTGGTGAGAAGAGGAGGAGGAAAAGGAGGAAAGGATGCTGAGCATACACACTTATTCTGCACAAGTATATATGCATAGGGAGGCATGGCTGGAATCCTGCTCTAATCCTCTCCACCTTACTCAATTGAGATAGGCTCTCTCACTGAACCAGTAACTAGCCCGGCAGCCAGCAACTGACCTTAGATTGTCTTTACCCCACAGTGTTAGGATGTGCACAGCCGTGCATGACTCTTTGTGTGGGTGCTGGGATCCAAACTCACATTCACACAGGAAGTGATCTTACCTACTTAGAGTGTGTCTTCTATGTCTGTAGAATAGAAACGACCACAGCAACTTCTTCACAAGACTGTAAGGATTTGATGAGTTATGAAGCAGACATAGATTCATGTCTGACATATATGTAAATTCTATGTGGATGCATTATAATTGTTATAAGGATTCATAGGGACTGGGGTTGGGTAGTTAGGCTTACGATTGGATAGGGTGGCATTGGTAGAGCATTAGCAGGAACAAAGTGGAGTCACTAATGCCAAACTCCACGAAATGAAACCAGGTAGCCACAAAAGAAGGGTTCTCCCACATTCTGATCTCCTACAGAAGCTATGCAAGGAATGCCTCAAAACCCCTGAATCGCAGGCAAGCCACTGTTGAACAGTAACATGCCTCACCATGGCTATCTCCACCAAAGAACTCTCTCACTAGCTCCTGCTCCAAAAGTCCCAAAGACCAGTCATTTTTGTTTGAAGGTGGTGGACATAGCTTTTTTTTCTCCTGGAAGGCCCTTTGTACCAACCCTCTTGGATATGCCTGTGGCCCACTATAGCACGCATATGTGGAGGAGACTGTTGAAAAGGTAGGGACCAGTTAGCCGAAGGGATGAACTCACAACCTGTCTTCCTAGGATTGTCTCCCAGAACCTTTACATCTGCATGTATGGGGAATTACCCACATCCGGGACTTTCTGTCCTCTCCCTAGGACCCCACAGCTGTTAACAAAAGACTGGCCTGTGATCTTTTACCCTGGGTTGGATAGCTCAGGGGCATGATGGGACTTCGTCTGCTCCCCTCCAAGCCCCTGCCTGAGACCACATGGCTGCTGGACTTCCTCCCTTCCTCCCTAGTTTCTTCCCCTCCTCCGGGACCAGGCACTAGGAAACACCTCCTTCAACAATCCCCCATATGTGAACCTTCATCTTGGGGTTTGCTTGGAAAGCCTCCCTCACAGTCTGTTTCATAAAAACAAGAGTTTTGCACCATCTGAATCCAGTATCAGGCAGCTGCTGAGCACTCTCGAGTCGGATCATTAAGGGAGACAGGAGGAAAGGATACAATCCCTGCAGCAGGGAAATGGGCTGCAACAGAGCAGCACCTGGAGGCTTGGCTTCTGGGGAGTGTGCATATGTAAGTCTCCAACCTGAACAGAGAACCGAGCCACAAACCAGCAGACCAGAGAGAAAGCCTCCGTAAAAATAGACCGTGGAGCAGTGAGGAGAAGCTGCCTGGACTAACTGCCCTGTGGACCTCTAACTACCTGGCTGTGAACACCTTCAGGGCAAGGGAGGGAGGGAGGCAGAGAGGAGCCCAAGGTGCTGCTGGGCCAGGAAAGGGAAAACACTTGCTTCAACAGACAGCGCCTGGTTGGAATGAGAATGCCAATGGAGAGTGTTCGCAGATTGGATATTTAACAGCGTCCTGGAAAGAGAGAGAGATTGAGAGGAAGGCAAGCAGGAGGGAGGGAGGGAGGGAGGGAGGGAGGGAAGGAGGGAGGGAGGGAGAAAGATAGAATGAGGGGGGAGACAGATCCAGAGAGAGTGAAAGAGATGCAGAGACTGGAAGAGAGACAGTTTTGAGAAACAGAAGCAGCGTAAACAACAGGAAAAATGTGGGGTAGACTGGGTGGAGGAGAGAAAGGTCGCATAGTCCGAGAGATGCCAGAGAATGCTTTTAAAGCAACGCAAAGCCCCCAATGTAAGAACAGTGGCAAACCCACAGCCTGTCCAGACAGAGGGCTTGACCTGGGTCTAACAAAACCTTCAGGGCTCTGGAGGCCCAGTCCAACCCTGTGCCCTGCTGCAGGTCTAAGCCAGGCCCTCCCTGGCCCACTCCCCCATGCTTCCGTTCCCAGAGCCAAGCTGGGGCTTACACCCTTCTATCAAGCAAAGCCGACGAAGCCCTCCCTCCATGTAGCAGAACAGGCCTCCTTAGCAGCAGGGTTACTACCAGAGATGGGCCAGTAGGGTAGCATTGTCAGGGAACTTGTTTTCCCCGGAGCTGAAGCTGTTCAGATGTGCCGTGAGCAATTGCTACTCCACTCACCTCCCCCGGCAAATTATTCTGCTGGAGTTTCTTCCAGCGTTTGGAGCTGTGCTGCTGTAAATGCCAGAAATCATGTACATTAAGCCCGGAGTGACGGCAGGCTTATGGATGGATTTACCTTCAAACAGAGGCCGCTGAGGCACCCAGCGTGGGGGGCGGCACTTTATGGATGCTGCTCTCTGCTTGCTGAGGCCTTAAGCGGTCGAGTTGGCCACGTAATCAATTTCTCATGTAGGCCTGGCTCTGGGCCATGTGCTCCCAGGCAGGGCTTTGGGACACAGCCCTGTACCTACTACATTCCTGGAGTCCTTGTCCGCACCCCTTAGGAGAGGAACTTTTCCCATGTGTCTGAGGTGAAGGCAATGGGGTGGGTGGGGGTGAGGTGGCTGGACAACATTAAAACTAAGGAGCAACGCCTGGGAGGTCGAAGGCCTCCCCCTTTACAAAATTCTTCCCAGGGCTTTCTGCAAGAGGAGTAGCCACCCTCAACACTAACTAGCTGCACTAGTCTCAGCTGCCTACCCTCAGCCCCCTTTCATCGCCAAATCTGAACCAGAGGCTTCCCCAGGCCATGATGCCCTGAACCATGTTGCCCTCCCCCTCCAACTTCACTCCCACTGCTAGTCACTGCTCCTCTCCTCTGGAAATGGAGGCCTGCGTCACTGGCTTTGCTGTTTTTCCTGAAAGATTACTTCTGTGCTGGCTGCTCTGTCGCCCCATCCCCCTTACTCTAGTCCGCCCACACCCCTCACCATCTTCCACTTTAACGTCCCAGGATTTCTCCCACAAGAAAGTCTCCACTCTACCCTCCAGCTGGTGCTACCAGTGCCTTCGTCCTCAATGGCTAAGTGTCCCAGGTGTACCTATCAGGGTCCCCTCTCATACTCTGGTTTTCCAGATAACGTCTTAGAGCCCACGACCCTTTCCTGTGAGGTGGCTTTGACACTATTAATGGAGAAGTGAAGTCTGGGCTCCCCTTCCTGAAGTCTAACTGCGGCAAAAGTGACCCTATATGTCAATTAACTTCTGAACTTCTCAGAACTGGAGCTCGCATGGGTTATGTCTCGCTACACAAGGCCCCCAAGTTGTGAAAAAAAAAACAAAGTAGCTGACTTGAAAAGAGTACACGGAGGGCCTGCAAGAAATGGCCAGCCAGTGTCGCTCTCTAGGTACCCCAGCCCCAGCTCCCTTCCAACCAGCTGCTGTCCGGGGCCCCGCAGAGCTCATACAATTTCTGACGCACACAAAACGGCGGGAGATAATACAATGCCTGGTTTTGTTTCAGACCGCTAAACTGTGGGGTGATTTGTCACACAACAACAGGGAACCAGAAGAGCTTTCATGTCCACAAAACCAGTTTTCAAAGGTTAATGAGTCTTAATACAGTAAAAAATACAATAAGACATACGGTAATGCCAAAACAAGGCGCAACAATCCAATCTTTCTTTAATCATCAAAAGGCATTTGCAGCATTGCAGAGCACAGTGTGTTGAGTATCAATTCTCATTGCATGGTGTCCGGGGATCAGAGAGAGGTGTCTAAGCCTGCGCAGCTCCCAGGCCCTGCATGGGTTCATTCACAGCCCCGCACTGGAGAGCACACGTGACTACAATTGTTTGCCACTTGACTCCTGGGAAGTAAAGAACAAGCGTGTAGTACAGAGGCAACATTTGTCCCCCAAAGCAATTCCCATGTGTCATCTATTCCAATGTTTCCAAACCTTCCTGGTGCCGAGACTGGTGCCCTCCACCAATACAAGGAGTTTGGGTAGCTGACAGTGAGGGGTGTGGATCTTTTTTTTTTTTTTTTTTGCTTTCAGACATGAGGACTAAATTTCTCCTTGGTCTAAGCAGTATGTCAGAGGGAGTTTGCAAGCCTTCACTTCTACGGAGGATAGACTTGGGCTTTTTCTTCTCACTCAAGCTGAAAGGTGTGCTGTGGAGCAGCAAGGGGACTGCCGAACTTATGGGATGCAAGTGGAATGTGTTGGAATTGAGCTGACCTGAAGCAAGTTATTGGGCTTTGCCATGCCCTTGTTTTGTTTATCTCTAAAATGGCGACAGCAGGAGGATTTTCTCCGTGAGACAATGTTAGGATTAAATGAATTCATATATGTAAAGAGCTGAAAGCAGAGCCTGTTGGGTACATGTGCTCCAGAAGTGCTACCCACCACTGATTCCTACTGTTGTCTTGTGATTCCAGGCTTCTGGCTTTAGCAGGTCCTGTTTAAAATGTTATCCGTGGTCTAACTGTCAGATAAAATATTTACCCTTCTTTCATTACCTCTCCGCAGCCTTAGCTCTGCTTCCTAATTCTCACGTGGGCACGCACACGCTCACACCCACACCCACACTCAATAATTGGTCCTTGTTTGCCACAGGCCACACTGCGGTAATGCATTAGTGCGGGAGGAACAAGCTGCTTTATCTTCCTCTCCAGGCACAAGCCTGTGTGGGGAAGATGGATGTGGAGCATCTGCCTGCATTGTCAGAAGAAAACACACATCAGGGATGGCTCTGCAGGCCCCGGAGAAGCCAAGCAGGGAATATCCCCGGAGGCCTGACCCCATCCGTCCTGTAGGTTGCTCCTCCTTCTGCCCCTCTCTTTAAGCCCAAACGTTCAATGTTTGTCGCTTCTGCCAGCTCCAGTCCTCAGCTGCCTGTTGAGTCTGCTGCAGGCTTGCTTGCTTGTAGGCACAGTCTCCTAAGGGGACAAATACAGTGCTTGTCAGACAGAGGCGCAGAGACAGGAGGGAGCCACAGTGATGAAAGACACACACAGCCATGCCTTCCAGAAGCAAAGTGAACCTCTACTCAGATTCCGTTCTCGTGACAAATCTGACCCCAAGGTGGCTCTGCTGGACCAAAGCTGTCTCTGAGTGGGCTAACCCAGCAAAATCCTGCTGTCCACACGCTGCTGGAAAGACCTCAAGAGCCCAGCAGGCCAGGGCACCAGGCCACTCACCATGCAAGACATTCACAGCTGGCATTGCGAGGTCCTGGGGGTCCACTGCCAAAATAGATTGATGCCACAATAGGGGAATATTTAGGAAGGAGATGAATCCATCTCATTTGGAGGAGTACATCTAGAAAAATGAAAACAAGTACTCTAGCACTGGATTCATTTTCCAGGGTTCGGTTTGATTTGCCTTTGAGTCATTTAACATGTATTTATAGAGTAACAACCACAGGCTAGGCACTGCAGTTGGCTTGAGTCCTTGTCCCGCGAAAGTTCTATGTCTTTTTCTCTTCCATAAGGCAACTTACTGGGAAGTAATTGCACAGGGAATTACAGCATCTGCCAGAAGCTGCCTCCCGGACCTCTGACTCTAGGGGACATAAGACAGTGAGCTCCCATGGCCCCAGCTGCAGCTCTGAAATCTATGAGGTCTCTTCGGCCAAGACTGTAGCTCCCACTGAATTTTCCCAGATTATACCGGGGTGTGCTAGCGTGCAAAGGCAGGTCTGCCTGAAGGCACGAGAGTCTTCTAACTGCCAGCTTTGGTTTCAGCCCAGTCTCTAAGACTTGCTGAACCTTCTATAGAAAGTAAGGCACTCCACTCTGCGATGCTGCCACCTGCTACCCTCTGTGCCCTCTCTCCTTCACTCAGGTGAGATGCAGTCTTTCGGCTCTTGTGGGTATTTCCTTAATCAAATCCTTACCCATCCAGTCCTACCCCTGCATCTGTTTCCCTCCTCCGTCTGCAAAGACTGTTTAGATGGAACGTCCTGTTGGTTTCAGCCAGGGATTCTTGAAGAGGATTGCACTGTTATCTATTGGACCCCTTGCAGCCCCCTGTGGTAGCCTGTTCATTAAGAGCCTCTTCATGCACTCTGAGTCTCCCTGATAGACTCTAGGCACTGTAACAACTTACAGCATCCCCAAGGCTCCTGACTATGGTGGCTCTCAGCAGATGTTGCTGACCCATGGCGGGGAGACACTTGACATCAAACTCTCCCATCATATTTCAAGAGCCTCTGATTTATTAATATAATTAACAACTATTGCACAATGATCTCACTGCTCCGTGTGAGGCTTCATCCTCGCATCACTTTATCTAGGGCCTGACTCTGGGTACGCACTCCACCACCAAGAGAAGCCGTCCCCCACCACTCACCCATCCATCTACCCAGAGACTGGATGCCCTTCTCCAAATGACAGCTCTATTGCTTGCTCCCCCTCAGGAGCCCCTCCTCCTTTGTGAATTGGAATCAAGACATTTGCAGGCAGCACACAAAGATCAGACCTCAGCAAGTGCAAGCATTTTCCCAAAGACAACTGCTGCCCAGGTTGAGATATTCCAGGCACATGGCTTAGTAACAAAGTCCAGCTTGGCCGGGCCTCGAAGATGATATATTCAACCCCTCTTTTTTAATCCTATCCTTTTTTACGCTCCCCCAAACCATTTCTTTCCTCTGTACGTCTCGGCTTCATGGTACTTGAAAAACAAGGCCTCTGGGCTCTCATCCAGGACACATCGTAGGCTTCCTCTGACCCTCTGAGCCTGATCCATCTTCCCCAGCCCCCACATGAGGAAATGTTCTCTCTAGCTCACTTGGAGATGAGGCTCTACATACTAAACAGAAAGCCGCCGGCTGGCTGGCCAGGGACCTCACACGAGTTACTTGGCATCTGCAATCTTCAATTCCCTCTTCTGTAAAACAGGGTCACTGGGAGGATTAAAGGAAAGAGCGAATGTGAAAACGACTGTAAATCCTCACTGCCCAAAGTGTGGTCCTTGGGTCTAAAGCTGCAACCCCACACCCAGGGTGAGCCTTCGCCCTACATGATTCATGTATACCACACAGCTGGACTCGCTTTGCTTTATGAGTTTTAGGGAGCACAGAGTCCTTCTCTCCGCTGTATTCAGTTGCTTCGTCTCCTTTGTGCAATTATTCTGTCAGCACTCCCCAAACACCATTTCCATTGCCTCAGCAAAAAGCCTGGGCCAGAGGGTGAACTTGACAATATCGGTACACTTGCAGGGGAGCCGCTTATCATAGCTTCATGGTCAAGGATCGTGGTGTCCCGCCCACCAGGTGTGAAGAAAGGGCTGGAAATGGACAAAGGGGAGAGAGCAGGAATAAAACCAGAATAGTTCCCTCTAGTTTCAGGCACTGCTGAGTGGGAAACTGTCCCTATCCCATGAGCCTGCTGTACAACACATTACCTGTAGTCATGGCAGTGCTCTCTCTCTCTCTCTCTCTCTCTCTCTCTCTCTCTCTCCCCGCCCTCTCTGTCTCTCTCAGTGTGTGCATGCGTGTGTGTGTGTGTGTGTGTGTGTGTGTGTGTGTGTGTTAGAAGCCAATAACAGTTAATTATTTGTGTGTAAGCAAGGAATGCCTCTACCCTGGGAGAGAGTGTAGGAAGCACAGGACCAAAAAGAAAGGGAAAGAAACCAACAGGAAATTCTGTCTTTTCCTTAGGAGTTCCTGGGAAAGAGAGAAAAAGCCAAAGATACTTGAAGCAAGGACAGGCTGGCCTTTCCCAGTTCAGTGAGAAAGCGGAGACATGAGACAGTCTACAAAGATAAGTAGCAATACCCCAATACCAGCCAGGCCACAAGTAACCTTGGCCATCCCTGGAAGGCCACACTGCCTGGGTAACTTTGGGCTATATGTTAACTGTTTTTCTCATTGCTATGAAGTTACCTGGCAGGAAGAATGGCTTATTTGGCTCATGGTTTCAGGGTGTCAATCCATCATGGAAGGGAAGGCATAGTGGAACGAAACATCTTATAGCATGTCATCCAGGAATCAGAGAAAGGGAATGGTCCCTCGGGCCCCGCTTTATGCTGTACAACCCCAGCACGGGTCTTTGTCACACAGTTAATATCTGGAAATCCTTCACAGATCTGCCCACAGCATGTCTTTGCCTCCTAGATGACTCTAAATACAGCTGGGCTGACAGTGAAGATTATTTAGCACAGGGTCGCACACTCAGAGCTGGCTGGTTATAGCCAATGTCCATTCGTCTCCCCATTAGGCATGGAAACCTTCTTGTCAGCCAGGAGCATGTTCCTCTCTAGTAAAGAGGATCTCTTTTGGCCTCAGCTTGCAGCTGGGTTTGCCCATATGACCAGTTCTGGGCAGTAGGATATAAGTAGAAGCAACAGCTGCAAAGAGTCCTCGAAGGGACCGGATGTGCCTTTCTTGGCATCTTCCTCCATCTTGCCTTCTAAAAAGAAGCAATGATTGGCAGTTCAAGCAACCATCTTGAACCATAAGGTAACTTTGGGACTGAAAGCCATGTGGGCAGAGCGATGTGATCAAAGGAAGCTGAGCATCTTTACACTCACGTCTTACAGCCCTGATGTCAACCATCCTCACATCCTGGTATTCCAGTTGCCCAGACTTTTACAGAAGAAGTCAGTTTTCAGTAGATTCAAATAATTTTGGAGCTTTTATTGTTCACTGATGATGATGCCTAACATGGTGAGGATTCTAGTGGGGTTTAATCTCAAAGTCAATTCTTTTTTTTTTGTTTGTTTGTTTATTTTTTTTAGTTGTTGAAAAAAATTCCTGCCTCCTCCCCATTTTCCATTTCCCTCCCCCTCCTCCCACACATCGCCCCCTCTCCCCACTCCCCTCCCCTTCTCCCCACTCCTCTCCCCCTCCCCCTACTCCATTCCCCCTCCCTCTTGAGACTGAAGAGCAGTCCAGATTCCCTGCCCTGCGGGAAGACCAAGGTCCTCCCACTTCTATCCAGGTCCAGGAAGGTGAGCATCCAAACAGGCTAGGCTCGCACAAAACCAGTTCACGCATTAGGATTGAAACCTAGTGCCATTGTCCTTGGCTTCTCATCAGCCTTCATTGTCCTCCATGTCCAGAGAGTCCGGTCTCTTTATTCAAAGTCAATTCTTAAGCTAAGGTGATGGGAGATCAAACACAAGAGAAACTGAATAGTAACATGGTCACAGCTATGGCCTTGGCGGAACCCACAGTGACCCCCAAAGTGGATATGGCCCTTCAAAGTTCTTTTGAATTAAAGCAAGAGGTCAGAGCCTCTGAACCACTGGGCTTCAGCTTTCTCACCCATAAAGTGTGTATGTTATTGATCTGGAGCTTATAATCAGGATAAGAAGCAATATGGGGGCTGGAGAGATGGCTTAGAGGTTAAGAGCACTGGTTGCTCTTCCAGAGGACCTATGTTTAATTCCCAGCACCCACATGGCAGCTCACAACCAGCTGTAACTCCAGTTCCAGGGGATCCAACACCCTCACACAGGCATGCATGCAGTTAAAACACCAACGCACATAAAATTAAAATATAAATAAGTTATAGAAGAAGAAGGAGAAGAAGAAGCAAGAAAGACCCGGCCCACAGATGAACACAGTCTCATCTAGCATGAGGTAGACTGAAGAACTTCGGCTGGCATCTCAGGAACCCACATCACTATTCCAACGAATTGTGCCTCGTTAAGCAGGCAGGGGCAGTCAGATGACTCGGTAGGTAGAGTTCTTGGTATGCAAGTTTGATGATCTGAGTTCTACGCCCAGAACCTACATAATGGTGGAAAGAAAGAAAAGATTCTGCAACGTCCTTTGACCTCCACGTGTGTCGTGGCATGAGTGCCCATATGCATCATAATACACATAAACACAACATAATAATGATGATCATTATGATGACAAACTAAAATTTTGTTTAAAAAGCTATTGACTGTTGCTGCTCCAGAACCTTCTTTCACAGAACCTTCTCCATCTAGTGTGTCTTCTGTGTTTTCAAAGTCTTCTATTTTTCACATAATCCTGGCTCTTACCACATTGACCTTGACTTTTTCTCTGGGATAAAAATTTTACCATAATTTCTGCCTCCTCCAGTATTCGGCACAGTGCCTGGCACATGGAAAATGGCCAGTTCTGACAAGGAAATGGACAAGACCAATTCCTCATGACACAGACAAGGCAGACTATTCACCCCAGGTCAGGAAACACAGCTGTGGGCCTCAATTGTATATCGCTTATTAGGCACCTCCCAGGGCTTCAGCATTCTTAACCACACAATGGGAAGAATAATACACACGAGGCTGTTGTGTGGCTTTAAAACCCGTGTTAGAGAAAGGAGACAGGCTTTTCTTACTGGAGTCTAAGTCTGTAACTGTGCGGAACCATTTTCAACGCAAAACATTCTGGCTACAGCGTTCTGCAAAATTAAGCAGGCACCAAAGTGTGGGCCCAGGGACAATTTGCTGTGTCCCAAGGGTAGCCCTAATGCCAGCTTCTCCAGTCCGGAAATGCAAACTATTTGGCCATCTAGGCTAGCAGATACAGGCTCTCCAGAGAGTTCCAGGCCTGAAGGCACAGATGATAAACCAGACAGAGCATTTGCTTAGGGGATGGCATCCACTTCATGGCATGGCTGCCAAGGTGAGGAGGTGCTGTGTGGCACAGACAGGATCCAGGGATAGGGCTAGAACTCTTTCCAGAACAGCTGGGAAAGGCAAGGAAGAAGCTATGCTCTCTAGCTGTTTCAAGCATGCTCAGACGAGAGGTTTGACATAAATTTGGAGTGCAATCATGATACTCCTACACTGGCCCGACATGGGAATTCAAAATACCCTGGCCTGGAAAACAAATGCTCTGTTGGTAATGCATTTAAAAGCCAGCAGGGCAGAATAGGGGAGAATTGGCCTTCCTGGGGTCAAACCTGGTCTACAGGACTAGTTCCCCATGCTATGTCAGTCAAGTGATTTTTCTGTGCCTTGATATTCAATTCTGGGCACCGGGGATGGTGATGACTCTCACATCACAGGTGTTTCTTACAGGCGTGCCCACCTTCCTCAGAATCACCACCATCAAATCAAACAAAATGTCAAGAGCCTGGTAAGGGTAGAGGCTGGGGTGAGGGTACTGTTCTTTGAAGTCCTCAAGAAAGTCCTAGGGTACCACAGCAGGAGAGTCAGAATGAGTGTCAGGGCATGGGCTGGCACAGGAATAGGTGGGTGCACTTCTGGGAACTGGAAGTAGATGAGGAAGGATTCCGGTGATTCTTGCACTGGCAGAAAGAATAGTGAGAGAAATGGAGGGCCACCTAGGCGAGGAGAACCTTGATTCTACTCGAATGGAAAGTGACCACAGGCCACTACCAGAGCTGTGGGTCTCAGGGTCCTGAAGGTACAGAGAGAAAGGAGGGAGATTAAGAACCGGGCGTGTGTACCTACAGGTGATGAGCCGAAGGATGTGGCTGAAGACAGACCCCAAATACTCAGCAGAAGTCAAGGGAGTTCACTAATTGCAATGCTGAGAGCAGAGCCAAGAACAGAAAGAGACTGGCAATAGGGTTGGTGGTTTCCAAACCCAGATGGCTCAGATCCTCAGAAAAAGGCAATTGGTGGGCTTCCTGACCTGAAAAGGACTGGGGACCCTGGCTTATGGAACTCCAAGGAGCACACTGAAAGTCAGCAGAATTGAAACTCAACCTAGAGAAGGGGCCAGAGCTTTGTATAAGGTAGGTCCTGAATGGGAAAAAAGGGGAGGAAAATGAAAGGGGAACCAAGACAGAAAGAGCTAAAGCATGCCATGAACACCTCAGGCATACATATTAACACACATGTACATGCACACACACGTGAACACACACACATGCACACAAAGAAGGTCACACCCAGAGTCACACTCACAAAGGAATGCACACACACACATGCACATACAGAAGGTCACACTCAGAGTCACACTCACACGGGAATGCACACACACATGCACACACAAAAGGTCACACTCACACAGGAATGCACACACACATGCACATACAAAAGGTCACACTCACACAGGAATGCACACACACACATGCACACACAGAAGGTCACACTCACACAGGAATGCACACACATGCACACACAGAAGGTCACACTCACACAGGAATGCACACACATGCACACACAGAAGGTCACACTCAGAGTCACACTCACATAGGAATGCACACACACTCATGCACACACAGAAGGTCACACTCACACAGGAATGCAAACACACACATGCACACACACAAGGTCACACTCACACAGGAATGCACACACATGCACACACAGAAGGTCACACTCACACAGGAATGCACACACATGCACACACAGAAGGTCACACTCAGAGTCACACTCACATAGGAATGCACACACACTCATGCACACACAGAAGGTCACACTCACACAGGAATGCAAACACACACATGCACACACACAAGGTCACACTCACACAGGAATGCACAAACATATGCACACACAGAAGGTCACACTCAGAGTCACACTCACACAGGAATGCACACACACACATGCACACACAGAAGGTCACACTCACAGAGTCACACTCACACACGAATGTACACACACATGCACACACAGAAGGTCACACACACACATGCACACACAGAAGGTCACAGAGTCACACTCACACACGAATGTACACACACATGCACACACAGAAGGTCACACTCAGAGTCACACTCACACAGGAATGCACACACACATGCAAACACAGAAGGTCACACTCACAGAGTCATACTCACACAGGAATGCACACACACACACGCACACACAGAAGGTCACACTCAGAGTCACACTCACACACGAATGTACACACACATGCACACACAGAAGGTCACACTCACAGAGTCATATTCACACAGGAATGCACACACACACATGCACACACAGAAGGTCACACTCACACAGGAATGCAAACACACACATGCACACACACAAGGTCACACTCACACAGGAATGCACACACATATGCACACACAGAAGGTCACACTCAGAGTCAAACTCACACAGGAATGCACACACACACATGCACAAACAGAAGGTCACAGTCAGAGTCACACTCACACAGGAATGCATACACACATGCAAACACAGAAGGTCACACTCAGAGTCACACTCACACACGAATGTACACACACATGCACACACAGAAGGTCACATTCAGAGTCACACTCACACAGTAATGCACACACACACATGCACACACAGAAGGTCACACTCACAGAGTCACACTCACACACGAATGTACACACACATGCACACACAGTAGGTCACACTCACAGAGTCATACTCACACAGGAATGCACACACACATGCACACACAGAAGGTCACACTCAGAGTCACACTCACACATGAATGTACACACACATGCACACACAGAAGGTCACACTCAGAGTCACACTCACACACGAATGTACACACACATGCACACACAGAAGGTCACACTCAGAGTCACACTCACACAGGAATGCACACACACACATGCACACACACAAGGTCACACTCACAGAGTCATACTCACACAGGAATGCACACACATATGCACACACAGAAGGTCACACTCACAGAGTCATACTCACACAGGAATGCACACACACATGCACACACAGAAGGTCACACTCACAGAGTCATACTCACACAGGAATGCACACACACACATGTACACACAGAAGGTCACACTCAGAGTCACACTCACACACGAATGTACACACACATGCACACACAGAAGGTCACACTCACAGAGTCATACTCACACACGAATGTACACACACACATGCACACACAGAAGGTCACAGTCAGAGTCACACTCACACACGAATGTACACACACATGCACACACAGAAGGTCACACTCACACATGCACACACAGAAGGTCACACTCAGAGTCACACTCACACAGGAATGCACACACACACATGCACACACAGAAGGTCACACTCACAGAGTCATACACAGGAATGCACACACACATGCACACACAGAAGGTCACAGTCAGAGTCATACTCACACAGGAATGCACACACACACATGCACACACAGAAGGTCACACTCACAGAGTCACACTCACACAGGAATGCACACACACACATGCACACAGAGAGGGTCACAGTCAGAGTCACACTCACACAGGAATGTACACACACATGCACACACAGTAGGTCACACTCACAGAGTCATACTCACACAGGAATGCACACACACACATGCACACACAGAAGGTCACACTCACAGAGTCATACTCACACAGGAATGCACACACACATGCACACACAGAAGGTCACAGTCAGAGTCACACTCACACAGGAATGTACACACACATGCACACAGAGAGGGTCACTCTCAGAGTCACACTCACACAGGAATGCACACACACACATGCACACACAGAAGGTCACACTCACACAGGAATTCACACACACACATGCACACACTGAAGGTCACACTCACACAGGAATGTACACACATATGCACACACAGAAGGTCACACTCAGAGTCACACTCACACAGGAATGCACACACACATGCACACACAGAAGGTCACACTCAGAGTCACACTCACACAGGAATGCACACACACATGCACACACAGAAGGTCACACTCACGGAGTCACACTCACACACGAATGTACACACACATGCACACACAGAAGGTCACAGTCAGAGTCATACTCACACCTGAATGCACACACACACACATGCACACAGAAGGTCACACTCAGAGTCACACTCACACAGGAATGTACACACACACATGCACACAGAGAGGGTCACTCTCAGAGTCACACTCACACAGGAATGCACACACACACATGCACATACAGAAGGTCACACTCCCAGAGTCACACTCACACAGGAATGCACACACAGAGGGTCACACTCAGAGTCACACTCACACAGGAATGCACACACAGAGGAACATGTATCACCACAGGGACTCACACTCCATTGTCGGAGAAAGACAGTGTTGGGAAGGGAGCCACAGACCTGCCCTGGTGGCTTTATCTGTAGCCCTCCCTTGGGAAGAACCCACAGTCCTCCCTGCGGCAGAAGTCCACAGATGTCAGGGCTAATGCCTTGATAAACAGGGAGCTTGTTGGAATGTAGCCTTCAGCTCCGGGGGCTATGGGTAATGACAGGCCATGGGGGGAGCCACAGACAGTTGCCACTGTTTCTGACTGTTCTTGGTGCTTCTTAAACAATAGTTTATATTTAACGGCTTGAATATGCTTCCATGGAAATAACTGTTTCTTGGAAATTATGATAGTGCTATCAGATTTCACAGCTCCCTGTCCAGTGACCTTATAGGCCAGGGAACTGCAGCCTTTCTGCCTTCATAGGGCTAGCATCCCCTTGCTTTTCCCTGCTTCCAGCCCTTGCCTGGTTCCCACTGTGCAGCCACTGGGGACGTGTTTGAAGAGGCTTCATGGTTAAATCAGGGTTGAGTGGCAACTGTGGGAGAAAGAGCTTAGGAGAATCTTCAGACTTCCGAGGGAAGACTTTTCTAGAAGTCCTAAACTGACCTAGAAGCCACAAGTTCTTTTCTTCTGCCTTAAACTGAACAGCTGAAGCTTGCCATTGCCAAAAGACACTTATGGGCCCCACTTCTTGCCTCCAGGCTAGCTTTAGAGCTATGAACTGGCAGAGGTTTGAGGACAACCAGCTGTGCAGAGACAAAGCAAGGGTGGCCCAGGTCCAGGAAGCACCTACGAGCCAGAGCTGGTTGGGTCCCTCAGTGAGAGGCAAGCTGAAAGCTGACCTCACTATGTCCTCCCAGTGTCAACCTAGCCTGGTGCCTGACAGGGCACTAGGCCTGGAAATATGGCCGCGGGCATCTCCTCCTTGAATGTGGAGGGCAGTGACTCAGGTGGTTAAATTCAGTACACTGGCCACAGGCCAGCCTTCCGGCCTGGCAATTACACAGGTCTACCTCCGCCTCTCCCTGCTGCCTGCTCACCTCCCTGTCAGGCAGCTTTAAAGCCGCTCTACTCTTCCTGTCAGCGAATGTTTGCATGTGGCGTTGCTGGGCAACAGTTGAGCAGGGCTTGCATTTTCCCGGCTCCTAAGCTCCTGATGGAGCCTTTCCTCTGTGGACCTTGGAAACACTCTGTGCTGCCACTGCCGTGTAAGCCCCAGAACGAACAGTGCCCAGCTCCTGGAAAATGGGGTCGTTACTGGGGCCTGATCCGCTCAGAGATATTGCTCATGCTCCCAGCTTCTGGAGGCACTCTCTTATTAGTCTTCTGTAGAATTACATCTGGGGAGGCAGAGACTCCTTCTGCCAGATGTTTTACAAGAACTACAACCATAACCTGACACTCAGGTGAAGCTGTGTGTGCTCCTGTTGATGCGAGCCTGGACAGTGGGTTGGATCATTAAGCATTGGTAAACTGTGAGGTGACAGAGATGCCCAAGATGGGCAGATGAACTTGGATTCCAGGTTGGGTTCTGCCAACAGCAGCTGTGTGGCCTAATGCTGTCTTCCTGGGCCTCAGCTTTCTTATCTGTACCATGAGGCAGTAGCAAGTCCCAGTCTTCAAACCACAGTTGGACCAAGCCATAAGGGTAGAAAATGATTTAATTAAGAAGATCAAGTGATTCAGGGGCTGGAAAGAAGTTAACACAGACAGGACAAAGGATCTAAGAAACAACAACCAAGACCACCCAGATCTGAGCTCAGTGTTTTGCTCTGTCCTCTTCCAGTTTTGTGACTTTTAGGAAGTTGTTTGATCTCTCTGAACATTGTCCATGTAGCACATTCAATTCCAATGCTCTCTTCACAGGGTGTGTGAGAGGGGTACAGTTGGCCCAACATCCAGTTTCTATCTGGTAAGGTAAGCCTTCTCTCTTTCTTGAGCAAGGGGACTTCCACAGTATAAAGGCTTAGAATTCTCTGGGAGACAATGGCTGTCAGAGCCAAGGGCATAGAAAACAAGTGCCCAGGAGCTTGTGAAAGGGACAGAGCATTCAGGGAAGATATACTGATCAGGATTCTTGTGCTTTCCAGCCATAAAAACAGAACTCAAGTTGGCACAAGGTATATGATAGAGATGATAGAGATAGGGGAGATAGAGATAGGGATGATAGAGATAGATATGATAGAGATGATAGAGCTAGGGATAATAGAGGTAGAGATAATAGAGATAGAGATGTTAGAGATAGAGATGATAGAGATAGGGATAATAGAGATAGAGATGTTAGAGCTAGGGATGATAGAGCTAGGGATGATAGAGCTGGGGATGATAGAGATAGGGATGATAGAGATAGGGATAGGAGAAGTAGGGATGATAGAGATAGAGGTGACAGAGATAGGGATTATAGAGATAGGGATGATAGAGATGATAGAGCTAGGAATGATAGAGCTAGACATGATAGAGATAGGGATGATAGAGATAAGGATAATAGAGATAGGGATATTAGAGATAGGGATGATAGACATAGGGATGGTAGAGTTAGAGATGATAAGGGATGGTAGAGATAGGGATGGTAGAATTAGAGATGATAGAGATAGGGATAGGAGAAGTAGGGATGATAGAGATAGAGGTGATAGAGATAGGGATGATAGAGATAGAGATGATAGAGATAGGGATGATAGAGATAGGGATGATAGAGATAGAAGTGACAGAAATAGGGATGGTAGAGTTAGAGATGATAGAGATAGGGATGGTAGAGATAGAGATGATTGAGATGATAAAGATAGTGATGATAGAGATGATAGACATAGGGATGGCAGAGATAGAGGTGACAGAGATAAAGATAATAGAGATAGAAATCTTTACTGTGCTCAGTTTTTTTCCCAGTCCACAGACCTTTTGCTTTATCCACTCCAGACCAGTGGTTCTTCACCTTCCTAATGCTGCAACTCTTTAAATGCAGCACACGATGACATCATTGGGACAGGGACAAGACTGATGAAATACACAAGCACTTCCTGCACTCAAATTTGACTGGTGCACAGCAAGGCCACAGCAGGACCCTGGCCTATATAGAGGGCCAGGCAGAAGCTTCTGAGAGTTGAAGGCCCCAGAGGCAACTCTCCACTGACCAGTCAAGAAGTTAACAGAAAAAGGTTCCAGAAGCCCTGCTCCTGTGTGGCTATCTTAACTGTGTGCTTCACCTGTCTCTCAGAGTTCCCCAATGACAGCAAGCCTTAGAAAAATGGCTGTTATTAGCTTTTCTTGCTTCTTGCATGTGTACTTCCTAGGGCCACCTCACACAGAAACTCCTATGGAATCCTTGTCTCGGAGTCTGTTTCAGAGAACTGAGACCAAGGGAAATAGTGAGGTTTGAAGTTTGGCTAGTTCTTGGTGCTTACGCTTCTACTCGAGGGCTATGTTCTCCAGTGCTCGGCTCCCTCTTCCACTCATCCCCAGTGCGGGGAAAGATAAATGACTTCAGTGTTTATACACAGATAGACGTTGTACTTCATCCCCAGGGTAAAGACTGAGTATCCTCTATAAAAAGAGCTGGAAAAAGAGATAACAGAAAGCCACAAGGTGACAAAAATGAATGAACCAAGCAGAGGAACACAAGGCCTGAATGCTTCCCATTGTTGGGTGTGGTGTGACACACCTATGACCCCAGTCTTCAGGGGGCAGGTAGGAAGATTGGGAATTCAGTGATAGCCTCGGTTACATAGTGAGTTTGAGGCCAGCCTGGACTACGTGAGATTTTATTGAAGGAGGAGAGGGAAATAATGAAGAAATCCTCAACCTTGATGCCTGACTTATAATTATGCACCGAGGACGAGAAGATTCCAGAAATGGCATAGACATGTTTGGGATGGGAAAGAGATCTTGTCATGTGACTCGTCGTGCTGTTTCTGGCAGCCAAGGGCTATCTATCATGGTCCTGGAGAGATTGTTTCCTGGCAAAAACATAGTGCTCTTAGTTCACAGAGGTGTCCTCCATATTGTTCGCACACACATGGCACTGCCTAGTGATGCGGTTCTCGGGGGTGCTCCCGGCATTCAGCGGCACAGAGCCGTCTTTACAGAAGAACAGTACCATGGCAGCCTGCGGCACAAGTGTGCAGGTGCGTGTCTATTTGTAGGCAGAGGTGGTCGGTGGGAGCAAAGAAAAAGGAGGAATCAGTGTGGCGCCCGAGGGGGTGAGAAGGTGGAAAGCAGCCTCCAGAAAAGGGGAATCTGCCAAAGGTGTGTCACTGAGGTGACCAACTATCTCAATCCGCCTGAGACTCTCCCAGTTAAATCACCAGACAGTCCGTGTCCTGAGAAACCCTGTGTGCAGGACACACTTGAGAAGTTGCTCATTCTAAGCAGCTCTTGCCTTGAGTCCCCAGGAAAATACTGACTCGGTGCAGCCCAGGAGAGCCCACTCCAAGAAGCAAGTTGCAGTGACCGTGGGGCCTAAGCCCTGTCAGCAGAACACCTGAAACACCGCATAACTAGCAGGCAAACACATCATCCATGCGCTACCGCCCCTGCCCTGTCTCCCTGCTCCACACCTACGTGCATCCTGAAATTCTTCCGCTACCAACTTTTCTTTCTGGAGTACATAGGCATACACCCCCAAATACATGTAAAGGGGTTTTCCATATAGCATCTGAAGCACCCCAAATTCCACAGCTCCAAAATTATCCACTGATAAGACAGTGAGAGGGGAAAGGTTAGAGGCTACAGGACCCATGCGACCTGTGGCACATGCGACAGTTTATGAATAGCAGTGAGGGGCTGGGGAAGTGGCTCGGTGAGGAAAATGTCTGCTGCACAAGAGCGAGAACTGGTGTTCGAATCCCCAGAACCCACACAAGAAGCCAAGTATGGTAGCAACTGTCTATACACTTGGGATCTCCAGCACTTGGGGTGGTGAAGACAAGGAAATCCTAGGGCTTCACAGGCTGGCCAGTCTAGCCCGTCAGAGAATTCCAGATTCAGTGAGAGCAATGTAGAGAGAGACAGGGTGAGACACCTGGCACTAACCTCTGATATTCACACTCACATACAAGGACCAACACACATATGGGCACACACATAAATACATCAAGCGTGTGCGCGCACACACACAAACACAAATGCTCATGGAAATAAAATAAATTATTAAATTACATGGGCTATTTTAAGTTTTTATGGTCTCTATGTCTGCTGAAACAGAGATGAGCAAAGACCACCAAGGCTTGCCTGCAAAGGCAGCAAGGGAGAGGTGCAAATATAAGTGGCAGGCACACGGGGCAGGAAAGGTGTGCAATGAAAGGTAAATGCGGCATCCAGTTACCATGGTGAGTAACTGGTGCTTAATGCCGCCGGGCTTTCTAAGGAAATGGCTCTAAGAAAACTTGCCAAGTGGAGGGAGCTGGCGTCGTGGTGCAGGGGCTCTCGAACCTCCTTGGAATTTCAGAGCTTCTATTCCTTTAAGGAAAGCAATGGATGCAGGCTCTAGTAGTTAGAGACACACTGAAACTGTCAGCCTCCAGGGTTGCCGCCCAAGTACCAACAGCATCTCCCAGTGTAACTTCAGTAGTGCGCTGCCTAAATATGCATCAAGTGAGAAAACGGGAGAAACGTGCAGCTAGTCGGGATTGTCTTCATAGAGTCTGAACTGACACTCAAGGACTAGAGAGCTTTGGCTGGGTAAGAGCATTTCCTGCTCTTGCAGGAGACTGGAGGTGGGTTCCCAGAACCTAAGTGGCTTACAACCATCCATAACTCCAGTTCCAAAGGGATTAGATGCCCTATTCCTGGCCTCCAAGGGCACCAGGCATGCATATGGTACACACACACACACACACACACTCACTCACTCAGGCAAAACATCCATACATATTAAATAAAAATAAATAAATTTAAAAATATAAAGTAACAAAAGTTCAGCATAGTCCCTGAGCGTGTGAGAAGGGTACGGCCTCCCTCATCTGTGGTATAGTAGTGGGGGAAGGGAAAGATGACCCCCACCCCCACTGCCCCCAGCTGGTGAGGGAGCTGACCCTCTCCTTAAGCAGCTGCAACACTCGGAAGAACAGGCCCTGCACCTCATCTGGGCAGCACGGACTTGACACAACAGGGACTGAACTGTCCCTGCTGACAGGACTGCAGGTGAGACTGCCTCGAGGAGAAGGTGAACATGTCAGATCCGGTCCTGCCCCTCAGCTGCCACATGGTAGTACGGGCAGGGGAGAGGTAACCTCCCCGACCCCGCCCTTCTCCACACCTGAGGTGGATGGGAGAGCTGGCCCTGAGGCCCTAAGAACAGCAGAGATGCTCCTGCCCCTCACCAACTGTAGCACTTAGAATAGCAGGCCCTACACCTCGCCCGGGGAAGCACAATAGAGCGGAACTTGTTGGCGGAAGTGTGGGTGAGCCAGCCTAAAGTTGCGACTGTGAGAGGGCTGTCCCCACTCCTCATCTGTCATGTAGAAGCTTGGGAGGGGGGAGTTGCCACCCCCTCACCCCTTGCCCCTAGCCACCTGCGACAGATGAGGGAGCTGACCCTCTCCCTTGCCAGCTGCAGCGCTCAGGAAAGTGACCCCTGCTCCCCACCTGGGCAACAGAGTAGAGATGACCCTGTTAGTGGAGGCACACGTGAGCTAGCTGGCCCTGAGAGTGGGACAGCTGGCCACACCCCTCTCATCTGCCATGTAATGGTGAGGGTGAGGGAAAGATGCCCTCCTCCCCCGGCTGGCCCTACCATCTGAGGTGGACAAGGGAGCTAACCCCTTTACCAGCTGCAGCACTTGGGAAAGAGGGCCCTGCACCTTTCCAGGACAGCAGAGTAGAGCTGATGGAGGTGCGGGTGAGCCAAGAACGTGAGTGTGGGGGATCTGGCCCCACCCCTCATCTGCTATATGGTGACATGGGCAGGAGAGATGCCTCCCCAACCCCTCACTGCCTGCAGCAGGTGGGAGAGCTGACCCTGAGGTCATAAGAGTGGGAGAGCTGTTCCTGTCCGTCACAAGCAGTGCCTCATCCGGGCAACACAGTAGAGCTGGCCCTGATGGTGTAGGTGTGAGAGAGGTGGCTCTTGGGGCATAAAAGCAGAAATGGCCCCTCCCCTTGCTTATCACTGCAAGGGTTGAACTAGCCAGGGCAATGGAGCAATGTTGAGCGCTCACCCTGAGGTGCTGAGGATGGAGAAGAACTGGCACACTGACCAACCCTGCAACTACCCAGGCCCAGAAGCAAGGTTATGAGTTGGCCCGCCCCAACATCCACCCCATCTGTGATCTGCTGGAGCAGGTGAAGGGACAGGTCCTGTAAACTCAAAGCTGCAGGATCTCCACGACACAGGGCAACATCAGGATATCCAAGAGGTGTTCCAGGGAGGGCCCAGCATTGACAGTGAAGTAGGAAGCAGAGACTTCAAACCAGACCCATGACACTTTGCAATGCACACTTACAAGATGTACAGACAATAGCATTCACTCCTCGACTCACTGTGTCACACGAAAGCTTCCATGACAAGATTGAGTTTCTTTTTTTCTACTATTTATTTTAATTTTTTATTTTATTTTATTTGGGGGAGAGGTTGCAGAGCAGTGGGGGATCCAAAGGGGTGGGGAAATGAATGGGATCAAGAAGCACAATGTGAAACACAAAGAATAAATAAAAAGAAAGTTTATTTTAAAAGTCTAGCATAGTATGGCATAAACCAGCACCACGGTGGCTCAGTGTCATTGTCAAGTGTGCCATTAGCAGTGCAGTAGGTTTCTTTATGCTGGCATCACCAAAAACCTGGAAGCCATGCACTGGGTCACAGCATGCCACAGCTGGGGCATCACTAAGTGACAGAAATTTCCAGCTCCACTGGAATCCTAAGGAACAAATATTTTCTAAGCAACTTGTTGTCAAGCAAGGCACGTGGCCTGTGACTATACTGTGGTGGTTCCCTGCCACCCAGCTTAAGTGGGGAAGACAAGAATAAAGGACAGAAATGTTCGGCTGTCGAGCATTGATTGGTGAAGAGCAAGATGAGGGCATCTCACTCCGTATGCTGCAGTTTTTCTCCAAACAAATATTACCTTTGTAATTGGTTCTAATAACTTAAGGCCAAAGACAGAACACATCACCTACTAGACAAGGGGATAATAAAAGTTCATGCCCCGCATCTGAAAACCTTCAGGACAAAGAAACTTCACAGTTGAAAGTCTCTGGATATTAGAAAGACAAGGCTTGAAGAGGGGTTGGGGAGGCAGCTCAATTGCTAAAGCACTTGTATCGCAAGCATGGATCCCTGGCATCCATTGCCAGCGCCCACATAGAAAGCCAGGTGCAGCAACCATAGTCCCAGCACTTGGGAGGCAGAGATGGGAGGATCCCTGGGGCTGGGTCACCAGCCAGTCTAGATTAAATGGCAAGCTGTCAGTAGTGAGAGACCTTGTGTTAAAAAATAATACAGAAGAACCAGCAAGGTGGTTTACTGGGGTAAGGTACCTGCTGTCAAGCCTCTGGAAGTGATATTTTTCTGCCAAGATACAAGACTAGTTACACAAAGCAGGAAAAGATGCTAAAAAGCCTCACTATAGCTGCCAGTCAAACTAGGGTTTTTTGCTAACTACACCAGTGCTGAATTTGCATAAAATCAGAAAGATTCCATTGTGGATAAGCAACTGTGGGCCACTAGTAAGGAAAAGTAAGCCCCTGAAGTCACACGCGGGCAGTTACAGGCAAAAAGCTGCAGCCTCCACAGACTAAGAACACATTAGCTTTTGCAGGGACATAATGACCACACATGAGGAGCCACTTAAACCCAGAGTCACTGTTTACACACATAGAGAGTCATCTGTGCAAACATCGATTGCTTTGTATCAGTGTGAGGCCATGCCATGGTGTGGATATGGCGGAATGTGTGCCATCTCACCACAGTATTCACACGCCAGAAGCCTAGTAGTAGTCATGGTAAAGATGATAGCGGATCATCTTTAAGATGCCAACCTTTAAGAACTAGAGATCAGTGGAAAGTCTTAGGTCATTGAGGATTGTCTTAGGAGGAGACAATGGGACTCTAGAAGTTCACTGACTTGCTGCTTTGTCTTACAATCTAGTCCTCACACATATTTATGAGATGGTACCACCAAGAGCATCTTCACCAGAAGAGTTCAGCCACCATTGCGATACCCTTGAATCTCCAAAACTGTGAGCCAAACAAAATTCCTTATAAAGTTAACATGCCGTGACCACTTCACTGTAGTAACAATAAACAGGTTAATATAGGTGGGGTCCTAGACTCTGCCTTTCCAACACAGTGCCTGGTGAGGTGGCTGCCTCTTCCTCGGGGATTTTGTTTTGAGCAATAACACCCTAAAGCACTACAACTAAAGTGCATCTTTATGTACGGTCCATGCATCAGTCATGTCAACCACGGAGAGCTTGCCAAATTGTCCTATAAACTGTTAAAGTCCTTTGGCCAAAGGCCCAGAGGGAGAACCTGAGTGGTAAGGGCTATGGCAAGGAAGGAGAACACCAACAAAAACAGCCTTAGCACTTTGGACCCGGGAGAGACATCGAAAGAGATACTAGGACTTGAAAGCTTACATGAGAGGAGAGGGAAGATGCCTGTGTGTCTGCTGAATGCTATTCTGCAACCCGGGTGTCAGCAGGTCTCAGCCATACAGATGACAAGGAGCATTTGAACCAGGATCCAGGAGACTGGAGCTATGTTCAACCTCAGCAGGAAGAGTTTTAAAACCATGTCACGCTTTTTCCTCGAAATAGCTGCAGAGCCTTAAGCACAGGTCCCTTGCTCCTCTGTTTTGACTGGTTGCTGTAGACTCAGGGAGGAGGGCTGATCAAAAGTTCACACTGAGAACAGAAGAAAAGAGCACAGGTTCCATTCAGAATAATCTGGGAGGCAGTAGGCTGGTAAGAAAATCCCATTGACTGGATTGATAATAGACTTCAAAGTCTCTGTTACTTCTGGGGGGGCGGTGGATATTGATGGGAGAGAGGCATGAGAAAACCCTCTGGGTGTGTTAAGGGAGCAAAGATTGCATAGGTATGTTCTATGTAAAAAGCTATCAAGCTGTATGCTTAAGCTTCATAAGCTTGGACTACACAGTTGGCTCATCCCAATGGAAAGAAATTTCAATGTGCCCCAATGCTGGGTCTGAGTAGCTGAGCCAATCCCAAGACCTTCCCAGGCGTTGCCCAGGAGGTTAGTATAAAGTCCCATGAGAATGGAACTGCCTGGGGGCTGCAACAGGAGACTATCTCTGCCCTGACAGACCTAGGTAGATAACACGATCCAGAATCCACTGCCCATGATGAGTAAGCAACTGAGATGTGTGCAATTTTCCACACATCTCTTAAGGGGAAAACTTATTTCTGCAAAAAGCCCCCCATCCGATGCACAAAATCTATGCTGCTTCCTGCCCGTGCTCACAGATGGCTTCTTTGAAGCATTCACGTGCCTCTCTTTTCTTCCTGAGCCACCTCACCCTTGAGTCCTGATTTCCTGCCTACATGGTTGATGGAGTCATGTCCTACACTCAGGAACATGGCTGAGAAATCACCTGTTCTTGAGAACAGAGACAGTCCTTCCTTCAGAAAAGGATCCTGCACTCAGACACTTGTATTACCGGCTGGAGAAGTAGAGACCGGAGCTGGAACAGCCTTCTAAATTGTGAAGACAAAGGAGTCATTTGGTGGTGGTAGCAAGTTGATGGGCTGGAAGGTCCCTTGGTCCCTGGTGATATCGACAAGGCTCTTACACTGCATATTTAGCCTGAAAAAGAAAACTTTCTGTCTTGTTTAATTTCAATACTTCTGGACTCCCTCCCCCATCCTATGTAGTCAAAACTTATCCCAAAAGAGGTTACCCTTTGCCTATTAGTAATAGTGCCCTAGATCTCTCACAAGATGATACACACTGGGCCCCTGATGGCTATGCATCCTGGATGGTGGAGTGGAAAGGGAAGCACCAAGGAAAACACGAACAGAGAAGTGCCCTGGCAAGGTTGGTTTCAGAAGTGGTCGGATGCAAATGAACACAGGCACTCACCCTATCTTCCCCCTTACAAGTGTAACTTAATTTGTTTCTCTTGGAGTACTAAGGTAACCATATGAATGAGCTCAGCCGTCGTAGAGGAGAATGCGAGGCTACATCCATCAGCCAAAGTTCCCTAGAGGAACAGAACCAAGGGAACATGGGCATCATTTTCTTAGATTGGCTTACACACATGCCAGCCATGGGGCAGCCAGTTGCATGTGCCCTAACACAGAATCATAAACTCACCTACAACATTAGGAGATTCTTTTTTCTGAAACTACTTTTTTGTGACTTCTCAACTACAAACTTTGTCCATGACGATAGAGTGCCCCAAGTTTGGACAGGACTGGGAGAGGATGGCTACTGCTGCATATGGTCGTATACAGCCTCGGGGCACCAGAAACTGCTCGGGCTGAGAAAATTGGAGCCCCAGTGCAAGGAGGACCAGTGAAATGGTGTTAATGGTGTTAACTCAGCTGGGGGCTGGGGGCCTGGAAGCCCCAGGGAGGGTCAAATCCTCCGAGTACCAGCTGAAAGGCTGAGGTAGAGGGTGTGACACCCATGGGCTGGGGTAGCAGCGAACCAAGGGAACTCGGGAAAAAGGGAGCTTACTACACAAGGCAGTTTCCCCTTTCTTCCACTTCTTGTTTCTCCTGGATAGTGGCCAACACTCAGGGTAGGGCCTCAGCGTTCAGCCTGCTGGCCTCCAGGCCAATCTTCTTGGGAAACCTACCCCATAGACACACCCACAAATGTGCGCTACACATTCCCTAATGCCTCTCCATCCAGCCAAACTGGTGATTAACAGAAGCCATCACACCACTGGAAAAGAAGTCTCAACCAGCCCCAGCCATCATACCAGCTGTGAACAGATGTGTGAGCAAGCCTCACGAAGAAGACCTGTGGAGCCTAGGTAAGAAGAACCACTGGTCTCAGGGTAATTTGAGGATGGCAAGAATTGACTGATATGGGGGTGTGGTTTTGAAGGTCAAAGTTCCCCAGGCAATGGCACAATGGAAGGATTCCAAACTGGTCCAGCCAATACAAGACGGTCTAGCTCTATGTCACTCCCAAGATTTCCCCTTTTATCCCTGGCTCTTTTCAAATGTGGTCCATTACCCAGCTAGACAAGTGCTTCTCACAAAAACTTGGGAGTGTGTAACCAGCCCACTTCTCTACTCCTCCGTCTGTAACCAGGCCACTTCTCCACTCCTCCATCATGAGCAGTGAGTGAGGCTTGCGAGTGGTCCCAAGATGGCAGCCATGTCAGCGTGGCTTTCTGAGCACCACGCACAGCTTTTAGTGGAGAGCCCAGGAGGAGGAGCAGAGGCAGAGGAAGACACCCGGTTCCTGGAGCTAGTTGGTTTTTTTAAAGACCTGCAGACATACAGAGAGACAGGATGAGTCTTTTCTATTATAAAAATGTGTGCTTAGCATATTCATGCCATCTTTCAATGTGTGCACTGAATCGAGTCTTGGCATTAGAGAGGCGATCCCCTTTGCTGTGTTTGACACCCCTCGAACTATCTGCAGCCTGTGTGTAGGTAGGTGGCTTTCTGCATGAAGGGAATCCTGGAGTCTGGCTTTGACCACACATGCCTGGCCTTCCAATGCTTTCTAATGAACTGGAGTAAATTGTTCCCAGGAAGTGCAGAGGCGGCGGGGGGGGGGTGTCCTGTGAGGAGCACAGTACAGAGTTCTGGAGCCCTGATGTTTACTAGAACAGCTCCAGAAAAGAGGGAACGCTGGGGAACTGGAAGTGTTGCTCCTCCTTCCTGAGGAGCTAGTCTTCTGGGACAACAGCCTGGGGAATACTATGAGCTACAGAGTTCATATTGCAGAAAACACTGACTTAGTTGTGGAGTGTGGCCTCGCCCCTACCCAACAAAAGTCCCCTGCATTTCCTTCCTCACTCTCTACTCCCTACTTTTCCCATCTTAATTCCCCATAACATGGATATAAAATTCTTTTTACTGTGTGCTGTATTTTTTGAATACAGCTTTATGTACCTTGGCCTTACTTTTTAAAGCAGAGAAGCTAAACACTTTATGGGTTTTTTTTTCTAATTTTTCTAAAAATTACACCAGTAGTCATGGGGACCTTTCACAAATATTCCTGTTCTCTCTTTGGCCACGTCACTGGATCAGATGTCCCCACCTGTTTTGTGACTAGTGGTCCTGTTGCTTATGTAAGCCAATAAAACATGAGCACTTCTGGAATGGGACTAATGATCCAGCAAAATTACACAGGGGCAAAGGTTTCCTCAGCCTGGATTTGGGGTGTGGCGGTGAGAAGATTCCCCCACCCCAGTACCCCTGTTACTATTAGAACATGAGTGAGAACTGAGCCTCCTTTCCCAAGGCAGGGTGCTCACATACGCCCCACGCAGCAAAGTCTTGCCTGTTTGGACTGATGCAATTATCTTACCGCACACCATCGTTAACAGTTCAAATGTGAAACGTGCCCCGCAGGCTCACGTGTTTGAACACTTGGTCCTCAGCTTGTGGTGTTAATTTGGAAAGCTGTGGGGCCTATGGAACATGAGGACTATATAGCAAAACTGAGGTACTGGGGAGAGGGTCTTGAAAGTTACATCTGGTTCTGCTGACAGCTCTCTGCTTCGTGATCTGAAAAGATGTCAACCGGCTGTGGCCAGATGCTCCTGCCACCCCAGTCACCATGCCTTCTCCAAACATGAAAGGCCATATCCCCTGAACAGGGAACCAAAGAATGCTCTCCTCCTTTGTGTTGCTTCTGTAGGGTGTTTTGTGATAAGGAGAAGGAAGTTTTTGAAGTTTCTAGCCAATTGCATTTACAACAAGGCCCAAATTGTTGTCTATACCATTGTTTTTCACTATGGGGAGGTAAAATGACCCCTTTGAACAGCCAGTCAAGCTAGGGATATCCTCTATTCAAACATGCAAGTACGCACATGTGGAATTTTGCATACAAATGCAATTGTGTATATGTTCATGTGTGTGTAGGTGCATGTAAACATGTGGACAACCTCAGGTATCATGTTGTTCGTCAATCACCATCTAGTAACCATTTTTTTAAGACTGTGTCTCTTACTGGCCAAGAGCAAACTGAAAAGAGTGAACTAGCTGGCCAGCAAGTCTCACAGATGCATCCATTTCTGTCTCCTCCCCCAGCAGCAGCATTACAGAGCACAGCGTACTCTGCTTTCCCCATGGATTCTGAGGCTCGAACTCCCATCCTTGTGCATGCAGGGCGAGTTCTTTACCGACTGAGCCACCACCTCTGAGCCTCCAGCATTCTCCAAAGCCGTGTGTGACCATCACTTCTACCAGGCAACAATGGCTCCAAATGCTAGGTGACATGAAGGTCTTCTTTCCTTCTTGACCTGCTCTCTGTCCCCTCAATCCTGACACCATTGGAGCAAAGAACTCCGCCCTCAACATTCTTACTGCATCCTTTCCATTGCTGGCATCTTCTCTGTCACTGGACTGAGACTTCCACAGAAGTCCCCGGTGGGGAATAACCAACATGACTATCAATGTTCTCGACAGCGCACAGGGTTTGGAGTGCTTCAAAAGTCAGAACTCAGAAAGTCCTTGTCATGTAGAGGTGAAAACAAGGGGTGACTGGGAATTTAGGAGCCATAATAACAAAGCCCTTGACTGTGACCCCTGATGCTTGTCTTCCTATACCTGTTTTACTGAGAGCCTTACCGATCCATGAGCGCACTTATCCTACCTTCGGAAGAACATTTGGGTTTTGCTCTGCCACACACACGGTGTCATTTTTGCCTTCTTGAATATCACTCTTGTTTTCACAACTTAACTTAACTCAGAAGAGAAAACAAAAGACATGTTTTTCAGAACTAAGAACAAATATCTCCCATGAAGGTGATATTTAAAAACATGGCCATTCTCTGTGAACAAATCACCAAAGTCTACCAGAGCCATCTGAATGCCAGAAGATGTTGGAAGCAGAATGGAGAAATCCATCCAATGTAATAGGACAGGACATTGGTCTTTGGGCATCTGCTTATCCACTTTGCAGCTCTCATTTTCCTCTTAATTGTGACTTTATTCAGGTCTTCTCTTTCCAAAGTAAAATACTGCTAGAATCTTCTGACGCTAAACAACACGATCTCAGTATAGCTGAGTACAAAAAGGTGTTCTGAAATAAGCAATTTTGCTGGACTAATTTGCACTAAAATGGGAATGGTTGGAAATACCTTCATCCTCAGTGTTCATATTCTAAAAAGTAAATCTCAGAAATTCCATCAAATGTCTCCTTGGTAGATCATGAATCAAAGTGAGAGAAAAACTGTCAAGAACAGTGAAAAGATGGTTTCTGGAAATTTGCCTCAAGGGATCAACTCCCCAAAGCATAGACCTTAATTGTTGTAGCTTCTGTTCCATCTTTCCATCACAGCTACTAAAACCGAAGGAGTTTCCTAACTAGCGTTGGTGTTGCCACATTGGGGCTGGCGGAGGGGCATCATATGCAGGAAAGAAGTCTCTAGGCAGCCAGCAGGAAATCAGCAAGGCCAGTGGCCATGAAGCCGGAAGCTGAAGCATGACACCTCTCTAAGCTGACTTTGTGCCCCAGCTTCCTTAAGGAGAGGCTTCAGTGACAGACGAATGAGGGACATTGTCTGCAAAGGGATCTAGCATCTTGGGAAAGGGAATCCCTTACTAGAAGGCATGGGCAGCTGGGGTTAGAAAGGTTAGAGTTTTCATTCCTAAAAAGAAAAAGAAAAACACTCGTGGAATATAAAATTAGGTACAACCCTTTGATACCAGGACCAGAAATCAAATTCACCTGGTGACTAAACATACAGGCTTTCTGTGTCCTGGGGCCATGTCCAGAGGTCTGACCGATGAGGCTAAGGAGGCACCTCCCTCCTGGAAAGAGGCCAGGTGCCAGCGGGGCCAAGAGCCTGTCCTTCACTCGGCAGCTTTCTCTGCAAGACTGGAAAATGGCTAGCTGGTGTATTTGAAGGGATCAAATCATTAGTTCTCTTGGAATCTCGTTTTAGATTTTAATTCTTAGTCTTGGAGCCAAACGAGAGAAGCAGAAATTTCTATCTGCGGCTGGAGGGATTCCGTTTGGGCACACTACAAAAGGCTCTGCTGGGGAGGCAGCTTTCCATGCAGGAATCTAATTATTCCAGCTGGGCTCTACCAACACGTAGGCAATCAAAACCCACTTTCACTTGCTATTTTATTCTTTATTTACCACTTCTATAAATGCTATGATGGGTGTCCTTTTATATCAGGGTGGGGAGGAGGGAGGAGCCGCAGATGCTTGAGACCACGGGTCATATACAGATGTGGGAATGGGGGAGGGTGGATAGGCCCGCCACGCTTGCCACATTTCTGGTGAATATGGACTATCTTGCTGGTCTGCTGTAGTCTTCGGGTTCTCAAGTGTGGCCACAGGCGGATAGAGTAGATTTACCACTCTCCCTTTATTTGTGGGCTCACAAGACCACCCTGATTTTCCAGTAAGGGTACCCAAGGCTGGCAATGCAATGAACCAAACCCCTGTGGAAAGTTCCAGATGGAGGTGAGTGAGGGCTGAAGGCAGATAGTTCCGGTCAAGGCTGGCACATGTAGGGACAGCATCTGAAATGTGTGAGTCGCTGGCCTCCATGGTCTCCAGCTCTGACAGCTGATGACTTGGTGACTTATGCTTGAGTTTGGGACCCCAGCGGATAAGCCTGCATTAAGGAGGAGCTAGATTCTGACTCAGCATTGGGGTGAAGCTGATCGAGATTAGAGCTGTTGAGAAATGAATTGGGCACTTGTGGGGTGTGTCTGCAGAAAGAGAGGAAGGACTACCAGACCCGGAGAAGGTTAGGTTTGACCTTTGTGGACCTCTGAGATTCAAGAACAGAGCTGTGCTCCCTGAGACCTCTGTCTTCTTTCCTGGAAGCAAACAGTTCCTCTGTCTACAGGGACCAGAGATGCTGTGGCTACAGTCTAGAGTGGGCTCACAGGCTTGTGGGCGAGGATCAGTGCTGCGGTCTGGGTCTGGAGGGTGGTGAAGGATGGTTTGGCAGCTGCAGACAATTGAGAATTGGTGTTAACTTGAAGTGGTAAGTAAGAAAGCGCATTCTACGTGTGCTCTTGGAGGGGACACTAGGTATCCAAAGCCTCCACCACCTGCCCTTTAGCCTTCTTATGAGTATCCCAGCCTTACCACAGCCCCCCTTTCCTTCAGAAAACCCTGGATTCCTGCCTGCCCTTCAGATGAACCAGTGGCAACACCTTCCAGTGACACAGAAGTCACCCTCTGTCCTGAGTCTAAGATGGGCTGTGTGAACCCTGAGTCTCTATTGCTGGGATGGACGCCGTGGTCAACACTTGGAGAGGAAAGACTGTATCTCACTGTATAATTTACAGTTCATCATGAAGGAAAGTCGGGGTAGGAACTCGAGGTAGGAACGGAGAGGCAGGAACTGAAGCAGAGGCCGTGAAGAAATGCTGTTTGCTGGCTCGCTCCCCATGTCTTACCCATTCGGCTTTCTTATACAGCCCAGAGACACCCGCACAGAGGAGTCATCACTTCACACAGTGAGCAGGGCCCTCCAATATCGATCATTAGTTACTAAAATGCCCCCACAGACTTTGCCAAGAGGCTGCTCTATTAAGGTTCCTCTTCCCAGATAACTCTAGCTTGTGTCAGACTGACAAAATACTAATCAGGACAGACCTCAACCGGTAGTCTAGGCTTTTTAATTCCTTCATTTATCACCGAATCACCATGGTGACCCTCAGACTCTTCATGTCCTCCAGCCCCTTCATACCAGTCTAGCATGTGGGCATTACTGTCTTGAGGGTGTCACTCTTAGGGAAAGTTGACAATGCCACACCTAAGAGCACTATACCCAATGAAGACGGTGTGAGGGAAAGATACGACATGCAGGCCCCTAGTCTCCTGGCTTCCACAGTACTGCAAAGCAAATGTGAGCTGGCAGCCAATTGTCTCAATCCTTTTTCCTTGTTGTAACTAAATAACTGAGACCAGGTAATGTATAAAAATATAGAAACGCACTTAGCTTGTGGTTCTGGGCTAAAAAGCCTAAGATCATGGTGTTAGCACCCAACAGACTCCTAGCTGTCTCACAGCATGGTTCTGGGCTGAAAAGCCTAAGATCATGGTGTTAGCACCCAACAGACTTCTTGCTGTCTCACAGCATGGTAGAGGCATCAATGGCAGGATAAACCAAGCGTGACAGATCAGATCCCTCTTCCTCTTGTCATAAAGCCACCAATGCCACCACAAGTGCTCCACCTTCAAGATCTTACGAATTGGTAACATATTTTTGTTACTGTGGCAAAAACACCTGACATAAACACTTTCGTGGAGGAAGGCTTTCTTTAGCCTCAAAGTGTCAACGGTTTGAGTCCATAGTTAGTTGGTGCCATTGCTTTGAACTTGTGGTGGAGCATAACATCACTGTGGAGAGGGGTTAGTGGGGAGAAATGCTCACTCCATGGCAGCTGGGAAAGAGAACAAGAGAATAAAGAGACCTGTGACGATATATATTCTTGCAGACACACCTCATTGGCCCACTTCCACCAACTAGAACCTACCTCCTAATAGGCCATTCAGCTTTCAATATACCAATGGATTAATCTCTTGATGAAGTTTGCATCCGCCAGATCCAATCACTTCTGAACGCTGTTGTATCAAGAACCAAGCCTGCAGGTTGGTGACATAGCTCAATCAATAAATGGCTTTCGAGCAAACATAAAGATGTGAATTCTATCCCTAGTACCAATGTGTGTGCTTATGATCCCAGCTTTGTGATGGCAAAGACAGGTAGTTCCCTGAAACTCATTGGTCAGTCTGCTTAGCCTACATTGGCCAGTCGGCTTAGCCTAACTCTTACGCCCCAGATCCCAGTGAGAGAGACCCTGTTGCAAATAAATAAATAAATAAATGAGTCTAAAGAGATGGTTCAGTGGGTAAAGTGCTTGCCATGTAGCCTTGTGAACCTGAATTCAGGTCCCATGTACCCACATAAGAGGCAGATGTGATGGTACACATCTGTAACCCCAGCACTGGAGTGTGGAGACAGGCATGTCTCTGAGGTTTGCTGGTCAACCAGTGAAGTTGAAATTATGAGTTCTGGGTTCAGTGAGAGACCTGACACCAAATAATAGTAATAATAATAATAACGATAATAGCAGTAATAATGTAGAGAAGCAATTGAGGGAGATAACTGCTTGGGTGAGCATATACACACATGTACACACATACCACAGAAGGCAAGAGAAGAGGAGAGAAAGAATGAACCAAACCTGTAACACATGAGCCTTTGTAGACATTTTCCTAGCCAAATCATAACGCATTCCACATGTCCCCCTCCCAGTTCTATCAACATATGTGTTTGGGTGGGACTCACCACCCTCTCCATATCATCACAGGACAATTAAATGTTGGCATGGGAGTTGGGGTGGGGACACATTCAAACAATGACACCAATGCCTAAAACTGGAAAGATTATATATTAAAGTATTTATTTTGCAAAATGAAGGAATGTGGCCTTACCTGCTGAAGGAGAGAAGCTGTGTCAGCCTTTGGGACTTGGTTGTCCTGTAGCTTTCTACAGCCCCAATGTCCCCCTATCACTCTCTGCCACTGGGAACAGATCTTGGTCACCACAAATTATTTCTTTTCATTCTGAGGGTCTGGTACAGCATTATGAAGAGGAGAGTGAAAATTTTCTTATCCCCTTGTCCCTAACGAAGGTGTAGAAAAGACAGGGTTGAGACTCTCGAACTGGGTGGACATGAACATGCATCTTGATGGAAAGGGTCCATTCTTGTCACAGAATTACTCTGCAAATTTCTGCATGCAGAACACCACAAAGCCTAGGAGAACATCAGAGAAAAAAGGTGTGTGTATGTAGTGTGCATGTGTGTGTGGTGTTTGTGTGTAATGTGTATGTATGTAGTGTGTGTGCGGTATGTGTGTGTGATGTGTATGTATGTGGTATGTGTGTGCATGTGGGGTGTGTGATGTGAAGTGTGTGTGGTATGTATGTGGTGTGTATGTGTGTTAAGTGTGTTGTGTGTGCATATGTGGTGTGTATGTGGTGTATATGCTTGGTTGTGTGATGTGTGGTGTTTGTGTGACATGTGGTGTGGTGTGGATGTAATATGTGTGTATGGTGTTTGTGGTATGTGTGTATGGTGTGTGTGTGTGGTATGTGTG
Source organism: Microtus oregoni (assembly GCF_018167655.1). Classification (NCBI taxonomy): domain Eukaryota; kingdom Metazoa; phylum Chordata; class Mammalia; order Rodentia; family Cricetidae; genus Microtus; species Microtus oregoni. The sequence goes on from NW_024544604.1 coordinate 4,073,882, forward strand.
TATGGTATGTGTGCATGTAATATGTGTGTATGGTGTTTGTGGTATGTGTGTATGGTGTGTGTGTGTGGTATGTGTGTATGGTATGTGTGCATGTAATATGTGTGTATGGTGTTTGTGGTATGTGTGTATGGTGTGTAAGTCAGAGGTTAAACTCAGGTGTCATTCCTGTTGCTTTGGGGACAAGATGACTCACTGGGACCTGGCCTCATCGATTCAGCTATACTGAAGATTTCTTGCCACCACCTCCCCAGCACTGAGGTCACAGGTGTGTGTCACCATGGCCAGCTTTTTTCATGGATACTGGGGCTAGAGCTAAATTCCTTAAGCACACACAGCAGACACATTACTGTTACCTCCCTAGTCCCCACTCCTCATGGTTTTGAAGCCAGACTGCAGACTGCTCATTCCTGACCTAGCATTTAGGAGATAAACATTGTAACCCCTGTATAAAACACAATTTTTTCTCTGATTTCAAAAAAAAAATCTTAAATGGACTCTTTCCAGGATCTTGTATCTTCACCAGGATTTTCTAGTGAAAACCTGAGAGAATTTGCAAGCTGACATTTCCCATTCCTAAGGGCATTTATGGTCACCACTGCCTATAAGATCAAGTCCAAGTTTCTTGGCCACCAGCAAAATCCCTTCTTGGAGCTGTAGGCTCCATCTGCAAGGCCGTCTCAGCCTGACCCAAGCTGATCACTGTCAGCCCCACAGCCAAGTTTACTCCTTAGGACTTGGAGCTGCCCTTTCCTCTCATCCTAAATGCCTGTCCTATGAGACTGAGGACTGGCTCGGCAAGAATCCCTGGAGAGCACATATCAGTCACACAGAGTAAGAGCCGGGGATGCAGACAGTATATTTGGACATAGTTCTGGGGTTCCTGTCCCCAGAAAGTTCAGTAGTTTCAACTTCTTAGGAGGGTTTTTGTTTTGCTTTGCTTTGCTTTGCTTTGTTTTGTTTTTAATCAACCCAGGATCAAACCACACAACTTCAGTTGTAATTACTTGAGGGGGAAAATAGCCTTGAAACTCAGAGGCAATAAAGTGTTAGTGACCTGGAAATACAAAGACATCTGGGGGCAGCAGGGCAGCAGAAAGCACCAGGGAAGGTGCCAGAAAGTAGATGGGGCTCTCGGTAAATAGGGGACTAGGGAAGAGCCCATATGAACTTTATGGAGAACAGAGGACTCTCTGGCGGCCACCAGGCTACCACACTAACTTTTTCTCCTCTCCTTTCCACCATGTGGCCCCCTGCCCACCAGCTATGCCCCCAGTTGGCGGGCCTCCCTCCTGAGAAGGCTGCCTGGCTTCACTTCGTTTCTCCTGTTCTGAAACTCGATGCCTTCTTGAAGACACTTTTGCCGCCTGAAGTTCAGAGCAGGAGGGACCTTACTGAATGAAAGTGCTCATTCTCAAGTTCCATGTGTCCACAAATTTCCAGCGATTTACTCATATTTCTTCTTCTTCTTTTGTATATGTGTGTATGCGCACGTGTGCACAAGCCCTTTGATTTAAAAACCAGGTCTCAAAACTGAGGAGATGGCTCAGTAGGTAAGGTGCTGCTCCTTCAAGCATGGGAACCTGAGTTCAGATCCTTAACACCCTAGTAATATGCAAGGCATAGCAGCACATGCCTATAACCCCAACGTGAGGCATTGGTCAGCCAGGCTACCCAGGTTCAGGGAGATACTTTGTTTCAAAAAATAAGATGATAGGCAATTGAAGAAAATAGTCGATGTCAACCTCTGGCCTCGACAAGCCCATGCACAAGCAAGTAAACACAAACACACACACACACACACACACACACACACACACACACACAACGAATAACGACAGCAACAGCATAAAAAGCCAGTTCTCCTGTCTTCTTCTCTGCACTGGATTAGATGTTTTGGACATTTCGAACAAATTTGCCCCAGCTCCACATCTTATGACTGTAGTCTAGCTCAGCTGCTCCCACACTCCACCCTGCTTTGTAGGAATGCAGCTGGACCCAGTGCCAAGTGCCTTGGGTATTTGGTATAGGCGTGTAGATGACACTCAGCCTTAAGCCATTGCCATCACTTCCTTCTGCCGCAGCTTGGTTCTACATCTCATAGATGGTACCTTAGTGAAGCCTCGCTCCTCTGCCTCTCGTGGCAATCTCTTTCTCAGAGTCTGTAAACCTGTTTCCTCTTACTGGGGGTCGTTGGAAGTTTATGTGACACTTCTTGTCTCTAATACTGTTTAATGTCATCAGAATATAACTCAAATGTGAACACAGGCCACCACATGTGTGTAGCAAGCTCTATCTGATGAGCCATCTCCCTAAGCCCAGGCATTCTTTCCAAAAATTCCTAGTCCCCGTGTGAAGCTATATATGGCAATGTACACCTGTTACCCTAAGGTGGGCCAAGGACTTGTCTTCTGACTTTGAATTTGGTCACTGGATTTGCTTGGACTAACAGAACGTGGATGAAAATGGCAGTGTGTCAGTTAACAATGAAAGCTTTGAGTATCTGCCAGGCATGTGGAGGTTTCCATCTTTTATTATAAGAAGACCACAGCCCAGACATCCATTGCTGTTTCATCATGAATCAATCTTAGATTGATCCTGCATGGGGCAAATGTGAACCCAAACTGAAGCCTGCACTCAAATCTAGCATATCTTGAGTCTTAGCCAACCTTTAGACCATGGGTCATGAAATAGATATTTACAGCAGTAAGGTATGCAATCATAGGAGCTTGCTTGTTGCACAGAACCAATGAATAAAAATTTCGCCTATTACACAGTCCTTCTATGACATTTTTGAGTGCTAAGCCAATGGGGAATGGATGAGTGAATGTCAATCTCATTCTCTAGACTATCAGCTCTGCTCTGACTACAGTTGACATTAGAATGGTCCCCATTATTGAAGGCATATACGCTCCAAGATATTCTGTGAATGTATAGAACTGTGATACTGAATTATTTATGTGTGTGTATATATATATATATATACACTATTTTTCTTGTACACACATGCCTAAGTTTAATTTACCAAACACAGTAAGAGATTGATAACAACAGTTAATAATAAAACTACAACAACAATTATAACAATTCAAAATGTAAAATTTATGAATTTTTATTTCTAGAGTTTTCCACATTCGTATATTTCAGTTACGATTGGTTGCAGGTGATTTCAAATCTATGACTAAAGGGGGACTGTTGCTTCGTACTTAGCCATCTGTAACGTGGACCCCCAAGCCTGCAGCAGTCTTCTCACCCGGGAACTTACTAGAATTGCACATTGTTACACTGTTAGACTTGTGTGAGAGCTACTGCAGCAGAAAGCCTGAAGGTAAGGCCAGCCACCTGCAATTGCACACAGCACGCAGGTGCTCTTGATGCCCTTGTGGGGTGAAGAGCAGGCCCCCAGGAAGCTCAGGTTCAGACCGGCTGCCTTCACTGCCTTCTGGAATGCATGGCCACAAGAATAGGAAATGATGGTGCCCAGTTCACTAAGCTGACTCCCCTCAACCCTGTCACACCACCGCTTCACTGGAGGCACCCTGTGACTTCCCATTCAGGCACTGAACTTTCTGGTCCTATAGATCCCAACACCAGCTGCAAAAGGAACCTATGGGACTGTCTGTGGTTTGTTTGTGTTTGTTTGTTTTTTGCTTGTTTGTTTGCTTGCTTGCTTGCTTGTTTTTGGTTGTTTTTTAACAATGCCTGAAGCTGGGGTTAGGGCTCATCCAATAAAGCGCCTGGAACACAAGGAAGCTGATCTGAGTTCAGGTCCCTATCTTCTAAGTAGAAGAAAGCATGGCAATGTGCACCTGTCACCCTAGAGCAGGCCAGGAAGCCGAACAGCAGATCAAAAGCAGGACTGAAAAAAAATCCAGTTCAAAGGAGGTGTTTATAAACAGGATTACCGACCCTAGGCAGCTCGCAGGAGCAAGCAAACAAAAATCCTGGGTGATTAATTCCATTCAAACTTCAGGCAAAGCTGGTGGTTCAATCCATGGGAGAGCACTTGCATGAGGCCCTGGATTCTGTCTTCAGTGTTCTCCCTGTCCGAGAGAGAGCTCCATGAATTATTGGGCACATCATTAGACTTTCAAAAGTGTGTATTTATTTGAAATCCAAGTGTAGCTGGCCGGATTTCAGCTGCCCCCGCCCCAGCCTAAAGGCATGTGGTGCGGTACTGAGCACTACTTACGTGATTAGAGAAAAGGCAGAGCGGCCCACTTTCCCCGTTCACAGAGGCTCAGGACACAGGGCTGATGACATAAGCCTTTGCTTTCATGTTCTGCTGCCTGACACTGTTGCCGAGCAGAGTCTGCCTATGGGGGCATTGGTTGCTAGGGGCCATCTTCTCCCCAGCAGTGGGAAGCTTGGCTCAGAGCAAAGCCAGAGATTTTAAAGGTAGTGAAGAAGCTGAATGAAACCTCTCCTTGGCCCATTTGGTGCCTGGTACGCATTAGACTAGAGCCAAGTGCTGCCCAGCAGTGCCCTACCTGACTCCTGGCATGAAAATAATGCCCAGAGGCTTAGGCTGACTGCATGGCTTCCAACATGCTGATGCGTTTAAGGCTGCCTGGGCTTCAAAACTTAAGCTACCTTGTTACTTGGTCAGCCTGACCCTTTCATTAAGTATTTTTGCGTTCTATCGCCAGTCTTTAAATAATGAAAAGGAGGCCCTGGTAGTTCTGGAAGTTGTCCCAATGGCTGGCAGGTCCTGAAAATAGGTTGGGATTGATTGATTGTGGTTATAACCAGCAGGCCCCACCGTGCTCCCCTCCCGCCTATGCATAATATAAAATATACAAACAGCAGACAGGGAGCAAAGCCAAGACTCTTTACTTTGATTTGCGATCAGCTCCTTTGAAATTCAAGGTATTTGGAAGACTCTGAGAATGAATATGATCCCACTTCATAGCGCTGCTGTCTCCTAGGATTCCCTGGACTCTGGGGCTGAGAAGGCAGACTCAAAGCCTCTGCAACCTTTGAGCCTTTTATGGGGGTGAAGCCGAAGAAAGGGAGGAGGCAGAGCACGATTCCACGCTCTCATGAAGTTAACACGTGCACAGGGACAGGTGAGCATGTCTCAGGAGGTCTCTCTCTTTCATAATTATTTTTTAAATGAATTAAGATATGGGTAGATTTTTTTCAATACCTTTTGAATGCTCTAAATGATCTTAAAGTCTTGAAGTATTTTTTTTTTAAATAGACTTCTGTGTAGAAAGTTTAGGTGAGCTTTTTAAAAATCTTGGGTTGAGTTTTTGGTCTTGTGGTCCAGTCTTACCTCAAAATTAGCCAAAGATGACCTTAAACTTCCTGATCCTCCTGCCTCCACCTCCCGAGTGCTAGGATGATAGGCATGGCTCTGTATTTGTTCAGTACTGAGATTTGAACTCAAGGTTCTACTTGTGCTAGATATGGTGGTTTGAATGAGAATGGCCCGCAGAGACTCACATATTTGAATGGTTGGTCCCCATTTGGTGGAACTGTTTTGAGTAGGATTAAGAAGGTGTGTTCTTGTTGGAAGAGGTGTGTCACTAGGGGCAGGCTTTGGGGTTTTAAAAGCCCACGCTAGGCTCAGTTAGCTTGCTCTCTCTCTCTCTCTCTCTCTCTCTCTCTCTCTCTCTCTCTCTTCCTCCTGGTTGTTGTCTCAACATGTAAGCAAGCTCTCAGCTACTACTCCAGCGCTATGCCTGTCTGCCTGCTGTCATGCTCCCTACCCTGCTGGTCATGGACTGGCCTTCTGTAAGCAGACCCCCAAACAAATGTTTCCTTTTATAACTTGTCTTAGTCATATCTCTGCATAGCAATGGGAAAGTAACTGAGACCTTAGGTAAACACTGGATCAAATGGGTTACCTCTGCAGCCCCTATGTATTTCATTTCAAAGGCTTACATACTCATACAAGGTCCAACTGGGTTCTAGAATCGGAATGAAAGGGAAGTCGGTGTATCATGTTGGGTTCTTTCCAGAAACAGACTGAGATGAGAATTCCAGTGGGAAGAGGATATCCCAGGAAGCGCCGTCTTGGAGAAATCAAACAGAAATACAAAGAGAAGCAATTGCTTTTCTTGACTTTCTGTTACGGTGAAAAGAACCTGAGGACAAATTATTGAAATAAAATAAAAGAAATAGAGATCTGTGTAAGTCATGTTGCTAGAGTCTGGAAAGCCTATGACCATGACATCAGAACGCTGAGCATCTGGTGGTTACCTTCCTTCTATATCATAATTGATAGAGGGTATCTTGTGGTCAAACACAAGAGTAATTCTGGTTCTCCTCTTTCTTCCTCTTCCTAAAAAGCCACGAATCTCATAATGTGGGCCCCATCCTAATAACCTCACTGGTGATCATGACCTTCAATAGCTCCACCTGGAAATGCCACTAGCATAGAATTCTGGGGATTAACTTCCCAACACAGGAAGCTTCACGCTACACTGTCAAACCATAGCAACAACAAGGCATATAATAGAACAGCAGCGGGCAATAGAGCAGAACAGAGTATAAAACGGTTCTCAAACTCTCTTCATTAAAGAATTGGTGGTTTTCTTCTTAATTTCTAAGCCATCTTTTCCCTACCCGTAATATTTTTCAATATACAATAAACAAGAATTACTAGAAAAAAATTAAAAACCACAATGAAAGCCCCAATTCTTCGTTTTTCATTTTAAGAAATGTATACCTTATAAAATTAATACAGGAGTTCTCAAATGTTTACTCTCAGTTTTTGTACTTCCTGCAAATTGATAACAAAAAAAGGGCAGAAGAGGTGACTTAGTTGGTAAAACGACTGTCATGTAAGCAGGAAGAGTTGCGTTCAGTCCCAACCCCCATAGAAAAGCTAAGTGTGGAAGTGCATGCTTGTAACCCCAGTGCTAGGAGCAGAGACAGGCAGACCTCTGGGTTAATTAGCCAGCCTGGTTACCAAACCTATGAGGTCCGAGTTCAGCGATACATGCTGCCTTGAAAGAAATATGACATGGGAAGAGGTTGAGGAAGATACCTAATATCAGCCTCAGTGATGTGTGTGTGTGTGTGTGTGTGTGTGTGTGTGTGTGTGTGTGCGCACACACACACACACATTCTAAATGCACAAGGTTACACTTAGAATACGTGCCACCATGAGTCCACCTGAAGGTAGCAGGAGCTCCCCAGGTACGTGGGCCTTCCTCCCAGGGAGGGGCACTAATTCTCTTTTCTGAAACATAGAAAAAGCCATCGCACAAGGAAGTAGAAGTGGCGGTTGCTGGAAACCCAGAGTCACACTGGGCGGTGGTGGGGTAACAGCTAACGGGGTCGGCATGGGACAGCCACAGCAAAGGTGGAGAGGCCAGTGAACTAAGGAACACAGCCGGAGTGAGAAAGGTGCTCACCTCCTCCCTGGCTCCACAGGGACACCTGCCAAGTGGGACACAAGAGGTGTTTTCAGCTGAACCCTTGACTGTTCTTCCTTTATCTGTTGGGGACTGCAGGAAAGGGCCAGGGATTTAGGCAAAACCAGAAGCCATGACACCGATCTCCCAGTTTGAACCCCCTGAGTGACCCTGAGGATCGCTGCCTCCTCATCCAGAAAATGGAGACGGTGACCTGTGCCCTCCTCCCCTCCCAGGGCTGATGTAAGGATCAAGGGGGATGAAAGCAGGGACAAAAGTTTTTGAAAAGTTGAAAGTCTTTTGTGGCTGTCAACTTGAAGGGGGACTAATTACCCAGAGGTGAATTTTCTGGAACCCTTGGCCGTCAGAACATAGACCCCGACCCTGATCGTAGCTTTGAAACGTCTGATTAAATTCAATGCAGGATCCTGGTTTGGAGCCTCAATCAAAAGACTAATGATGTTCTAAAGCATGTGATTGGGGCAAATGGCAATCATCAATAAGGTCGGGATAGCTGGTGACAGTACTAAATCAATGTCAAAGTTGCTGCATTTGGACATTGCACTGTGGCTCCATCGAGAAATGAGCATGCTCCTAAGAAGTCAGAGCAAAACCACTTAGAATTCAGGTGTCCTGTTGACTGCAGTTTAGGAGAGTGTCTAAGGTTCGCCTACGTGGGAACAATCAGAATCATACCAAAACATCCAAAGCCTGAGACCTCTTTCATCCTGAACTCGAGGGCGCAAGGGGAAAACCCTATACCTTGACTTGCTGTGGAGGTTCAGAATCAAATGAAGCGAGGAGCTGGGCTTGTGGCTCAGTTGGCAGTGCAATTGCCTACCGTGCAAAAGGTCCTGGGTTCCATCCCCAGCACCACATGTACTGGGCATGTAATGGATGTTTGCAATGCTAACACTCAGGAGATGGTGGCAGGAGGATCGGTAGTTCAAGGTCATCCTTGGCTAGATAGTGAATATGAGGCCAGCCTGGATTACACAAGACCTTGTCTCAAAAAAAAAAGGACATAAATATTGCATACAACACCCTTCAGGCTTTGTATATAAGTTGTATATGAAACGTACTTAAATTTTGCATTTAGACTTGGGTCCCCTCAAGGAGCTATCCCATTATGCAGATATAAATGTAACAAAATTCCTCAAATCTGAAATTAGAATAGCTCCTAATCTCAATTTATGGGGACTATAACAAGCATGTATGGATGGGGGTAAGTCCATCATGCAGAAAGAATACAGGATTCAGTTAAAAAAAGTTATAATTGTTGGGTCTTAATGATTTGTTTGTGTGTGTGTATACACACACACAGAGACTGTTTAGATAACTTTCTATAAGTTTCATATTTTTCAAATATAAAAGTTTTTAAAATATTCATCAGTTTATTCATTATCTTCTTCATCAAGGTGGGGGATGGAAAAAGAAGGAAGAGGAGAGAGACGAGCAGAACAGAAGAAAGCAGAAGAGAAGTTTTGATGCTACTCTGGCCACCACACTAACTTGAACAGCACTCCCCAGGACCCTAAGCCCCAGCTCACTGCTTCATATTCAGCATAGATATCTTACAAGCGTGACTGTCTGTTGTCAGCCCAGAACAGAATTAGAGAGAAAAGAATAGAAAAGGGTCATAGCAAGAGAAATGACAGCAGAAGACATGCCAGCTGCCACTTGAGAGCCAGAGAAGGAACACAAAGCCCTCAGGGGCACTAGGCTCTGAAGTTTGCCCCACAGTGAAGGCAGGATGTTTAAGACAAGATTTCTGAAGGTGTTTATTTAGCAGGAAAGGGTGAGGCTCTCATCAGAGGATTCTCCAAGCTATGAACATTAGGAAAGAAATTCATATCATGCATGTTCTCTTTGTGCTCAGAGCCTAGATCTTGATGTAAAGGGTTCACTGAGCCAGCACCAGGAAGACAGATGCAGGCTGATCAGAGACGACACAGTGTATTCAAGGTGGGCCTGGGCTACTTGAGACCCTGTCTCAGAACAGTAGCAACAAGCAAGAGAAAGGTGGACTTTTCATAGACCTCTGAAAGGTTTTAGACGACAGTTAGAGCAGCCGCTATGGAAGATGCTCTTAGCTGCCTGTGCCTCTCCCTCCTACCTTTCTTCTTACTACGTTCTATCTACCCTAAAAAGCTGAAACCATTAGATGTTCACTTTTACCCCTAAGAACAGCTCCCCTGCCGCTAGATCATGGCCCATATAACTTTGTGGAGCCTGAGAAAGAAGTGTCTAAGAAAATAATCCTCCCTAATTAAAAAGAATGTGTACCAAGAAACTTTGCTTTATACTCTGCTTTAGATTGGGCCATTGGGCGAAGATATGATACCTGGAACTATGTTAACTGTTTTGTCACCATAAGGAAGCAAGTTGAAGATTAAATGCCGATGTCTTAGTTACTATTGTATTGCTGCAAGGAGACACCATGACCAAAGCAGCTTATAAAATAACACATTTAATTGGAGATTTGCTTATAGTTTCCTGAGGTTAGTTCTTGATCGTTATAACAGGGAGCATAGCAGCAGACAGACAGGCATAGCACTGGAGTATTAACTCAGAGCTTAGATCCTGATCCTCAGGCAGTAGGAGGGAAGGGAGGGAGACTGCCCTCAGGTGAGCTTTTCAAAGCTCAAAGTCTACTCCAAGTAACATGCCACCCCTTATAAGGCCACACCCCCTGATCCTTCAGAAGCTGTTTCACTAACTAGGGACCTAATATGGGGGCCGGTCTCATTCAAACCACCACACCAGGTAAGGAATGGAAGAGTAGAAAAATCTTTCATTTCTTTTATGACTTGTCTAAAAAGTTGAATTAGCCAACCATGTCATCAAACTTCTTGCTTGGTATTTTCATTCTTTGAGCCAGATTTGGTTTGTTGTTCAGTTTCTTGCAGAAAAACAAATTCCTCATATCACTCTGAGAGTATATTGATTGATCATCAATTTGACAGAATCCAGAGTCACCTAAAGTGAAGCCTCTGGGCATGCTCGTGAGGGATTATGGAGATCGGTTAATTGAGGCAGGACTACTCACACTAAGTAAGAGCAGCAGCACTTTCTGGCCTGTGGTCCTGCCGTGCATAAAATGGAGGCAATAAGCTGGGCACAGCATTCATCCACCGCTTGACCTCCTGTGCAGTGTGACTAGCTTCCTGGAGCTTCTGCTCATGTGACTCGGCCCACACAGGATGGACCAGGCCCTGTAACTGTGAGCCAAAAGAGAACTTTCCTTCCTTGTGTGGCTTTTGTCAGGGTATTTTATTGTCACAGCAACAGGAAAAGCAACTAAAACAGATAGCATTGTTCTTCTGGACTCACCATGTCTGCAGAACACATCATTCTCTGGAATACCTCACTATGGGGAGGAAAGTAGACGGGCCGGCCTCTCGCGAGTCTCCTAGGAGAAAAACGAAATACACTTGGAGGTGACTTAGAAGCAGGCCAACTTAAAAGAGTTCTAATAGTGCCAACATTTTCCCTAGGTTATCCTGGTTTCTTTTTGTCAACTTGTCGCAAGCTAGAGTTATCTGGAAAGAGAGAGCTTCAGCTGAGAAAATGCCTCCATCAGATTGGCCTGTAAGCAAATTTACGCAACTTTTTTTTTTTTTTGGTTAATGATGGGTTGTGGGGCCCAGCCCCCTGAAAGTAGTGCCAGCCCTGGGCAAGTGGTCCTGGGCTGTATAAGAAAGCAGGCTCAGAAAGCCATTAAGAACAAGCCAGTAAGCAGCACTCCTCCGTGGCCTCTGCTTCAGCTCCTACTTGCAGGTTTCTACCTTGAGTTCCTGCCTTCTATAACTTCCTTTCATGACAGATGGGCTGCAAACTGAAAGCAATCCTTCCCTCCCCAAACTGCTTTGGGGCAGTATTTTAGCACAGCTTTTCCACACCGTGACCTCCCCAAAGCAGAGGAGAATGCGTCTGAACCCTCAGAGCTACCTGAGTATTCTTCTTTCCAGTCTCTTGCCGAGGAAGTCATATTTCCAGTGGCGCTCAACCCCACCACCTCTGCCCTTTGCCATTTGGTTGGCCTTCTCCACAATGTTCTATCCTTCAAAGAAACCCCCTCTTAGATGTTCAGGGGGACTCCTCTCTTCTTCCCTGGAAGTTTCCCACCCCGAACTCAGTTCCTATCCCACAAGGCATGGCCCATTGCTGCTCCCACACAAATACAGTCCAATCCCATAGAAGCATGGTAACAACTAAGAAACTTATCCATATTACTGCATTGGTGAAAATCAGACGCCACTATCTACTATCATTTCTAAGTCACCAAGACTCTGGGATTTTCAGGAAATAGCAGAACACATTTGTAGAAATCCCCTGCGATATCATGGGAGTTACTCTTATTTCTCTCTTGTGGGTGAAATTTGGCTCATGGTTCTACTGTGTTTTCTGACTCAGTGATGTTAGTCTCCTCTGAAACCATGGGAGGAAGTTTGTCTGCAGCCAGCTGAGGCCCGCCTCAGGGCATGGGAGAGAGTTCTGCAGGGCTAGGTGAATAAATAGGGAAAAGACCCCTGCTATGGCCCTAATATGTCTCTGTGGGTGGAGGCACATGCTACCAAGTCTGATGACATGAGTTCAATTCCTAGAATCCATTTAAAGATGGAATAGAAGAATAAATTCCAGAATATTTTCCCTGACCCACATCATACAGCCATCCACAGTAATAATAAATAGAATTTTCAAGAAAAAAAAAAAACAACTCCCAGAAACGGTTATCCAGCCATCACTTTGGGGATAAGGACTTTGAAGTACCACTTCCCTAGTGCTCACTACCCCAAACCCGTTGGAACACAGATGCAAAAGTGGGGCATAGACAGTGGCCCAGACAGGCTTTTAGCTTGTCTTCCTATAGTACAGAGACAGAAACCTACGGGTTTCAGTTGCCAGGATCCTCTGTAACCAGGGGGTTACATACACAACCTTTGTCCCACCAATCCAACACACTGTAAAACCTGGATTCCATTCAGAACTGTGTGCAGTGTCAGACCCACAAAAGACAGAAATCTTCTGAAAGAAAGGCAGAGTCTCCACTTTGGGACCTCTGGGGCTGAACTTCTCCCGTCTGATGCCAAGGCCAAAGGTGTTGAGCTGCAGGCAAGGTCAGGGTGGTTTTAGTAAGCTCTTTGTTTGTTGGAGGTGTATTTCCTCCCCCCTCCCCTCCACCACATTATCCTGGCTGCACTGTTCTGGCCCCAAAGCAGCCAAGGTCAAATGTTTGGCCCTCCCTAGAGTACAGTAACCATTTAACATCCTTTAATAAATCTGTCTGCTTAGACTATCTCAAAATATCTCTTTTGTTTGAGAGCGAGAACCTTGAGCTGTTGGAGGAAGGAACTGAAATATTCACCCCCCCCAAAGGTAAACCTAATGTATTTGGGGAAATGCAAGAATTAAGACCAACAGTCCAAAAACCTCCCTTGTACTCAGTCCCAATCAGTTACTGCCCAAGGCAACCACAGCTTAGATTCTTATCACTGTAGATAAAGTTTGTATATTATGGGAACCTTATGTAAGTGGAAGACATCAGACATCATATTCTTTTATGTGTCTAGCTTCCTTGTTGAATATTTTTTCAACACAGTCAGTCTTTCCTTTTTGTGGCTGTGTAATATACCAGTTCGTTTCTGTATCTTCATGTCATTTGATATATGGATTGTTTCAAGTTTGGGGGCATTATAAATCAATCTGTTATCCTTAATATCAATGGCATGTACCTATAGGTCAAATTGTTTGCTTATAGGTCAATTTTGAGCTACTATTAGTAACTAGAACTAAAGAACCCTTCAAGGGTTCTGATCTGATCTGGTTCCTAGCAGCAGTGGACAGAGCAAAAGGCCTAAGCAAAGGTCTTTGTTGACAAACCATAGAGGAAGTCCCCAACTACCAAAAGTGGTCCTTGGTACAACTGACATTGAAATTCTTGGTACCACTGACGCTGAAATCCTTGGTACCACTGACGCTGAAATCCTTGATACCACTGATGTTGAAATCCTTGGTACCACTGACGCTGAAATCCTTGGTACCACTGACGCTGAAATCCTTGGTACCACTGACGCTGAAATCCTTGGTACCACTGATGCTGAAATTCTTGGTACCACTGATGTTGAAATCCTTGGTAAAACTTAAGTTGAAATTCAAATTGGCAACTTTGAATTGAAGATTATCATGTTTTGATTGCAAAGATTTGGGATTCAAACCCTTACAATCTCTAGTACTTGACTTCATGGGATAGTAAATGCTCCTCAACACAGAAAATGGTGTGTATAATCCTAACAAGCCCAAGGACAATGGCATGCAAGGAGATTATTTATTATTTTCTGTTCCTTTTATTCTAGTTCCAACTAGGGATCTTGTGTGTTCAATCAGAGCTTTGTGGAGCTGACCTCCTTCTAAAGAAGAGAAGACCCTGCTAGTTGAGGAATAGCCTAACATTGCGTAGGCCTAGGTGTCAGCTTTTATCAGGAGTGGAGCAAAAGTGGACATACTGATTAAACTCTTAATTACATGTATTGTGTGTTCATTCGTTCATTCAGTTAGTCATTTTAGTGTGTGTACATGTGTGAGTGAGAGTACCATAGTATGTTCTGTTCTCTCCTGCCACCATATGCGTCCCAGGGATCAAACTCGGGCCACCAAGCACCTTTTCCCTACTGAGCCATCTTGCCCACCCCTGACTAAATTTTTCAAGCCAAAGTTTTCTCAACTAGAAAATGGGAATGATATGGACACCTCCTTCAAGATGTCAGTCCCCTGAAGTGGTAGCCCAGCTCTGGATTCTGCTCAACTGTTACTTTTAAAGCAGAAGGAGGTTTGTTTTTGCTGTCAACACAATTGTTAAGAACCTTGGTGATCCTGAGGAACCATTACTGACACCTGCCCCATCCATCTCCTAGCTCATCCAGTTTTCTCTCACCTGGTCACCTGAGTATCCCCCTCTCCACCATTCCTTGTAAAACTCAATTTGAAGCTGAGTACTTCTCACCTTGGCCACCTTTGGATCTGATGAACAAGGTACAGCCTGCTTTCTCAACTCAGAATCTTATCTGGAACACTCTGAAGACCAGGATCCAAGTCAGCTTGCTAGTGTACCCATCACAGATGAGAATAGGGGTCAAACAATTCAATACAATGTCCCCAAGACCCTATTGAACCAGAAGAAAATCTACAGAGACAGACAGACACCATAAGAATGTTCTTATGTCGTGGAACGTAGGAAATAGAATGGGATTTTCTCCCTAGAAAGACTGAGATACCAATCTCTCACACACTCTTTAAAAGAGAAGTCTTGCTGGGTGTTGCAGTTCTTTTTCATGAGGAGATAGGACCAAATGTCTATTTACCCAGATAAATAGGATCCTGAGACAGCCAAAGAAACAATCTCACACAAATTTAGCTTAGTGAGCCAATGAGTTTATTGTATTGAGGCTACTTACGGGAATGTGGGTGAGGGTTTCTTATAGGAGCCCTGATGCTTCATACAACTGAACCAACAAAAAGCTCACCCCAACATGAAAACTGCATTCTTGGAGTATTCTGCCCAACTTGAAGGTAGTTCCACCAAGAGTCTCCTCTCTATGACAATCATTACTGCTTATTTAACCACAGGAAAGGGCCTGTGAGTCTTGTACATTTCTTACAGGTTCTTGTAACTTTCTGGTGAGGTTAAGGGGCCTCCCCATACCTTCCTTCCAAAGGTCAGGATGAAATTGCTACACAATGTTCCTTGTGGTGATATACGCTTACAGTCCTAGAATTTGGGAGGCTAAGGCAGGGCAACTTTGAGTTTAAGGACAGCGTGGGCTATGTATCAAATCCTGTCTCAAAAACAAGAGCAACAGCAGTAACAACAAAATGCAGTTATGTTCATTTCCTGTACAATGCATTACAAAGTTATCATCATATGGGTTCATCTTGCTCTGATTATTTTTAATGTGTAGGGGATATGGGATGGTGTATTCATCTCCTCTCTTGGTATAATAAAATACTAGAGGCTGGATAACCTATAAAGAAGAGAAGTTTATTAAACTCACAGTTAGGGAGGTCAACAAGCATGGTATCAGTATCTTCTGGACTCTCATGAGGACCCCTTAAATCCAACATATAGTGGCAGATGGCATCATAAGGGGGTTATTGTAAAAGAGATATTGAATAATGAGATAGGAATCCAAAGAGCAATAGGGCCTGTCTTGGTTTTTAGAGCAGCCTTCTCTAGAGAACTGACTAGGATCCCATGGGAACTACACCCTTTCTTCCCAAAGACAATGCCCCACCCCCATGACCTACTTACTTTCTACTAAGCCCCACTTCTTAAAAGCTCCATCACCTCCCATACCGTTACCCTGGGGATCATGCTTCTGACATGTGAGACTTCGGGGATGTGTTCCAACCAAATACAAACTCCAATGACCCCATTCCACAACTCTGAACAACCACCAGTGAGGATCAGGTTCTCAAATTCTCACCAACCTCCATCCCCATACAATTCTAAAGCAAAGCCCAGACAGCAGCTTTGTTCTCCCAGAAGTATTTCAATACAAGTCTGGAAAAACAAGAACTCTCTGCTTAACATAGGTACCATACTGCACTCACATCCCCAAATTAACCTGTCATCCTTGAAGTCACCAAAACTATCATGATCAAAAATCCAGCCCCCTTAAACTATCATAAAAATGCTTATGTATGATGGATAAGCTTGTTGGAATCCATAGCCAAGTAAACTGGGGATTGTCACTTCATCTGGACTGCTGTTATTCTTTCTTATTCTCCTGGCCATCTCTCTTGTGGTGATGACATCATAGTTCTACAATTCCTGCCCCAAATGTGCACACATTCACCTAGCTGAATGTAGTGATGAGGTGAGCAGGCTTGCTTTTCGTCCTGCCCAGCTCCCACATGGCTAGCTTAACCCTGGAAATAATAACACAGAAACTGTATTGATGGGGGAGTGTCATATATCAATCTGTTGATTTCATTGGTTAAGTAATAAACAAACTGCTTGACTCATAGCTTAGAACATAGGTGGGTGGAGTAAACAGAACAGAATGCTAGGAGGAAGAGGAAGTGAGCTCAGAGACTCGACAGCTCTGCTCTCTGGAGCAGAGAGACGCCATGCCCCACTCCCAGGCAGACACACACGATGAAGCTCCGACCCAGGATGGACATAGGCTAGAATCTCCCTGGTAAGCCACCTCGTGGGCTACAGTAGATTATTAGAAATGGGCTAGTCTAGGTGCGAGAGTTAGAAGAGGCTAGATAGAAATGGGGCAAGCAGTGTTTAAAAGAATACAATTTGTGTGTTGTTATTTTGGGCATAAGCTAGCCGGTGGCAGGAGCTGGGTGGCAGAATGCAGCCCCACAGCTCCTACTACAGAGTGGCGCCCAGACGTGATGGGCTAAATCCACTTAAAAACCTGAGAGAGCTTAATTTTAAACAGAGAAAAAACAGAGTTTATCGCAGAGTTTTGCTCTTTGTTGGTGGCGTGCCGTAGAGAGATTTCCTGATTCGGCATCAGCAGCAGAAAAACCGCTGCGTCATTTTAAAGCACAGCTTCTTGGGGCTGTGCTGCCAGTGTGAACTCTGGCTTTAAAGCATTTCAATGGCTTTTATGGGACTGGATGTTTGTGTTCCCACTTGGGATCGGAAGGAGAGTGCTCTGAGACTGTGCCTGGGCAGAAGGCCGAATCAGGCTTAGGCAGACTGAAGAGCATGGCATACAGAGACGTGTTTTCAGACTGCGCAGTGCTCTGTGTGTCAGATTTGGACGTAACTTGGATGAAAAGAATTTCTGTGCTACACGCTCAGTCTCAGAATAAAAGTGCTGAGTGCCGCTCCTACCTGGCGGCCCCAGAGCTAGCACAAAATAGTACGTCCTCCATTTTGAAATTTTCCTGACTCAGCAGCAGGAAAAAAACCTGTGTTGTTTTAAAATGCCAGCTTTCTGGGTCGTCCTGCCAGGGCAAAGTCTGACTGTTTGAGGAAGGAGGGCCAACTACAGAGAGAAGACTTGTATGTTGTCTGTGGACATAATGCTGCAACTTACTTGCTGGCAGGAACCTTGAAATGCCATAGAGTTGTGGCAGTAAACATGGCTACAGCCAGTACCTCAGCCATGAGGCTGGAAAGCTAAGGAATGGACTGGATCTAGCTGGCAAAGCCACAGCTTTAGTCCTACTGATATTGCTTGGTAAATTAAAGACTCATGTGGTCAGAAAAAGAGAGATATACAGTAAAGAGAGATTCAAAGACAAAAAATTTCTAAATGGTTTACAGTGTGTTAAAAATATATGCAAGCTAAAAGTTGAAGTTCTTAAAGTAAAAAAAAAGAAAAAGAGAGTTGTTGTGTGTGGTAGTACACACCTTTAATCCCTACACTTGGAAGGCAGAGGGAGATTGACCTCTGTGACTTCAAGGTGTGGTAGCTCACACCTTTAATCCCAGTGCCTAGAAGGCAGAGACAAACAGATCTCTGTGAGTTCAAGGTGTAGTAGTGTACACCTTTAATCCCGAATGCCTGGAAGGCAGAGACAGTGGTATCTCTGAGAGTTCAAGGACAGCCTGGTCTACAGAGTTATTCTAGATCAAAGATACAGAGAACCTGTCTCAAAAAAACAAAAAGTTAAAAGTAAAAATAAACGAAATAGAGGTTAAAACAAAGCTGTACAAAGATGGAAAATAGACAGAGAATTTTGATACTGTATGCAATTATGCTCTCTTTGAATTGTTTGAATGCTGAGGAAGGAGCAACAGCTGCTAAAAGATATTTGTTTATAAATGCTGCTGAACTAATCCAACATAGATATTTTGAAAATGCCTTGAATTTGAAATTTGGATCTAAGGACATGATGCTTTGGAAAGGAGTTTCTTATTTTGTTTTCACAGAGGATGAGACCCTGTTCATTTCTTCTATTCCGATGTGGTATGATGGACCACGCCCTCCTGAAGGGTTGGTGTGAACATCTTCAGAAAATTGCTTCGCTCAACTGCCAACTGAGATGAAACTAGCACACAGGTTATACCATGAAAGACCTAATTAATGATGGCCCCATTCAGCAGGAAGCAGTTTGAAGAGAAAAAACTGCGCCCATGTTCCCAAATATGGTTTATAAACGTTCTTTTACATTTAAAGGGGGATATGATATAGATATGAATAATTTTTATTAGTATAGATTTTGCTTTATTGATAGAGATTTAAGGTCAATTTTGTTATATGTATATGCATATTTCTGCTATTGATTAAAATATTGTGATTGTGTAGTTCATTAAAAAATGTAATGTATAATTAAGAAATATAGGTTAATGGATAATCATCAGTAATAGTCAAGCTTGTAGTCATGTTAGTTAGATTTTCTAGATATATAGAGATACATTTCAGTTAGATAGACATTCTTCATATCTTTCAAAGACTGCAGAATATGGCATTTAAAATATTTTAATAAATTAGGACTTTTCATGACAATGAGACACTCTGCTCCTGGCAGCACCAATCTACTTCAAGAAGAAGATGGGCATCGAAGAGGATCCTTATGGAGTTTGATAGCCATTTGGGCAAGAAACTGCTCTTGCCTGGACTGATGCATAAACTGGACACAAAGAACCCACAGAGAGAGGAATGCTGAACTTGCCTAAAGGTGAGATGGTCTTTCGGGGTTCCTGACTCATGAAAGAGTCTGCGAGACATTCTGCAGGACACAGCAGAAAGTGACTGAACTGTCTTTGGAATTTCCTGTTTGATGAAAATGTCTGCTGGATACTTTGGGCCTGAAGGCTGAAGATGGATGCCCCAACGGTACAAAAGAACTTTGGGTGACTGACTGTCCAGGCAGCGAGATGTCTCTGTTATTTCTAAAGTTTTGGACTTCGTGTTTGTTAGGTAATATTATATCCTTCTGGAGTCTTTGATGGAGTTGAAGAATGGATATATAGTTATAGTTTTCCATTGTTATGATAAAAGGTAAAATAGATATAAATATTGTAACTGTAATTCTTGCTTGATAACTGTTTTGTTATATGTAATCTTACTATGTTAAAGTTAAAGCCTTCCTTTTTTTGTTTAAACAGAAAAAGGGGAAGTGATGGGGGAGTGTCATATATCAATCTGTTGATTTCATTGGTTAAGCAATAAGGAAACTGCTAGGCCCATTTGATAGGCCCACCCTTAGGTGGGTGGAGTAAACAGAATGGAAGGCTGGGAGAAAGAAGCTGAGTCAGGGAGTCGCCATGATTCTCCCACTCCAGGCAGATGCAGGTTAAGATCATTCCTGGTAAGCCAGCTCATGGGCTACAGCAGATTATTAGAAATGGGCTAGTCCAGGTGCGAGCGCTAGCCTAGAAGAGGCTAGATAGAAATGGGCCAAGCGGTGTTTAAAAGAATACAGTTTCTGTGTAATTATTTCGGGTAAAGCTAGCCGTGGGGGCGGCCGAGTGCCAGGGACGCAGCCCGCTGCTCTTATTACTACAACACTGTATTCATTTAAACAGTGCCTGGCCCATTAGTTATAATCTCTTATTGGCTAGCTCTTACATATTGATTCAACCCATTTCTAATAATCTGTATCACCACTTGACTGTGGCTTACCGGGATGAGTCTAACCGGCATCTGTCTCGGAAAGGAAAGCCATGGTGTCTGACACACTGCCTTCTACCAAGCATCCTGTTCTGTCTACTCCACCTACCTAATTTTCTGCCCTATCAAAAAGCCAAGGCAGTTTCTTTATTTAACCAATGAAATCAACACAAAACAGAAGACACTCCTACATCATTGAGAGAACATAAATGCTATAAATATCTGATGAAAGAAGGGGCTGGCGTAGCTCTCCTCATTGTAACCCATCACCCAGCTATGTGCTGGGTCTCAAACTATCGGCACACCGTAAATTTCCAAGGCATCTCCACAGCAGGTGGGGGTGGGGAGCGGGGACTAGCTCTTTTTATAGCAACCTCCAGGGAATAGTGCATACTCGAGATCTCTCAGCTTTGCTAATTCAGCATGGACTGTGTTGGCACAGAGAAGACTAAGAACAGAAGGTTCCAGAACCGACTCTTTGCCTCCAATAGAGTTTGCTGATACCATCAACCTTCCCTCTTCCAAGTCCCTGACTTCACCCAGAGTTCCCAGCTCAGCGAACCCTCTCATAGGCCCTTTGTGTCTGGTCAGTCAAGGTTACTTCAGAGGTGACAGGAGCTCAGACACATGCTTTAGATGAGAAAGGTGTTCAAAGAGGGGTTAGGGTGTCTCTGGTTCTTCAGCACCCTAGGTGCTACAGTGAAATTCAAGTTTCTGAAGCCATCAAAACAGTGTATCTAGCTACCATAAAGACCCTTAATTGCTGCTCTTCCTTCCTTCCTTTTTTCCTTCCTTCCTTCCTTCCTTCCTTCTTTCCTTCCTTCCTTCCCTCCTTCCTTCCTTCCTTTCTCTTGCTTCTCATTCTCATAATGCTGGTGCTTACAATCTATATAAAAGTCTCTTAATTGGGCTGACAAGATGGCTCAGCAGGTAAAGGTGCTTGCTGCCAAGCCTGATGACTTAAGTTCACTCCATGAAAGCCACATGGTGGAAGAGAAGTGACTCTTGCAAATTGTCCCATGACCTCTACATATGTGCCACGATACTTGAGTACACATAAAGAACTTTAAATCCCTAAATAAACTGCAACTCTGCTTCCTACTGGCTCTTTCTGAAATTCTTTCCCACAACAAAGTCAAGAATCGGATTGCACCTGAACGGAGGTCTTTACAAAACCATGGGACCATGCAGTACCGTGGAGCAGGGTCTCCATCCCCTGTTGCCCCTGTCAGTGCAAGTGTTTCAAGCAACTAGGCTCCCTTTAGGTTCTGAAACCTTCTGGAAACACATAACCAGAGAAATCCTTGCTCCTCAAAGTGTGGTTCAAGGACGGACAGCAGTGGCAAGCAGACTCTAAGGCCACACCCTCAACACAGAAGCATACTAAATCAGAATCTGCCTGTTAACAAGACCCCTGGGGATTTCTGGGCATGTCAGCATCTGAGAAGCATGGGAGCCAGGCCAAATTTCCAACTATGGGGACTGCTTGGCTCCATGTCCTTGCAACGAAACCGCTTCTGCTGCTTCTTCACACTGCGAAGGCGGGGCCACGGAGAACTGGCCACCTCCTAATCATGACTAATGGGTCTCAGAATGGAAAATGAGGCTCTTCTCTGCCTGTGCCCCAGGGCATAGAGCCCAGCCCCCCCCCCCCCCCCCCCCGCTCTCGACACCCACCAGCCCCCTTGGAGATCTCTGTTCATGGAAAACTTGCTTTTAAATGAGAGTCAATGGACCAGGTCGCGAATCTGTCAGACGCAGGAATTTCTGGTGCTCGTGACTGTTGTAATTAAAATCATCCGAGTTGACTAAATTGGCCGAAAAGGAAGCAGGCCCACATGACTGCCGTTCAAAGGGGAGCAAAATAGCTCCTAATTTGTTAATTAAAATTATGAATGCGCTCCGCGCAGAATGGCTGTGCGTTAAATTCTATTCAGATTCCATTAGAAAACAAATAAGCTCTGGGTCCTGATTAGAGGACCCTGGTTCCCCCAAATCTGTATGGATTTCGTGGGGGCTTTTTTTCCCAGAGAACAAATTTACAGCTTGCAAAGACCTTGCCGAGAAGTCAAATTCCTGGGGAGATTTCTCTGCTAAATCAATCTGGTAATTAGAAAAACAGGCCAATAGATTAGATCCGCTCTCTATTTCTCTTTCTTCATCATACTGATGAGCTTGCTTCAAAGGATGCATGTTGCCAGAGCCCTGGGTGACACCGGTCCTCCCTACTCAAAATTCAGTAGTGAGGAAACTGATAGCTTCTTCTCAGGACGGAAGGAAAGCATAGGCAAAAAAAGGGGGTGTGGGAGGACAGAAGAGGAGAGGAAAAAGAAAAGGGGGAAAGAAGGAAAGAAAGGAAAGAAGGAGGGAGAAAGGGAGGAAGGGAGGGAGGGGATGAGCTATTGTAGAGAAGAGGGCATAGATGCTAGCTGCTAGCATTGATTTCTGCTTGACCTGTCTGGCTGCTGCTAGTTTTCCATTTGTAGATATCTCAGTTAGGGTTCCTGTGCCTGGGATGAAACACCATGACCAAAAACAACTTGGGAAGGAAAGGTCTTATTTCAGCTTATACTTCCACATCACAGTTCATCATCATAGGAAGTCAGGGCAGGAACCTGAAAGAAGGAACTGATCAAATCCATACCATGGAGGAGCGCTGCTTACTGGCATGTTCTCTATGGCTTGCTCAGCCTGCTTTCTTCTAGAACCCAGAACCACACCACCCAAAACTGCCGGCAGCAGTAGCAGCTTCAGTCCAGGGACAGCACCACCCACAGTGGGCTGGGCCTTCCGCATCAATCGCCAATTAAGAAAACACTCTACAGGATTGCCATCGGGCCAATCTAGTGGGGGATATTTTCTCAACTAAGGTTCCCCTTTCGAAATGATGCTATTTTGTGTCAAGTTGACATAAAACAAGCCAGAAAAGTTATTGACATGAGGTCTCAAGCAGCTCAGGCCAGCCTCAGACTCCCTATGTAGGCAAGGATGAGCTTGAACTTGCGATTTTCCTGCCTCCACCGCCTGAGCTGGGATTACAGGCATGTACAATCATGCTTGGTCTATGTGGTACTGGGAAATAAATCCAGGGATTCATGCGAGCTAGGTAATCACTCTAGCACCCGAGCTACAGCTCAAGTTCCTTCCATGAATTTGGAGTTCCCACCATTGCACCTCTAAGCAATTGTGCCTCAGTCTCCCTGCTGAGAATACAGGCCAAACTGTAGATCTCCAGCAGTCTGGCCAGCACTGAGGTTCAGTGCTGCTCAGAACCCCTCGTGCCCTGGGGGCTGCCTCTATCAAGCACTCCACCACAGCCCACTACAGATTGAACACGCAAAGGCAGTTTCTGGATCGTGGTAGCCTAAGGCTGGCTTGGAAAAACTTTCTCAAGAGAAACCGGATGAATCTCTGGCTCCATCCAGCTTGCAGTTCACGGAGGCCCTCAGGGTTTCTAGCACGGCACAGAGCCCTGTCCCCTGCTCTCCCTGCTCAGTGGCTACCCGCCTTTTAAGCTGGGGGCATGACAGGCACAGTGAGTCTTACCAGAATTATTGGCTACTGCAGCCCACTAAAGGCTTCTACCATGGCACTACTTCCCACACGGGGCAAGGTGAGAAACTGCCCTGAGCCTTTGGTCTCACTCCCCTCAGATGGGCATGTCCTGAGGGATGCTGTCCAACTGAGCCAGGGCAGAGCCAGGGCAGAACCAGGGCAGCAGTAGCAGCTTCAGAGCAGCAGGCAGCATCTGCAGGGAGTATGCTTCTAAAGCAGCTGCCAGGCCATGTCACGATGCATTTATTTTACAGACTCTGGGCCTGTGTCCTTTCAAGGTGTGCAAGCTGTGGCTTTGTCCGCGTTTGAATGAATAATTATGTTAACACCGTTTTAAATGGGTCATCAGAAAAGGAGCTGTCTCTGTGTGCTCTTTCCACCAGCAGTGATGCCGAGGAGCACGAGGGTCAAAGGCACACACTTGGAGGCAAGCCACTGGGTTCAAACTGCAGCTCCACCACTTACCATCGAGATGACCCCGCCAAGTACTTACTGGAGCAGAAGCTGCCACTGCCGGCAGCATGCACTCAGCCTTGCTGGCTGTGCCTTTGTAAGCTGCCAACTTCTTACTGGAAGAACCTGCTAGAAACCCTCAGGCTTTCTCCAGCTGTGGGAGCTACCTCTTCCTTCCACCGGTTAGGAGCAGGAAAGAGTTCAGAGGCTGAGCTCGGGCTCCTTTGCCATGGGGTTAGGAAATCTCGACACGAATTCCCCCTTCTTTCCCATCATGACCCAGTAAGTCCCAGTTGCCTACAAGAATGACCTGCTGCCTCTCCCTTCTCCACTCCTCCCTGCCCCCACCCACATCCTGCTGGCACTTTCTGAGGCCAACACTTTTCATTTGCCATGTGCACTTAAGTCTTGACTTGGAACATGTTTCTGCAGAGACCCGACCTGAGTCCCTTTCCAGCTGACCGTGGTACCCAGATGGCCATCAGGGCCCTTTGCTGATAGGAGTCAAAAAGGAGGAGAGAATGGGAGGGAGCAGCCAGCACACTGTTCGGCACCCGATAAACCCCCGCAAGCTCTGGCACTGGTGGGTGGGGCAGCACAGTGGCTTGAAAGGCTTGCCACACACTCCTGACAACCTGAGTTCGAGCCCCAGAACCCATTGTTTTGGTTTGGGTTTTTAAAGTCAAAATGCAGCGGAGTACAGCTGTCATCTCATGATTCCTGCAGCAAGACAGAAGGCGGAGACTAAAGAAGCAGCAGCAAGTTCGGGGCCAGCCAGCCTGCAGTAGGAAGTGTAGTAGCTGAAACGAGAAAGACCCTCTCAATGAAACGACAGGGAAATTCAACCCTGGGCAGTTGTCCTCTGCCCCGTTCCACCCAGCAACCAATTAACCAGTTAATAACTTTGTAAAACTCTCTCATTAGTGCACATAAGAAGTGAAGAACATCATTCGACTCTCAAAATCCTCCGAGCACAGTCCTTCCAGTGTGCATATGGGCTCTTTTGGTCATTCATTTATTTAGAATTCACTCACAAAATGAGACAAAAATGAGATGGCTCTCTCTTAGTGGCTTCACCTTTGGAGGAGATCAAGTCTAGAAGCCGCGTTCTTCCTATGGCTCCCCACCACACCCCTTTGTTTTTCTCTGTGACCAAGGACCAAGACCACAAGTTGTCAAGTCCTTCAAAGCAGAGAAAAAACCCCGAAGGGCAGCACTGGCTTCTGTGGAATCTTACCAGCCTCCTTGAACTTCCTGTGCAAGCTTAGCCAACCCAGGCAAGCTTTACTGGGTATGCAATAAGGTGCCCCCTTCACTCAGCACCCCTTCTCCTAACTGTTAGCTTTTGTGGGTGAGGCAGGTCCCCAAGCCCGGTGGAACTAGTATCACCTGTCTTTATTACCCTCTTACCAACACCCAGTTAGCGCTTGTCGTTTAACAAACCAGCCAGCATTTAGAGATTGTTTCTCTCAGGTATCTACAGGCTGACTTGACAGCTGGGGTCACATACACACACACACACACACACACACACACACACACACACCTGAAGTCATGTGGAAGCCTGATTGTATTTAGAATAGACATGACAACCTCACTCAGGGTCACAGCAGCAGCTACAGGCTCTGGACACAAGGGCCGTGGTTCCCTTCCATTTGATCCCTCCACATGAACCACACAGCTGCTATGTGTCAAATGGAGCTCCACTAGAGAAAAGACTCCATCGTGCCTCTGGTCACACAGCACTTCCTGCTGTTCCTGTGACAGGTCATGGGACGAATCTGCAGAATCAGGGTCTTGAGGGATTGCATAAGAAGTCAGAGAGTTGGAATTCACTGGGGGCACCAAGGTGACAGGCTACCCCAGAGGACTCAACTTCTCAAGGCGTCCTCGTCAACCATGCAGACCCAGCATCAACCTCCTGAGACAGCTAATTCAAGAAGCTAAGGCCAGTCCATCATCTTCCCACATACCCTTTCCCAGGGAGTCTGGCTACTCAGCATGACACACTACATGGAAACGCTTCTGAGTCACAAAACCCCAACTCTAACTACCTCACGAGGCTGAGATGATGGCTTCATACGCCTTCAAAGTTCAGAAATTGCTGATTTCGGGAACAGCTGGATCTGGATACAGAAATGAACTCCTTTCCTCTTGTCTCCCTTTCACTTCTTGGTGGGTTTTTCCTCTGTTGACGCCACTGTCAGGAAAGCCTCTTTGAAATGGTAGCCAAGATGCTCTAGTCCTACACTCTATCCCTGAGCTAGAGTTTCCTTGTTCAAGTGGCTGCAATCACCAGCCCAGAATTAGGACACACTGGCCAGGCTTGTGTCGTGTGCCAGTTTTGTGAACAAATTACTGTGTTTGGCCTAAACTGATGGTTAAAACCTTGTGTTCTCTTCAGAGCTAAGTGGATGGGCATCTACCCAAAGCACCTCAAGAACCGAAATGGGTGCAAACCAGTTTTTTCAGCGATAATTGGGAGGCTATTACTGGATAAAGGGAAGAACAAAACACAGACATCTACTGGGGTCTGGAAATGAATAGTGGTCTGGCAACCCTCCCCACACCACTTTTGCCTCCTCTAGGAGCTCCCACAGGCACCCTATGATGCTCTGACCATCTCTGTGCTCTTCTTACAGAAGACAAGATAAGAAGCAAAGCTCAAATCAGGAAGGTTTCCATGCGCCAATAAAACCCTTGCTTTAATTCCCACGACAAAGAAGGCAAGCAGCCATTTAAAATAAACAGTGTTCAATTGTTTTGCTGAACTTATTATTACCTTCATTTTTCAAACGTGTTACCTGGTCATTTCTGAGGCCTCCCTTTAACAAGAATTAATTCTCCTCAGGACTCGGGTGGGGAGACAGCTCAGTCTGTAAAATGCTTGCCTTGCTAGCATGAAGACCTTAATTCAATCCCCCAAACCCACATTTAAAAAAAAAAGCCAGGTGTGATGTCGCACACCTGCCACCCTAGCATTGGAGAGGAGACAGGTCCCCTGACACGCATCAGAGGGCTCTAGGACAATAACAAGGGCAAGGGGGACAGCTCTGAGGAAGGAGACCCAAGGCCACCGTTTAGCCATCCGCACTCGCTTGTGTACACACACCCTCTGCACACACCTGCACCTGTGCACACACATCCACGCGAAGAAAAGTAACTTTCCGCAGGATTACAAAGGCTATCCTTCTACTGCCAGAACAGAATTTAACCACAGGAAGCGATGATTGCTAAGTGGTAGGGGCATTTTCTGCTGTGTCCAGTGAACTTCGTGGCCGTAGTTCCACGAACTGTTGTCTCAAACGGCAAGCAGAATTGAAGTGCCTTGGAACTCAATGACAAATCCCTGACTGTCAAAGACACCGTTACCTCCTTTAGCTGAGAAGAGGCAATACCATATCCTTGGAACAGGATGGAAATAAGGAGAAAGAAAAGAAGGTGTGAGTTTATTTAAAAAGTTAGAAAAAATGAGGAGCTTTGACCCCCGCCAGCCAAGGAGTTGGGGGGTGGGCTCTGAGTCCACAGAGAAAAATCTAGAACTAGCATGACCCTTCTGAGTTGATGCCCATTGTGGGGAAATGGCCATTGAATAGCGGCCATTAGACAAGTAGCTGCTTTCAGAAGGGTCTAGAGTCCCTGTCACAGAGTCAGTCACTGAAAACACTACCTGCTGAGGCCTAGCAGTACATCAAGCCTGACTCGGCCTGTCCTTCACTATAAGAAACCCGGGAGCCACGTTAAGGCATCATTCCAAGCACCACCATAGGCACCTATCCGAAAAGGAAGAAAATGTAAGCTCCATAACGGAGTCAGAGCTGCAGGTGGCATTTGTAAAGGCCGTGAGTGCTGTGCCATCTCCTGTCACACTGCAACGCTGGAGAAGCAAGGTAGTAGGATTCCCTGACAAACATCAGACTAGGATTTTCACCCTTCTTTATTTAGAGAAGGGCAAGACTCCCTTTGGGAGTATGAGTCACCGTTGACGCATGGCATCCCTCTAAGCAACATGAAATAGGCCTTCTGTGTGGAAGAATGAAAAACGGAGGGTTGCCAGGCCTGTGAGGCTCCCTAAAGTGAGTATGAAAAGGGGTGGGGGGTGTGAGCTAGAGGTCTGAGCCCAGTTGCAGAGAGTCAACTGTTGACTGACAGAGAGGATAATGGCAGTCCTTTGGGGTTAGAGGACTCAAAGGAAGGGTGGAGGGTGAACGCATCCCCAGGAGCCACCGTGGGGCAAGAGAAAGAGCTAGGAGAGGACTTCAGGCTGCACAGTAGGGGAGGGGCCTCCCTAGTTTGCTGTAGGGCTGGTTTGTGACCAAGCAGATGGTCTGTGGATGTACATAGCAGGCACTGTGCAATTGCCCAGAACGATAGAGCTACATCCCCATGGAATGTTCCAGAGGACCCCCACACAGGACCCCCACACCACCACAGCTGGATCCCACCCTGTTCTGGGCATTATATGTCTCATGAGGAGCCCAACTTTCAAGTGTCCCTCCAAGTCCTAGGTTGACTGCCCACCCCCCACTTTGGGGCCAGAACTCCCATTCCATCCCATGCTCTACCCTGCTTCTAGGAAATCTTGTTTCCTGGCTTGGGTGGAATGGGAGATAACTTGTCTGCTTGTTGGTTATTTTGCCCACAGATCTTTGAATGGGATAAGGTTTTTATTCTACAGTGTAGAGATGATGCTTCAGCTACAAATAACTCCCGGAAATGCAGCTTCTTTACTGAATTCACACTGAGGTTTAAAGGACAATGGAGAAAAGAACCGTCTAAAGAAAAAGAGGAATGGGCACTGGTGTGTAGCAGAGAGGTTATAATTTTGTGAAGATCTGGCCATGATTAATACTTATAGGCACGCTTTAACTCATGGTTCTCAACACTTGCTAGACTACAATCCTCTAGAGACTGTAAAGTAGTACTTCGCCTGGGTCATAGTCCAAATGCGTTCAGTAAGGGGCTCTGGGACCTATACATCAGGGCTAACAGGGTTAATGTATTAGTCAGTTTTCACTGTGATACTACTGAGTAATAAACATACCTTCAAATCTTAGTAGCCTCCAACAGCAAACATTTGGCTTTCTCACTCACAGATCAGTGGGTCGGCTACAATTTAGCTGATTTCAGTTAAGCTAAGTTGGACCCAGCTCTAGACTGTAAATTTGCTTCAGATCCATGGACCTCATCTTATCCAGACAGCTTTTCCCGGCAAGTGCTGTACAGGGTGATGGCTGGACCAGAAAAGATCCAGTCAGATCATGCAAAGCGCACAGAAAGCCTCTGTTCACACCACGCATGCATTCCATTAGTTAAAGTGTGTTGTAGTCAAGCCCAGCATGAATAGGGCAATAAATATTATCTGACGCTATGAGGGAAGAGCCAGCTACATGGTGTTCTAGTTCATTTTCTGTTGCTGTGACAAAACACTGGTCAAAACCAAGTTGGGGCATGAAAGAGTTTACTTGGCTTAAACATCCTGATCAGAGGGAAGTCAGGGAACAGGCTCAAGCAGGAATCTGGAGGCAGGAACTGATGCAGAGGCCATGGAGGAACACTGATTACTGGCTTGCTCCCCATGGCTTGCTCGGCTTGCTTTCTTGTACCACTGGGGACAACCTGCCCAGGGGTAGTACTACCCACAATGAACTGTGCCTTCCCATATTGATCATTAGTCAATAAAATGCACCCATGGATTGCCTATAGGCCAATCTTATGGAGGTAGGTGTTTTCTCAATTGATGTTCCTTCTTCCAAGTCGACCCTAGCCTGTGTCAAGTTTAAAAAAAAACAAAACTTAACCAGCACCCATGGCAAAAGCTATGGATGCTGGTTCTATCATTCTTTCAGATAGGAAGCCAGAATCAATCATCTAATCTATCAAAGTTGGGTGCTATTACCTTGTAGCCTAAGGATTGATTATTCTTTCAAGTGGTTTTAATAAAGGAATTTTGCTGTTTATGGGGTTCACAAGCAGGCCATTTGAAGCCTCTTGTTTCCAGTTTCCCTGAGTATAAAATGGGGGTGGTAATTTCTAAGCAGCCAATCTTCAAGAACTGGGGAGAGGAACTGAGTGTATGGTTCACAGTGCCTTCTCTCTGCCTAGACTCAGACAGAACAATCATTGCAGTATGTGATGAAGCTGAATCAAATCCAAAAACAGCTGGGCATGATTGCACAACCCTGTAATCTCAGCACTTAAGAGGTGGAGGCAGGAGGACCATGAGTTCAAGGTCATTCTGGGCTTTGTAAAGAAACTGTTTCAAAAACTAAAACAAAAGCCCAATGTCTGATGTAGCTCAGGGAGTAGTGAGTTCTGTGATTGGCTAATACGTACAAGTCTCTGGGTTTGAAGAAAGAAAGAGAGAGGGGGAGGGAGGGAGGGCAGGAGGAAGAAAGGAAAACAGACAGACAGATAGGGATACAATGGTCACTGTGGGCACCTTATCTGTGTGTCATTGGGAAATACTAAAGAGCAACAGAGGTCCTTCACAGACCCAAGGCAGTGCCATGAGCCATCATGTCCCAGCTGCTGAAACCTAGAAAGTATGTGTCTTCCCTTCTCCATCCAGAGGCCTTAGCCTAAAGCAGCTAGTTCTTTTTTTTATTTCTTTTTAAATTCTGCACGTGTGTGTGTGTGTGTGTGTGTGTGTGTGTGTGTGTGTGTGTGTTGGCATTTGTAGGTGAGTGTAGGTGCCCATGCATTGAATACCCCTGGGGCTAGAGTTACAGGCAGTTGTGAGCCATCTGTTGTGGGTGCTGGGAATTGAACTTGGGTCCTCTGGAAAAGCAATGGGCGCTCCAAACCTCTGAGCCACCCCTCCAGTCACAAGAAGCATATTCTTTGCAACCACCCCACAGTAGACCCTCTGCAGCATCTCCCAGGTCCCCCTGCAATCTCCGAGCTGCTGGGGGCAGCTGAAGTTGCTCAGATGAGCTCCTTCTTAGGATTGCAAAGAAAAATTGCTTTCATCCAGGGTTACGTCTACACCCACTGGCAGCAGGTTTCTCAGGCAGAACCAGTGCTGGAGTCTAAGGGGCCCTTCAATTCTGTAACAACTCAGCAGGGTTACTCTGGTCCCTAACCCTCTAGAGCAATCCCACCCCCGGCCAACCACTTTATCTGTCCAGCCTCATGCATTTTCTCACAGGGGTGAATCCTAGACTCCCCCTTTCCCAATTTCCAACCAGTGCCTACTTCCTGGGACCCCCAACTTGGGAGAAGCCAAGAGGCATAGTCCCCAGTCCTCGGCCACAGATCACTGACATGTGTGGTGCCATAGACAACTGTGTCACATCGGATTTACAATCAGTCAGAAAAAGGCCTTCTAGGATAGACTGCAGCTGCAACTCAAGGTGGGGCCCCCAGAAGGCCCCCTCCCTGCTGTTTGTGCTGCGAGTGTGCGTGCACGTGTGTATTTGTGTGGCTGGAGTGAATAAATGTTTAAATCAGTGTGTCAGTTATAATTAGAGCAGCTCTCCCTTCTTCATTGCAGAACGGTTCCTTCATGCTTAACGCCTGGAATGTCATTTTCCACTGTGAAATCCTTATTTTTCAAGGCCTAGTGCCAAAGTCGGCTTCTCATGCCCTTCCCCCACCCACTCTCAGCTCCCAACCCTCATCAGAGAAGCTGCCTTTTCCTCGGCTGACCAGGCCACTTAGAGCCAGCCTTGTGAATGGTACTCACTGCCCTTAGCCTCTGCCCCCCATTTCCTCTATGTCTTTGGAGGCAAGGACGGTGCCCTGTTCTTCCCCTTCTGTATCGGTCACAGGATGAGATTAATCCCAGATGAATGAATGAAAAATGAGGCTAGAAGAAAAGCACTGAATTGGAGCCAGCAAAGGCATCCTAACAGCATGGGGTGGGTGACTTGCCCAATTTTCCTGAATTCCTAAGACTCGCAACATCCAGAAAGGAAACAAAACTCCCTCACCTCCCTTCCCGCTCAAATGCCCTGCACTGTTAGTGGTATGGACTAACTGACTTCACTAGGACCCCAGAAAAGACTAGAAAACAGTCCTTCCCACCACAACCCAGTACAAAGAAGGGGCACCCCCAAATCCCCCTCCCTGTCCCCTCACCCTTCCTGGTCAGTGACAGTGCATTCAGGATGTGGCCACCTTGGATTGATACGTTACTGGAATTGATCAACTCATCACCACGCTGTCCGGTGTGCGTTTGGGACAGGTGCTAACCCAGGGGTATATATAGCCACCGGCTTTCACTTGAAATAAATCCAAGCGCTAAGGTGCACTTGGTTGAGAAAGCCTTCCCTGCCCCCTACTGCGGTCCACTTGCTGCCCTCCCAAGATAGGTGAGGGGAACCAGGGAGGGCCAGACTCTTTCTAACCCTTTCTTCAAAGCATGCCACCTGTCCCTGAGGGGCTTTGAGATAGCAAGGCAATGTTTGCGGAACCATAGTTTTTGAAATGCCCTCCCTAGTTTTCTCTCTTGCCCAGCAAATGAAAGAATCATACATTCCTATCCCAGGCTTCAACACGCCACTGTGTAAGGGACACCCCCACTGCAACGTGACTGGGACAAGCTGGAGAAAAACTCCTCCCTACCCTTATCTACCATACAAAGCTCTGCTCCACAACCCCCCTCAGGAGGGGTGGGGCACTGTGCTTCAGGGCCTGCATTCCCCAGGGGAGAAATAATTGGCCTGTCTATAGAGCATCAGGATTCAAATAAAGCTTTAAAAACCCACGCAGCCCTGTGAATTCTATAACTGTGGATTCACAGATGATAGTCCAATACACACACACACACATACCACAAATACACACAGAGGCGTGCGGCTCTGAGGGTCTCTCTCTCTCTCTCTTTCTTTGTTCCTCAGATCCACCTGACTCAAATAAGCCCACTCTCATTTGAACTGAAGGCAATCAGAGTGGAAAAGCCCCTGTTCCCGTTGGTGCAGATCCAAACTGTCACCATTTGGCATCCCGACACCCTCCGATGTCCCCATCAGCTGTTCAGGGTCAGCCAGGGGGAGGGGGACTCTCCCAGCCAACACATCCGAGATTTCATTAACGAGCAAAGCCTCTCGGATGAGCGACCTCACGTGGGCCACCCCACCCCATCTCTCTCACCTCCCCCCTCCCCAAAGCTACACAAACAGGCTCCCAGCGACTAGATTGGATTCAGATCTTGTAGATGAAGAAATTCAGATACGACAGCCGCGTCTCGCCAGACCCCAAGCGAGGGCCGAGCCCCGCACCGCAGCTGGGCTGCCTCGGTAATAACCACTCGTAATATCTGACAGAACCCACGCTGGTCATATCCGATCCTGCCACATGAAAAGAAGCATTACACCGGCCTCTCGGGGGCCGGGCTAGGGGAGAGCCGCGGCACAAATCAGAAACGTTTGCCACGAAGCCGCTATTCAAGGGCTGGAAAATCAACAGGGGCTGCTTTCCTAACATCCTGGGAGATGCTATTATCCTCCCGGCGGCGCAGCTCACAGAACTCAGCAAGGCCGGCTTAACCCGAATTCGCTGAGAGGTTGGCATTTCTGAGCTCAGAGGCCTTGGATGGGTGGGAACAAAAGCCCACACTGGTTGTGGGAGAAAGCTACGAGACTCTACAGCGCTGACATTCAAAATATTTAACAACTGGGACAGCCTGAACTGGGGCCTTTCTGTAGAAGCAGAGACTTGGGATTTTCTCGTTTTGCCAGGCAGTTCAATTGGAGAACATAGGTAGTTGGGGGCAATGACAGAGACACATTTCAACATTCCAGATACTAGTAGGACAGGTGTTCCAAACGCCAGTCATAAAGCCCTTCCTGAAGTAGGCTCCAGACCCCAGATGGCTAACAGGGCCTTATTCTTGATGTATAGGACAGCCACCAGCTGGCTACCTGTGCAGAGTCAAAAGCTGAGGACAGAGCGCCATGTCTCCACAGAGACTGGATAGGATGGCCAGGTCTTCTAAGATTGCTCACAAAATCAAGGCTCCTGGCAGGATCCTGTTGTTGAGAGCTCCTCCCCTCTCCACGTCTTTCCATCTTCACTTCTTACTGCTACAGCATCATGGCAACCAAAACTAAGAGGCCAGCTTCCCCAGCGCCCCATGCTGTCAGCCCTGTCTTCCGCTTTAGCTTAGCCTCATGGGTCTCTGGAGGTCCAAGGGATATCACCACCAGGAGACATGAGATCTGAAGGCCTTGCTCTTTTGCTACAAAGCAACTTAACCACCTCAACAAGGTGTGGTGCTCTCCAGCCATTGGTCGCTTTTGTCTGAGACCATCACATTTTGAGCATGTGTACAAAGACATGAGTCCTGTTATTTGAAATTCTGTGGATTGGAGTGGAAATACAGTATACCTCACTCTTGCTTCGTATTCCCTACTGGAACAATCACACTGGCAAGATTCCTCTCGGCCTCAGTTTACTCATCAAAGAAATGGGATGGATGTGCATCCTTCCTACATCTCGGGGTTGTTGGGAAGATCAAATGACTCGTGATGGTGTATACCTTGGTCTGTAAAGACGACCTTCCATATGAGCCTCTTATTAGCCCCGCCCCCTTCATGGCTAACATACCCTCACTGTCAAGTCTGCCCCCAGACAACCCTCTGTGCTCTTGTGGGGCAGAGCATGCCCTTGGCCTGTTCCCTTGGCCGGCATTGCCAATGTGCAATGTTCTGAAGCCAAAAACATCATCCCCAGTGCTTGTTTGGGCAAGGACCCACCACTGCAAGACAGCCTCGTCACCTCAGCGTTTCTATAAAAAGATTGCTCAGGCTTTAGAGCCTAGCTGACAGGCAGGGCTGAGAGGGTGTGTGTATGTGTGTGTGTGTGAGGGTGTGTGTGTGTGTGTGTACATGCACATGTGCAGAAATGCTCTCCTAATAGCTGGCCTCGATGAAGAATCTATATTTACCCTAAAGCCTCCAGTTCCACTGGCAGAAGAGGAATGGATTTAAGTTGAGAGAGAGAGAGAGAGAGAGAGAGAGAGAGAGAGAGAGAGAGAGAGAGAGAGTTGTTCTCTGAAGAATAGGGCTGGGCAGAGATATCTGCCGAGCTGATCTGTTGCTCTGAGCAGCCAACACAATGGACCTCTGGGTGGGCTCAGAGAGCCCCCCCCTCCCCAGCCCCCCACCTCCTGCCCATGACACAGATAAGGACCTGGAGGACTGCTCCAAGCTGCTTCGTGTGCCCCGGGCCAGCCGGCAGCGAGGCCAGCCTGGTGTGAGTGGCAGCAAAGATAAACGGCGGTCGCACGGGCATTGAATGCCCCAACACAAAAGGCCGCCTCTCCCCGAGTCCCTCTGAGGCCCAGATGGTCAGGGAAGCCCTTTCCCGCCTCACAAAGAGGATCGCTGCGTGTCTTTTTCTTTTAAAATGGAATTAAAAAAAAGCCATTGCTCACAAAGGACCTGGATGAAAAATAAACCCTTAAAAAAACCCAGCCTCTCCTCGCTCAGCAGCCCGGCGTTTCTTCCGACTGTCAGACTTAGCAGATTGCTTTCTGGAAAGGATCCAATTGGCAAGACCTGCTGCTGTGCAAATGAAATTTTAAAACCCCGCTCCTTGTTGCACTCAAAGAGCTTTTCTCTCTCTGCTTGTTCTACACGGCCTCGTAGAATTATTCTCTTGTCTCTCGTTGTATCGGAAACTAATATTCCCCCGCTTTCCCACCCCACATGAGGGGTCCTCACCCCAGCTGGGGATTTGGGTAATCAGGGACGGCTGGAGCACCACTCCAGACCCCATGTTCATTCCCCACCTGGGCTCCATCTCACAGAATAACCTACTAATTAGGAGAAAGACTCGCTCCTGAAGAGAACAAACACTCCTGAGATGCCTGCCTCCCCTCCCGGCTCCCCCGCTCCCCCTGCTTCAATAATGAGATAAGTGTTTGGGGGATGCGGGAGACAGGATAACGGGGACGTTCTTCACACACAAGGTTTGACACCCGTCAAGCCTGTGACACCAGCTCTGTTGGCTGGCATAGCCCTGGTGAAAAGTCAGCAGGAAAAAAATAGCCACAGGACCTGTCTGCATTTGACAGGCTGCCGCGGCGTGTGATGAACTTGTAGAGGCAAGGCAACCAAATGCATTGGAATTGGCCGGGGCCTGGGAGCCTGGGTTCTAATTCTAAGAAGGCCCAAACACAGCATGTCAGGTTCAGAGCTGCTGTGTGTTCTGCTCCCCTCCATTCCCAAGCTCATTCCTGGGACTGAGAGCTAGGCAATAAATAGTTAATGAAAACATTGCTTTATGGACTACTTTCGTGTTCTGTACACAGTTTAAATGTATCCACGGGGTTTCAAGTATTAGAGTCTTTGTCTCCACTGTAGCAATGTGGGGTCGATGGAACCTTTAAGAGTTGGAACCAAGTGGGAGGTGCTAAAGTCATTGGGAACGCAGGTTTCCAAAGAAGTTAAGTTGGCTTTCTCCTGACCATGAGCTCTCACGATGAGTGCTATAAGCAAACAAGCCCTGAATGGCTCTGTGGCTTTCTGTTTAAGATGTGCTCTTTATCTCCCTTGCCTACTCCCACCAGGACACCTGTGAGATCATCACCAGAGCCAATCTGATGCTAGTTCTGTGCCCTTACACTTTCAGAACTTGGAGCTGGCTAAACCTCCCTTGTTTGTAAAGCTGGCTTGCCTTAGATATTTCAGTACAGCCACAGAAAGCAGAGGAATACAGATGGAGTTCAGTATCAGCCCCCACGCCTCGCCACCTCTTGTAGTGCTGGCCCTTTGATGAGACTTCGTAGTTCTTCTCCCTAAGGGGCAAAGTCCATTTCCCTACCCTTTTATTTTGGATTTAAACATTTGACCTCCTTTGGCCCAGGAAGTGAGGTAGGTAGGACAGTGTGCCCATCCCAATCTTAGTCCTCAAGAAACATGGCCAGTTGCGTTCATTCTCTTGTATTTCCGTCATCTTGTGGCACAAGCTTCCTCGGAGTGGCTGCTTCCCCTAAATCTGAGCCCTGAGCAAACCCAACTCAAAACATTGTAAAGTAATGATACCCTCCTCCCATGCTTGCTTGCCTATATGCAACAATCTGGGTAGGAGGCAGCAACCCCTGAAAGATGTCTGATAAAGCCAAGCCAAGCCTCAAGATGCCACTGGTCCTTTCTACTCAGAGCTTGGAGCTCTTGCTGCACTTGCCATAGTGTCTTTCTGGAGCAAGGGCCAGGATTGGGCCCCTCCCCAGGTGTCATTTTTTCTTTCCAAGGACAGAGTGAGCTGGCTCCAGTCCTCAGCCCCAGGCTGTCCTTCTGCTCAGCTCAGTGCTTTTGAATCTTGATGCCTATTTAGCATCAGCCTGCCATTTTGCTGCCACCTCAGCTCTGTGACCCATCGGAGCTTCTCATGGAGATGGAGGTGGCTGCTCTGGGGACAAGACGTAATCCACCTTGTTTCACTTTACCTATTTAGGCCAAGGGCATTCATACCTTATTATGAATTCATTCATCCCAGATTTCCTGAGCATCTGATGTATTATGGAGGCTTAGCCCAAAAGAAATGTGCAGCTCCAGGCAAAAACAATGCTACCCTCTAGAAAGGAACTAGGGATTCAGAGAGGCAATATCATCCTTTAAAAAGAGGACTTCTCGAGTTTAATTTTCTACTATTACCCTGACATCCCTGTGAGACAATGGTAAGCATGACAAAGCTTGCATAGTTTTTCATATAACCCTGGTCTCATTAATGAACTGAACACTGAATAGTATCACAGCAACAATTCTGCTACCGGAGAAATAGGTCATTAGTTAGGAGGAGCTCTTGCCGCACCACCATGAAGACCTAAGAACTGATCCCAGGAAGGAGGGAGGGAGAGGGGGAAGAGAGGAGGGAGGGAGAAGGGATGGGAAAAGGAGGAGGGAGAAAGCAAGGAAGGGAGGGAAGGAGGAAGGGAGGGAGGGAGGGAGGGAGGAAGGAAGAGAAAACTGTTTCATTCTCCTGTGTGCATAAGGGTGCCTTGCTGAAACTGAGCAATGCCAACCAGTACACCTGTCATCTCCTGACACAGAAGTCTGCTGTGTATCTCCCTGGGGTATGACAGGACAATCTGTTCTATTTTGTAGATGGGGGAGGATCCTTTAGCTCATGTCAATCAAGGTATTTCCCCAAAGGCACTTATTTGATGGTCCTTGCCAAATGACACACAGTAGACAATGATGTGAATGTGCCCAGGGAAGGGAGCACAACTCAAGGCCAGGACAGCATCTGGATCTTCTTGAGTGGATCATCATCCCAGTTCTGGATGCCCAAACAAGCAGGTCTGGGGTGGAGCACACTGTTGCTGGTGTACTTAGAGCATGATGGCTGTGTGTGGCTCTCGAAGCTGATAGCCACAGATTGCTTCCTGGATATTCCTAGCCAGGCCCCTCTTAAGACAGAGGTGAGCAATACATTTGGCCACTCAAAAGTCCAGATAGAGGCTAGTTATCTAATTGGCTACATTCTATTCCTGATTGTGTTAGTTGGGGGTTTCCAGAGAAACAAACCCAATAGGAGAGAGCTAATAGACAGACAGACAGACAGACAGACAGACAGACAGACAGGAAGATAAATAACAGAAATCGATGATATATGAATATATGGATAGCTAGATGA
Organism: Microtus oregoni; assembly: GCF_018167655.1. NCBI lineage: Eukaryota > Metazoa > Chordata > Mammalia > Rodentia > Cricetidae > Microtus > Microtus oregoni. The sequence continues at coordinate 4,112,424 of NW_024544604.1, forward strand.
TAAATCGATATATAGATAGATAAATAGAGATAGATGATAGATGGATAGATAGGCAATAAGTAAATAGGTAATAGATAGATAGATAGATAGATAGATAGATAGATAGATAGATAATTGATAGATTATAAAAATCTTACTGATAAGTATTGGCCCACAGGATTATAGGGGTTGAGCTATCCCACCATCAAAAATAGAGACCAAAGAAAATTAGTGGAATAATTGAAAGGCCTAAAACTTGAAGGAGAGGTGGTATCAACTACAATGTAGGTATAGGATTCCCAGAGAACCAGGACCACTGAAGGCAGGGAAATATTCATGGACCAGCTCAACAGTCAGGCAGAGGGAATTCAAATCCATTCTTCATCTGCCCTTTAAGCCCTCAATGGATGATGGGATGGTGCCCACTGGCTTTAGGAAGGACTCAGGGCTGTACTCAAGTCTACCAATTCAAATGTTAGTCTCTGCTAGCACAGCAATATCCTTCTGGACACACCTCATCTCTCTGGGCAGTCCATAGTATGAACAAGTTGATACTGTGATCCCAATAGAGTCCATATTGGGTTTGGCCTGTGCAACCCCCGCATTTCACTACCCCACAGCTAAGGACTTTGACTATCATGGGGAGACGCTTAGGGAAGGGTTGTTGAACAGAATTAACAGTGTAAGACAGAGTTGAGTAAATAGCAAATGGGCAAAACTAGAATTAGGCTAAAGGATTTTGAAGCAAGACTACATACATCCTGCCTCTCTTTCCCCATGTTCTCCTTGCCAGAGCACAAGGTCTGGATTCAAAGATGTCAGGACTTCTGTGGCCGAAACCTGTTGTGATGACCCATTTGGCAAGTCAGACATGCCCAGGACATGCCAGCACCCCTCACTCCCCTTGCGCCATGAGTTAGGTAACTGTAAGGCATGAATTCTGTGCGCACTCTTTCAGTCCCACTGTTGAATTGTGGGTCACTCAAAACAGTCACTTGCTTGACACAATGTTCCAACTTCCTGTTTTTCCACATCTTCACCTCCTACCAGGACTTTCTGAAATCACCGACCACACAAGTTGCTCTTCCTCAAATACTTTCCAGAGGAGAAAGGATTGCTAGATATGCAATTCCTGCTTCAAGACTTTTGGGGATAGTGTCATTCCAGGGAGGGACTCACACGAGGCAGAGTCTGGCATGCCTGGTAATCTTCCACCCTGGTCACAGTGTATATTACTCCTTAGTCATGAGCTCCCAGCCCATCATCCTCAGGCCCTCTGTGCTCTTGGAATTCTCCACTTCTCCCTCCAGCAAGCTTCCACTGGACCTCAGGATGAAGCACTTGCAGACACCCAAGCTGTCTTTGTGAAGGTCACCGAGTCTGTACTCTACTCCCCCCAGCCAAGCTTTCAGGGGTCATAACATATTACTTGACCACTTCGGGCTTCCTGGTTCTCCTCCTATTGCAGTGTGAACAGTTAGGGCCCACAGAGCCTCATTTCACCCAGAGAAAAGAGGCCTACTATTAGGTAAGTGAGCTGCCTGAAGGATGAGGGACTGTCTCTCTGCCATCTCCTGGGAGAGTCTTCACCCTGCTTAACTACATTCAGGGTGTATGCTGTATACTGAGGATTTGTCTCGCCCCATGTTCTATGTTGAAACTCTAATTCAGGGTGTAACAGTATTAGTGGGTGGGGCTTTGGGGAGGTGATCAAGCCAGAAAAGCTCTGCCCTCACTAGTGGGATAAGCCTCCATGTGAAAAAGACCACTCAACCTCTTGTGCCTTTTGTGGAAATGCAAATCAAAACAAGCATTATAAAAAGGCAATGTGGAGGTTCCTCACAAAATTCACAATAGCCTCTGCATGAGCATCTACTCCCAACATTTCATGGCTATCCAATGCAATGACACCAATATGCCCATGTGTATTGTGGTAATAGTCACAATAGGTAAGATATAGCATTGACCTATCAACCTAGGTGCACAGCCATGGAGGAACTAATTAGAAAATTTTCATACATATATGCATGTGCACGAGCATGTGTGTGCACGTGCGCACGCGCACACACACACACAGAGAGAAAGAGAAATATTGGAATATTATTCATCCATGAAGAATAAGACCCTGTTATTTGCAGCAAAATGCATGGAAGTGGGAGAGATTCTATGAAGTGAAACAAGCTAGGCACAGCAAGATAAATATTACATGTGCTCTCTCATGTGAAAGCTAAAAATAAATCTGAATGCAAAATAGTGATTACTAGTGGTTGGGAAAGAGGAAATGAGTAAAAAGAGGCTGGATTTAATCAGTATGTAGTATTTATACGTATTGAAATATCACGCCAAATCTCTTTACTATATGTAATTAATACACATCAATCAACAATTTAAACATTTTAAAAGGCTGAAGAACTCCCTCTACTTCCACTACTGAAGGACATAGGATACAGTAAGAAGTCATCACCTGTGAAACAGGAAGTAAGGCCTGCCTATCCAGACAGCAATTCTCTCGGCAAATTGACCTTGAACTGCCCAGAACTGAGAGGAAGTTCTCTTGTTCATTTGTTACCCAGTGTGTGGCAGCTGTGGACCAAGACAGCAGAGGGGTACCAAGAAGTGGTAATATTGCTGTTAAAAATGGGGACTCTAGAAATGGGGAGCTGGATGGTGGCAGCATCTTTAGAACTGAAAGGCTTTTGTAGTTCATTCTAGGAAAAGCCCACTTTTCTAAAAGTGGGGCCCTAAGGATTAGCGCTACTCTGCCGAGAGCACAGAGGAAAAGAAGCAAGCTGGAGGTTAGGCTTGAGGCCCCGTAGAGAATGCCTAGGCAACCATAGACAGAGTGTTAGAAATACGAGTGGGAATACCATTCTCCTGAGGTCATGGGCAGAAATAAGGGCCATATTCTTGGATGGTGGAGTAAGGGCAATCCCTGTTACACAGTGGCCCAAAGGGTTGGGGTGGGGGGGGTGGAACTAACTGAGTTCGCATTCTTGTTTTGTATGAAGCAGAACTTGAGAATAATGGGCTTTGATACTTGCTTGAGTAATTTCTAAGCAAAATGTGGAAGGTATGGCTTCCTTCTTCTAGATAGCTTGACTTAAAATTGTTAGACAAAAGGTAATTGGACTATGAGATTTGGCAAAAATTCACTGCTACAAAAAGAAAAAGAGAATGAAGGACGAGCAAGCACAGTCAGAGGTGAACAACAAGACTGGGACTGACATTAGTGAGATCACAGCCTCACCTGGCCTCCAGCAGAAGCTGTATACTACTCGTTGACACAGAGAATAAGGCTCCTAAAGGCTATTTATTGGCTGCTAAAGAGGGGCATCATCTCACTTTTGACGGACTAGATTATTTCCACCCAGAGTTCTCAGGCAGGGAATGTTACCTTAGGGCCATAGCCCTTCATGGCAAAACTACAGGAATAGAGTCAGTGTTCAGGCCAAAATCAATCATCACAATGCCCTACTAAGGGAAACCCTGTAGAGTGGCATCACCCACATCTACCATGTACAGACACAGAAAGAAGAGGAGGAGGCAGTGGAAATGATAGAAATTGGTTTCTTATAGTTCTCGAGGCTAATAGGCCAGGACCAAGGTGGCAGCAGCTTCCGTGTCTACAGAAAGCAGGCCTCTACCAGACACTGAAGCTGCTGGTCTTTTGGCCTTGGACTCCTTAGCCTCCAGAATTATAGGAAACAAATTTGTATCATTCGTAATCTTTACAGTTTCTGGTACTTTGTTACAGCAGCCCAAACGGATTGTGATCATGTAGCAGATGGTATTTTTTAGTAGTTACCATGAAAACTTTTATATCTCATCCTCTATGCTTGTCTGGCACCGTGACTGATGCTCTGTTCAAAGAAACAGCCTCCTCTGGAATCTACATAGGGATGATAATTATTATGACTTGTACATCATAGAGCAGATGCTGTGACGGGTCTTCCAAGGCCAGCCAGGTCATAAAAAAGGATCCAGTTTCCATTTGGCTCCTCTCTTTCTCCAAAACTTATTCTGAGAACCCAAGCACCATGCTGTGAGTAAACCCAAATGGCCCATGGAGAGTCCAACAGGAAGAGAAGAGCCAAAGCCCCAATCACTAGCCAGGATGTACTGTCTAAGATGTAAGTGCATCTGCCTTCAGGTATCCCCATGCCTTAGTCACTGTTCTATTGCTGTGAAGAGACACCATGACCAAGGCAACTCTTTTAAAGAGAAACATTTAATAGCATCTGGCTTACAGTTTCAGCTGTTCAGTCTATTATCATCATGGCAAGACATGGCAGTGCACAGGCAGACAATGGTGCTGGAAAAGGGTCTGGCAGTCCTGCATCTTGATCCTCAGGCAACAGGAAATAAACTGAGACATTGGGCATAGCTTGAGTATAGGAGAACTCAAAGTCTACCCATATAGTGACATACTTCCTCCAACAAGGCCACACATCCTAATAATGCTTATGGGGAACAATTGCATTCAAACAACCACATTCCAGATGCCAAATTTCAAAGCCTTCAATAAAAGATCCAGATATTGGGTGCAAAAGCAAGCTATCCTGACATGCCCTCTGCATGCATGGGGTGTAAAAAATTTTTTAATCCACTAAGCATGCGTGAGATAGTCATAGTGAGTAGGGTTAAGTTGGGCTGATACTGATCTGTCCCAAAGAGAACAATTCCAGGAAGATATCCACTGTGTCAGATTTGTGACCTCCCCATTTCATCTTTCGTAACACTGTCACCTCACTCACAGGTCCCAAAGGAGCATATCTGGCACTTCCATAATTCACACAATCAATTGCTGTTAACCATAGTAGCTAAATACTAAGCTTCTCAAATCTCTAGTACTGAGTTGGGTTGGATTCAGCTGAGTTGGGTAGAGTTGTGTTGATTCAAGTAAGATTTAATTGGGGAACTCCTTAGAAGCAAGACTGAGCCAATGACCTGGGCTGGAGCGGGCCTGGAACAGTGAACTCCACAGGAGCAGGAGTGGATCCAGACCAGGGTCATTTGCAGAAGCAGGACTGGGCCAGCAACCTAGGCCAGAGCAGGCCTGAGGCAGTAAGCTCCATGGGAGCAGGATTGAGTCAGCGACCTAGGCCGGAGTGGGCCTGAGATGGTGAGCTCCATGAGATCAGGAGCAGATTTAGTCCAGGGAAATTTGATGAGGCAAGACTGAGCCAGTGACCTGGGCCAGAACAGACCTGAGACAGTGAAATCCACAGGAGCAAGTACAGGGGAGCAACCACGGAGCGAGTGGGCCAAAGCCAGAGACTGCTGTGGGTCTAGATGTGAATGTGGGACCTTTGAGGAAGTAGACCTGAGCCAGAACACCTGTGGGTCTAGGCATGAGCCTAGAACCTCCGAGGAACTAGGCCTGAGCCAGAACCTCTGCATGTCTGGACATGAGTCTGGGACCTCCAAAGAAGTAGGCAAGAATAGGAGAACTCTGTGGGTCCAGGCGTGAGTCTGGGACCTCTGAGGGAGCAGGCCTGAGCCAGGGCCTCTGTGGGTCTGGGTGTCAGTCTGGGACAACAAAGGGAGTAGGCAGGAACCAGAAACTTCTGCAGGTTCAGGCCTGAGTCTGGGACCTCTGAGGGAGTAGGCCTGACCCAGGTGCTCTGTGGGTCTGGACACATCTGAGTCTGGGAACTCCGAGAGAGTAGATTAGAGTCAGAGACCTATGCAGGACCAACCCCAAACCAGGGATCTCTGCAGGAGCGGATCCAGAACAGGAACATTTACAGAAACAGGTCTGAGATGACAAACTAGGCCAGAGCAGGCCTAAAACAGTAAACTCCAAGGGAACAGAGCAAAGCCTGGGAGCAATGAGTGACCTCCAGGAACATGGAGTGACCAACGGGGTAACTAGAACTGTGGCACTGACTGTACCTCAAAAAACAACTATCTGAGCCTTGGATTCATTGGCACCTAAAAGATTAAACACCAAAATCCCTGACAGCCCCAACCATACCAATTACAGGAAAAAATGGGTAGACAAGGTAAGAATACATGCAACACTACAAAAAGCAACATGATACCAGTAAAATCTAGAGACCCTACAACAGCAAAACTTGAACAACCAAATATAGATGAAGCAGAAGAAAATGACCTAAAAATAACTTCAGGAGAATGTTTGAAACTCTTAAAGAGGAAATGAGAAATTTCCTCAAAGAAATGAATGAAAAGACAAACAAAAAAATGGAAGACATCAGCAAATCCCTTAAAGAAAACCAAGAAAAAGCAATCAAATATATGAAAGAAACTATTCAAGAATTGAAAACTGAAATAGAGACAATAAAGAAAACACAAGCTGAGGGAATTAGAGAAACAGAAATCATGAGAAAACGATCAGGAACCACAAACGCAAGCATGAACAGCAGAATACAAGAGATGGAAGAGAGAATCTCAAGCATTGAAGATACAATAGAGGAAATAGATTCGTCAGTCAGAGAAAACATTAAATCTAACAAAAGCTTAACACAAAATAACCAGGAAAATGGGACACCATGAAAAGATCAAACCTAATAATAATGGGTATTGAAGAAGGAGACAAAGTTCAACTCAAAAGCACAGAAAATATATTTAATGAAATCATAGACAAAAACTTTCCCTACCTAAAGAAAGATATGCCTATGAAGATATAAGAAGCTTACAGAACACCAAATGACTGGATTCAAAAAAAAGTCCTCTTGCCACATAATAATCAAAACACTAAACATATAGAATAAAGAAATAATACTAAGAGCTGCAAAGGAAACAGGTCAAGTAACATATAAAGGCAGACCCTTCAGAATTACATCTGACTTCTCATTGAAGACAATGAAAGCCAGAAGGTAATGGTCAAGCATTATACAGACATAAAGAGACCACAGATGCCAGCCCAGACTATTACACCCATCAAAACATTCCATCACAATTGAAGGACAAAACAAGATATTCCATGATAAAACCAGATTTAACCAATACCTAACCACATACCCAGCCCTACTGGAAAACTCCAACACAAGGAATTTGGCTACAGCAACAAAAACACAGACAATTGATGGTCTCACAGGAGCATATCCCACAGAAGGGGAAAACATACAAATTGGCATCACCAATAATGAAAATTAAATTAACAGGAGAATGCAATCACTATTCATTAATATCCCTTAATATAAATGGACTCAACTCACCTATAGAAAGACACAGGCTAACAGATTGGATATGAAAACAGAATCCATCCTTCTGCATACAAGAAACACACCTCAACCTCAAAGTCAGACATCGCCTCAAAATAGTTGGAAAAAAATTCCAATCAAATAGACCTAAGAAACAAGCTGGTGTAGCTATCCTAATATCTAACAAAATAGACTTCGAACTAAAACCAATCAAAAGAGACAAAGAAGGACATTTCATATTAGTCACAGGAAAAATTCATCAAGAGGAAATCTCAATACTGAACATCTATGCCCCAAATACAAGGGCACACTCATAGATAAAAGAAACACTTCTAAAGCTTAAATCATACATTACATCCCACACACTAATAATGGGAGACTTCAACACTCCACTCTCACCACTGGACAGGTCAGTCAGACTAAAAATTAACAGAGGCAAAAGGGAACTAACAAATTCTATGACTCCTATGTATTTCACAGACATCGATATAATATTCCATCCAAACAGAAAAGAATATACCTTCTTGTCAGCACATCATAGAACCTTCTCAATAATTGACCACATACTCAAAACAAACCTCAACAGATACAAAAAAAATTGACTAACCCCATTTATCTTATCAGGTCACCATAGCGTAAAACTAGAATTCAACAGCAATACTAATTCCATAAAGCCCACAAACACATGGAAATTAAACAATGCGTACCTGAATCATCAAATGAGTCAAGGAAGAAATAAAGGGAGAAATTAAAGACTTCCTAAAATTCAATGAAAATGACCACACAACATACCCAAATTTATGGGACACAAGGAATGCAGTGTTCAGAGGAAAGTTCATAGCACCGAATGCCTACATAGAGAAGCTGGAAAAATCCCATACTAGTGAATTAACAGAACATTTGAAAACTTTAAAACAAAAAAGAAGCAAACTCACCCAAGAGAACTTGAAGGCAGGAAATAATCAAATTGAGAGCTGAAATCAACAAAATAGAAACAAAGAAAACAATACAAAGAATCAATCAGACAAAGAGTTGATTCTTCGAGAAAATCAACAAAATAGACAAACCTTTATCTAAACTAACCAAAAGGCAGAGAAAGAATATCCAAATTAACAAAATCAGAAATGAAAAAGGAGACATAACAACAGATGTGGAAGAAATACAGAGAGCTATCAGGTCATATTTCAAAACCCTGTGCTCCACAAAATTGGAAAACTTAAAGGAAATGAACAACTTTCTGGATAAATATCACTTACCAAAATTAAATCAAGACCAGATAAGCAAATTGAACAGACCTATAACTCCTGAAGAAATAGAAACAGTCATCAAAAGTCTCCCAAAGAAAAATATCTCAGGACCAGATGGTTTCAGCTCAGAATTCTACAAGATTTTCAAAGAAGAACTAATACCAATACTCCTCAAATTGTTCCACACAATAGAAATAGAATGAACATGGCCAAACTCCTTTTATGAGGCTACAATTACCCTGATACCCAAACCACAGAAGGACATTACTAAGAAAGAGAATCACAGATAAATCTCACTCATGAACATTGATGCAAAAATACTCAATAAAATATTGGCAAATCAAATACAAGAACACATCAGATCCATCATCCACCATGATCAAATCGGCTTCATCCCAGAGATGTAGGGATGGTTCAACATATGAAAATATGTCAGTGTAATTCGCCATATAAACAAACTGAGAATAAAAAGCACATGATCATCTCATTAGATGCTGAAAAAGCTTTTGACAAAATACACCATCCCTTCATGATAAAGGTCTTGGAGAGAGCAGAGATACAAGAAACATGCCTAAGCATAATAAAGGCAATATATAGCAAGCCAACAGCCAACATCAAACTAAATGGAGAGAAACTCCCAGCGATCCCACTGAAATCAGGAACAAGACAAGGTTTGCCACTCTCTCCATATAGTTCTTGAGGTCCTAGCTAGAGCAATAAGACGACAAAAAGAGATCAAGGGGATACAAATTGGAAAAGAAGATGCCAAACTCTCACTATTTGCTGATGATATGATAGTTTACATAAGAGACCCCAAAAATTCTACCAAGGAACTTCTATAACTCATAAACACTTTCAGTAATACAACAGGATACAAAATTAACTCAAAAAAAGAAAAAACCAGTAGCCTTCCTGTACACAGATGACAAATGGGCTGAGAAAGAAATCAGAGAAACATCACCCTTCACAATAGCCACAAACAGCATAAACTATCTCAGAGTAACTAACCAAACAAGAGGAAGGCTTGTATGACAAGAACTTTAAATCTTTGAAGAAAGAAATTTAAGAAGACACCAGAAAGAGGAAAGATCTCCCATGCTCTTGGGTAGGCAGAATTGACATAGTAAAAATGGCAATCTCACCAAAAGCAATCTAGAGATTCAATGTAATGCCAGCAAAATTCTTCAAAGACCTCAAAAGAGCAATATTCAACTTCATATGAAAAAGCAGAAAACCCAGGATAGCCCAAACAATCTTGTACAAGAAAAGAACTTCTGGAGGCAACACATTCCCTGACTTGAAACTCTACTACAGAGCTACAGTACTGAAAACAGCCTGGTATTGGCATAAGAACAGACAGGAGGACCAATGGAAATGAATAGAAGACCCTGATATTAATCCACACACCTTCAAACACCTCATTTTTTGACAAAGAAGCAAAATATATCAAATGGAAAAAGAAAACATATTTAACAAATGGTGTTGGCATAACTGGATATCAATATGTAGAAGAATGAAAATAGACCCATATCTATGACCATGCACAAAACTCAAGTCAAAATGGATCAAAGACCTCAACATAAAGCCAGCCACATTGAACCTTATAGAAGAGAAAGTGGGAAGTACACTTAAACACACTGGCACAAGAGACCACTTCCTAAATATAACCCCAGTAGCACAGACAATGAGAGAAACAATTAATAAACTGGGCCTCCTGAAACTGAAAAGCTTTGTAAAACAAAGGAGACGGTCAACAAGATGAAACGACAGCCTATAGAATGGGAAAAGATCTTCACTAACCCCATATCAGACACGGCACTGATTTCCAAAATATACAAAGAACTCAAGAAATTGGTCATCAAAAGAACAAATAACCCAATTTAAAAAATGGAGTACAGACCTAAACAGAGAACTCCCAACAGCAGAATATAAAATGGCTGAAAGACACTTAATGAAATGTTCAACATCCTTAGTCATCAGAGAAATGCAAATCAAAACATCTCTGAGATTCCATCTTACACCTGTAAGAATGGCTAAGATCAAAGACACTGATGACAACTTATGCTGGAGAGGTTGTCGGGTAAAGGGAACATTCCTACATTGCTGGTGGGAGTGCAAGCTGGTACAGCCCCTTTGTATGTCAGAGTGGCTATTTCTCAGAAAATTAGGAAACAACCTTCCTCAAGACCCAGTAATACCACTTTTTAGTATATATCCAAAGGATGCTCAATCATGCCACAAGGGCATGTGCTCAACTATGTTCATAGCATCATTGTTTGTCATAGCCAGAACCTGGAAACAACCTAAATGCCCCTCAACCAAAGAATGGATAATGAAAATATGGTACACACAATGGAGTACTACAAAGCAGAAAAAAATAACGGCATCTTGAAGTTTGCAGGCAAAAGGGTGGATCTAGAAAACATTATTTTGAGTGAAGTAACCCAGACCGAGAAAGACAATTATCACATGTACTCACTCATAAGTGGTTTTTAAACATAAAGCAAAGAAAACCAGCCTACAATTCACAATCCCAGAGAATTTAGACAACAATGAGGACCCTAAGACAGGCATATATAGATCTAATCTACATGGGAAGTAGAAAGAGACAAGATCTTCTGAGTAAATTGAGACCATGGGAGAGGGTTGAAGGGGGAAGGGAGAGGCAGGGAGGGGAACAGAGAAAAATGTAGAGCTCAATAAAAAACAGTGAAATTTTAAAAAAATAGATTTAATTGGATTACAGAGGGTTGATTTGGGTTCGATTAAATAAGTTTGATTTTGGTTTCTCCCTGAGAGGAAAACTCTGGAAAGTTCTCTTCTGTTTTATAATCATGACTCTTCACATCTTTCCTAATACAATCACCTGACTCCCAGGCCTGAAAGAAGCATGCCTGATGAATGCATTGTCAGTGGTATCCTTTCAAAGAAGCTGATATGACAGCAGCCTGTTAGAATCCAAAGGCCAGTCTGAAGGGATAGTGCTATCTTCAAATCCCACCTGGCCTTCTCTTTTGTTCTGACAAGAAGTTCAAGGCATGACCAAGCCCCTAGGGCCCACGGCCAAGGAGGCAGCCTTCTTTTCTCCCACTAACCACTAATAGCCAAGAGCCAATTTACCACATTCACAGAGATCTTAGTGTCCACAGAAACTTACAAAAGTGGTGTTGGCTGGGAAGCAAGGGTCTTCAGAACTCTTAACCATTCCAGCACTCATATCTGTAAGTGGGACCTCTCAAGAGGATACTCAGATGTTTTGAGTCTCCCTGTGACTGATCCCAGCTGCATGTCCACTCGCACTAGGAACACTGCTGAAGCAACAATGGCTAGCCCAGGGGCCAGTCCAGCCTAGCCTTGTAGACAGATGGCACATTAGTGGCGACACAGACCATGACACTACTGTTTAGTACTCTAGCTCAGCGCTCCCCCGACCTGCACTGTCCATGGTCTGCCCAAGTCCACCTTCCCGTGGACTTCCTCCAGCCACTGATTTCAGGAGCACCACTCATGAGTGTGCACTTGTGAGCAAAAGCGTGAACTCCTTTTAGAAATTGCTTTTGGCTTTGGAGCAGAGATGTCACTAAGTAGCTGTGTGACTTTGGGCTAATTGTGTGAACTTTCAAAGTCTCATACTCCCTATAAATAAAATATGCCTAGCACATTTTTCAGAGAGCTCATGAATGGATTAAATGATATGATAAGGCATGCTTGCCAAGTGACACGGCTGTCCAGAAACTGTACCGTACCTATTCGTGTAGGGTGTGCTCCTTAAGTCTATAAAATGGTGATAGCCTCCTCCCACCGAACACCTAAGTGGGCTTTATGAAATGGCTTGCTTGATTGGGATCAAGCCTAACTATATTGGAAGGTTTTAAAACAAAAGAATAATCAATTGGTATGTGAAAATGTCATGAAAACAGATTGCTTTTTTTGGAATAGGAATTGCATGTGACATTGAAAAGAAAAATCAACCTTCATTTTCATTCTCTAAATGGAAGCAGGGAAGGGGTGTTATCTTAGAAGTATAACTGCCCAAAGTCTTTCCAATTTTTTTCACAGGAGTGTGGTTTCTTCAGTATCTCCCCATTGCCCAAGGGACATAATCTAAAATCTTCGCCATGACTGCAGAGCCTTAAAGGAAGGGGCTCCAGCTATGACCCTAATTTCGGCACCCTCCTCTCTGCCCTTCTCCACCTCATCCCAGAGCTCTTGACAAATGTGCAGGCCTTAAGTAGGCCAAGCTCACATTCGCCTCAGGACCTTTGCACTGCTGTTTCGCCCCTTGGAATGTTCTCCTCTTTCATACCCTAGGCTTATGATTTCACTTCCGGGGAGATGATGGAGGAGGCCTCCGCCCAAATGGCCGTCCCTATCATCTCTCCCCTGAATGGAATTTTTTCTTTAGGGGCTTATCTCTACATGGTGTTATATATCGCTCTTCTCACCAGAATGTAAATTCCCTATGGACAGGGACAGTGTTTGTGATCACTGTTTCACCCCTGACATCTGGAGCAGTACCTGACACCTAAGTGCTCAATGAGTGTTATCAATGAGCAAACAGTGTCAATAAATTGAATGATTCACCTGGACTTTGTGTTATAGAGAGCCCCCACAATCTGAGTTTTGGTCACTTATCTGTCCCATCTATACCTCCATCACTACCACACACTCACATGTGACAATACATGAATAGAAACAAACACACTAGACCTATACAAACAGACACACTCACAGAACACACTGAAACAAGCATGGTGAGAGAAACATACATCCCTATACATAGACACCACACACGTATGAGTATGCACACTAGCATGTTGGTTAACCCATACCCAGGCCTACCAGTATGGACACACACACACACTTTCTATTGGGTAGCTGAAGGGACACATGACACTCATGCTCCCCTTCAGGATGGTTCCACTTTCAGTGGCATTTCCTCTGGCCCGGTTTTCTCTCCTGGATAGTTATCATGCAGGTAACAGCTCTGTTGATGTCTTTAGAAGGCCAGGATAACGGGGTGAGGACACAGATTCTGTGCCCACATGACTGGAGCTCACAGTCCAGTTTTCCCATTTGCCACTTGCTGGAGCTGAAAGAAGACAACTTTTCTGGGTCTCAGTTCCTTCCCCAGTCAACGGGAATGGTGAAGAGAGTACTGAACTTACAGGGTCATTATGAGGACTGGATGAGTTAGAAGACCGGCTTCCAATGAAGGGGACCTAACTCTTATTTGTTATATCCTTCCCATACCCAAGATCATATTAAGCATGTCTCTCAGCTCCTCGTTAGCACCCAACACAACCATTTGTGTGCACAGGTATGGCAAACATATATTCACCAGTTTTCCCCAACTAGGGATGGTGGCTATGAAGAGGCACTCGACCTAATCAGCGCCCCAAGTCCAAGATGTTCAACAAGTATGTTTTGAATATACTAATGCCTTTGTGATCAGCAATTTGGTGATGCTGGAATATTACTTTTTCTTCTGTAAAGTGAGATCATTGGACCGGAAGTTTTCTGAGGTCCCTTCAGTTCAAGCGTTCTGTGAGGCAATTCCACACCTGACTTCTATGAGAAGAAAGCATCTTCCCTTATTATCCCAGAACCATAATTGGTTTCTTTGTGAAAGCTCTTTTCAACTCTTCCAGATCTTTTCCAAAGGAACTTTGGAGAGTGATGAACGCCAAGAGTCCTTGGAAATGAGTTCAACCCTGATCTCTCACCAGAGGGGACCCGAGACCCAGACAATGAGGAAGCCTTCTTCAAGGTCACTCGGCAAGCTAATGGAACAACCAGAGCCACAATTCAAGGGTCATAGCTTACTAGATGATTATTTTTCTGCACAAAAGTATGATTTGGAGAGGCTTCTTTAGCAAAGGCATAATAGAGAAAAATGGATGGAAATTTGAACGAGGGGATGAGTCATCTCTTTAAAGAATCACTCAATGCCTTTTCTGTTACAATATGTAAAAATAAGAGCAGCTAACAGGGTCCAGAAACACTTGCTAATGGCTGGCCACTGCATTAAACACTTGACATAGTTTTTTCACATAAACCTGCAGATGATGCTATGAAAAAAATACCCATTTTTCAGTTAAAAAAAACTGAAGAGTTTAGCAAAGAAAAGTTATTTTTCCAAGCATACCTAGACAAATCAGTGGCAAAAGGAGGTGCTGAGCCTAGGCAGTGTGGTCCCCCCTGTACTGGAGGCACACCTGTACTAAAGGTACACATGTTCCTCGGGGAGCCTGTTATTAATATGACCTCTGAAATTAAGCTAACATTCCTGGACAGACTAGAGAATTTAGCAGAAGCAAGTTCAGAAGGAAAGGTGTAGGCTTAATATTTCCATGTTCTGTTTCTTTTTCTTTCCCCTGTTCTTTGTAATGACTGTTGCTCTGCAGGCAAAATGTCCAGAAGTAATGTCAGAGACAAAATGTCGAGGAGCAGAGTAGAGGTAGGCACTAGTTGACTAAGTCAGCCACTTCCCAGTAATGAAGACCAGGCCAATGTTCGGCAGTGTATGACCCTAAGCATGACCCTAAGCATGACTCACAGGTCTGGTGGTCAGCTTTGTTTCTGAAACTCAGTTAGTCCAATCTGAAATGTCTTCTAACTTTTCTGAGACCAACTGGCTCCCTGGGGTAGGCTAGCCAGTGGAAACGTCTGTAGCTTCGGCTTAGAATGAACTGGTAGGCTGTTACATTCCAGGCCACATCAAGTTGGTCAGGAGAGCCCTGAAGAATGATAAGGAAAATAGACACCTCTCTGGTGAGAGACATGGCAACGGGTAAGCATAGAGGGAGGGAAGAGTAACGGGAAACAACCCACTACAGGGATTCTTCAAGACGTTAGCAGAGGAGCTGCAGAAGAGGTAACTCAGTTGGTAGAGCAATTGCCCAGCATATACCAAACCCTTGGTTTAATCCCCAGCCCTGCAAAAACCAAGTGTGATAACACAGACCTGAAATTTTAGCATTTGAGGAGGTGGAGGCAGGAGGATCAAAAACTCAAGGTCATTCTCAGCTACATAGAGTTCAAGGCAAACCTGGGACATATGAAACCCTGATGAAAAATAAAACCAATTAGTAAGAGAGAAGCAACATGCAATGGGGGGGTGGTATTCTAGTTATCATTTTTAATGTAGGCCCAAGGTTATCATGGATGACTGGGGAATGCAGGAAAGCTTCTAGATTAGACAAGGGGCAGGAAATGAGCAACCTACCGAAGTATGTTCTCAAGCAGTCTAAGAGAGCCATGGCCCAAACCTTTCATGGTGACAGGGGCATCCCCAAAAAGTGACAGGCGCATACAGACAGTCCAGATGCCTCCATGCAGTAAAGGTCAGAAAACCATGCCACTCTATGTAAAAGTACACACAGAGCGACACTCGGAGAGACACACAGAGACAGATGGGAAGGAACAGAGAAACAGAAAGAGACAGAGAGAGACAAGGACAGAAACAGAGCAAAAGAGAGAGAACTTCAGTTCCTCTCTGCCCCCTCTCTTTGTGTAACTAGAGGGGACAAAGCTTCACCTATGCAGGTCTGGAAAATAACATCACAGGTTAGGAGCTCTTTTGTCCCCAAGTTGTGTTGTCCTTCTCACCGTATGTCATCTGTATAGATAACTATCTACCATCGATCTCTCTCTCTCTCTCTCCTCTTTTCTCCTCTCCTCTCCATACACAACCCCCCAAAGGAGCTACAGGCCCAAAGGATTCATGTGGAGCGTCTCCGGCATAGCTTTTCTGAACCCACCCCAGCCTCACCACTGACCAGTCCGGAGACATCAAAGCTTTGGTCTTTCCCTGAAGAAAACGGTCCTAACCACATGCAGCCCACAGTGACTAGGAAGAAAACACTACTAAATTCAGACCTGTGGCTAGCATGCCTCTTGAGTGTGTGGTGCTTGGGTTGAAGTGCATGGCCTTCCACCTCAGCTGTACCAAAGTGGAACTTGGCCAGCAGCCCCCCCCCACCCGCCCGGCAGTGTATTCATTCATCCATGTACACAGCCATCTGATAAGTTTTTATTGGGGACCTGCCTAGCGCCTAGCAGCAGCAGTTCAGATAGTGCGGGAACTATCAGGAAGTGCAGAGTACAGCTCACGGCTCAGGCAGCTCTCCATCTAACTGGGGATCAAGGCCTTTAGGACTCGCATGGTCAATCAGAGACAGTATGGGCCTGGAAACCCCTGGGTCAAGTTTTTCCCAGGGCAAGAAGCTGGCCCACCCTATTTTAGCTTCCTGTGCTCTCTTTCCTCTTTGAACATTCGCAGGCAGCTGTCCATCTTCCTCGGGCCCTCTATTCCCTGAGTAAAACATCTGTGTTCCATCAATGGCTCCTCAGATGAGTCCATCTCCAGGCACCAAATTCTTCCCACAACACCCCTCTCCAATAAGGTGACAATCTAAAGGCAGTGCTAGGACATGATGGTGACAGGGATGCTAGCCTGAGCCTTTCTGGGCTGTTCCTCAGGGAATACTGGCTCCATAGAGCTGAAGTACATGTAGCTTCCAGGGAGGGATGTGCTGGTCATTGCATTTGACAAAGTTCAGAAGGGCAAAAGCCAAAGGTTTCAACACTGACAGACATCTAGAAGCCCTAACGGAGTTTGTGTGTACTGTATTATTTCTCATCTATGCAAAAGATGAGAAAGCCTTTGACATTTCCCAAAGTCACCTGATCCCCGGACTCAGTCCTGCCCAGGGAGCATTTCCCAGCACTGGCATTCCTCAGAGAACTCTTTAGGGAAAGCAGTGCCAAGAGTGAATGACTGAGTGAGTGAATGAAGGCTGGGAAATAGCTCAGTTGGCAAAGCATTTGTAAGCATGAAGACCTAGGTTCAGATCCCCAACACCCATGAAAATGCTGTGTTTACAGCTCCTCACCTGTACTCCCAGCCTGTGGGAGATGGAGACAGAAGATCCCACCTCACCCCCACCCACCCAAAGCTGGCTCTCTGGGCTCAAGCGAGACTCTGTCTCAATATGTAATATATAAAGCTGTCAAAGAATAGTGTCTACATCTGGCCTCCACACATGCGCACACATGGATGCTCACACAAAGGCAAACATACTTACTTGTATACCACACATATATAAGTGCAAGAATTTTTAAAATAACAAGAACATAAGTAAATAAACCTAAATGGAGTTGAGTTCTAAGCATGGAGGCAAGTAAGAATACATTGAGCTGGGCTGTGTCCAGAAGCCATTGGACCTGCAGGGGTCTGCCCAGTCTCCCAATAAATAAAAAATTAAACTGCAGCCCAAAGCCCAGCCATCTTCCAATTTCCTGAGAGACCCAAAGCACTCAGATAGTCTAGAGGGTCCTCTAAGGTGTTGACTTGAGTGGGTGTTGAGATGACATGCAGCGAGAGGTGGTCTCTGACAGCCCTCCAGGGCCTCTCTCCTCTTCTCCCCTCTTTTTTTTGGCGGGAGTGGGGTAATACATGGTTTTTCTGTGTAACCATGACTGTCCTGAAACTCACTCTGTATACCAGGCTGGCCTCGAACTTGCAGTCTCTGCCTCCTGAATGCTTGGGATTAAAGGCAAGTGGTTACTGCCTAGCCTCTTCTTTCCTTATTGTCTTCCTCTTCTTCATCCTCCTCCTCCGCTTTCCCCTCCCCTTCCTCTCTTTCTTTGATATCTTTCCATTCTCTCCTCCCTCCTCACTACCATTCCCCTCTGATCTTTCTTCACCCCCTCCATTCTTCACCTCATTGTCCCCAGTGTTCAGGGACTCAGTCTGACCACGTGGAACCTGGACTCAAAGCCCTGGGAAAAGACGCAAGGGATGCCTCAGGGACATAAATCATTCTGCAGGCAGCACAGAGGCCCCGAGTTCCCAGGGCTGGAAGGTAATTCCCAGGACTGAGAATAATTTGGCAGGCAGCCCCAAAGTCAGAGCTGGACTCTGGGCCCAGCTCCAGGGTCGCCTTTCTCCATGTTACTGTGGGTGTAACCTTGATCCTTCTGCTGAGGTAAACAATGGGATCTGCCTGATTTGGGTTGGAAACAGAAGAGGCCCCAGCAAGGCAGGGCACTGAAGTAATAAATGAGGAGTTGAGACATCTGCACAGACACAGCACGGCCTGCTTCCCCCCCATTAGCACAAACCCGGGGCATCTCTAAAAGCTAAATGGCATCGCTTTCCACTCCCTATAACGCAGACCAGAGTTGCTGAAGCCACAAATCACTAAGAAAAGTGTGGAAGAATGTTCACCATTTCTTGGAATGGAAATAATAATAAATAATAATAATCTGTTTCGTGTATTTTGCCAAGACATGTTCTCGTAGGAGCTTTGCATTCAGATTTATCGTAAGTCCCTAGGGTTCAGATAGTTTTTAATTAAAACTTTTATTGGGGAAAAATACAAATTAAAAAATCATTTCCAGAAGTGAGTTATGGGGAGGGTCACTAGATTTCATTTTCTTGGCATTTGTCCTTCCCTTGTTTTGTCATTTAGATGGCTACAGCACAAGCAGTTTCACTATGTCTGCTGATCAGCACATGAAAATTGCCCATGAGTTCCTGAGCTGCTCCCCCCGCCCCCGGAAGGCAGGGACAGGTGGGCAATGGATGGGCTGCTCCTAAGTGCCCTCCTCACATCCCCAGTTGCCATGCTGGGGACACTCTCCACGCTGCCCCTTATGACTGCATCCCCAATCCCACATCAGTGAGCAATTTTAGTCGCGTGAGGACCATGGATCTTAGAGGGCTTAAGAAACATGAGGAAAATCTCACAGGTGGTGGTAAGATGAACCCAAGTCTCCAGGTGGCTCTTGGTCATAGTGTGCTCCCCTACCCCAATTAAGTGGGGGAAGGAAGGAAGAATACATGCAAATGAGAGAGGCTGGGAACTCTCCTGGAAAAGTGCTGAGGCAAGAATTCAGGAATTACGAGAGCATTTCTGGGAGAAGTCAATAAAGCATGCACTCACTAAAATGGAAACTGAAGAAAGCCAGGATGGAGTACAAACTCAAAGCCACACCTCAGCCTCATCCCACAAGAGAGACTCTAGAAGGCAAAGCACACCACAGAGTTTGTCTGCCTTAGGCCTGTTTTTCACCATATTTTATTGTTGTATTGGTGTGTGTGTGTGTGTGTGTGTGTGTGTCCGCACAGGCACACACATGTGGATCGCAGGTGGCCGGTGTCTTTCTCAACCACTCCCCATCTCAGTTTTGAGACTGGATTTCTCACTAAATTTGGAGCTGACACGTTTGATTAGGCAATCCTCCCAGCCCCGAGCTGGGGGCGTTGTGTTTGTTTTGTTTACTGCACACTTGGCACTAGTTAGGATACCTCAGGGTGGAGGCAATGGTGAAGGGGGGAACAAAAAGCTCTTAGACACTTTCAGTTTGCTGTACTTAGGGAGGTGCCAATGTTCGGGGCAGCACTTTAGGGGCTGCAAAGGTCCCTGAAGCTGGAAGTCTCTTCTTGCTCCATATCTGTGGCTGAATGCAAATCTTTGGGACTGTGCGGTTATGCTAGTTTGAAATTGGTAATGGCCTGTTTCCACCCACCAGACAACTTAGCCATGGCTGAAGGGATGGGACCTGGCTGTCTGGTCAAGTCAACTCATACATAGGTAGGTAGAAGATCAGCCATGTAAACACTTAAGGACTGAACCTTGGAAGGCAAGATTATCTAGGCTCCTGAATATTGCTTAGCAAAATACTGTATGTAAGATGGCATGACCACAGGCCAGGAGGTAAAGAGAAACCAATGGTGGTTATACCTTCTGGATCGTTGCCAGAGTGTTATAGAATATTAGTTTAAGATGTGTTAATTTGTGTATGCCGTGGAATATTTGTTTAATGATGCAAGGGTGTGTTGCATTCTTTTATGTTACATTTGCTTAACTCTGTGAAGCTGTGTTACTTTGCCTACCTAAAACACCTGATTGGTCTAAGAAAGAGCTGAATGGGCAATAGCAAGACAGAAGAAAGGATAGGCGGGGCCAATCATTCAGAGAGAATAAGAGGAGAAATCTAGAGAAGAAGAGAAAGGAGCAAGAAAAGGAGAAGGAGAGGAGGAAGCCAGGGGTCAGCCACCCAGCTACACAGCCAGCTACAGAATAAGATGGAAAGAAAGATATATAGAATAAAGAAAGGTAAAAAGCCCAGAGGAAAAATGTAGTTAAAGAGATATGGGGTAATTTAACTTAGAAAAGTTGGCTAGAAACAAGCCAAGCTAAGGCCAGGTATTCATAAATAAGTCTTCTTGTATTTATTTGGGAGTTTGGTGTAAGGCCTCCAAAGAGATAAAAAAAACCAACCAACTACACCAGAGGACACACCATATTTGGTTCCTGAGCTGAGACTAACTGTGAGACTCTATAAACAAGCCTGCTTTGATTGTAGTTCCCCAGCACCTCAATAACTGCAGACAGCCAGGAGCCTGGGTCTCAGGTGCCTCTAGGTCCAGGAAGAAGCACAGATGCTGGGTCTACTGACACAGGACACTGGAGACAGGTCCAGATTCAATCTTCCGAACCTTTGTTGCTGGGCCTTGGGCCTCTTCCTGGGACCCAGAGTTTGATGTGACTTGCATTCTGGATCCTTCACAAACCTTCTTTTTGCTGTGTACTTCATTGAGTAGGCATTGTTCTGGCTATCAAGCAGTCTCTAAGATCCATGGCATTTCAGGTTCATCAGAGCAGCCTGACCTGCTGAACCTAGGTACCAGGGTACATGTACATCCCTTTCTCACCTAGCCAAAAGGCAGAAAAAACACATATTTCAGCATGCACTGTTTTATCCCCTTGTATCAATAGGTATCCATCCCTGCAGTGAAAAGAATAAACCTTCTATGGTGGGATTTCCATGCTGTGCTGCTGAAAACATATGTTGAAAAGAAAGAAGTTCTAACCATGTCATCAGGATGGTCCAGCCTTTGTGGAACGCAAAAGCACTCCAGACAGAGGTGCATGAGTTTCTGCAAACATACACCTAGCAAGTAGAATCCAATGATATACAAGCCTTTGGCCAGTGCTGACCTAAGAATTGTGAAGGGGCTTAGCTTCATTTGTAAATCTAGACTCTCTAAATATATGGAAGAAATGAAGGAACGATGGCAAAAATGTTATTTGTATAACCTCTGTGGCAAGTTTGTGGGCATTCATCTTACTTCTTGTAATGTTCTTTGTTTGGACTGTTTCTTAGTCCTAAATCACGTTTTAATGATGTTTTTATTCCAAAAGCTTGAGCTGAAGTTGTGTGTCAGCAGACCCTGTGACCTAGTCACTCTACTCTGAAGGACACATTCCATGGAATCTTTGAGGGCACTTACAAAAAAAGCCACACAAAGAATGTCCAGTCGGTGATGGCTAACAGCTGACCCAAACACCAGTGAGCAGGGAGAATGGATGACCTTAAGTATACATGTGTAAGGGAATCCCGGCATTCCGCAGTGAGAGGAATCAAACAGTATAGAGCCTACACACATAATCCCAAGGCTGAGAAACACACTGGCTAGAGCTCACACACATTGTGCTGAGGACAGGAATTAGACTGGATGAAGTTCACATACATATCACGCGGAGGGAGAGAATCATGCCTACCGCATATCTACTTTGATAGAAAATGTCAGAACAGTTAAATTTGGAACATCCTGGTGTTCAAAGTCAGGATAGTGCTCATCTCTGAGGTAATAGGGAGTAGAAGAAGGTCCTGATGTGGGATGTGTTGTGTGTGTGTATCTGTATGTGCGTGTACATGTGTATGTGCGCATACACTCGCACACACGCATGCACGCTGTGGCCTGAGTGTGGTACTCAGAGGCCAAGCCCAGGGAGTCAGTTCTTTCCTTCTACCATGTGGGTCATAGGATCGAATGCAGGTTCTTGGGCTTAGCAGCAAGTACCCGTTACCTGCTGAGCCATTTCAGTGGCCCATGGGATGTTTCCTGCTCCAGATGCGGTGCCAAGAGCATGTTCAGTTTGTAACAAGTCACAAAGTGAGCACTTGGGACACGTGGACTCTTCATTGGGGTGTTTTATCTGATGATATAGCTCACATTAGTAATTTTTCCAAAAGTAAAAGTGAAGGCACATTAGTTGGAATGCTCTCTGCCTGGGCTATTACACGGAAGCCATTCCCAGCCTTTAATTTCTCAGCTTGAATCCATCTATCGATCCCTAGTGTTGTAACATGCTCTATAGCGAACATGAGCTGATAGGCTGGAATGGCCTCTAAGTGGCCACAGTCGGGGTGGCCTGTGGGGCTCTGTTAATGGTATTTCATACAAAGTTGCCTTGCATCTCTGCCTCCCTCCAAGGTAATGTCCATTTGTAGCCCAGGCCCCATGAGGAAAGGATTTATCTCACTCCAAAGGAAATTAAACTCCCCTGACCTGCTCTTGAACAGTTGGGCCTACCACACTTAGGAGCCAAGTGACTCCTGGATTTCAAGACCAACACCTTCTGGTGAGCCTTCAAAAAGAGAGACTTCCTTCTGTGTCTCCCATGGGAGCCTGGCTCTCAAAGAACCTTTGAGCAGAGCCTTACACAAGCAAGCAGAGCACGGCAGTGCAGCCTCCAGAGAGCACCCGTCTTCCTCCCATGTCCCATCTCTAGTCTATCAAGGATCCTGATCCAGAGGACCCAAGGAAATCTCATAGTCCTCCACACTTCTCTTCCTCTCTGGGAAGCTCAGAAGATGATCTACCAAAGAGAGTCTGTTCCAGCCATGCAAGAGCACCAGATGTGTGGGAAGGCAGCTCAGTAGTTGAATGTTTTCTGAAAAGTGACATACAAAGGGAAGACCTTCTGAGTCAGGCATGGTGATGCACGCTTTTAATCCAGGCACTCAAGAGACAGAGGCAGGCAGATCTCTGTGAGTTCAAGGCCAGCATGGTATGCACAGAGAAACACTGTCTTGGGAGAAAAACAGAGCAGACCTTCTGGCTCTTCTCAGGAGCGAGTTACAGGCAGCCATCACCACACTCGCTTGTAGAGAAGGCTGCCATCTCTCAGCTCCAGGGACAGCCAAGCACCAGACATAAAACAGAGGTGGCTTCCTGTGAACGATATGACAACCATGCCCGTTGGGAAGCTGTGCCCTTTGGGAGTGTTGTCTGCACAGAAAGCCCTCATTTGTATCTTTAAGAGGTCTGTAGGCCTTTTTAGCCTATACACATTCTCAATCCCTTGTCCAACCCCAGGGGTCTCTAAAGCTACCTGAGGCTGAAGAGCCGAGAGGAAGAGATGTCCACAACCAGCCATCTCTGAACACATCTCCAGCTAGGGAGGCCTAACTCTGCATCCCGTGGCTCAGATCCAACTTTCCAGATGCCCCCTCCCCCCATGGCTGAAGTGGTACACAGGGCCCTCTTCTCCTCAGAGAGGACACAACGGTGTTTACCACATCACTGTTAGCCCCCATTTAACCCTGCCGACTGCGTCTCTGATGTGCTGAGCCTCTCAATCCCTAAGATGGCTGCTGTGAAAGCGAGCTCACCTGCTCCACTCAGCACTCCATTCCCCTCAGGGATCCTCCTCGACACTTCCAGCTCCGGCTCCACCCCAGTACAGCTCAGAACAGGACCTGACAAAAGCTTCAAAGGACTTCATAAGTTTTCATTCCATTTCAGTCTGCAATTTCAGACCTAACTCTCCAGGCATTTCTGCTGAGGTTGGAAGATGAATCCTCAGCTGGAAACTCTCTCCTCTCCTCTCCTCTCCTCTCCTCTCCTCTCCTCTCCTCGCCTCGCCTCGCCTCTCCCCTCCCCTCCCCTCCCCTCCCCTCCTCTCCTTTCTTCTCCTCTCCTCTTTTCTCCTCTCCTCTCCTCTCTTCTCCTCTTCTCTCCTCTCTTCTCCTCTTTTCTCCTCTCCTCTCCTCTCTTCTCCTCTCCTCTTCTCTCCTATCTATCTCTATCTATCTATCGATCTATCTATCTATCTATCCATCCATCCATCTCTATCTCCTAAGTGTCCCCAAAGTAAGTACATAACTGAAATGGAATGGATAAAGAGTCCTTGCTCCCCAGCAGCTGACTACCAGGCATATTCTGCCCCAATACTCAGAATTGAAACCTGCTCCTTCATGTTGCATTTAGACCTTCACTAAAAAGGCCCTAAATCACACAAGGCCCTAAATTCCATCACACCATGACTTGTGTCAAATCTTCACAGCCAGAGCTGGCTCTACAATGGAGGGAGCACCTTGCCAGTATATTTAGTCTTAGATTTGTACCTAATTGGAGGCCCGAGAAAGTTCTTGAAGAGAGAGAAGACAAGCGAGTGTCATTTGGGGGGAAGATACACCAGAGAAAATTTGGCATCATTGGTTCAGTTAAGGGCTCTGCAATGTCCAAGACAGGGGAAAGGAAGACCCAAAACGCAGCAAACGTCTAGAAAATTCCAACATGTAGAAGTGAGCAGCAAGGTTGAACAGGCAAAGAAGCTTGGGAAACACAAAACCAACACAAAAAGAACTGTTGATATATGGAAAAGAACACAGCCTTAGGGGTTACTGACCTGCAATCTCTTCTCACAGGGAGGAAACTGAAATCACAGGCCATGAAGCAGTGACTTTCCTCGCTACCAGGTCTGGATAATCCCTAACCCACTGCTGACCTACCTAACAACACAATGAGCCAATTCTCTAAGGTGCTGAAACCTGACCTACACAAGTTCAGGGCTTGAAGCCCACCCCAGGAGCCCATCCAAGTTCTTTTCTGCTTGTGTTTTCTCTCCGGAGAGAAGAAACTGGACATAGCCACCTGAGAGACATGACTTTGGCTCCAGAAAAAAGGGCTCAAATGGAAGAGGTCACTTCTCTTGTAACTCCTACCCCACCACAACCAAGGGTGGAGAGCCTGGTCCAGACCTGTTCCCTAGGGTATCAGGGCAACTACTGTGGGCCCCACAAAGCATGGTCATACGGCATAGAAGAATGGAAATCTGGCTTTAACAGAGATCCCTGTTTGCAAAGATAAGACCCTCTGGCTTGTGGTCAAGCACCTGGTGTGAACTGGGCCCAATCAGAGACGGGGGCAGGTAGGGATGGTCTCGGGTAGGTGGTGGGTGCCTCACTTGGGTTCCTGGCAGCAGGGCTAACACAAATGCCTATGTCACAAGCCCCTATGTTAAAGGCTTGGAGGGGGTGGAATCTTTAAAAGGTGGAGCCTTGTGAAAGGTCTTCAAGGCTCACTGAGGCCTTGCTCTCCAAGGGAACTTTGGTCTTTTCCTCCCTGTGTGCTTCTTGACCACCATGAAGTATGTAGCTTTCTTGTGTATTAAAGGCTTGGTTCCTAGCCTGTAGCATATAAAGAGATGATGGAAGTTTTAGGAGGTGGAATCTATTGGGAAGAAGTGGGGTTACTAGGTCACTTGGGGAACCCAAATCATTTCCATTTCTAGTAGTCATGAGGTGGGCAGCCATCACCACACGCTCCCCTCAGCACAGCCTCTCAGAGCCCGGAGCTGTGAGGTAGTGGGCGAAGCCATCTGCTACTCCGTTCCCTTGACTTCCTCAGATTGTTGTTCCAGTGACAGAAAGCTGACACACTGGGCAAAGGGTTTATGGGGGGAATCCCAAAATACATACACCTGGTGAGAAGAGGCAGCCAGGGGACTACGCAAATTTAAAAGGAGACACAGGGTCTGCTAAAGTTGACGGTCATAGACTGGCTAGCAGTTCTGAAGGCTTGCCCTAAAATGGAAAGTCCAGGAAGACTAGACAAGTTGTTCATCCCACCTCAACCCAACCCCACAGGTTATCTCTGATGCGTGAAAGGCACTGCATGGTTGTCCCCTTCACTTTGAAGCAAGTGAGGGGCCCCATTTCTATACTTCAGGGAAAGGTCTTTGGCCCAGACCCACCCACCACCCCCTGCCCAAGGTGTAATCTCTCAGTTGTCTCCAGATAAAGTGGAAATCATCCAAGAAGGGCAATCCCCTGAGGCAGAGGCAACTGGGAGCTAGGACACACCAACTCCCATCCCACTCCAGACAGATGGGCACACCAGCCAGCCCAAGGGGCTCTGGACATGGTGCTGACAGGGCAAGGCCTGCTGCTTGGAGAGGTAAAAGCCACCAGTACCTGAGGGAGGCCAGATACTCAGCCAACACCGCTGCAAACAGCCCCCAGCAGACATCTCCAAGCAAAAGCATGCCTCCCTGGGCGGAAGCGCTGGAGTTTCTTCCACCGGGCTGCATGTTCAGAGGAGAAAGCCACAGGATGGGGCAGCCATGGGGGCAAGGGATGGGATGGGGGATGGGATGGGAATGGGATGGATAAAGGGCCTTATTTCCGCAGCTATGTAGATGCTAATGTCATTAGCTCAAGGTTTCCCTGGTGCCTCTTTGATACAAGCAAGAGAAGGGCTCTGGGTTACATTCAGGGGTCGGCCGGCCATGGACAACATGAGGCACAATGCCTCGTATTTATACTCTCCTGCCGCCTTCCCATTCAACAAAGCTTTGATAAAAATGAGAAAACGCTCTTCCAACCATAACCACCAATCAGCTGTCATTTTTCTTTTCAAAATACAAGGACTCCTCAGTGAGATATGCATTCCGATGAAAGTTATTAGTTAGCACCTTTAAAGGCAAGCTATTGTGGAATGGAGAGAGGCGTGAAATACAGCACATTCCGAAGGGGCATGGTGGGGAGCTGCAAGAATTTGTGCAGCAAGCATTTATTGAGTTCCTGTTATGTAAGAATTTCAGCACTGAGGGCTGAGGAGAGAGGTGCAGCACAAGGTCCCCCCTCAGGCAGCTCCCCACTCTTTGGGGACACTGGATATGGACATGCAAACACGTGCAAACACGTTGAGGAAATTAAGAGAATAACACCAGCTGTGTCTTAAGCAATGTGCTGGGACAAGAGGAACCCGTGGGTTTCCCTGAGAATCTGATCATCATAGGTGAAGAATATGTCAGGGTGAGTCAGACATCGCTAATGGCCCCCAACATCTGTCCTCTCCTTCTTCTCAACATTCAGCCAGATGTAAGGACGCAGTGACTAAAACTACATTTATCAGGTTCCTTTGAAGTTCTGTGTAACCATATGACTAAGGGCGCTAGCCAGCGAGAGCAGAATGTTTGGTGTGACTTCCAGGAACTATCCTTGCCTCCTTTGGGCTGGTGGTTGGATCGCAGAGATGATGGCTGGAGATTCAGCAGCCATTCTGGACTGAGATGTGAACCTACTGCGCTGAAGACGGTGGAACAAAGAGATGCAAGTAGCCTTGGGTGTGTAACAACTTAACGGAGCCCTGCTTCACGGTCAGAGAACTAGGTTTCGGCTTCATATAAGCTAGTGTTAGTTTGGAGGTTCCACCAGTCCTCCGTTCTCCTCCTAGCTCTTCTGTATTCTAGAGTGCGGAGTCCTAAGAAATAAAGAGCTTGCTCTTCCAGCTGTGGTTCGTGACATCAGCAGGTAGCTTTTGGATTCTGTCTTCTTGAGGGTCTTGCCCCTGACCTTATGCTTCTTCCCATTGATGTCAATGTAGATGACCAAATGAAGCACTGAACTGGGGGACAGGGATGATGGGGAGGCCTCCTGGCCTCTGCAAAACTCAGTCCACACCTCGGGGCTAACCCCTACTTCGGGGCTCCCCGTGTGAGGTCAAGGCTATCACCAGGCCTGCCTGGCAGCTCCACTTCAACTTGTGCCTCGCTCAGTCCCTGGGACCTCTCAGAATCTGCCTATCCTACGGAGTAGGCCCATCCTGCCATAAGCCTGCTTCTTCCTGGCCTCTCTCCCAGTCGTTCAGCATCTTCCTTTCCCTTTCCATCTCTTCACACCAAGGCTGTGTGTGTGCAATTGGCACCTAATGCAATTAGCACTTAATATGAACCTTTCTGTTATGCTAACAAAGTCCTCTCGGTGAAGGGGTGCGGGGCTTCTAAATGGTTCATGGGAACCAACTCAGGTAAACTGAGTCCTGAGTGGGAAACCAGGAAACCTGGGTTTCCTGACCACTTTTGCTCTCAGCATGCTGTATGGCCTCAGGTCAACTACTCAACTTCCCTGTGCTCCAAGGGCTGAACCCACACTTTGGATTTGAGAACATGCTTACAGCTAAAGCTGTGTTGGTCATGGGTTCAGGAGTTAAACATAGCTCCCTGTCTGAAGTGAAGCCACACCTGTGTGTTTGATTCTAGTTGCTGCCGAGTGATTGTGGCAAAGTCAAGGAGCTGTGACAGAACTTGATGACCAATGAAGCCAACCAAGCCTGTTTGTTCTCTGGCCTCCTGCCAAAAAAGCTGGCTGAGCCCTGTCAAAACAAGCCAAGGAGCTATGATAACCCTTGCCTCAAAACATAGGACCTCATTAGCTAGATGACATGTGCTTGGAATCTCAACATTCAACAGGCTGAGGCAGGAGGATCTCAAGTTTTGGTACAGATTGGATTACATAGTAAGTACAAGGCCAGTCTGAGCTACACGGCGAGTTCAAGGCCAACTATGTCTCAAAAAAAAAAACAAACAAAAAAAGCCTGCGGGGGGGGGGGGTGCAGAGGGGAACGTCCAGATCGCTCAGCAGGTAAAAACACTCACTATTCAAACCTGACAAGCTGACTTCAATCCCTGGGACCCACAATGGAAGAAGACAATTGACTTTCAAAAACTGTCCCCTGACCTCCACAAGGGCCTGGCGCTGTGACATGTGCATACACACATGCATACACACACACACACACACACACACACACACACACCATCTCTCACAGGGCCAGCTTACTACTAGTAAAAGCACTTGTTTCAAAAGCCTGAGTGGGTAAGTTCCAGGGTCAGATGGAAGGGGATGGAAGGAGAGCACTAAGCAACTTCTTGATGCTTATTCTTGAGCCTATCCACCATACGCAACAATAATAAATAAAACTAAACTGAAAACAAACAACAACTAAGGACTGGAGTCTATGCAGTCGTTCAACAGACCTGGCCTCTTTTCACCCAGAATGAAGAAGACAGGAACAGTAAGAAATACATATGGGCGGGCGAGTGCTGCATAGGAAATTAAAGTAGATCATGAGACAATGGGAGGGAGGTGAGGTGGAGCTAAGCCTTCCATTCACTGGACTCTGCAGCAGAAGCACAGAGGGAGCAGCAAACGCAAAGATCCTGAGGCAGCGCTGTGGGCAGGCACATAAGGAAGCCAGCACGGCTACAGTGGAACATGGGGACAGGAATGAAACCAGCATCACCACAGGGGCTGGATCCCAGGACATTTGAAAGATGCTAGCCTTGACAGAAAGAAAGAAAGAAAGAAAGAAAGAAAGAAAGAAAGAAAGAAAGAAAGAACTAGGAATATACACACCATATGAGCCAGCTGTGCCACTCCTGGGCATTCCCTGAAGGACTCCACGGCAACCCGTGACAGAGACACTTGCTCATCAGTGTTGAATGCAGTGTTATTCACAATAGGTGTGTTACAGAGGCAACCTCAGTGTTGCATGATTTCTTTCTTTGTGGGTCCTAGATTTTATAGAGATAAAATCATGAATGTATGTATGATATGAAAATAGAAATGAAACTGTCTGGGGGGACAAAAATGACTAATAGGAGCAGAGAAGATAGGGAGCATTCAGGGAATATGCTCAATATACAGTATATATTTGTATGAAAATGGCTTTATGTAACCCAGTATCATGTATAACGAATATGTACCAATGAAAATTAAAAATAAATATTCTTAGAGAAGTCTAGCCTTGACTCTGAGAACATCTCATTATCACAGCAGAGCTATGTGCAGAGAAAGAATATTGGGCTTCAGGAGGGAAGACTGTGGAGGCTGGGCAGGTAGTAGGGGGCCAAAGGAAGGGTGAGCATAACTCAGAGCAGTGAAGTGGAGACCCTGGGAACAGTTGAATAGTGGATATTCTCTCCCAAGCCAGAGTCAACAGCAAGGTACTAATTTCAGAAACAGGGAGCAGAATTGGAAGTCTGGCCCCACCCCTGCCCATCCCTGAGCAAAGTAGCTTGTCCTAAGATTGCCTTCTGGATGCCTAGATTAGGAAGTATTTGTTGTGAGCTGTTTCTGTCAGAAATGTTTGACATGAGCACCTATGATAAGAAAAAGATCTTCTCGCCAAAGTAGGGTCAACAGCTGGACACAGCAACAGTCCCCAAAATGCACTGTGTCACAAAAGCTCCAGGGTAGTTCAGAGTCCCTTTTGAAGGCAAACACACAGACAGAGTGCTCCTCAAACCTAAACCATCAGGTCATTCCCCTGCCTAGAGCCCTCTCAGATGCTTTGAGTCAGAGGTCACCTAGAGCTACTTTCTTTGTACCCTGGGCTGACCTGAGGGACTCAGAGAACCTGTAGAGTATAGTAGAAGTGACACTGTGGGACATCTACAAGTAGTTCAAGCAACCCCTAGAAGACTTCAGTACCAACCATGCAAACAGCTGCAGATGGAATTTTTTTGTCCCGCCAGACAGCTCCCCAAATAACCACACAGAAGCTTACTGTTAATTATCAATGCTTGGCCAATAGCTTAGGCTTATTACTAACTAGCTCTTTCAACTCAAATAACCCATAATATTTCTCTGCTCTCTACCATGTGGAGGTACCTTTTTTCAGCACAGCGTATTCATTTCTTGCTTTCTCTACATCTGGCTGGCAATTCTGCTGTCCTTCCCCAGACTCTCTTTTTGGCCACAAGTTCTGCCTAACCTCTACCTGCCCAGCTATTGGCCATTCAACCCTTTATTAGACCAATGAAAGCAACAAATATTCACAGTGTACAAAAAGACTGTTCCATTGAAAGCAGCCTGTTCTTTAAAAACACTGAGGACACACCCATCATCTGAGCCTTCAGATGACTCCAGCCCTGTTCCAGATCCAACCGAGGTCCACTAGAACCTGCCTTCAGAGCCCTTCTCCAGTTCCTGGCCCTTGAGACCACAAGTAAAATGAAGCCTTGAAATTTGACCACTGGTTGTTAAGCATTCAACAATAATAATGGAAATGTAGTGGACAACTGGGTTTGGTTATAGGTACCTGTGGTCCCAATATTCAGAAAGCTGAAGCAGGAGGATTGAGAGTTCAAAGCCAGCCTGAGGTACAGAGTGAGCGTAAAACCAGCCTGGAATATATGGTAAAACTGTATCTCAAAAAAAAAGAAAAAAAGAAAGAAGAGAAGAGATGAGGAGATGGAGCAAGAAGAAGAGATGGTGGAGGAAGAAGGAGAGAGAGAAAAAAAGAAGATGGGAGAAAAAGTGAGAGTATAGGAAAGTAGAAGGAGAAAAGGAGAGAGGAGGGGAAAGGAGAAAGATATAGAGAGGGAAGGAAAGAAAGAAGAGGAGAAGGAACAGAGGGGAAAGGAGAGAAGGGGAGGGGAAGGGAGAAGGAGAGTAGAAATAGCACTGATTGTTGCAGAAGGCCCATTGGTGGGCTAGACCCAGTGGCCCCCTGATCTGCACATACACACAGAGAGGCAACTGTCACAAGAACAGACCATAGTCATCATTAAGCTCTTCCCCCCTCCAGAAACACCCCCATGGACCACCTGAAGATGGGGCCCTTGATGTCCTGGTCCATGAGTAGCAAGCAACTACCACTGATGTAGGGTCACTTTCTTGGTCCTCTGTGCAGATGACAACATGGGAGTTGGAGATCACCACCATGGGCTGAACAGCATCAGATACCAAACAGAGAGTGGGGGCCCCCGAGTCCAATGAGGGAGAGATTTATGCTTCTCACTCCCCATCTGCAAAGCAAAACAAAAATAGCTGAAAAGCCGGTTTTCTGCTTTAGTGCCTCTGTGAATAAGCGTATAAATTTCTGTGACATTTCTGGAGGCTTGCTGAAGGGGAAAAAAGCCATCCCCAGGACGCGACCAGCAGCAGCGACAGCATATGGTTTGCTGAGAGCGGAGGCAGAGAGCCTGTGAGCGCTGGAAAGGTGACTTTGCTGGGAAATTCAGGCGCAAGGCACAGTGGCCCTCAACACCCTTTCCTTTTCTTCTTTAACTTTTTCCATTTTTCATAGAAGAAGAAAAGGGAGGAGGCAAAAAGAGAGGAAAAGGAAGACGGAAGAAAAGAAGATGACAATGACGACGACGACCTACTACAAGGCAGCCGCTAAGGAACAGCTGTATTGGATCCCTGGAAAGCGTGAAGGAGGTCTTTAGGATTCCATCTGCCTTGGAACAGCCTGCTTTGGCCTCAGACACCAGAAGAGGACATTATAGTACCCAGCTCATAGCTCATTTAGGAAGCAGCCTTAGGGCTGAGGAAAGCGCTGGGTAAACAGGGAGCAGAATTAGAGATTACCTTTCCAACCTCTCAGGAACTTCCTCTCTAGTGTGAATTCAAGTAGGAAGTAGGGAAGACGCATCTCTTGTCATTTGGCAGGAGCCAGAACTGGTGTTACAACAATATCAGCCTGGCACAGAGACACGGGCCACACCTTCAGTCAGAAGGCAGAAAGGGGAAGAGCTGTGTGCAGTGTCCAGAAGGAAAGAAGGCCAACAGCCTTCGTTGTTTATGACACTCTCAAATTGGATGCTTAGCCAGGAGGGTGGGATGCACCTGGGATCCCAGCACTTGCCAGGGAGGACAGCCTGGGCTATATAGGAAGGCCTTGTTAATAAAAATAATAGTTAAATAGAAACAGACAAGTACATTATCTTATACAGTAAACCAAGCAAGAACTTCAGTTATGTTTTTTTAAAGATAATAATAATTTTGTCTAGACTTTTTGTTTAATTTTATGTGCATGGATATTTTGTCTGCATGTATATCTGGTGGTGTGGGGGGGGGGGCACAGAGGTCTGAAGAGGGCGTTGGCTCCCTAGAACTGGAATTAAAAAACAGTTGTGAACCATTATATGGTTACTGGGTACCAAATCCAGGTCCTCTATAAAAGCAGCATGTGTTTATAACTGCTGAGCCATCTCTTCAGCCCCAATTAGTCTTTCCTGACGTCCATTTATGCAGTACTTCCAATCTATCACTTCTTCTTTAGGATGAATGAATCTGCTTGGAAGTAAATGGTTCAGGAGAAGACGACACTGACTGTGCTGGGGGAGGGAGAAATGGTGAAAGATGATCAGAATGGTTCAGGGAAGGAGGAGGTAGAGAGGGAAAGATGTCCCCCAAACAAACTGCCTTCTTTGGTTTCACTCTGCTGCTGTGAGGCTGAATGGCTGAAAAGATGGAGATGGAGAATTCCTAGGAAAAAAAGAGCTGCTCACCTCCTGTGCCCTTGTCCTCAGGAAGCAGCAGCTGGGTGCAGGAGAGTGCACTCCATCCTGTCCCCGATCCTGACCTCCATTAGTGTGTCTGTACACAGTGTTCTGTCTCTGGAGCAAAGCTAAGAGGTTTGCAGAGCGAGTGTGCTAATTTCCTCCCAGGCTTCGGAAGCCCATCACTACTTGCTTGCAGCGACTATGCCAGCGGCGGCTTAACAGGCTGCTGTCCCTGTGCTCTGCTCTGTGATTGCTGTTCTGCTGACCCCTCTGCAGCACCAAAGGCAGCCCACTCTCTTGGCTCCTGATACCAGAGCTTCAACTCCTACACTTCCTTCAGCACCCATAGCAAATTTCACTTCCACTGAGACATCTTCCAAGACCCTTCCACACAGCCCTGCTGCGTTCTCTCCCACCTCGTCTTAGCAAGGTGTTGGAAGCTGTTACTCTTTGTCTGGAGTCACAGTTTTGGTCACTCCTTCCCAAAACATGGTGTAAGATAAGGATTGGGGAACTGGTTGCTAACTTGTAAAGCAAATTTAGGAATCCCATTGAGGGACTGGGGAGAGTGAGACCTAACTGGAAGGAAAACAGAAAAGGGGAGAACACATGTATACACTCCCATACCCCACACCCCTAATCCTCCTAAACCCCCCATATCTCCACACCCTCACACCCGCTACCAGGTAGCTAGAGCTCAGCTCCTGGGTGAAGCCCTGTGGCCCTAGTCTTGGGCTTGGCTGCAGGGCAAAGCGGCTGGATCAATTATCCTTCCTGGACCATGATCCTGGGGCACTAGCTGTCCGTTCGAGTATTGGCCCAGGCAAACTGCCCTTATGCCTACAAAGCCTTCAGGCAGTGGAACTGAGAGCCACCGCCCTTGGAATGGAAAGCAGACGGTATGCTAGAATCAAGGCCGCAGCACCCAGAAAGACTGGCAGGCCAAGAAGCAGCACAGAAAAGTAGCAGTACCTGCTGTATGCCTTTGTGATACCCCGTGGACCCCCACTTGCCAACCCTTTTATTTTTGTTATTACCCATGGTCAATGGCAGTCTGAAAATATGAAAGAGGAAATTTCAGAAAGAAGTAATTCCTACGTTTTAAATAGGTTGTCATTGTTTGACTTACTACAACCCAAGCACCTATACTGAGAGCGAGTAATGAGTAGCTAGTATATATAGCATGGATCCGCCAGGTGAAGAGGAACAGCTGCTGTCTCAGGAGGAATGGAACAGGATGGCATGAGACTCGCCACACTGGGCACAAGAGCTCACAGGAGGAGATGGATGAAGAACCTCAGCGGTGGCCTCTTGCTGTCACCATTGCTATGTTGTTCGCCTTACTTGTCTCATCACAGAAATTCTGAATCTGCTCCATTAGCACGAGAGAAGGTAGGATATTGTGCGAGTGAGAGACATTGCTTGCATTCATGGTTATTATTTCATTGTATTGTTATAATTCCATTTTATTGTCATTGCTATTAACCTTTTAATTCCTGGTAACCTTTAGCGTAGTCTATACAGGAGCTGGCGTTACACGTAACTTTAAGCATGCACCAGAAGTCTTGCAAAGTATTTCCCATGCAGGAGGGGACAACTGTAGTGACTTAGATGCAGGCTTTACTTCTGCAGTGTGTTAGATTTCCGTCGCTGTGACAAAAGTCACGAGAAACGAGTTCAGCAAAGACTTTCTTTCTGCTCATCGTTTCAGAGGTTTTGGTCCATGCTGCTTGGCCTAAGTAAAGAAATACCTCCTAGAAGAAAGGCATGGTGAATTACCTCATGGGAGCCAGGAAGCAAAGAGGAACAGCAGGAAGGGCCCAGAGCCCAGATGCAGCCTTTGAAGGTTCAACTGTCTGCCACTTTCTCCAGCTAGACCCCACCTTCCACCTTCCTCCAGCCTCCCAGCTCTCTACTTAAGTTTGAAATTCGACAATGGATTAGTCAGAGCCCTGCAATCTGATTGTCTCCGGAAAGACTCACAGGCACACCCAGAGGTAAGATCGACTAATCTCCTGGGTATCTTTCAATCAAACCAAAGTGACAAGCGAGATTCATCATCCCAGCTGACAGTCTAAGAACTTCGCAGCCAAGAATCTTGCCATCCTCCTCTTTGTCTTCTTCCTTAGCTGTACAGAGAGAGACTGCCTGGCAGTTAACCTTCTGGACAAAACCAGGGCAGAGGTGAACACACCCAGTCTGGGCCTGGCAGCGATTCCCATCCCCCAGCTCAGCAGCAGGTCACAGAGAAGTGGCTAGACACTTTGGACTCTGCATGTGGATGGCCCAAAAGGTCCTGTCAGTCCCTGTGTCTGATAGCAGACAAGGATTCTGAGGACAGTCAGGAAGCCCTTGCCTTTTTTCATCAGCTCAACTCTGATCCATCAATGGAGACAGCAAGGAAAAGCAGAACGCAGGAAAGCAACCACAGATGTGGACGCAGGAAGCCAGAATTGGTAAATGCAGTGGGAAGTTCTGCCATCAGGTCAGGGGCTGAGGCCAACATTTGCGAGAGACTCCAAACATGCTCATTCCGGCTAGACTCTGCCTGCTTCTCTCTTCTCCAGTTGTCCTGCGGCATGGGCCAAATGGTGATCCTCAAACTATACATTTAAAAAATATATTTATTTGGAAGAAAGATCTTTACAGGTGTGTTTGAGTTACAGATCTTCAGATAAGGCCACCCTGCATTACTCAAGTGAATCTAATGTCATTGTGTCTGTTCCTTCGTCCTCAGGTCAGCTTAATGCCACCTTCCCCTCCCCAGACTTAGGTTTTTCCAAGAAATTTATCAGCTTTTAGCACACTATAAAAAGGGTTGAAGTTTGTACAAGCATCTGTGTCTGCATGTGTGCATACATGCATGTTTGTGTGCATACGTGCATGTTTGTGTATGCAGATGCACAGGTGTGTACAGGTACATGCGTGTGCTGGAGAAGCAGTTGAGAGTTGTGCACCGTGATCTGCAGGCAATAGTAAGTAAACTGTGACCCAGGATGTAGTTTGAGCATAAAAGACCTCAAATTCCACCCCCATAGTGACACACTTCCTCCAACAAGGCCACATCTCCTAAGAGTGCCACTCCCTATGGGGGCCATTTTCTTTCAACCCACCACAGAGGCTAACTCATAATAGGCCTCTCCTACCTACTCAGTTCATCAGGGGATGATGATCTGAACACAGAACACGTTCTACAGTGGTGGATACATGTCTGTCTGTCTGTACCAACGGTATTTCTTTTGATCCTCAAAATAGCTCAGGGAAGTGACATTATTGCTTCATCCCAGAGGAGGACGTTCAGAGAGGTGGAACAATTTGTCTGAGGTCACAGAGAGGTAGAAGCCAGATTCAAACTCAGAACTGTGACTGCAAGCCACACCTCTTCTCCATTACACCTTCACAAGAGGATGTCGTGTCCAGAAGTTGGTGAGAACATAAGAACTGATGCCATCCATGTACAGTGAAGAATTAGTTACAAACCATCTAATATGGGATTTGCACTCAAGACTAGAGGGTTGGCAACTCTATACATTCATGTGTATGGAATTAAAATTAGAAAGGCATGACCCTGTTAACTGATATGTCCCTAAATCATTATCCCCACATTAGAAAATCTGCCTGGAGACACAGCCACCCCACAAATATAGTCAACAAACATTTGATTGTTTATAGGGCATGTTGCTCTGTTCCTTATCCCTTCTGCCCAATAGTGCCTGGAGGGGAAGCTGGCCCTTGAGAGAAAGTTCCAAACTCACCTATTGCCTCTTATTTCTAAAACCAATCTATAGATTCAATGCAAAGCCCAGCAAAATTCTTCACAGACCTCGAAAGAGCAATACTCAACTTTATATGGAAAAGCAAAAAAACAGGATAGCCGAAACAATCCTGTACAACAAAAAAGGCATCACAATCTCTGACTTCAAACTCTACTACAGAGCTACAATACTGAAAAAAGTCTAGTATTGGCATAAAAATACACAGGAAGAACAATGGAACTTAATCAAAGACCTGGATAGCAATCCACACACCTATAAACATCTGATTTTTACAAAGAAGCAAAAAATATCAAATGGAAAAAAGAAAGCATATTTAACAAATTGTGCTGGCATAGCTGGATATCAAAATCTAGAAGAATGAAAATAGATCCATATCTATCACCATGCACAAAACTCAAGTCCAGACAGATTAAAGAACTCAACATAAAACCAACAACACTAAACCTCATAGAAGAGAAAGTGGGAATTACACTTAAACACATTGGCACAGGAGACTACTTCCTAAATATAACCCCAGTAGCACAGACAATGAGAGAAACAATTAATAAATGGGACCTCCTGAAACTGAGAAGCTTCTACAAAGTAAAAGACACAATCAGCAAGGTAAAATGGCAGCCTACAGAATGGAAAAAGATCTTCTCCAACCCCACATTGGACAGAGGGTTGATCTCTAAAATATGCAAAGAACTCAAGAAATTGGACATCAAAAGATCCAATAATCCAAAAAATGGAGTACAGATCTAAACAGAGAACTCTCAACAGAGAAATCTAAAATGGCTGAAAGACACTTAAGGAAATGTTCAACATCCTTAGCTATCAGAGAAATGCAAATCAAAACAACTCTGAGATTCCATCTTACACCTGTAAGAATGGCCAAGATCAAAAACACTGATGACAACTTATGCTGGAGAGGTTGTGGGGTAAAGGAAACAGTCCTGCATTGCTGGTGGGAATGCAAATTGGTACAGCCCCTTTGTATGTCAGTGTGGCGATTTCTCAGAAAATTAGGAAACAACTTTCTTCAAGGCTCAGCAATACCACTTTTGGGTATATATCCAAAGGATGCTCAATCATACCCAAGGACATGTGCTCAATTATGTTTATAGCAGCATTGTTTGTCATAGCCAGAACCTGGAAACAACCTAAATGCCCCTTGACCAAAGAATGGATAAAGAAGATGTGGTACATTTAGACAATGAGGTACTACCCAGAGGAAAAAAATAATGATATCTTGAAATTTGCAGGCAAATGGATGGCTCTAGAAAACATCATATTGAGTGAGGTAACCCAGACCCAAAAAGACAAATATAATATGTACTCACTCACAAGTGGCTTTTAGACATAATGCAAAAAAAAGCCTACAATTCACAATCCCAGAGAACCTAGATAACAAAGAGGACCCAAAATAGACATACATGGTTCTAATCTACATGGGAAGTAGAAAAAGACAAGATCTCCTCCTGAGTAAATTGGGAGCATGGAAATCATGGGAGAGGGAAGAAGGGGAGGGGGAAAAAGAGAGGAGAGAAGAGAAAAATAGATAGCTCAATAAAACCAATAAAAAAATTAGCATTCCTCTGAGTATAGTATACTCAGCCCATACTATAGGCAACCTGGAAGCTCCAGACATGATACAGCAGAAACCATATTCAGACAAAGGTGGGGAGGGCAGGAGGGCAGGAGGGCAGGGATTGCTACATACTTACTTACCCCAGATTCCCAATGCCAGCTATGGGCAACCCAGGCCTACATTCCTCACTGTTTTCCAGGAGGTTCCCAGCAGGTCTGTGCCTCACTTACCTACTGTTTACACTGTTTATGGGCTCTCTTCCCTTTCCTGCTTTACTTCTGCACCCACTTACCGAGCTGCTGGGACCTCTTGTCACATAAACGCCTTGTAGGCACCTCTTTGAGAGAAGGCTAACTAGGGCATTGGCCATGAGCATTGTGCTAGCAGCTGGAGATGTGGAGCAAAGAAGACTGTGTTGAGCCAGAATCCCAACAATGGAAGGATCTGGAAAGGCAGCTTCCTCTGTAATGTGATGCTCCTGCTTGCCATGCT
The DNA here is from genome assembly GCF_018167655.1 of Microtus oregoni. Lineage (NCBI taxonomy): Eukaryota > Metazoa > Chordata > Mammalia > Rodentia > Cricetidae > Microtus > Microtus oregoni. The sequence continues at coordinate 4,151,817 of NW_024544604.1, forward strand.
GATCAGTGGCACACATACCAGGAGCATGCCAGGATGGTGACTATGGTGCTTTGAAAGAAAATGGACCCCACAGGGAGTGACACTATTTGGAGGTGTGGCCTCCTTGGAGTAGGTGTGGTCTTGTTGAAGGAAGTGTGTCAATGCAGTGGCAGGCTTTGAGGTTTCATATGTGCTCAAGCCAATGAGATAGTTTACTTCCTGTTGTCTGCAAGATAAAGAACTCTCATCTTCTTCTACCATGTCTGTTGCTTTTATTTGTTGATGAATAAAGCTTTTTTGGGCAATGACTTAGCAGAGTAAAGCCAGGCAGGAAATCTGAACAGAGATATAGAGAGAAAGAAGGTAGAGTCAGGAGACACTATTTAGCCACCAAAGGAGAAAGATGCCAGAACCTTACCAGTAAGCCATAGCCTTGCAGTGATACATAGATTACTAGAAATGGGTTAATTTAAGATATAAGAGCTAGCCAGGAATACGCTTGAGCTATTGGCCAAACAGTGTTGTAATAAATATAGTGTCTGTGTGACTATTCAGGTCTGGTCAGCCAGGAAACAAAGACACAGCATCCAACTACAGCCATGACCCCCATCATGATGATAATAGACTGAACCTCTGCTCTGAACTGTAAGTGAGTCACCCCATATAAATGCTTTCCTTTACAAGAGTTGCAATGGCCATGGTGTCTCTTCACAGCAATAGGAACCCTAACTAAGGCAATGCCCCACGAGTTCATCATTTCTGAAAACACCTTCCAGTTCTGACAAACTAAGCAAGAAAATCAGGCTCCTGCAGCTCAGATAAATTACCCTACAGAAATCATTTATCTCATGAATCCCCAAGTGCTCAATGGGGTGCTAGGTTCAGCATTACCAGCCACATAAACCAGAATTTAATAAGGGGACTCTGACCTGATCCCCAAAATGTAGCCCAATCCTGCTGTCTCTGAAGCCACCTAAAAGGACACAGCACAGGCTCTGAAAGATACATCCATGTGATGTGTCCCAGAAACATTTTTACAGATTTTATTTTTCTGCTTTGTAAATTGTATGAATATGTGTTTGTACCTGTGAATGCAGTCTTCTCAGAGGCCGGAAGAGAGCTCCTATCCTATGTAGCTGGAGTTAGAGATGTTTGTGAGCCACCTGGGAACCAAACTCTGGTCCTCTGTGAGAGTAGAGAGTGCTCTTAGCCACCGAGCATCTCTCCAGGCTACCCACCCAACCAAAGCATTTTTGAGTGATAAAGGCCACCTGGCAACTAATAAATGCCTCCCCGATAAGTGTCTCACTCAGAGGACCATGCCCAGGAACAGAAGCAACTGGGGAGTAATGGTTTTAATGCAAGGTTTCATTGTCTTAAAATTGCACCATTCTTTTAAAAAAAAATACCAATGCTGAACCAAAAAGACAGACAAAAAAATGGACAAGAAATCACTACATCCCCCAACAGAGTCTCAAAGGAAACCATTCCCGCAAGCAAACTGTGAGAAACTCCTTCCACTCAGCTGCCTAGAATGGTACTGTCCTCAAGGATATGAGGTGGTTCTAAGTTGACTGTTGCGAAAACCCAGTGCCATGTGGGTAAAGCTAGCCATCGGTCCAGCAGTCTGTTGGAGCCCAGCCCCTCTTAACATTCTTGGCTCAGTCTCGGGCCTCTGCAGACCTCCACTGCCTGGCAACCCAGAGCCCTGGAACTGCAAGCAAGCACTGGAAGCTGGGAACTCTCAGACCCCTCCAATTTTTGCCAAGGCACCTTTAGTGCCAGCTTGGAAATCAGTGCCAGGGAGGGTCTGTTCCAGGCTGCTTCAGGTTTTTCCACATAGCCTGCCCTGAGATCCACGCAGAGACCACCTGGGGAGGCCCTATTGTCCCTTTCCTCCCTCCCAGAAGAAGAAAGGAGTTCTTGCTGCTTTGCAGCTGTATCCTCTAAGGAGTCCCCAGAGACTATAGGATAATGTGACCTTCCCATGCCCGATAGCCTGCGCTGATCCCCAGGAAGAAGCCAGAAATCCCCCTCCTGGACTCTGCTTAGCAGCCAGCCAGGTGCCCTGCCAGCACAAATGGGAAGCTGAACTTTCTTCCGGAGCCTTAGTTTCTCCCTTCTTGTTTAATTCACAGGGAGCCAGGGGCTGGTGGAATGGTGGGCTAAGATCAAAGGGTGAGGGAAAGGACTCCCCTGAAGGCACATCAGGCCTCTCTGGGAAGGAAACAGTTCCTAATCCAGGAAGTAAAACTCCTGCATTTTAGGCGGTGCTAAAAGATGAGATATTCTGAGTCTCTGAGGTCGAGGGTGAAAGAACAAGAAGAGTCTGGGTTTTGGTTTTGCTTCCTACTGCCACCCAATACTAAAAGGGGTGAGCTGTATTTTGCAGCAGCCTCAGAAGGTGAGACCATGAAGTAAGCATGTTCGCGCAAAAGCATTTCATAGAAAACCAGGGTCCTAAAAGACCCCATACCTAGTCTGGGGTTCACTTCTGTCCCAGTCCCTTTCCAGGCTTTCTCATGCTTTCTAAACTGACTCATTCATTCCACAAATATTCACGAACCACCATTCTGTGCCAGGCAGTAGAAGTACGATGAAAAAGAGCACAGAGGTGGCCCGTCCTTCAAGGGTGTGCACCGTGTGGAGCAAAGAAAGCTGGAGTCTATCTTGAAGGAAGATGCGGTATGCCTTTCTGCCATAGGGCGTGAGCTAGTGTCCGGAGTGAAGGAAGTTAGGCGGAGTAGATCATGATCCTCAACAGGAAAAAAGAACCGCCAGCAGAGGAGGAGAGCCATCCAGAGATTGACCCTGTACATCCAGTTCACAGTCACCGACACCAAAGAAGGACCACCTCACCTCCACCTGCATCCCCATGCCTGTTCTGACATTACAGGAGCAATCCGGAGAAAACACATGGGAAAGCTCCACGAAACAAACAGCCCAGTGTCCTCCCTCAGAGATGTGGCAAGAGAGGAAAGGGAACAGCTCAAGGAAAACGGTTTCATATGTGTATCCTTATTTGGATGCTAACACAGACAAGCCACCTAAAAATACTCACACTGGGGGCCAGAAAGATGCCTCCATGCTTAAGAGCATGCCCTGCTCTTGCAGAGGACCTGAGCACAGCTCCCAACCCCACATCAGGTGACTCCCAATCTCCTATAACTCCAGCTCCGGTGGATCTGACCGCCACTTCCCTCACTTGCAAGCATGTACAGACACACATACATACCCATACTTTGAAAACAATGAAATACTATACCAAATATAAAATAAGTACATCATCAAAATAGTATTTAAGTATACTTAAATATTTTAAAATAAATAAAAATCTTTTTAAATTATTAAAATATGGTCATATTGATGAAGCAGTTGGAACTCTCCGCACCCCTTGGTTATATGCTACTACTTAAGAATTGTTAAATATCTTTGTACATAATAATGGTATCTCAGTTTTTTGAAAGTCACTAATCTTTTAGAAATAAATGTGACACTATTTGTGAGCATAATGATGTAACACTGTGATTTGCTCTACTTCTTGTTTTGGGAAGAGAGGCGTTGATAAGGATGCAGGTGAAGGCCAGTGACCATGAGTCGGCCATTGTTATAGCTCCGTCGTGGGTAAAGATGCTTTAAATATGTTTTGCCGTAGTTTAGATAAAGTTTGAATATGCCTGTCAAGGGCTTATGTATTGGAAGGTTGGTCCCAGTGAGGTGCTGGGAGGGTTGGTGGGACCTAAGGGGGGTAATAGGGAAACTGGTCTCCAAAGGGATTAATGTAGTTATCATGGTACCCCATAAGTTTCCTTAGGACTGAGTTCCCGTGAAAGGACAAGTTGAGCCCACACTCTGGCTTCTTACCTTGTGATCCTCCTGCCTTATACCCACTTCCCACATTGTGATGCTAGTACTACAAAACCAACTCACAACACCCTTGAGACTTCAAAGAAGGAAGCTAAAAACCTTCTCTTTGGGTCAGCGAGATGGCTCAATAGACAAAGGTGCCTATTCCCAAGATTCATGGCCTGAGTTTATTCTCAGGACCCCGGGGATAAGAGAAAGCAGACTCACATGTGGTGTCCTTTGACTTCCACATGAAAACTGGAGATTTTCACACCCCCTGCCAAAAACAAATACATAAATGTAATGAGAAAAATCCTATCTTTAGGTATTCTTATAGTAGTAGAAACTGCAATAATATACGTTTAAAATTTCCATTTTAAAAGTTCTTCTTAGGGTATATGGGCAAAACCTGCAGATATACAAAGAGCTCTGAGGAGGAATGGGTCCACCTATTCCAGCTCTTAAAGGTGGGTGGTGCATCTGGGCCTGGTGAAAGACTGTGTGTCATGGCAGGGCTACGAAAGGGGAGCGGGGCTAAATTATGTAGGATCCAAGTGCCTAAAACTCACTCCCTCTGCGTTTCTGAGGTTATTTTTGAGCCTCTGGAAAAATGAAGCCCAGGACTGCCCTGTTTTTCTCACCACACGAGAAGGACGGAAGTGGGCACATAGGCGTATAGCTTGTCAGCACGTCGTGAATAATAGTTGAATGACCCTTTTCGAAGGAGTCCTGGTCAGTGTGAGGAACTTCTCCACTGAGAGGAAAGTTGCAAGGCCAAATAAGCCAAGTGTGCCTTTGACGAGGACACGAGACTGGCCCAAACACTACATCTGTTTTCTGTGGCCACCATAACCAGCGAGCACAACCTGGGTGGCTTAGAACAAGGTAAACCAAGTCTCTGCCCATGCAGAAGGCCAGAAGCCTAAGCTAGGTGTCTGCCTGTATCCATGCTCCCTCAGAAGGCTCTCAAGATGACAGCTAGCTTGTCTCACCCAGCAATCCTTGCACTCTTTGACTTGGAGACACACTGCTCCCAGTCTCTACTGCCCTCTGCACATGGCTTTGTTCCAAGTTTTTCTCTCCTCATAAGGACAGCATCACTGGAAGACAGCCCCCCCCCATGTCACAGTCTGATCTGCAGACACCGTACTTATGAGTGAAATCACGGCTGCAAGCGCCAGAGACTAGGGATGAGAACAAAGAATGGAGCTTGTCAGGTTGCTCAGGGACCCCAGAGCAGCAACTCCAAAACTGTACTTTTGGGAGGCCAGAAAAAAGCAAAACAAAACAAAAACCTGCTTCCTGCTTCCTTGTTATCTCTTACAGCTGCCTGGAAGCTGTGTGTGAGGACTTGAGTGGAGGTGAGAGGGGGCACTTGAACACCTTGTGCTTGTGCTAACTGCACTGACTGGTGTATATTTCCTAGCGTGTGTGTGTGTGTGTGTGTGTGTGCGCGCGCATGCGCGCGCGCGCGCACACACACACACACACACACACACAATTCATCACCTCAGTTTCTGCTTTAAGTCCTTAACAAATCCTCCAGGATAGTCAGAATCTCAATGGTACCTCACTCCCAAGGACCTGCTATGCAGGAGTTTCTATCTCTTGTAGCAGGCTTTCTTGGACTGCCGCTCCCAAATCATGAGACGGAGATTTATTATTAGTTATGAATGCTCAACCTAGCTTATGCTTGTCCCACTAGCTCTAATAACTTACATCAACCTGTTTCTCTTCATCTTTGTTTTGCTTCAGGGTTTTTTTACCTTTCTTTTATTCTTTGTGTTCTTCTTTTTCTGCTTCCTTCATGTCTGGCTGGCTGGTGGCTGCCTGACTTGCTGGGCCTGAGCAGCTCCTTCTCTTTCTCCCTTGTTCTTGTCTCTCCTCATTCTCTCTTCTCTCCTCTAGATTCTAGATTCCCCCTCCTACTTATTCTCTGTCTGCCAGCCCCACCCAATCCTCTACTGCCTAGGTATTGGCCATCTAGCTTTTTATTAGACCAATCAGGTACCTTAGGCAGGCAAAGAAACCCATCTTTACATAGTTAAACAAATGCAGCATAAACAAATGCAACACACCTTTCCATAGATAAAGTAATATTCAACAACACTCTCTGTTATGACCCTTTAATAAATTTCTCTCTAAAAGTCACCCTTTGTGCTCTGTGCCTTTTATTCTTTAAATTCTTGAAACAAGAACTCCAATGCCACTGATTTAAAGTGACTTTGGAGGTCACTAAGTTTTCTGGGATCTTGTTCCCCAAGCAAAGTCCACCTGAAACAAGAGGAAAAGCCTCCATGAAACTAAAGATACCCCAAATTTTCCCTCCAGGTCTTTCACATAATTCTTGGGGGACACAATTCACCTACAGCTTACTGTCAGTGGACCCTGGAGGTGGTCATTAGTGGATCCATTCAGACTTCCCTTGGGACTCCACTTTTCCTAATGTCTCAAGGGATCTTGAGAGCCTAGTAAGCCACATAGTTCCCTTAAAGCAATCCCGTTGGACCAGAGCAAAGTATCCTAGAATTGACCAGGCCCTGATCACATGACCAACTCCTCCAGCCTGTAGAGACTGGTGCAGGAGGGGTTTGTAGACATTGGACTGGTGTGGGGCAGAAGGCAACAATAAATAGTCACTGCAACTACTGAGCACCATCATGAGGCAAAACATTGGAATGTTCATTTCCCTACAGCCTAGTGGAATGGGAGGTTGTGGGGATGTGGCCTATCAGACACTCCCCAAAATTTCTTTTGAGCTAACATCAAAAGTATGTTTAACTTGACTCTCTGAGATAAGTATGACCCTCAAAAAATATGTTGATAGGGTCTTTGCAGATGTAGTCAAATTAAGATGAATTTTGAAGGACTTGGAGTGAGTTCAAATACAGTGACTGGAGTCTTTAGGTGAAGAGAGAAATGTAGACACACCCACCTCAGGAGGAAGGCTGTGTGAACACAGGCAGAGACAAGGCACAGGACTGCTGACCACGAGAACCTAGAAGCAAGGCCTAAAACAGGTTTCTCACCACATCTCCTAAAGGAAACATCATGTCCCCAACACCTTCATCCTCAACTTGTGCTTTCAAGAACAGGAAGAGAATCCATTTCTGCTATTTTAATTCAGCCAGTTTGCTATCATTTGCTCCAGCAGTCCCAGGGCACTCGTTCACTCTCTCTGTGCCTTTCAAACAACGTCAGAACAGGAAGAGCTCCTTTCTTCCCAGGCCCCACAACTCCTCTGAGATTGTTTCTACAAAGACACAGTTGTACACACACACACACACACACACACACACACACACACGCACACACACACACACACAGAGAACCAATTTGCAGCTGGTTTACCAAATTCAAGCAAATAGCCACAACATCTGGCATTGTTTGACATTGCATCTGGAATCCACTCCAAACACTAGCATGCTTGTAAGTGAATACCAGCTCTGAGGGCTCAGGGTGAGATAAGGGTGGGATCTGTCACTTTTTCCTTCCTGTCTGACAGTAGCGCTTAGTTCCCTGGTGTCCATCAGTGGGTTGGTGAAGATAGGGGAAAAGGGTCCAGCAAGTGGACATGGCAAGTCTATCATCAGGTGGCATCTTAGGTTTTCCCAGGACTTGGAGGCCTTGGCTCTTTCACAAACGCTACTGCGGGCTCTTCAGAACCTCTGACCTCAGCCTCGCATGACAGTGTTGGCTGCCCTTCTTTGAATGAGCACTTTCACTGCTCTTTGTGAGGCCTGCTAGCACTAACATTTGGAATCAAACCCACTACAGTTGTGCACAAAGCCAGCCTGCACAGGTGTTTCAAAGAAATCCCTGCAGATCCTGGGACAAGGATAAGCCAGCGTGAGTCACCTGTCCGGGAGGAGATCCAAATATATACCACTGTCCTGTTGTCACATTGGAGAGCAGTCATTTACTTTACAGAACTGGCTTTCTCTCCCTCCCTTTCCCTCCCCCACTCTCGCTCTTGCTCTCGCTCTGTTTGTTTGTGTGTGTGTATGAACTTCCAGGTCATAGTACCCAAAAACCTTTCAGAATCAACTAATATATACTGTCCTGTTATCATATGGGAAGACCATTGTTGGTTCTTTTACTCTTTGCTCTTTTGGGGGCCCATCACCCAGCTTCCAAATAATCACACATGGAGACATTTTTTTTTTGTTTTTTTTTTGGGGGGGGGGGTTTCGAGACAGGGTTTCTCTGTGGTTTTGGAGCCTGTCCTGGAACTAGTTCTTGTAGACCAGGCTGGCCTCGAACTCACAGAGATCCGCCTGCCTCTGCCCCCCGAGTGCTGGGATTAAAGGCGTGGGCCACCACCGCCCGGCTTGAGACATTTTCTTACTTATAAATGCTTGGCCTTAGCTTGGTTTGTTTCTTGCCAGCTTTCCTCAAATTATCCCATCTACCTTTTGCCTCTGGGCTTTTACCTTTCTCTATTTCTGTTTACCTTTCTTTACTTCTTATTCTGTGTCTTGCTATGTAACTGGGTGGCTGGCCAGTTCTCTTCTCAATCTTTGATCTCTCCTCCAAAATTTCTCCTATTCTTAATCTGCCTGCCAGTCCCACCTATACTTTCTCCTGCCTTGTTATTGGCTCTTCAGCTATTCATTAGACCAATCAGGTGTTTTAGACAGGCAAAGTAGCATACTTCACAGAGTTAAACAAATGAAATATAAAAGAATGTAACACATCTTTGCATCATAAAGCAAACGTTCCACAGCATAAATAAATATAACACATCTTAAGATAATATTCTACAATATTCCCACTTTTATCTAAATAAAAATGAAAGATTTAACTTTAACATAGTAAAACTGTATTCAACAAAAACAGTTATCAAGTAAGAAGTATAATTACAATATTCAGTTCACTTGTATTTTGCAAATTCAGAGACAACACTCTACCATCCATCCCATCTTAGTGACTCCAAAGCTTTATACATAATTTCCTTTCTATCATAACTAAGGACAACTGAAACTCTAATAATTCAGTCTTTAACTTCATAAAAAACCCCAGAATGATGTAATATTATCTGAGTAAACAGGAAGTGCATTGTAAGTAACGTCCAAAACATTAGAAAGGACAGAGACATCTGACTGTCTGAATAGTCACCCAAAATTCCTCTGCAATGTTGAGGCATCCATATTCAGCCTACAGGCCAAAACATTCAAAATCAACACAATAACATACAGGACCCAGACTCCCTGTGTATTTTCCATCTTATATGACTCTTTTCTTTTATATTACTTTTACTCTCTTTAAAAACTTTGTTTATTTTTAAACCACTCATTTTTTTTTCTATGACTATACCCCTGTTCTTTCATTCTTAAGCTTACACACATTGTAAAACACATTGGAACCTGTTTAGAGGTATTTTTTCCATCTGGACCTTTTTTACTGCATATCTTTTAGCCTTTTTCGACTGTGTGAGCAAACTTTAAACTGTTAAGCTACAACTAGGTCCTCCATGCAGCTCTATTGCCTGGCTTAGCCTGCTTCCGGTGTTGTGAAAAGTTCCCAGCCTGGTTAGAGGTACATTTCACTAGGAACTGCATTCACCCCCCAGCTCTGAAATGGCAATACCTTCAACTGTGGCAGGCATTTTTACTTAGTTTTTTACTTCTATTTAGCATGAAAAAGACTGTTTCTACAGGGCAAAGCTTCTCAAAGGAGCTGTGTCCTTTTTTTTCTGCTTTCTTGGACCCTAGAAACCTCATGTTGGTATGACAAAAAGTTGTTGGTTGTTTTTTTACTCTTATTACTCTTTGTGTTTTTTTCCTTCTTATTCCACGTCTGGCTGTGTGACTAACCCCTTCTTTTCTTGCTCCTTGATCTCTCCTCCCTGATTTCTCCTCCTATTTCTTTTCTCTTCCTCCCAGCCCTACCTATCCTTTCTCCTGCCTTACTATTGAACATTCATCTACTCATTAGACCAATCAGATGTTCCAGACAGACAGAGTAATGCAGCTTCAGAGTTAAATAAATGCAATATAAAACAATGCAACCCATCTTTGCATCATAAACAAATGTTCTACAACATAAACAAATGTAGCACATCTTAAAATAATATTCTACAACAGAGGGCAGTCATTTACTTTACAGAAGTGGCTTTCTCTCTCTCTCTCTCTCTCTCTCTCTCTCTCTCTCTCTCTCTCCCTCTCTCTCTCTGTCTCTCGTGTGTGTGTATGTGTCAACTTTCAGGTTATAGTACCCAGATAGCTTCCAGAACCAAGTATCACTGGGCCATCCAAATAGAGTGCTGATATAATTTGTCATAGGCGCCCAGTAAACACCACTTCCCCACACCACACATCCACTTTAACCCATTTTTCCATGTGGGACCCTCTGGCATCAGCAAGAAATTGATTCTCAGCAAGGAAGCCTGATCACAGAAAACTCCAGTGTCTCCTATCTTCAATCTTTTGATCTGCTCCTCTAGATTTAGAATTCTCTGACTACTTCTTTGCTATTTGATATTGAAAACAAATCTGTAGTGTGATCATCTGCTGCAAGTACTCAGCTATTGTCTTTGGTGCCCCCAATTAAAGCACATGGTTTTGTGCCCTAGCTTGGAGGCTCAATTCCAGAGATGTTGCTGGTTTCCCACTTCCATCCCACACTAACCTCTGCTGTAATATTAAGTTAGGGGACTCATCCTAGCCTCCAAAATCCATCTTTGGAAGCCCTCTCCCCTGGGAATCGCCTTGGTCCATACTCCACCTCCGGGAAAGCCTTCCAAACATTGACTCCTCCCTAGGGAGGGTCAGGACCACTCCCACAGGCTATTTAGGCTGCCGATCAAAAAAGAAACACATGGTCTTCCCCTCTCTTTTCCTCCTCATGTTCCGAACCACCCCGGAGCGCTGCATTAAACGTGGGCATTTTTTATTCGGTCTAATTTGGTCTAATTGGAATTATTTGCATCGTCGGAGAGGCTCATCTTAAGAAATACACCTAACATCTGCCACAGGTCTTCACCTAAGACCTATTTTTGACAGAGTACCAGAGATGTCCTTTGTGGCACAGTGAACTCTCTGAACTCTCAGGACACACACAGGCCAGCAACCTTTTGACAGGCCTCAGTCCAAGTAGAAGGGATCCTGGCCTAGGGCCACCCTGAAAACTACATTAGGTGGAATGTCCACCCAGAGGCTAGGAATGTGGCCCTTCCTGTGGCAAGAGGGCTTTGCAAATACAAGGATCTCAAGGTGAGATCAGCCAGGATTAAGGCAAAGTCCAAATCCAAACAAATGTCCTCAAGAAAGAAAGGAAGGAGAGGCAATTTGTGAGATTGGAGGCAGAGGCAGGAATGAGAGACAGCAAGATGATCAGAAAGGGCACAGTTTGCCAATAGCCCCCAGAAGCCCGGAAAGAGGTTTGGAAAGGAATCTCTTTTTTGGTCTCCAAGGAGGAAGCATGCCTACCCTGCCATTGCCTGATCTCACGTTTCTGGCCTCCGGAAAGAGGAAATGGTTAGGCTGTGTAGTTTTCAGCCACTCTGTCGGTGGTAATCTGATACTCTAGGGAACTAACCAAAGAGAAACTTCCATGGGTGTTCCCCTTTGGCAGGGTTCCCCCTCTCTCCCCCAAAGAGGGCTGCTAGGAAGAACTACACGGGTGAGCTGCCATACCAACCTCGTGAATATGTCACGGCCTTTAGCATGTGTGCCCAGTGAATATATGACTCCACGTGGATTCTTTTCCTCCGTTTCCTCCACTTCTCCGGCCCTCCCCCAACCCCAGTTAATCTTCTCTTTTTATGCGTGCTCTCCTCTGGCTCCAACCTCAAGTCCTGCCCACATACCCAAGATTCATGTGCCTCTACCAAGAGGCCAGAGGTCTAGTCTCCATTAAAGCAACCAACAGACTCATCGGAGCCCTATTAGGTGCTGGGCACTGTGCCCGCGTTTGGGACATAAGGATAAACAGGAAAGACTATTGTCTGCCCTCAGGAAGATCTCAATGAGTGGATCTTCTGCTTCAGGCCCTAGGGGACACAACCTGAGGTTGACAATCTGACCTCTTTCTCCTCCACAGGAAACCATCGGCTTATGACAACCCCCTTCCTATCAGCCATCAGCTGAGTAGACTCAATATTTTAACTCCTCAAAACCCTGGGGGTGGCAGCTCATGCCTATAACTGCAGCACTCAGAGGCAGAGATGAGATTGCTACACAGCTGAGACCATTTTGAGCTATATAGTTAATTAGAGGCCAACCTAAATTATATAATCTGGCTTTCTTTAAAAAAAAAAAAAGTATAGCCGGGGCTAGATCAACGGCTCAGTGGCTGGCAGCACTTAGTGCTTTTTCAGAGGACTCAGTTTCAGTTTCCAGCATCCATGTGGCAGCTCACAACAGTATGTCACTCCAGTTCTAGGGGATTCAGCACCCTTTTCTGGTCTCCGAGGGCACCAGGCACGCATGTGGTGCATGTGGGCAAAACACTCATACACATAAAAATAAACAGTTTTTAAGTAATTATGAATGCTAGACCCTCCCTCCCTCCCCAAATAAAATTGGGATCCTTAAAAAAATACATGGAACTCCAAAAGGCTATTCTGAAAGACTGTTTGGGTGATTTGTGCCCTTCTTAAATTCTCTATTAAAGCGAGGACCCCTAGAAATGCAGGCTGTGACTACAGGTGGAACAGCATTGATGATAACTCTGCCTGCTAGTTTGATAGCAACATCCAGAAGCTCGAGTCACCTGAAAGTAGACTCCCCAATTGAGAAATTAACTACATAATCACAAAAGGGGAACACAATTGGAAGCTTCTCTTTGATCAGGCTGTAGGGCATTTTCTTAATTAGATGTCCCAGCCCATTGTGGGTGGGGTCACCCCTGGGCTGGTGGTTCTGGCTTCTATAAGAAAGCAGGCTGAAGCAAGCCAGTAAACAGCTCCCCTCCCTGGCCTCTGCACCAGCTCCTGCCTCCAGGTTCCTGCCATGAGTGAACTCGTGCCCTGGAGTTTGGATGGCAAATTGTTATATGGAACTATAGGGGAATTAAACCCTTTCCTCCCCCAAGTTTCTTTTTGGTCACAGTGATTCATTACAGCAGTAGTGACCCTAACTAAGACAAGGATCAAGTGAAGAAGAGCTGGGTCCTCATCCAGTATACTACTGCTCTTTTCAAATGGGGAAAAATTGTGCACAGACCCACACATACAGGGGAGACAATGAGAAAACACAGCGCTGTCCATATGCAAGTCAACAAGAAAGGCCTAGAACAGACTCTCATAGCCAAGAAGGAACCAAACCTCCCGAACTCCTGATTTCATACTTCTGCCTTCCAGAAAGATGAAATATATTTGCACCCAAGTTGTGGTACTTTTTGTTACAGCAGTTCTAACAGAGAACTGCGTTGTGACTGCTGATTTGTGGTAATGAGACTAAGGGGGCTTCTGATCCTTGGTGATTACCAAAAATGCAATAAATAAATAAATAAATAAATAAATAAATAAATAAAACCGAGACAGAAGCCAGGGGTCCCTGAAATGGGCTGTCCTGAGTATCAGGTGTTTTGCAAACTCCCTCAGCAGACAGGGCACAGCTTGAGATTCTGGTATACTTGGTTTCACATCTGGGCTGTTCAACTTGGCAACTGGAGGATTCAACCCAGATTCTGAGCTTCCTTCCTCCCTTGAAAAATGGAAACACAGCACGCTTCACAAGGCTGAGAGGATAAAATGAAGCTGACCCTAGGCCAGGAGGTACCCTCTGGGACTATCTTGGGACAGATGCCCCCAGAATCAGATCCTGACTAGGGCTGTGGATGCAAGTGATTTCTTTAGGAAAGGGTTCTGGGGGCATTCCGCAAGGAATGATTTAAATGGCACAAGGGCTGGGGATGGCTCAGTTAGTAATGTGCTTGTCATGCGTGCCTAGAGACCTGAAGTCAGAACCCCAGCACCCACATAAAAAGCCAGACACTTATGACCCAATGCTCGGGAAACAGTATGATTCCTGAAGCTCGCTGGCCACAGTCTAGCAAAATCAATGAGCTCCGGCTTCTGTGAGAGGCCATGGCTCAAAAGAACAAAAGGAAAAGTAGAGAGTGGTTGAGGAAGACTCCTGACACAAACCTCTGTCCTTCCTACATGTGCATCTATACATACATGGACACATATGCACACACACACAGATCATATACAATACATCAATAAAATATCAAAGTAAGAAAGGGTGAAAGGGGGTGCATTATTAAGCCCCTCAGAGCCATGGCAAGAATGTAATCCCATAAGAAAACTGAGAAAGAAAGAGTCTAGATCAGTGCCGAAGTTACCCAGTCTTTAGGGTGTGGAAACTGGGCTAATTACCAACTCCTGCCCAGCAGGTATCAGCTGCAGGCTGCTCCTGAAGCAGTGTAGAATCCCTCTTGCTGTTGGAACATGTTCCCCTGAACTTTGAGTCTTAAAACAACACAAACATGTTAGCTCCTAGAGTCAGAAGAGCAAAATGAATCAGCAGGGCTGTGTTCCTTCTGGGGACTCCAGGAGAGAATCCATTTCTTTGCCTTTCCCTACTTCCAAAGGTCACCCCATACCTTGGCTCATGGCCCATGTGTTAGTCAGCTTTCGATCACTATGACAGAATATCTGAGATAATTCACTTATCAAGAAAAAAAAAGATTTATCTTGGCTTGCAATGTAGGATGTTCCTGTCTAACATCGGATGACCCATTGCCTTGAGCCTCCAGTGAGTGTCCCAGATGGTGAAAGCAAGATGTGGTAAAACAGAGTCCACCTCATGACCAGGAAGCAGAAGGGAAAGGGAAGAGAAAAGACTGGGGTCCTGGAATCCCAAAGGATTTGCCACTAGGTCTCACACCTCTTGAGGTTCTGCTTCACTTCCCAAGATGGCTGTACTGGGGACCAAACTTTTAACACAGGAGCCTTTGGGAAGGTAATACATCCAGCGCAGGGTAGGCCAACTTCACTCTGATCATGGTACTGTGGGCACAGGGCCTCGTCCGTTCCCATCACCACACTGGAGTCTACGAGGCTGGCTCTTCTGCCTCTGTCTTCTGAGCTCACTCCTAGCTGAGGCTGTCACTCTGTTGGGAAAGAGCCTAGGTAGCACACGTGAAGCCCTGGGTTTCTGCAAAGCACCCCATAGAATCAGACATAGTAGTACATGCCTATAACCCCAGCACTCAGGAGGAACAAGCAGGAGGAATCCAAAATTCTAAGTCATCTTCGGTTACTAGTGACTTCAAGACCAGCTTGAGTTACGTAAGATCATGTCTTTAAATTTTGTTTTAGATAAAGTCCCACTTGGATAATTTGGTATAGCTCCCCCCCCCCAATGTCTCAAGAGCCTTATTTAGTCACATCTGCAATTCTCTTCTGCCATCAAGTACCAAAATCAGTTCTTGGAGCCTATTATTTGGTCTCCCTCACCAGACCTTGCAGGCCTAGCCCACATAAGAAGAATGCCTTCAAGGCTGAGAGAAGCCTCCAAAGGCAGACTCCAACAGACGGAAAGAGTGGCTGAGTGTGACCAGGGGAGGGATGCTGGGAAGCAGAGTGGTTGTTGACAGTATAGAAAAGTGAAAGCGCACAGGACATTTGTCCTGGCAGAGCACGTGGCCACAGAGGCCTCAGAACAAACAAGCTCCTAACCAGACTGCGTCCTCGAGGGAATGCTTGCCTGAGCTGGAGGGTGTACACAGCTGTTCCCACTTTAGAGCCAGGGAAACTGAGGCCAGTAAGCTGCCCTCTGAAGCACAGTGGAGGAGAAAGGCTTGCTCTTGAATGTCCTCAGGAATGCATGACCAAGGGCTGTCCTCCCCGACCTAGCAAAGGCACAGTTTGGAACAGTTTGGAATGGACCATGCCTGTGGCCACACATGAGAAGATACCAGTCTCTCAGTCGGCGCCTCAGAGTGCCTGGCTGAGCTGCTGGAACGGAGAATGGCCCAGCAGGACTGTTGATGAATTCGGTGCTTTCCCAGAAGTTTAAAAATGTAGCTACTGTGGCTGAGCATTGTTTATAATCTATCTCTGGTAATTTGCCTCCTACGTGTGTACATGTGAGATCCGGTGCCAAATCCTGTTGATCATTCCTCCCCAATCTCTCACTCCCCCATCTGTTGCCTCTTTTCCCTTCTCTCCCAACTCTTAGCTCCCTCAACATCCCAGTTTGTGGTGTCCCTGTGTCCTGAGTGTCCCTTCCCACATTGGACATCCAGCTTCCTAGTAAGCCCCAGCTGAGACCAGTGTGCAGTAGGCCGTGAGAGCCCTGTCCAGATTCCTCCACACCTTCCCACGGTGCTGTACCCTGGCAGACTTTCAGTTGTTAGCACGTGCATCTCTACTCATGAAAAATTTTCTTCAGGATCACAAATTAGAAGTGTCAAGGAGATAGTACCCTCAGAAAACAGCCCCTAAATATGATGCGGGAGAATGTCGATGCGCCTCTCTCCCCCCACTCCCTGTTGCTGCACACTCAACAGAGTCTACCAGAACTTTCTACAGGACTGAGTTCCTGTGGCCCACAGCAGCAGCTGGGTCTGTAGTACCCTTTGCATCTGCCTTTCCTTTCCTGGCTTGTTCTCCACCCACCCATCTCCACTCCACTAGCTCCTGTCGCCATTGTCCAAGAAAACTCCTGAGCCTGAGTCCATCTGTTGGCTCTCCTTCAAGAGACCTTGGGTTCAGGCTCCTGGCTGATGAAACTCCATAGCAACTGGTCAGAGAATGCTCTCCCACCCCCTCCTCAGCCTGAGAGCCAAGGCTCCAGCCCACTCTGCCACCAGAACCTCACTTCTCTATCACGCAGGTGACAGGAGTCAAGGAGCCCTACTGATGGTCTTCCTGACTGTGCATGGATGTGACCTTAGTGTTTCTTGTAGTCCCGCCGTCCTTTAATAACCATGTGTCTTCTAGCCTATAAAAATCACTTTAGAGGTAGCGGTGAAACCAAAGGGAAGGGAGTGGATCGTCGTTGACTAAGGATGACCTGTCAGGGCTCATTATGTTATTCTGCTTATTTGGTAGACATCTGGCGTGCCTATACAGCACAAAGCTAAGAAATTATCTGTTTCTGACTCTTAGTCTTCATTTCTTTCTCTCTGTATGTATATTCGTGTGTGTGTGTGTGCACGCGCACATGCGTGTGTGTGCGTGTGTGTGTGTGTGTGTGTTCAACATTGGGCATCCTACTCTCCTGTTTTTCCTCTTATTTATTGACACAAGGTCTCTTTCTTACACTGAACCTGTCCGGTCAGCAAGCTCCAGAGATCTCGCTGTTTCCCCACCCTCGGGGCTAGGGTAACAGGTGTGCAGCATTAAGGTTACTGGTATGCACTGCTATGTCTGGCTTTTTACGTGGGGTTCCAGGGATCTGAACTCAGATATCCATGCTTGTGCAACAAACACTTTACTCACAAAGCCCTCTCCCCTGTCCCTGATAGCC
The DNA here is from genome assembly GCF_018167655.1 of Microtus oregoni. Taxonomy (NCBI): domain Eukaryota; kingdom Metazoa; phylum Chordata; class Mammalia; order Rodentia; family Cricetidae; genus Microtus; species Microtus oregoni. The sequence continues at coordinate 4,169,069 of NW_024544604.1, forward strand.
TTGTTTCTACAATATCCACAGCTCCTATCCACTCTGCTCTTGTGCAGAGTGGGTGGGAAAGGCAAGGAAATAACATTCCCTATAGCAGCTCCACATGTGGGTGTATGGTGTAGGTGGATGGTGGGTGTGGTAGGTGGATGGGTGTGTGGGGCAGGTGGATGGTGGGTGTGGTAGGTGTGGATGGGGCAGGTGGATGGTGCAGGTGGATGGGTGTGTGGGGCAGGTGGATGGGTATGTGGGGCAGGTGGATGGGTGTGTGGGGTAGATAGATGGGTGTGTGGGGCAGGTGGATGGGTGTGTGGAGCAGGTGGATGGGTGTGTGGGGCAAGTGCGTGAAACCCTGGCTTCCTCCCTCTGGAGTGTGCAAAGCCTGTGGATATGTCTCAGCATCTCCTAGAGGGGCTCAGGGACACTGAACCCCAGCTGCTCCTTAGCAGGCTTTGTACTGACATTGTCCTTGCTCCCCTCCCAGTTCTCCATGTCTCTACTGTGCTTCAGGAGTCTCCTCTCAAACAGCATGCGCACACAACAATCCTACACACGCACAGCCTCTCTTAGGGTGCAGTCAGTCTTGGGCAGTACCACAAGGAAAGCCTCACTGCTTCCCACACCGAGAAGTGACGTTCTCCTCCCCTGGGTCTCTAGAGCACATGACGTGGACTCTGGGAGATTCAGGAGAATCTCCTTAGAAATGGCTGGCTGGCTGGAACCTGGGAAAGAAAATAACAACAGAGTTGTGAGGAACGGAGGCCAGAATCACCTCAAACTGATGTATTGAATCTGACAGGACTTCAGAGTTCCTTCCATGCACACTGTAGCCTCCTCAAAGAGCCTTTTTGTAAAATTCACTATGTAGATACCTCATGCTGACTGGCCTAAGCTAGACACCTGCCTCCAAAAGATTCCCTTTCACAGGGACTGAGTGAGAGTAGCTGAGAGGCCAGTTAGAAGTGCTGGGAGGATGGGGAACAGAGGGAACATCCAGGACTGACATAGTGACATTGGGTGTGGCAAATGACCAGTCTCAAGCTCCCACATAGGCCTGGGAAGTAATAGAATTTCCCTTTGGGGTGCTACTTGTCTCCTAGAGTCTGGACTCCAAGATCTATGGCCCCAGGATCTTCAGTGAAGATCTCAGGGGTCACCACGCATCTTGAGAGAGTGGACAGCTTGCACAAGAATCTTGGACAAGGACCGGCTAGTCATCTCCACGCCTCTTCCCTCTGGTTTCTAGTCTTCCAAAGTCCCAAGAAGTGGGCTTGAGAGCTGGCTCAGTGGGTAAATGCCTGCTGTCAAAGCACGGAGACCTGAGTTTGGATTCCCAGGATCCGCATCAAAAACAGGATGTATTTGTAACCCCGGAACTGAGGGGTCAGGTGAAGACAGGCAGATCCAGAGGGCTGGGCTGGCCAGCCAATCTCACCAAAATTATGAGCTCCAGGTACAGTAAGAGACATCAATCACAAAAAAAGAATTCAGTAGAAAATGATTGAGGAAGATACTTGACATTGACCTCTAGGCCTACACACACACACACACACAGAGAGAGAGAGAGAGAGAGAGAGAGAGAGAGAGAGAGAGAGAGAGAGAGAGAGATCCCAGGGACTCACTATACCGCTCATGGAGAAATAAAGAAACATCCTAGATGCCCTGGCTAATGGTGTCTCCAAGTGAACCCGATAAAGTCTTATGGAATTTCTTACCTTCAAGAAACATGAAAACCAAACACTTGTATGAACTTAACTCTTGGTGTCGTTGGTGGAATTGACTTCTAAGGATGATCTGGAAAAGTCCATGTAACTTGTGTTATTTTCAGACACTGGCTTTGGGAGCCCTGGGGCTGCATGTAGAAATAATGCTACCCAGGAGGTATCCATGCTGCATACACTACATGGAAAGACCACAACAAAATATAGAGAGGGATCTGAGCATGAAGATCAAAGAACACAAAAGCAGTTAGACAGTAAGTCTGAAAGATCTGTTGTCCACTATGATGAGTAGCTAACAACACGAAATTTTCTAGGAAGGTAGATATCAATTGTTTACACCACAAAAGGTGATAAATACGTGAAGTGATTAAATAGCTTGGCTTAGTCATTCTACAGTTGCTATGGTTAAAATATGCCTCTCAAAGTTCACCATTCAAAACTTAATCACTAATAAAAGTGTTGAGAAACTGGATGTCGTGACTGGATTAAAATTGTTATTTATAGAAATGGCTCATTACTACAAGAGCAAGTCTCTCTCCCTCTCTCTTTCTCTCTCTCTCTCTCTCTCACACACACACACACACACACACACACAGCTTTGCCCTTTTGCTTTTCATCCTGAGCTAACAGATCAAGGAGGTCCTTGGCAAATGCAAATTCTTCATCCTTTGACTTCCTATGCTCTAGAAGCAGAAGAAATAAATTTCTATCCTTTATAAATAACCCAGTCTCAGGCATTCTATTACAGCAACAGCAAACAAATGAAGATGATAGCATGCATATATATCAAGGCGGTATATTGAATAGCATAAATATATCTAATTTCCCCTTAGTAATTAAAAATAAGTAGTCTAATTAAAACAGACAAAAACAAAAATGTCTCAGAGGAGTCCTGTTTTTTCCAGACTGAGATGTACAACCAATAGCCAGAATCACTCACCAAAAATGTGAGCAAACAGGCCTCCAGAGAATTCAGCCTTCAGTTCTACACCAATCCAGTTAACTCTGAGGGGAACAAGGTCTATCCCCAGAACTCTGTGAAAACTGTATATTTATAAGAAAAATGGTTTTGCGGTGGTTTATAATATGGTAATAAGTAACCAGAATAACCATCCTCACCCCCTGAAAATGGTACAATTGTTGAATTCTCAAAGCCAGCTCCAACTGTGGAAGAGATGACCCTGTGTTCATTGATCCCGGTTTCTCTTCCTTTCTGGACTCATAGGAAGACTACATTTTCCAGCAGCTTTAGAGTCAGGTGGTCCGAGTCATGGAGTTCTGGACAATATAATGTGGACAGACTGAGATATGAGCTCCAAAGCTTATATGAGGCCAGCCTGAACTGAATATCCAGTCCCAGGTTGGCCAAAACCACATAGTGAACCTCGTCTCAAAAACAAACAAACAACAGAACAGTGGAGGATTCTTAGGTTCTAGAAGATGGAAGGAGTGTAGGCTCCTGAATCACTTCATTAAAAACCAATACGCCAATATCTAGCCACCGATATCTAAGGGTTATTTGTTACAGTGGCTTGCCTTCCCTAAGCAATGCATACTTAATCTTTTTCATCACCAGAGAACTACATGAGGAAGGGCAGGGAGAACAATGGTGACCTTTCCCCTTTTATCATCTGCCTATATTTACAATTATTAATGTTTCTCTCTTGACTTCTTCACTAGACTGTGAAGTCCATTAGGACAGATAATATACCCGGGTACCTGTGTATCTTTCACAATTTAGCATGGCTCCCTGCATGTTGTACAGGCTCAGTCATCACGAACACTCCTGGCTGGTATCTATGAGGGAGGGTGTATAAATTCTATGTATTTGGCTCTGTTCCATAGCATCATCAAGTGGTCATTTCTGCCTCTGCCTTAAGAAATCGAGGATGGGTCAAGGTTAGTCATTTTTTCAAGGAGCCAGTGCCTGTCTGGCTCCAAAGGCCACATCCCTCATCACCATCACCCCTCTCTGAGCACCATACAAGGGGTTGACACACACAATACAATAAAAGGACCCACACAATAAAAGTCAACTCAGCCAAGAGTTTCAAGCCTCTTTGGTTTTTTTCTGCTCACATGAAGGGGGAAGAACTCGGAGTCTAAGGATTGTCTCATCACAGCGACAAAGGCCCCAGCCACACCACAGCTGCAGCAGGTTGTTTCCTCTGCATGTCTAGTATGTCCCGAAAGCCCCAGCTGCTTCCTGTACCCTCCAAACAGCCAGCCCAGGCAATCTGGGGGCTAACAAGGGAACCAGCCAAGGCATACAGAGATGGTCCCTGGATATTCACCCATCACTCTCCAAGACCAGCCAACACATTCTGCTGTGGTGATATTAAGGTAAAGCCATCAAGACAGAAAGCTGGGGGACACTTGATGGGCTTACGTATGCTTGGAGAGCTTTGCTTGGAAACAGCAACCCCTCAGCAAAGATGTTCCCAGCTCTCATTTGCACACACAGTCTTCAAACATCAAAGTGTTTGTTAAGCATAAATATTTTCGTTCACTCCTCTCTTCTCCTCCCTCTCCTCTTCCAACCAGGCTCTAAACACAGTGAATGCCAGGAGACCCCTCTGACTCAAAGCCAGCAAGGAATGGGTTTTGGAAAAGGGCACTTCCAGGTCCCAGTGGGCAGCCAGCAGCTGAGCTTGACAGCCACCAGGGACTTGGCTCCCAGCAGCAGGCTCCTAGCTTGGCGCCTGTTTCTATGGAAACAGGCGGGCCGGATCCGTGGCCATGGAAGCTGTTCAAATGCTCCCTGGGTATTCCGCCCCCACCCGACCCTGCCATGTCTGCAGAGGGGAGATGAGGGATTCTCCCAACACTGAATTCCAGGGCGACAGCGCATCTGAGATAGCACCTTGCTTGGAGCAGTTATTAACCTCCAGTGTCCCCTCCTTCCTTCACTAGGTACTCAATGTGCACAGTTTAGCTTTCCCACAGTGCTCACCAGCCTGACAGAGAACCTAGAGCCCATCCGGAGAGCCCAGGTGGGGTCGCGCTGGGAGGAGGCCGCTGAGACACCAGGGGCAGCCACTCGTTCTCCTCCACTAAAACCCTGTGATTAAGCACCTCTTGGCTCCACGGTTTCCTGTGCCCTGTAGGTCAAATTGTGCTCTGCCTCTTCATTTCCCTGCTACCCCTGTGCTGTGCATCTCTCATTAAACAGAAGCCTTAAGCTGCGGTTTTCTGGGGCTCTGTAGTGAGCTCCTTACAAGTCTAGATGAAAGCATTGAGAATGAGTGCAGAATGAGCACGCCTACGGGTGCCTTGCTCTCCAGGCCGACACTGCTGCCAGGCATCTCCTCAGCCCCTTCTTGGAGGGGCACCTCTAGGGATGTTCTTTGACACCAAGCCAGGTTCTGCCTGTCGCCTTATTCTGAACCCTAGTCTCCCGCTGTAGATCTTCTGGACATTGTGAGGTTTGTTGCAGCCTCCTGAAGATGGGGCCTCCTGAGATGGCGCTTAACCAAGCTCTGCAAAGTTCAAAGGGTGCCCTGGGAGAAACCTGGGCTTTGTCGATGGGGCTCTGGAGAATGAAAAGCCTGCTCAGAGCAAGAGGTTGAAATGCCAGGCCATCAGCAAGAACTAAACAGCTCTTAAGGCGGGAGGACACTCAGAACTATTGATCACGGATGCTCAGACTACATCTATAATTAGACCCAGAAAGCTGCTTGCCCATCAGAAACAGAAAGACGTGACCGAGGCTGCTGCCCTCAAGTCGGATATGCATCAGGATTCCAAAAACAAACAAACTAAATGCCCGTGGTGCAAAATGCCCTGTGCTGCTAATTCCTCTCTCTAAAAGGTCCCGTGTGAGTCACTTCAGTTCTAGAAGGAACGGCCAGGTGCTATAATGACCTGCTCAGAAGGAAGCAACAGCTGTCTTTGGGGGTTGTTACCAGCTAGACCAACAGACTCTCTGATGGCCTTGACCTCTTAGACCAAGGGAGCCCGACAGCTGGTGCCCTGGAAAGTCAGCAAGCCTCATTCTGTTGAGAAGTTTCATTTACTTTTTGTATTATTAAAGTCGGCAGGAAAAGGCTCTGTTTCTGGGTGTTCTGTGGCGTTCGTTCCTTCTTTTGTATAATGAATCTGATTTGGGAACTATAGCTAAAATTTGGAGGGGGAGAGTCCATTAGAAAGAAATACTATTTGTTGGGGCCGTGGAATGCTCGTGGCAAATTGCCCTTCCTAAGTGCTGTTTTTTGAAAACTCATTCCTGCAATAGGAAAATAAAGCAGATTTCAAACACTTAAGAGATCATTTTCGGAATGGTCTAGATGCGCGCTGGTGCACGGGTACATTTGCCTCTCATTGTTTTTTAATCACTATTTTGTCAAGTTTAATTGCTGCCATGCTAACAACCCAAACGGGAGTGAAACAAAATAGGGGCTATCTATCATTGGGGAGAGCGTTTTGATGGGATCCATATCCATCTGCATCTTCTCCGCCAAATGAGGAAAAAAAAGGGAAACAGAAAAGGCTTCCATCGTCGCTGGTAAAGGATCACTCTCATTGGTCTGTGTGGGGAAATTCCCAAGGTGCCAGGCAAATTGAACAACCTCCTACACAGCAGCGCAGCCTCTTAGAAACTAAGATCTGGGGGTTTCTCGCCCGGATGTCCCTTCAAGGAGGATTGTGAACACTTACAAGTGGTAAGGAAGTAAGAGCCTTGAAGGCAGAGACACTTTGCCTGAATTATGCACAGGGTGCCAGGAGCACCTTTGGGCTCCCGTGACAGACCTAGAGAGGAATCAGTCAGAGCCCCTGTAACGGCGTAAATGAATGCAGACAGAGTGTAAAAATATATATATAGCTTTAATGTAGAAATAGACTTACAGAACCACCGTTCCCGCGGAGACCAGGAAAGCAGAAGCAAGCGCTCCGAGGTTGCTCGCCAAATTTATAGGCAGACATTAGCCCGAGGCGAACACGCCCCCTAAGGGGCGGGACTTATCCCTACATCTCCCCTTTTTGTCTAAATAAGACAGAACTAAACCAAATACAACTACATACAATAACAACAAATAATAAATATAACAAACAATATTGAGAACAAAAGCTTTGCTAAACATTCTATCTCAAGGAGTCCAAATAATGTAAAGAGTAACTACAATTATATAATCTTCAACTCAGTCAAAGATCTGAGAAGGGAATAAACACTACTCAACAAACGAGATATATCCAAAATGTGCAACAATTGACAGAGACAACTGACTACCTGGGCAATCACCCAAAGTCTCGTTTGCAACGTTGAGTCAACCAATTTTGGCTAAGGCCTAACATAACTGACATACCATTATTAAAGGCAAGGAACTTTTCAAAACTATCTTACCCTGTCTTGGCAGGATATGACAGTCCTGTTTTATCCATTGATGCACGCTCTGTATCTCTGTCAGTGGTTGAGGTATGGGCATTTCTTTGCCCAAAGGCCAGTTCTGCCAAAATAGAAAGGCTCCAGGTGGAGTGTTTTTGGTGCTCAACATTCTCTCGGGAATAGAACGGTGTTGCCAGGAGCAATTGTGTCTCACTATCACGAAACTCTGAGTTAGATTAAAGGCCATATTCTACAGCTCTTTGAAGAGGTTGAAGATTATCTATCTATACTGAGTATAATCTCTATATATCTAAAGAACCTGATTAGTCTAATTATAAATGACAAACTTAGATGACAATTAGTCTATATAATTCTCAATATCTATCTAACTTAAAGACTAAGACAATAAACGACTGTGAAACAAATGAGGACAATGACCTCCAAATATAAACAATGTACAAATATACATTGCAGTAGGTAAATATATATCAATACACAAATATTATATAAGTATCTTAATCAGAGGTAGAAATGTACACTGCAATATGGTAAATATATACAATATATATATCAATACAATATATGTCAATACATAAAAATGTTTTAAACAGAGGTAGAAACATGCATGCGTACAATAGTCCATATAATTTAACTTTGTTTCATTATACAAGAATTGATACCAATATATTTGTCTAAAAGCAGTAACTCACAATTATAAATCTATTATCCCATCATTCCCTCTTTTTTTTTTTTCAAAATGATCCTTGAGCTTATAAAATTCCTCTCCCAACCCTCAATCATATACTAATTATAATCAACCCCTAAATGATGTCCCTAAACCCAAGGGCAAACTTTACTGGGAGAGGGGACGTCGTTCTCTAGAATTACTTCCAGCTGTCATAGGGGCGACGTTCTTTCTGGGGGATCCTGTGAAAGTAAAATGATGGTTAAATTTCAAGATAATGTCTTTTAAAATTGCAAATAGTCTCTGAGTATTTTCGTGCAGGTCTGGCCAAAATGTTGTATAAGATGTGCACCATTTCAGCTAACCAAGTTGGAACTGTCTTGTGCAGCTGGTACCCAAAACAGGTCTTGTAGTAGCGCTGTCAGTATCATGACGTCATATCAACCAGGTGGAGTTGTTGTTATGGGGCCCCATCTTCTTCCTGGAAACTTCAAATGTCACTTCAGGAAAAACTCATTGTTCATTATGAAAAACTTAAACATTAATCATATATATATATATATATATATATATTCAATGAAAGACATGATAGATATATTCAATGAAAAGTATGATAGATATGAAGAAAAGCAAAGATGTTTTCTAAACTCATATTTCTTTCTGTCCCATATCATGGCTCTTGACATGAGACAGAAACTCCAGAAACTCTGGGTTTTTCTCTTATTAACAGGCTTGGAATTGGAGAGGGACTGAGCCAGAGTCCAACTTCAAAACCAGCTTTATAAATTTAGAAATATGGTTTAATATTACTTACACAACCCATTCAGTTGTCTTGATATTTCCTATTGGGCAGGTATTTTTCCATCTGTCAGTATCCAAACATCCAGGGTCCCTTGAATTTCTCAAAAATGAGTGTTTTCCTGTGGAGATAAGAACAGAACCCTGCCCCCATTCTATATGTTTTTCTTACCACCTGTATGAATATCATCGTTGTGGATGAGTTGTCATTTCTCCTTTCCAAGAGGTTTCTCCTCTTCAAATCGAAACTTTATTAATTTTGATGGTATCCACAATTTTTCTTCTCCTGTGGAAACAAGAGCAAAACCCCTTCCCCAACGTAGCACATCTCCTGGCTTCCACTGAGAGGTCAGCACATCTTTGAAATAAATCGGTTGATTTAGTTCAGCAGACTTTTCCATTATCCAATGTCTTTCTGCTGCTGTTGTTCCTTTCTCATTAGCGTTAAGAAAATTCAAGGTTAATAAAGCATTATGTAATCTATTTCTGGGGGTATTTTCGGTCCCTTTCTGTTTGTTCAGCATATCCTTTATAGTACGATTTGATCTTTCTATAACTGCCTGACCTGTAGGATTATTTGGTATACCTGTAATGTGTTTTATATTATAATAATCAAAAAAGCATTTCATTTTCTTAGATACATATGCTGGACCATTATCTGTCTTTATTTGCGCAGGTATACCCATGATGGCCATAACTTCCAATAAATGTGTGATTACTGAATCAGCCTTTTCTGAGCTCAGGGCAGTAGCCCATTGAAAACCTGAATATGTGTCTATGGTGTGGTGTACATATTTTAATTTGCCAAATTCTGCAAAGTGGAACACATCCATCTGCCAGATTTCATTCCTTTGGGTGCCCTTTGGATTAGCCCCTGCAGGCAGTGGCGTTTGGTTATAGAAAGAGCAAGTAGGGCATTTCTTTACAATCTCCTTAGCTTGTTGCCATGTAATTGAAAACTCTTTCTTCAAACCTTTGCTATTAACATGATGTTTTTTATGAAATTCAGAGGCTTGCAGCACACTACCAATCAATAATTGATCAATTTCTGCATTACCTTGTGCTAGAGGACCTGGCAGACCCGTATGGGATCGGATGTGTGTTATATACATAGGGCAAAGCCTGTTCCTGATCAAATCTTGAACCTGGAGGAACAATGAGGTTAGTTCTGTATCATCAGGTATAAATTCAGCAGTTTCAATATGTAAAATAACTCTTTCTGCGTATTGTGAATCTGTAACTATATTAATAGGTTCTTTAAAATCCCTTAGCACCATAAGAATGGCATATAATTCCGCCTTCTGGACAGAATTATACGGACTTTGTTCCACCTTATCCAAGTCTTCTGATTTGTAACCTGCCTTCCCTGATTTATTGGCATCAGTATAGAATGTACGGGCTCCAGTTATTGGAGCATCACGGACGATTCGAGGAAGAATCCAAGAGGTTCTCTTTATGAAGTTAAGCCTCTTGCTTTTTGGATAGTTGTTATTAATGTCTCCCAAAAAATTAGCACAAGCTCTTTGCCATGGTTCATTATCTTCCCATAATTTCTTTAGTTCATCAGCAGTGAAAGGCACTATAATTTCTGCTGGGTCTATGCCTGCTAGTTGACGAAGTCTCAGCTTGCCTTTTATAATTAACTCAGAGACTTTTTCCACATAAGTTTTCAGTTTCTTACTTGGTTTATGTGGTAAAAAGATCCATTCCAAGATAATATCATCTCTCTGCATTAAAATTCCTGTAGGAGAAATTTTTGATGGTAGTATGACGAGAATACAATCGAGCTCTGGATTCACCCTGTCCACATGTGCCTGTTGTAATTTTTCCTCAATCATTGTCAGTTCCTTTTCTGCTTCAGCTGTCAATTCTCTGGGACTGTTTAAATCTTTATCACCATCCAAGGTTTTGTTCAAATGAATTATTAAATCAGGTGTTATTCCAATAGCTGGTCGTAGACTGGAAATATCTCCTAACAGCCTTTGAAAGTCATTAAGAGTCCGTAGGCGATCTCTCCTAATTTGTGCTTTTTGTGTCTTAATTTTTTGCAAACCTATTTTATAACCTAAATAATTAACAGAATCTCCCTTCTGAATCTTTTCAGGAGCTAATTGCAAACCCCATTTAGGTAAAAGTATCTTTATTTCTTCAAACAGTCTATTCAAGGTATCCATGTTTGAATCGGATAACAAGATGTCGTCCATGTAATGGTATACTATAGATTTGGGAAATTTCTTGCGTATTATTTGCAATGGTTGGTTCACAAAATATTGGCACAGGGAGGGGCTATTTAACATACCCTGGGGGAGAACGGTCCAGTGGTACCTCCTCGAAGGTTGAGAATTGTTATAAGTAGGCACTGTGAAGGCAAATTTTTCTCTATCTTCTTTTTGCAAAGGTATAGTGAAAAAACAATCCTTTAAATCAATAACTATGAGAGGCCATCATTTTGGTAATAAAGAGGGCAAAGGAATTCCAGATTGCAGAGGGCCCATAGGTTGAATAACCTTGTTGATGGCCCTGAGATCTGTCACCATTCTCCATTTACCTGATTTTTTCTTAACCACAAATACAGGAGAATTCCAAGGGCTGGTAGATTCTTCTATATGTCCAGCATCTAATTGTTCTTGTACCAGCTGTTCTAAAGCCTGTAACTTTTCCTCAGCTAAAGGCCATTGCTTTGTCCATATTGGTTTCTCAGTCAACCATTTTAGAGGCAAGGCTGATGGTATCTCTGAAGGGACATCAATTGCTTGTTCTTGTACAGCCCGAATGGCCGGTTTTCTCCGTTTGTAATATCTTTTAATATTATTCTCAGAAATATAGGCTCTAGATTTTGCAGGAATGTTAATTTCGGTATTCCATTGTTGTAATAGGTCACGACCCCATAAATTCATTGCGATATTGGCTACATATGGCTTTAATTTTCCTATTTGTCCCTCTGGCCCTATACATTCAACCCATCTCGTGCTCTGCCTTACTCAAGATAGGGTTCCAATTCCCAGGAGCTGAACATTTACATTTTGAAGAGGCCAATACGGATGCCAAGATTCTGGGGTAATGATACTTACATCAGCACCTGTGTCCAGCAGGCCAGTAATAAAAATGCCATTTACACACACTCTCAGTTTAGGTCTTTGATCATTTATAGAAGTTTGCCAAAACACATGTAACTTATCTTTCTGATCATTATTGCTTGTAACAGTAGGCATGGGGCTTCCTAATTGTCCTGATGAGGCACGTTCTCTGCAGAAACTGGATATGACTGAACCATGTTTGCCATGGGGGCCTGTGAGGCCCCCCCTCTCACGTTTCCCGACTGTATCAGGTTGCCTTGTCTATCTCTTGTAGACCTGCATTCATTCGTCCAATGTCTGCCCTTTCCACATCTTCTACATAAACCTGAAGGCTGAGTCCTCCTATTTCTGTTATTTCTAGAAGTTGCATTATTATTATTATTATTTCTGAAAGATGCATTATTGTTATTATTATTATTATTATTATTATTATTATTATTTCTGTAAATCCGTTGTCTACAATTCCTTTTCATATGACCCATTTTGCCACAATTAAAACATTTGGTATTCTGGTGTCTCCTTTTACCATTGGAAATTGCTTCTTCTACCCATGCTTCAGTGCCATAATCAAATGTATCAACATTGAGTGTATGCAAGACCCATTCTTCCAATGGCGCTGATCTGAGCTTTAAAGGACCCAAAATCCTTTTGCATTCCACATTTGCATTTTCATAAGCCAAAGACTCAATCATTATACGTCTTGCTTCTGGGTCAGATATTCCTATTTGTACAGCCTTAGTTAATCTTTGTAAAAAGTCACTAAAGGGTTCTCTCTGACCCTGTTTAACTCTGACAAATGATTCCATTCTCTGTCCTGGGTCTTGTACCCTGTCCCAAGCCCTTAAGGCTGCTGTAGTACACATGGAGAGTGTGTTTTCATCCAAATTAGCTTGTTCCTGAGGATCGGAAAAGAGCCCTTCACCTAGAATTTGATCTAGGGAAATGTCAATTCCCTTCGCTTTTTCCTGCTGTTCTAAGAGTCTAGCCTCTTGCCTGAATAAGCATTTCCATTTCAATTGCGGTCCACTCTCGAGTACCGCAGAGCTCAGCTGGAGCCAGTCCGAGGGGGTTGCTCTGCTTGTCGTGGCCCAAGATTTTAGCATCTCTTTAACAAAAGAGGCTTGCATCCCAAAAGTCATGACAGCCTGTTTTAGTTCCTTGAGATCATTCATACGCACAGGCTCCCATGTATCCTCCTTGATGACCCTAGGGTTTTTGGAACCAATCACCTTCTCTGTTGTTATTACGGGAAAGGCAGGTAGAGCTGTAGGTAGAGCTTTGTGGAAATTGTCCCGGAGAGACTTACCCACAGGTGTAGTTAAAATTTGCCTTTCTACCCTTTGCTCTTCCTCATCAGAATTTAGAAATTCCTCAATCTTTTCAATTCTATTCACCATTGCCTTCTGCAATGTCTGAATCTCCTGTCCAGAATTATGTTCCAAAGCCTTCATTGAGAATTCTAAAGTATGAAGTTTGTCCGTTAGAGATAACATCTCATCTTTGGACATAATTTTTATGGCATAAACCGTGCCTTCTTGTATTGACAATCTTTCCGTCAATCTGTCATAAGCTTTAGACAAAATCCGATTGTCACATTCAGCAGTTTTGATTCTCTCAGTTAATGTTTCATTTCCTACAGAAAGGGACTGAATCTTATGGTCCAGATCCGCTGTTCCCTCTTCCATAGTAATGAATTTCTCCTTAACATCAGCCTGAAGAACTTCAACCTGATTCTTGAGAAGATTGTTATCAGCCTGGAGAACTTCAAACTGATTCTCGAAAAGATTGTTATCAGCCTGGAGAACTTCAACTCGATTCTTGAGAAGATTGTTATCAGCCTGGAGAACTTCAAACTGATTCTTGAGAAGATTGTTATCATTCTCAATTGTTTTTAAGCGTTCAATCTCTACCTTAAGAATCCTGGATTCGTCTCGTAAAGACTTTATCATATTTCTATTATCAAACCATTTGGTGCCAATGAAAACTACGAATCCCAGAAGGATCCATATATGTGGGGTGATAGACACCTCTTGTAAAATCTCCCACATGGTACAATTAAAAAAATCATTAAATTCTTGAACAGTAATGTGTTCAGACATTTTATTTATAAAAGAAAAAAAATTTTTTTACCTGCAGTGATCGGTTCCTTCCAGTGGTGGTCTCTGTGTTTTTGGAGCCTGTCCTAGAACTAGCTCTTGTAGACCAGGCTGGCCTTGAACTCACAGAGATCCGCCTGTCTCTGCCTCCCAAGTGCTGGGATTGAAGGCGTGCACTACCAAGGCCTGGCAGGCCTCAAACTCACAGAGATCTGCCTGCCTCTGCTTCCCAAGTGCTGGGATTAAAGGCGTGCTCTACCACTGCCTGGCCGGCCTCAAACTTGTGATCCTCCTGCCTCTGCCTCCTTCAGCAAATCCTACCGGAGTGGGCCACCACAACCGGCCAAGTCACTTTGTAACAGACCAAATCTGACGCTGTGGCAGCTTTTGTTGCAAAACCGCAAGTACTTGAGCTTCTGCTAATTCAGGCAGTGGGGTTCCGCTGCAAAACTTAGCCAAGGCAGGCAGAATGGGCCTGTGTCGCCGAGTGTGTCTCGGACTCAGCACTGGGGCCGGAGTCACGAACTGAAAAACAGCACCGGGGAGGATGCTGTGTTAGCTAGCGGGCTACCCGCTTGAGTCGGGGGCAAAATAGCCCGACGTTGGACGCCAAAATGTAACGGCGTAAATGAATGCAGACAGAGTGTAAAAAAATATATATATAGCTTTAATGTAGAAATAGACTTACAGAACCACCGTTCCCGCGGAGACCAGGAAAGCAGAAGCAAGCGCTCGGAGCTTGCTCACCAAATTTATAGGCAGACATTAGCCCGAGGCGAACACACCCCCTAAGGGGCGGGACTTATCCCTACAAGGGTGGGCACCTCACAAGATTCTGAGCCCACTCCCAGTAACTGTGTTGCCTTTCCTCTTCTGTCACTACATTTTATAGTAATTGAGCATCACATTTTGTCTTTGGGACTCAGTGTCAAGAAGGTAATACATATTGCCTCTGGTGCAGTTTGATGATGGTAATTAATGAAGAGTTAGGTAGCTAGAATAATTAATAATAACTACCGAGATTATCCATTATAATGAGATTTGGTGATGTTTTAGCCTCTACTGGTATTAGTTTAGGGGCTCAAGAATACACCCAATTTTATTTTCCTTTGGTAATATGATTTTAACTAGTGAAAGTGGCTGGAAGGGAGCTTGCCCACAAATATCTTTTTTCCTCATAAGACAGAGGAAGACAGCATGGGGGCCCAAAGAGAAGGGACAGGTAGAAAAAGAGAAGTAAGGAAATATCTGAAATATAGGAGAACCCCAAATATGCTTATTCTCTTTCACACACAGGCCCTAGTGAGGGGAAACGGCCATGGATTCCCATGGGGATGAAAACTTCTTTCTTAGGATGGAGGGAGGGAGCCTTGTTCTTTCTCTATCTACCCCACTCCCATGGTCTAGACTGAAACACCCTCCCTATTCCCATCCATCTTCACTTCCATATGTCTCCAAAGTTCAAGTACATGCTAGGGGTGCCAGAGAGATCACTAACACAGTGATTAAAACTGCTGAAGTTTGGGCTGGAGAAATGGCTGAATGGTTGAGAGCAGAGGACCCGAGCCCAGTTCCTAGCACCCACATCAGTGGTCCTCAGCCACTTTCTAACTCCAGCTCTGGAGCATCCGATGCTCTCACATACATGCCTACACCCCATAGATACACAAATATACAGAATTTAAAAGACATTTTGAAAAATCAAAAGGTCAAGTGAAGGTGAGGTCAATGTCTGTCTCCATCATTTGGTAGCTGGCTACCTAGGGCAAATTATTAAATCATCTGGACCTCTGTTTCTTCATCTGGCTGGAAGTGGGGATAGGAGCACTGTAAGCAGGGGCGATGTTTGAAGGGAGTCTTTCAAAGAGGTCAGCTCTGCCCCTGGAACTTGCCATTCATTCTAGAGAGTGTGAGTTCACAGTCATTTCTCCAGACCATGGGGTTGGCTGGGATTCAGAACTTTGCATTTTTCATATTTTAGCAAGACAATATTAAGCATTTACCACAGAATGGAGGAAATCCCAGCAGTGCCTGGGACAGCATCTCATGATCAAACACATTCACATTTCTACAGTAAAAGGTTCAGACAGTCTCATTAACTGGGCTGGATGCAGACTTAAATAGCCTTCCATCAAATCAAGCTAGATTTAGCCTTCAAAGGAGTTTGGGGCCAAACTCAGGTTTGGGGGTTTGGGGGACGTCATGCTTCAGGTGGGCAAATGGCTTTATTAGAAGGCTGTGGGCCTCCTGACTATGAGCAGTAGAAGAGGGAATGGAATGGGTAGGTAACAGAAGGCCTCGGGATGGGGATGGATGAAAACCTGGCCACCGGGCAGAGGCTGGGGAAAAAGAAGGCTAACTGTTCTTGCATTTCTAGCCGCATCGTTTTGCTCCCCAGAGACCTAGAAAATATTCATTCCCAGACTCCCTCTATCCGTCAACGAAGAGCTGAATAAATGGAAGCGAGGCAATGAATAAATAAACAAACAGGGCTGGGAGAGGGGAGCAGCTGGGCTCTGCACCCAAACAGAGAGGCAGTTGCCCCTTTCCACCGAGCGATCCCGAAGGTGTGTGGAGAGACTCCTGGGGTTGCCTCAGCAGGAGGTGATGGACAGGGTGGGGTAGAAGAGGGTGGGGTTCAGCTGATCACCCACCAAAGGCAACTGCCCCAGGATGGCCATTTGGTCCTTTGGCCCAGCAGTTGTAAAAGTCCCAGAAACCAAATACCTATGCTATACTGGGATTGTCCCCAAGTCTCTGATAGTGAGTGGAGGTGCTGTGAGTGTGTGTGTGTGTGTGTGTGTGTGTGTGTGTGTGAGTGTGTGTGTGTGCGTGCGTGTGTGTGTGTGTGTGTGTGCATGCACGTGTGTGTGTGTGTACCCACGCTATTGTTTTCTCTGAACCCAAAGGAAGCTGAACTGGGGTAAAGGGAGGAGCGTGTCCTCCTCCCCATGTCTCTTCTTATTTTGCATTTCTCATTACATCCTCATGTCACGGGGCTGCTGCCTGATTTATAATTTATTGGTTTAGTGTCTCGAGGCAGGGAAAGGATGCTACGCTATATTTTTCAGGGACACTCAATTCAACTTTGAGTGAAGCAGCCAGGGCCACAGCTGTGAGGGGCACAGAAGAAAGATGTGTGTGAGGAGGAGGTCAGAGAGCCCCACGTGACCAGGATGTCCCCCACTAAAGGCCATCTACCATCACAGACACTAGCCTGAGAGGGGAGTTTGTCTAGGCGGAAGTTTTTTAATTGCATTCTGGAGATCTAATCCCAATCAGGCATGTAAACATGCCGCTACAGTTCCGGGCTCTGGGCAGCTTGGACTTAGTGGAGTCTTGCTTTGCTGGGTTTCCCATGGCAGGCCCTGAGACTGGGATTCACACGGAAGTCATTTTATTAAGTTCTGCCAGGAAACATCAAGTGGGCATGGTATTCATTTTCCAAGGCTGCCTGTCAACAAACGTGTTGTCTCAGAGCAGGCCTAGCAGTCTGAGATCAAGGAGTCAGCAAGCTTGGTTTCCTTCTGGGAGCCCCAAGCAGCGATCGCTCACTGTCCCTAGCTCCTGGGAGCTCTCTGGCCATCTTTGATGGTCTCTTGTGTCACCTTCTTCCTGAATGTTTGTGTCCAAATTATTCCTTTTACAAGACCACCCGTCCTATTGAATTACGGCCCACCCAAATAGAATTAACTTAACTATGTCTTTAAAGACCTCAATGCCAAATAGAGTCCCAGTTTGTGGTACTGAGGGTTAGAATTTTATTCTGTGACTTTAGGATGTACACAATCTACTCTCTGAACAGCAAGTGGGGAATTTATATAAGACTGGGGAGGAGACAGTGACCATTGAATACAATGTCAACTAAAGGACCACACAGGAGACCTTGAGTTCAATTCCACAAGAGATTTCAGGAATCAGAGGACAGGATTCATCTACAAACATGTCCCAAGAAGGGGAGAAGGAAGCTGAAGTGTTAGTGAAAAGAAACCACCCCTCAATCCTCAGGGACTCGCAGCCGTCTCGCAATACCGGTGACAAAGGTGCCGCCTGTTGGCGATGAAATCAGAAGGAAAGGCTCTTGAAGGGGTGTGCGAAGGCACCAAATCCTGTTTCTGCCCAGAGGGCACCCACTGCCTCTTGTGAATTACCCGTCATACATGACTGACACATGCGTGTTCCAGAGCCCAGAGGGGAGATGACAAATGAGAGGGGCGAAAGCTCTAACTGCCAGAAAAGCCTAGAGTGATATTCTTATGAAAAGCCAGGGTTCTGCTGTCATTTGAAGTTTTGTGCGGGTTTATCAGTGGGAGATTTGAGGGAGGAGGAGGAGGAACAGGAGGAGGTGGACAATACACTGGTGCTAGATTTGAGGGAGGAGGAGGAGGAGGAGGAGGAGGACGATACACTGGTGGTAGATTTGAGGGAGGAGGAGGAGGAGGAGGTGGAGGTGGACGATACACTGGTGCTAGATTTGAGGGAGGAGGAGGAGGAGGTGGACGATACACTGGTGGTAGATTTGAGGGAGGAGGAGGAGGAGGACAATACACTGGTGGTAGATTTGAGGGAGGAGGAGGAGGAGGAGGATGATACACTGGTGGTAGATTTGAGGGAGGAGGAGGAGGAGGAGGAGGAGGATGATACACTGGTGCTAGATTTGAGGGAGGAGGAGGAGGAGGTGGACGATACACTGGTGGTAGATTTGAGGGAGGAGGAGGAGGAGGAGGACGATACACTGGTGGTAGATTTGAGGGAGGAGGAGGAGGAGGAGGATGATACACTGGTGCTAGATTTGAGGGAGGAGGAGGAGGAGGAGGTGGACGATACACTGGTGGTAGATTTGAGGGAGGAGGAGGAGGAGGAGGAGGAGGACGATACACTGGTGGTAGATTTGAGGGAGGAGGAGGAGGAGGAGGATGATACACTGGTGGTAGATTTGAGGGAGGAGGAGGAGGAGGACGATACACTGGTGCTAGATTTGAGGGAGGAGGAGGAGGAGGTGGACGATACACTGGTGGTATATTTGAGGGAGGAGGAGGAGGAGGAAGAGGAGGAGGAGGAGGATACACTGGTGCTAGATTTGAGGGAGGAGGAGGTGGACGATACACTGGTGGTAGCCTTTTGAGTGTGAAAGGAAAATACACTTTGGGGAAAGTGGTAATGATCGACTCTCGGGGTTAGAATCATGGTCTTTGAATAACATAGCAGGGTTTCGATTCAATAGTAATCCGATTTGGGTGGCAAACCAATAATAAATTCTCCAGCAAACTAAAAAATTCTGTAGGGTAATGGAAAGCATTCGAACCCCATGGTTTTCATTGAATTAAATATGAAAATGTATCATACAATCGATATTGCAATATTTGATTCAATCAGCATTTCGGAATGGGAACCGTTTTCTCCCATTTGTTTTTATACTGTCTCAAAATATTTCAATTTGCTTCAGAATTTATTATTGACAAACCTCCCTAACAGCCATTGAGGGTTGGGAAAAGGAGCTCGTCAGAGGATTGGCAGCTGAGAGGTGCTGGACCCGGGGCCCTAGCCAGGGGCTGGGGAACACTTAGGTGACATTCTGGAAAGGGGCTGATTGTGCATAGCAAGTGAGGGGAGGCAAAGACTTGGTCACCTGGAGAGGACATGAGGTGAATGATTTTGGTGCTCTTTAGAATGGAAGTATGTCTCAGCACCGAGGGTCTGTACTGACAAGCAGCCAAAGGTAGTACTCCTGTCTCCTCTCTGCTCCGACACAGGTCCCCAAAATAAAAGAGCATGCGTCTTCACTCCAAGCATTTGTCTTTGAAGCCCAGCAGTGGGTGGCCAGGGGATCACCCAAACAGTAAAGTGCTTGCTTTGCCAACATGAGAACCTGAGTTCAAGTCCCAGAACTCACTTAAAAAAAAACCCAAGCATGGTGGCATGCTTACAGTCTCAGCACCCTGGGAGGCAGAGACAAGTAGATCTCCTGGGCCTCACTGGCTAGTAATATTAGGCTACTTGGCAAGCCCCAGGACAATGAGAGACTCTGTCTCAAAAAAAAAAATCTCTCTTGAGGAACAAAAGCCAAGGCTGACTCTTAGCCTCCTCACACGTGTACAACTTGGAGCTGCATCATTTGGGGGTCTTCAATTAATTAGCAACACGGCCGTGGGTAAGGAACTTAATTGTGCTGTGTCTCCCTTTGTGGAATAGTAGTGAGTCCCTCCCTTCCTAGTTGAACTGTTGTGATTAGTAAATGGACACGTATTGGACTGACGGGCATAGCAAGTTCCGGGCCCATCAGTCACTGGCGAGTCGGAGTTGTTAGCTATGCATTACTGTGCAGATAACTTTTGCTCTAAACTCTAATGTCAGAAAGCAATGACAATGCTACTCAGTGTTTCCAGGCCCAGGGGATCTGGTGCCAGGCAGAGGTTCATCTTTGAAGTGACTCGTCATGAGTGGTCCCCAGTTGTGGGTTGGCTGCTGGCAATAGTAGTGACAAGGCCATGCGTTTCTCAGAGCCAAAGAAACTGAAGTTAGAGTGGGACATCTAGAATATAAAATAAAACTAAACCTCGGAAGACACATATGGGTCATTCACATCTTGATTTGGATCACATTTGCTAACAATGGTTCACCCTGCCAGGCAGTGGTGACACACACCTTTAATCCCAGCACTCAGGAGGCAGAGGCAGACGGATCTCTGTGAGTTCGAGGCCAGCCTGGTCTACAAGAGCTAGTTCCAGGATAGCCAGAGCTGTTACACAGAGAAACCCCCTCTCGAAAACAAACAAACAATATTTCACCCTGTCTAGAGCAGAGCCCAAGCTCCAGGGAGTAGAGGAAGTTTCACCTCCTCCTTCATGAATCGCCTTTTGGAGAATATGGATTCAAAGTGGGGAGAACCTGGGCCTACTTTTGCAATCATCCACAGTAGTTATTATTAGCCACAGTCCTTCTTTCTCTTATCCCATCTCGGGTAAAGCTGTTGACACGAAACAGCTTTTTTTCCAATTTGATGCTCCCTGGGGGCCTGGATAGATTCACAGCTTTTGCACCCAGCCAGGCAGAAGGTGTGTAAAACATGCTCTCAGAATGAGTTATCTAATTCCATAATTTTATAAAAAGGAAACTTTTAGAAACACGCCCATAGTGATGAGTTATAGCATCTAAACAGCACGTCTCGCAGGAGTATTTGCGTGTCTAAACTAACGGCAAGAAAGGGATCTGGTTGACACAGTCTGTGTAGAGTTCTAATCATCATTGAGAGCTGGACATTTTAAAGAAGACTCTGCCATGCCCGTATTCCTCCAATCACATTCAGCCAATGTTCAACGTCACTTACAAGAATGGCCGCCATGTCTATGGCTCATGGTGAAAGGCAGTAGCTGCCAGCACTTACTCCATTTGACAGGTCTTTATCAGTCGCCGCTCAGGTTCGGGACTCAGCACCCATTAGCTTTAAGCTTTCTTGGCATGAAGGAGCAAGAGTCAGCCAGAGTTCGCTGGGATGGAGGAAACTGATGCCATCAAAGTGAATTTGTAATCTCCCCAAACAATGTTCCTTGAGAACCCATTACGTTTCAGCAACTGTTTTGGACACTAGAGAAATCGCAGCCATCAAGACAGGCAAAGTCTCTGGTTTCATGGAGAACTTGTTCTCATAATGTCAGCTCCAAAGAGAAGGGAGCCTGAGAAAAGAGAGGAGGAGCTGCCTCTAGAGGAGAGGTGGTCACAGTCCTGAGCTCTGGGCTAGGTGTGTGGAGCTGGATCATCTCAGCATCTCACAGCTCTGAGAGCTTGAACAGCCATGATATGATGTCTAGAAGACAGAGAGAAACACTCTGTGGATGCACAGAAGACAAGGGCGCCGTGCCCAGGACTTTGGCAGCTAGAACTGTCATGCCACCACCAAGATCGTGTCTGTAAGATTTTGCTACTGAATCAAGCATCTCAAAACCTTGTGGCACATAACAGCTGGCATTTGTTTCAAGAGTTGCTATGGAGCTTACTGTCTGAGCTAGTTGGCTTGGGCAGCTCTTGTTGTTGGTCTTTCCTGGGCTTATTTGCTCATCTGAGTGTGGACTGGGCACAGTCTGGCCACTGGGTTTTGCTCTGATGTGTCTCTATGGCACAGGCATCAGACAGTGAAGGCCACAACATAAGCCCACTTCAAGCCTTCTGCTTGTGTCCCACCCGCTAGCATCCCAGTGACCAAAGCGAGTCATATAGCCAAGCCCTAATGAGTGGAGCAAGTCAGTTGGCTCCAAGTTTTTCCAACTTACAAGGCAAAGGGCAGTGATTCAGGGAGGGCTGGCCAACTGGGAGATCATCTGCCACACAGAAGTAGGTATCCCCATCACAATCATTTTCTGGATAAGAGTCAGTGTAGCTGGATGTACAACCCCAGCTAGTTCAGCTGGATGGGGATGGCTCCGGAGCTTGACCTCATGCCATCTGGTCCTGCCCACTCCTCCTTAGCAGTTCACTTCCTAACTCTGCCTTAATCCAAAGATAAATCTCAGAGGATGGGATATATGGACTGTCACCTCAGGAAATCCTCCATAAATATTGCTTTTTTTTCCCCCAAAGCCCTTGGCAGGCGGTAAGCCACAGTGCATTCAAGGTTAGCCTCCTAGCCGGTCGGCAGAGTTCACAGAGTAAGTGTTACCACTTGGACCTGGAGCCGTGTGCTTTAACAATTAGCCATGCACATGGGGTTTTCCATTTGGGGAAGCTCACTAGCTGGTGAGGACAAGGCTGGATTAGAAGATCTCTTTCTTCCCATTGTGGCTACACCATCAGCCAAGGTAAAGTTTTTCTCAGGAAACTCTGTGGCCTTTTTGGAAGCAGAAAGGAAAATGCAATCCCTGAGTTCCTCCCATAGAGCAGTACAATGTTCAGTATAGCGTGAGCTTTTGTTGTTGCTAACTTATAGCCACCATCCCCAACCCCGTGCGTGTGCTCATGATGTGTGTATGTGGGTGCACAAGTGGTATGGCCAGAGTGTAGAGGTTGGAGGACAACTCTGTGAAGCCAGGTTTCTTTTTCCACTGTAAAATGGGTTCTGGGGATTGAACTCGGCTTGTCAGGCTTCATGGCAAGCGCCTTTCCTCACTGAGCCCTCTCCTCGGCCCTATCTTAAGTTTTCATTAGGGCCACAGATCCGTGGAGAACAGATGAAAATTCAAGGTGATCCATTCAGGACAATGTACATATCGCCCAGAATTCCCTTCTGAACCAGAGGTTTTGGCGGCACATGTGTGACGCAGTCCCACAGCTGTGACCGGCTGGGGCAGTCATCATTTGAAGCTGTCAGTCTTCAGTGCTGCTGCCCATTGTGGCCCTGCAAACTTCAGTAAAGAGCTCACAGTGAGCTGGAGCAGGGGCTCGAGGGTAAGCACGGGGACCACAGTTCCATCTCCAGAACCCGGGAGAAAAAGCCAGTAATGGTGACATGCCCTTGCAATCCCAACCAGAACACCCTAATCAGAGAAGCCCACGGCACTGAGAAATCCTGGCTCAGGAAATGAAGTGAAGACGAAGGATGTGGCTCAGTAAGTAAAATGCCTTCCTTGCAACCATGAAGCACTGGGTTCAGATCCTCACCACCCACAGAAAAAGCCAGGCATTTACTGTAGTCCTGGAACTGGGAAGATAGACTCGGTCGAACCCCTGGACTTCATTGTCTGGACACCCTGACTTTATCAGTCAGTAAGCCCCTGGTTCAATAAGAGACCCTGTCTCAACACATAAGGTGGTGGCTGGGTAGCTGACTCAGCAGTTAAGAGCACTTGCTGCTGTTGCAGAAGATCTGGGTTCGATTCCCAGGACTTACACAGCAGCTCACAATCATCTGTAGGTCCAGTTCCAGAGTCTCTGACACTCTTGCAGCCTCTGCAGATAACAGGCATGCACATGGTACACATACACACACACATATACACAGTCAAACACACATACACATAAAAGTAAAAGTGGGAGCTAAAGAGATGGCTCAAAGGCCAAAACACTTACTGCTCTTCTAGTTTGGCTTCCGGGTCCCAGATCAATAGCTCACAACTGTCTGTAACCCCAACTTCAGGGGACGCTATGCTTCTTCTAACCTCCAAGGTACACCCAAACTCACACAGGTTTATATACATATGCATACAAATAAATATAAACAAACACATTTTAAAAAATAATAATGATGAATAAGCCTTTTAAGGGCAGGGAGACTGGTAAGATAGCTCAAAGGGTAAAGAAGGCACCTGCTACCAAGCCTGAAGACCTGAGTTCAATCCCCTGGACCCACATAATGAAAGAAAAAAAAATTCTGGCAACTGTTCTCTGACCTCTTCTCACACACTGTGGCACACACACACACAGAGGGGGAGGACAAAAGTAAAATCTGTCTTCAAAACTAAGATAAGAGAGCAAGCAAGGAATACACCTGGCCTTGAACCCTGGCCTCTGCACGTGCACAAACACATAACGCATACACACACTCAAAAGCAAACTAAGAAGGATGACACCTGAGAAACCATTCCTGAGGTTGGCCTCTGGCTTCCACACGTACGTCCACACATATACACATGAATATGCTTACATACAAACATATCAACCCACACACACACCATCATACATTATTCAACCTTGAACCACAGGACTTCCTGGCATACCTTTCAAGGGTAACTTGGAGCAACATCAACTCTTGGCTAAAGGCAATGTTAATAGGGTGTTCCTCCTTGAAGAAGACTTTGCCCCCCTACTATGGTCTTCTGCCACCTACTGTACACATATAACCCAGACGTCTGCAAATCCCCCCAACTCCCATCCACAGACAGCAAAAAAAAAGTGCACCAGCTATGGTGGTGACATCAGTTTCCCCAGGAGGTCAGATATACAGAAAGTTGAATTTCTGGCCTGAGTCTAGTTGGAAAGGTTATAAGGCTTTTCTGCACCAAGAGGCTATAGGGTCAGTTACAGCTAAGGCAAGGAAGCTTGGGCCAGGTACATAAAATACTACCATCTAAGTTCCTCTCCTCTCTTCTCCAGTCCTGTCCCTGTCCTCTCTCCTCTCTTCTTCCCCTCCACCAACTGTCTTCCCACTTTCCCACTCTGGCACTCTAGGCCTTACTTCTCTTTCCATGTTGGCTCCGTCTTCCAGTGCCCCAAACAGCTCTTTCATTTGCCGTGAAAAGAAGAGCTCCCTCTCCCTCTCCACAGGCTTGTGTCCCCTTTAAAGCAAGCATGCCAGAGCTGAGGCCCATTCAAGGTTAGACTCCTAGGCAAGCAAAGTGAGTGTTCCCGTTTTGACATGGATTCACATGAGTTAGCAATTCGCCATGCACACAGAGTTTTGATAGTTGGGGAAGTTCATGAGCCAGGAATGGCCATGTCTGTGCCACATGGCCACCTCCCCCAGACCACAGAAGCTGGTGAAGGAGGGCTTTTGCATTTGCAAAACAGATGGGGATACCAGCCTGTCATTGCCACTATTGAAGACTGCCATGCTGACTGCCGAGACGGAAGGCTGTAGGGCACGGCTTCTCATGCTGTGCTCCTTTAGAGCTTTAGCGTTGCTTCAGAATCATGAAGAGGGCCACACACCCAGAATATAAATGCAAGATATTTATTTATACCAAGTTCCCAGGTTACAATGGTGATGTTCTAATTAACACTCATTTGTTTGTTTGTTTGTTGAGTCAAGGTGTCCTACTATAGCACTGACTATACTAGAACTCACTATATAGATCAGGCTGGCCTTGAACTCAGACATCCACCTGACTTTGTCTTCTGGGTACTGAGATTAAAGGCATGAGCCACCACACCTGACTGACTCAAGTGACATTTTAAGAACTATTCTAGAGTTAAGGAGATGGCTTAGTGGAGAAAAGTAGTTTTCATGCAAGCATAAGGACCTGAGTTCAAATCTCCAGAACCTACATAAAGCCAAGTGTGGAAGTACATGTCTGCACTTCTATGGCGAGATGGAAAGCAGAGACAGGAGAATCCCTGGACGCTCACGTGGCATAAAGAACCCTGACTAAGAGACGCTGTCTAAGATGAGGTGGAAAGCAAGGACCTACACCTGACATGGTCTGCTAACCTTCAAATATGTACTATGGCCTATACACACTTACACTGAAACACATACACAAATTCTCTCACACATATTATATATGCATATGTGCAAAAGATGATTGAAAAATGAGTGGGTTCCAAATTGCCTAGTGCCCCTTCTAATGCTACCCATAGAGACAGTGCCCTCTGCTATCACCCTTGCACTAGGATGAATGCTGTCCCTGAGAATTTTGTGCATATGTGGGTTAGTTTCAGGAGGGCTCAAAGATAATAATACAGCCCAGTTCTAGCATTTCTATGTGACCACAAAGCCTCAAATTCATCCACCAACCTTGACCGCAGCTTCATTTTCTTCTTTTGCTGCTTTTGCCTTTCCTTGTGTGTGTGTGTGTGTGTGTGTGTGTGTGTGTGTGTGTGTGTGTGAATGTATAAGGTTGAAAGTGATAGAAACCAATTTGAGAGTTTATGGTAAAAAGACGCTAGAATGTCCTATGAAAGAAAGTGTTAAGTCAAGGTTGAGCTGGGACCGAGAGCTGCTTGAGCCTCTCCCCAACCTTGGCTGCACTCTCAGGTTTTCCTCACTGCTCCACTGTCTCTACAGAGAAGAAAAGATGGTCAGCAGGGCTCCTGAACATTACCTAGTAAAACCTCTGGCACCTGGCTTAGCGCTCGCCCCTCTCAGGTTTAAACTCTTTAATAGGACCGTGGAAATGGCTCAGTGGTTAAAGCAATAACACTGGAGTTCAGATTCCCAGAACCCAGAAATACTGAGTGGGTGTTGCGCTCACCTGTAACCCCAGCCTACAAAGTCAGAGGTGGGGAAATCTGTGCAGCACATGGGTAGCAAGAGATCTTCTACAGCGAATTAGGTAGATTGCGATCAAGGAAGATTCCTGGCATCAACCTTGGGCGTTTGCACTCATGAAAGCATGCACATAGCACACACACATATACACATAAAAATTCACACACGCACACACCAGCTCTGATTGAGGGAGGTATCTTAACCTTAGGTGTTAGAGCTGGTGGAGTGTTGTGCAAGGTGGCTGCGCTGCAGGAGATGCAGGGGCGGGTTTAGGAGATAGTACCCTCTACAGGTATGCTGCAAAATGGGTGTCCTAAGGTAGTCACTGTAGACTTCTCTCTTTTTCTGTTCTACTCAAGCCTTCAATACATTGGATGGGGGAGGGCCAACTCCTTTACTCAGTCTTATAATATAAATGCTAATCTCACCCAAAACCATCCCCACAGAAAACACTTAGAATCATGTTTGACCAAGTATTTAGGCACCCTGGAGCCAAGTAGGATCGACACATAAAGTGAACAATCACAAGTGTCTGGTTTAACTGGTACAAACTGTATTTTGTCACCTGGAAAGAGCTCAGAAAATGCTGACTGAATGAATAATTGGTGGTATTGTGAACGCCTTGTGAGGGGTGAGGAGGGGTCTTTGCCATTTAAAAGGGTCTGAGTTTTGTCTCTCTCTAAAATGGAGTGTGGGAAATAGTTCTGTCGCCTCATGGATTCTGACTTTAATGTGCTAGATCTCCTTAATGTCCTCAACAGAGCCCATTGGTAACTTGAAGCTTCTTGTCTCTTCAGAAGATTGAGTCAACATGGAGGTATAGATTGTTGCAACAGACACCAGGAGTTAGCCTCCTACTTAACTCCCAGTTCACAGGACGCTATCCAGACGCCCCCAGAAGATCGGCCCAAACCTCCCACCTACAAATCTAACAGGCAGGCTGCATCTTCTGTGACGGGTGCTGCCACATGGCAGGTTGACCATACTGTGGGGTGTCCCAGAAAATTTATCAAGCCCAAAGCAGGGACTCTATTCACAAGCCTGGCCCCTGCATTTGGCCAGAGCAGGAGGCGTGGCAGAAGGTATTTCTAAACATGCCTTGCCAAAGCGATATCTTCTCCGGTTGAGAACCTCATATATCAGAAGTCTCCACGTGGCGACATTTGAAGATATTCCCAATGCCAGAACCACAACAGAAGGGGGGTGTAGAGATTTCTCTGTTCAAAGCCCCAACTGATATTTGAAGTGTGTAGTGTTGAGTGTAACTGAAGATGACACCCTGGGGACAAGTAACTCTCAGGTTCCCGCTCTGAGCCTCAGTTGTCTCTCCTAGCAAGTCGAGTGGGACACAAATCTAATGTTGCTGTCATTTTTCAACGATCATGAATTTGGTTGCAAGCAGCATGTATCAAGAACCCATCTGTAAAATAATAGCGCCCAACCAAGGCTCCTGCCCTCTGGGACGTTTGAGAACTATAAGCTGCCTATATCATTGAGTGCCTCAGGAAGCTTGCCAAGGGCAGGGGCCACTTCTGTAACATGAGGGGCAGCAAGGAGTCTCAAGAACCCTGATCCACGTGCTCACGGACTTGAGTTCAGAGGGGTATTTGCTACCATTCTGTGTATTTACCCTCCCTGATGGATTCAGTCATGCACCCAGCGGCCTGTAGCTTTAGAAAGCAATGGTTGATTCTCTGAGACAGTAGGCACACAATGAATTGGGTGTGTATCACTGGAGAACCCCAAGCACTTTGTGAAGGCCAACAAGCACAGCAAGCAGAACCAGATTAAAATTAGTGAGGCAAAAGGGGGGAGATCAAACCCTAAAATGGTTTGGGGAAAAAGTGTAATTACAGAAGAACACAAGGAATGCTTGTCCCAGGTGTTGAGGCAGACACTTAACAGAGCCCAGGCATGGTAGGAGCACAGGAAGCATCCTCTTCTAGGTGTTGATTTGAGGAGAGGTGAGACTCCAGTGAAGTACAAACCAGAGGCTCCTGAATCCCAGGCTCAGAACTGAAATTTCCCAGCTCTGCAAATTCCCGGACCTGCAATGCACTTGCATTGGCTCCGCCAATAATTGTTAAATGAGCATATGCCAGGCACCACTCAGGGAATGGTATTCAATGAGGACAGGCTGGCACTACACAATAAAAGCTGGTGCATGAAGGAAAATAAAACAGGGTTGAGAGAAGGGGTGAAGGGGAGAGCTGCTATTGTACACATGACTTAACCTTTGTAAGTCTTCACTTCCCTGTCTGGGCAATGGGTCATGCGCTCCACTCCATTGGGTACACTTGCTAGTTATGTGAAGTCGCCAATATCTGAGAGTCCCTAAAAGAACACAGTGCATACACCCTTCCCACGTCACCTGCTAATGCTTTCTCATGTCACAATGGCCAATATTTAAAAAAAAAAAATCTCTTCCTCGTGATATTTTTCTGGTCTGTGTCTACAATTGGGACATAATCTTGACATTGGAAGGATCTAAACAGTTTTATTATCTATTCCTAAGCACCTTTGGGCACAGGTAATAACAAAGACACATGAACTACACTGACAGAAATTCAAACTAAGATTTTGCCCCTATCAGTTGATAGGCCTTGAGCATTGGCCCCACTGCTGTTAAACCGGAAATGACAGTGAATGCGATGGAGGGCTAGGGAGACGGTGACTTCAGTTCCACACAGAACAACGCTGAGCTCACCTGGCTTGCAGTGGGTACTGGGCCGGATATGGTCCTTCTCTTTTCCTACAGACATTGCATTATTTCTTTTTCTTGCTCTTGTGGCCAACTCTCTGACAAGAAGCAGCTTTAGACAGGAAAGGTTTGCTCTGGCTCACAGTCTCAAGTCTATGATGGTCAAGAAGTCATGGGAGCGTGAGGCAGCTGATCGTATTACAGCCAGGAAACAGAGCAGCCAGAAAACAGGGCAAGGCTCTGAAAGCTCAGACCTGACCCCAGGGCCCACTTCCTCTGGCAAGGCTCCACCTCCTAAAGACTCAACAACTTTCCAAACTGACACCACCAACTGGAGTCCAAGTGTTCAAACTTACATGAGCCAGTGGGGGACATTTCACATTCAAAACACAGAAAAGAACAAAGACAAAAACTGTCCCTTTTCCGAAGCTGGCCAGGGGCAGCATCAGCATCTGAGTTAGAATGTGACACCCAGTTATGTCCCAACTGCTATCCATTGGGTGTTGCAAAGCAGGGGGGAAATGAGGAGATATTGACAAGGCACCCTGCAATTAAGGATGGTAGAGAACCATTGGTACTCTCAGGGGTAAGTTGAAAGACTGTGAGGCTCAAAGAATGGTCGGCCCTCCTAGGGGGTGTCCAGTAGGAGGGGGAGTGAGGGAAAGATGCTGCTTTCTTCTTAGAAAGTTGCCCAGCAGAAAGAGAGCAAAGAAAACAAAATAACTTGACCTCTCATTTACTCGCCTCTCATCTGGTATTCACAACAAACAAATCCAAGGAAAGCCCACCCATTCGCTGAAACCAACTGAGAGGCAGCCCATTTTTTGACTAAAGTCATCTGAGAGTCAGGCATCTTATTACCAGAAACCAACTGAAAAGGCACCCTCCCACTGGCAAAAAACAAATAGAATGTCGTCCCTCCTGTTGACAGGAGCCAACTGTAAGTCAGCCCTAACATTGACCAAGGTCAAGGACGCCAGTGTGGCAGTCCATAGAACTTGGTCTCTGGAGACCAGAACATGAGCTAACATGGCCACAAGTGAATCTTAGGGGACAAGCAAGACAGAAGCAGCCTTTGACTATACAGCGACACTGCCGCTGAAGACACGCTGGGCCTCTACTGCTCCTTTACTTTCTGCTGGCCTCAAATTTGTGGGCTCAAGCAGTCCTCCTGAGCCTCACAATTGGGACTGTACCAGTCTTGTACCACCATGCCCAGCTAACTACTCCTTCACAACAATGGTTCTTATACTTGATCGAAGCCTGGAACTTGCTGAAGAGCTTAATACATATGGATCGCCCAGCAACATACACATAATGGCTCCTTGTATGAATCCAGTTGGGTCCTAAGAGTGTATGTTTCTAACTAGCTTCGAAATAGTGCTGCTGTAGGCTGTTGGTCTGTGCATTTAGTGGGAATCAGCTTGGCACGAGCTTCCTGGACAGCCACACCCTCTTTCTTCCTCCCGTTTAACCAGGTCCATGACACCCACAGGGTGGGTGTGCCACCAGCAGCCCTCTGACTCCCCCGGGGAAGCTCCCATTCTCCAGCAGCCACAGGCTCGTGAAGCTGTCAAGCTCACTGGCCACCCATCATCTTCACAACTCGCCTTTGCAACCCTACTCTTGTTCTCCCCTGGCTTTATCCTCTGCCTGACCTTAGGAAGGCTCCAGGTAAGCCGCCTGGCTGTTTCTGCAGATGCCAGCTGTACAGCCAGACACACATACACACAAGCTTCCTGATTAGCCACACCTAGATGCCTGGCCTGTTTCCTAGGGAGAAATGAGTCAACCACTTGTCCTGGGACCCTCAACATTCTGTTCTCCGGCCAGCGATCACAACTCCCGGTCAAGCGACATTGACTCCGCAGTAGGCACTGGCATTCAGAGGTTTTCCCTGACATCCTTGTTTTAGAGAAAATGAACATGGAACAATGCTGAGTTCCCAGAAGACTCAGGTCAGCCAACCCCCCCGCCCCAGGTCTTGAAGAGAGCAGCTTGCATCTGTTCTTCTTTATCCCTGCCCGGCTTCACTCCGCTACGGCCTTTCCCTCACTGTTATTGGATTCTATTGATGAGATTAACAACGTGACCAAAAGCAACGAGGGGAGGAGAAGTCTTACAGCTTGTAGTCCACCACTCAGGAAAATCAGAGCAGGAATGCAAGGCGGGAACCTAAAGGCAGGAGCTGATACAGAGGCCATAGAGGAGAGCTAATTGCTGGCTTGCTCCTCATGACTTCCTCAGCCTGCTTTCTTATACCACGCAGTACCACAATCCCAGGAGGGGCACTAATCACAGTGGGCTGGCCCTCCTATATCAATCATCAATACAAAATAACTCTCTCACAGACATTCCCACAGGCCAAGCTGACAGAAATGTTTCTCAAGTCTCAGTCCAGACAACTTGTGTCAAGCCGAGGAAACAACTAACCAGGACAAGGGCTAAGTTTGAGTGGCAAAGGAAGGCAATCAGATTGAATGTACAGACAAGGGATGGCAGCTTGTGGGAGCTCTCCTTCCTCTACCAGCTTGGGATGGTCAAATATACACTGTTCTTGGGTAGAAGTTGACCATGGTGAGAATATCTGTGCCTGGAAGAACCTGGCAAATGCTGTAAGCCACAGAAATAGATGCTCCGTTTCCACGTCGCTAAACTGGGACGCTGTGTAGACACTCAACCTTTCATGCACTATGGATAGAGCTGTGTGCAGTAGCAGAATTGAGGCCATTCAGCAAGAAACAGAGCAAAAACTGCTGAAAGAAAAGGTAGGGTCAGTGTTGTGTGCGGCCCTACCAGCAGCTATGGCAGCCTGAACTCCAAATCACTCAGCAGCCGACAGAGTTGACTGCCTGGTAAGTTTAACAACCAATTAAAACCTGCTTAGCTTCTATATGTCCAGACCCAGAATCGCACATGCATACATCCACATCCACGCACACGCCACATAAACATGAACTGCAAATACATATACATAGCCATGATCAACACATTATACATCTAAAATATGTACCTAATATATATAAGCACCATACTCAACTTCTCTGTGCATAGATACATACACAGTCAGCAACACACATACATAAATATACATGTTTATATAGCCATACACTGGCACACCCAACTTGTATACACACAGATAAACACACACACACACACCTGACATGAGTCAGCTCCTAGTAAAACCCCTGTTCCTCCAACTGTGCATGAGCCATCTCTTTGGCCCAACTCCATCCTTGCTCAATAACCAATTGTTATTTTCTGCCCCTACCCCCACCCCAGAACTTGGACCACTGTTTCCACCCAACCTCCTACTACACACAGACATGTTTTCTTTTCCTAAGAGAGTTTAGGTTCCCATCTGTCATCTGAGGTCATTAATCCCGAGACAGAAGGCCAAAGAAGCCTACCCCACATAGCCAAGCCATTAACTAATTGCAAAAGGTGCTCGCATGTCTCATATTAATCCACCGAAGCGGGCCCACTGCTTGTGCCTTGCTTCCTGAGTTTTGCTGATAAAAATGACAAGCCACCTGCTACTGCCCTGGATGGCACTGCCATGATGGATGATCTGTGTCCTGAAGGGGGTGGGGGGTCAGCTAGGGGGACTCATGTGTCAGGCCAAAGAGAGAGTTGAGTGGCAGACAGAAAAACAAGTGGCCAGCTGCCAAGGTAATTGTTTCCCGTGCTGAGCAGGAGCCCAGACTTCCTGAGTCCCCAGATAACAGCTGCCAAGGCCTGGCTCGCCTCCCGAGATGACTGACTACTCCAGTATGACAGGGTGCCTGAGGATCAGGACAGGTAGGAAGGCCTGAAGGCCTCCCAGACCCCTTCCTTCTAGCAACTTGTTCTCCTCAAATATTGAGCTGCCAGCTACTTCGTCAGCAATTTCAAGGAGACAGTCTTGTCCATTGACAACCCCCGGACCACAGGCAAGGATTCCTCTGACAGAAGGCCACTGAACAAAGGTGGTCTGCAGAAATGTCCCTCCCCCTTCATGGGGGTTTCCGTGGCCACACTGGCCCTGTGCAGGAACTGTCTGATGACCTCTTTCTCCCTTAGGGATTGACCGCTAGTGTGTGTGTGTGCGCGCTCATGAAGTCACATTCTGGGGCTCTGCTTCCAGGATCGGAATAAATTGCCTGATTGACAAACCACCTCTGTAGTTCATGAGCACGGGGCCTGTGGGTCAGCTGCGACAACACTTGCAGTCAGCTGACCTAACCCATTTATCATATTCATACCGTATTCCACTTTCCATATGCAGACTTAGGGCCTCCTGGATATGCTATGCAAATTAGACATGATGGTTTGCAAATGAGTAGATGCCTGGCACCTTTTTCAAAATTACCATTAAGGATGCTGCCACCCTGGCACTGGGTAGGAGGAAGGGAGCTGGAAGTAAAAAGCTGGAAGTTCAAGTTGCCATCAAAATGCAGCTGGCTGGCACACTTCTATTCTCTCAGGTCTCCCAGTTCCCCAGAGACGTTTGTCCTTATACATAGCCCCTCCTTTGGTAGAGTGATGGGCACAGACATCGCTAGGGAGAAAACAAGGCTGGCCAATGAGTTCCGAGGCACTGAACCAGGCCAGTTGCAGAGTCAGCGGTGATGGTTGAAGAGCTGGCACCAGCAATCCCTATGCCTAGCCTCCAGAGGCCCAAAGCCCATGGTCTCGAACAAAGGACAGAGATTCGCCTATGGCTGTTTTTTCTTTCGTAGGAATGGAATAAGGTGATTGGCGGTGATTTCCCAGGGACTTCTCTCACGTAAGCAAGGGCTCATAGACTCCTCCATGGGACTGGGAGTGAAATGGCCCCAGAGACAGCCTTATATCATCAGACTTGAACTTGTCTGAAACAACACAGATTTTTCTCGATGACCATGCAACTTGCGGGTCCTCCTCTCACCTTCATTATCTCCTCAAACCCTTCTCCAGCAGATGAGTCTATTCAGAATTCTGGAAAGCTAGGACCAGCTCAGTCTCATGCCTTGATGTTCAGCGATCCGCAGGTTGGCAAGGTCAAAGCAAGAACACTGGACCCAGCTCTCCAGAGCTCCCAGCAGGACACGCTCACCGTCCTGTCCCAGGACACTAGCTGCACTATACCAGGACAGCCCATGAAGCCACTCGAGACGAAGTTACCTCTGGTGTGACCAGACCCAAAAGTGATTTCTACAGATCAACATCCAGCCATCCTGTCCACTCTGGCTCCTTCTGCTGTGGCCTCTGCTGTTTTCTGGGACAATGTTCTAGAAAGAAAGCTCACTTTAGTTGTAAGTTCTGGAAATGAATTTGAAGCCAGTATCTTACTTTTTTTAATCCACCGAAGGAAAGAGCACGTAATCCAGCTTTCCCGAAGGCAGAGCTGGAGAGTTCAGAAACGAATGTTGTAACCTCACTTGGCAATCAGGGAACGCCACCTCCTCCACTACCCCCAAGCAGCCTTGTTTACTGCTCTGTGTCTAAGACCGCAGAAGTGGCATCTCCAGGGCAGCCAACACTCTTTCGGTAGGAATTTCAAAAATGGCATTCAAAACACTTTACCAATAGTTAGACAATTGTGAGCTGGTCCCCAACATGCAAATCAGAGTGCCTGACATAGGGAACGAAAGCGTGGTGCCCCTGACAAATCGGGGAGCGTTCGCAGAAGCTTTCATAACATTAAGAACAAGATGCTGAAGAAAATAGTAGCAGAGTTAACCCCTCAACACCTGCTTTTCATTCCGAGCCCGTACAGTCCCTTGCTAGCCTTCCAGCTCCCTAGGCGCGCCCTCCCTTGAAAGTTGCCTGATGTGATTCATTGAGGCCAAGCTGCCATTGGTGACCAGGCAGTGTTTTTAATTACTGTGTTCTGTTCACGTCTACATGGCCACATCGTAATCCTTCCCTCAGATACATACAAATACGACTTCTTTGGGAGTTCCCTGTGATCCACACGAAGCCTGGAACCACTAATGAGAGCCAGGCCGGCCCCCAGCCAAGGGGGCTGCTGGTTGTCAAGTCAGGAAACATCCAGCCTCCGAACCTTATTAGCTGGCAGGCAGACCAAAGGAGCACGAAGGAGAGAGGCCACCTTGGCAACCTGAGGTGGAAGGTGGAGAGCGGAGAGGAGCTTGCATGCCATTAGAACATTTGCAAGCAACGCTTGATGGCACAAAGCCTGGGAAGCTGAGGCAGGGGGATGACTCTAGTTGGAAGCCAGCCTGCCTAACACAGCAATTCTCTGCTTCAGCCCATCCCTGCCAGGTTTGTGACTGCTAAGACACAGGCTGCTGCTGTGTTGGTGGGAGCAGGGGTGGTGGTTTATTTGGAGTTTTTGTCGACCTGGCTTTACCCCTCAGGAAAAGGACAGATGGACTGTGGGCCTTGGAGGCCTTCCTGCTTTGTGGAGCCAGTGTTTGGAGGCTGATGTCTGCCCTCAACATCATTCCCCACTTACCTTTGTACACCTCTGCAAGCCTCCATCCTCAGACCGGAGGGAACCTCCCCAACCCACCAAACCTTGGTCCCCACCTTCTGTGTCCCAAGCACTGGGTAAGCATCTGAGACAAAAGCTACAGTGGCCTTCCCTCACCCTAAAAGAAGATCTAGCAAAGCCAGCACATGTCATAGGGCAAAGATGAGCAGACATATACCACAAACGGTTCTTCTAAAGCCAGATACAGCGATGGATACCTATAATTCCAGCACCCCAGAAGCAGAGGCATGGGGATCACCACAGGTTCGAAGCCAGCCTTGTCTACACAGTGAGTTCTAAAGCAGTCAGGGCTACAGTGTGAGATCCTGTCTCAAATTCTTCTTTTTTGGGGTATGAATAAACCACATTTCAATCTCTGTTTGTCTTGATGAGAGGCTTGCCTTCACTGACCACAACGAGTAAGAAGCGATGAGAGAGTTAGAGTGACCATTGTCACCAGTGGTCCTCGGCTGCTGATGCTGCTTTGGAAGGTTGTGAAACCTTCAGCCATAGCATCTATAACTAGGCTGGCATAGGACACGGGATACGAGGCTTGAGGGTTATAGTCCACCTGTTTCCGGTCCCATTCTCTGCTTCCTGATTGGTTTCCACCACATCAACTCCTACACGCCTTCCTTGCTATGCTGCACTGAAACCATCAGTAGAAATAAATCTCTCCTCCCTCCATTTGCCTCTATCAGTTCTCCCCACCCTTGTCCCAGACAGCAGAGCTGGAGATGCAGGTTTCCTTTAAGAGCTTTTATTGACAGAAAGTACCGAAGGAAACAGGCAAAGGAGCAGGAGTGGCCACTGAAACACCGGAAGAATCTAAGTGAATTCGTGGCTTGACTTGAAGTTTAACATCTGATGCCCTTTGGAGATCTGGTTCCAACTCCAGGGAATAACCACTGGGAACTAGACCAACTGTGGTCAAATAACCAGGTGTTTACAGCCCTGAATCGATCCACTGACTGCGGACTGCCCTCGGGCAGTCCTCTTGGGTATTTGTGAAGAATGGCAACTGGTAGCCAACATTCCAGCTGCAAGTTGACCCTGCCATTCTGAAGACGGCAAACTGCAAAACCGATGTAACAGCATTTACAGTAGGTCCCCAAGTGGCTGGAGCATCAACAGCGAAGAATATTTGTGTGAAGACACAGACCCGGGACTTGTTTACTACTGTAGCAGAGAGTAACTAATCTTTTAAACCAGAAGTTATCCCTGGTGGGAGAACTCAGCAGGTAGCGGCAGCTGCCACCAAGCCTGATGATTACCTGGGTTCCCTCTCCAGGACCCACATGATGAGGGGAAGGAGCTGACTCCCACAAATCGTACTCGAGCCTCCACATGTATGCTATAGCATGCACCTGAGCACTTACTTATTAAATCAGTTCTTTTTTACATGTAAGTTACTGAAGTTTTCCTGACTACATTGTACCCTTAGAGTTTTTAGGGTCATATTGTCTCTCTCTTTCACTGTTATTAGCTAGATTTGTCTTGTGGCACATTTGTCAACATAAATGTCAGCTTTCAAAAGCAGAGACTATGTCTTTTAAGTTCTCTCCCCCTGCCCCACCCCCATCGTGTGCGTGTGGGGCACATATGCGCACACACTCACTCACGTGTTGAGCCAGAGAGCAACCTCAGACATCATTTCCCAAGCACCATCCACTGTGTTTATTTGAGAGAGGGTCTCTTCCCAGACTGGAATTCACTGGGTAGATTCGACTGGCTAGCCAGCAAGCCCCACGGGACCCTCCTGTGTTCTACCTCATCTGTGGCGGGATTACAAGCACACGGCACCAAAACCCCAGATTTTGGGTTCTTCTCTTTTCATCGATGACTTATGACAGAACTTTACCTGGATGAGACAATTTGTGAAGAATTTGTGATCCATCTGGAAACTGCAAATCCGATTTTGCTTATGGTTGTTGCTTAATTTGATTTGAGCTTGAGTAACTGCAGCTGAACTGACTCTCTAGATCTAGGGGAGGCTATTCTGGATTCTTGGGATCTCTATGTGTGCTCCTATTGGAAATAACTGAGCACAGCCCCCAGGTCTGTCTCAGTGGTGAGAACAAAAATGGAGACGAGAGACCAGCCAGGAAGGTCTAGCCAGCAGCAGGGGAAAACAGAGTGTGAAAGGCCTGGGCTGTGCAATTAAAAGAGGTCCACAGAGCCCATAATAAAAGATAGCAAATGTCTGTTGGGAATCAGTCACGATAGAATAACGCTGTGTTCCTCTGCTCTGTGGGCACTGGGCCTGCAAACAGAACTCTGACCACCAACCAAGCGAAAGGAAAAGAGGGTGAGCATGTTTCCTATCTGTGCTTATAGAACTTCAGGCCATGCCCCAGTAGGTTGGTATCTAAAAGGCTGTTGGCTGAATGAATTCCCACAACACCTCCTCTTTTGTCTAAACTAGAGGGTTCTAAACTTAATGCAAAACTATATATAATAAGAACAAATATCAAGTATTGTCCTGTCCAGGAAAAAGAAAAGGCAAAACCATACAAGAATAGAACTTCCACCAAGAAACTCATGCTAAATGTCTAGTTTAAGGTAATGAGCAAATAATAGAGATTATCTTAACAGCTGTCCTATCCTGGGTCTAAGTCTCATACCGAAATGTCCTAGCTAAGTTAAGAGAAGAAGCTATGACTCCCCAATCTTCATGTCAGTAGCTGAACCAACAACAGACCAGTCAGCCACTGTCCCAATGATAAGCAGCAGACCTGGAACGCAGCAGCAGCATCCTGTCCTAGAATCTCAAGGTGGATGAGCACTCAGTGCCCAAAGGCCTTTCTGCTACAATCTCCTCTTGGCATTCTCTTGCGCAAGCTTCATGATAAATTAACAAATATGGCCACCATAGCCGGAGGGCAACTAGAGGCTCCAACTCAAAGGAAATGAAGGGTTTCCCACTCCCACTTCTCCCTACACGCGAAATAACTAATAAAAACGGCTAGGTCAGCAGAGTGCTGAGCGTGAGAGGACCTGCGCTGTAATGGGTTAGCAGGGGAGGGCTAGGAAAACTCAGTAGCAGTCACACTATTTGCTCACCCTTCCGTGGTGTGTCTCCAGGACAGAAGGCCACTCAAAACCCTGTACAGATTCTTCCCAAATGGAGGAGAGCTTTCCTAAGAAGCAGAAGGCTTTCAGCCACACAAGCAGAGAGAGTAAGGATCAACACGCCCAGCCCAGCAATTCAGTTATCACTGGCCACTCAGAGCTGGGGCTTCACTTGGCACTGCCCTTGCTCACAGCCACCTGCCCTGTCCAGAATATTCAGAAAAAAAACTTTGAAAAGAGCAATCACCTTTTCAATTAAAACATTCTACGAGGGGCTGGAGAGATGACTTGCAAGTTAAGAGTGCATACTACACTTGTAGAGGAACAGAGTTCAGTTCCCAGAAGCCTCATCTGTCAGCTCACAACCACGTCTACCCAGGATATCAGATGCCCTCTTCTGGTCCCCAGAGGCACTTGCACTTACACATACATAGCTGCACACACACACAAGTAAATGTATTATTTTAAAAATAAAATAAATCTCAAAAAAAAAAACCTATACTCTGGGGCTAGAGAAACCACTCAGCAGTTAGGAGCATTTGCTTCCCTTGCAGAAGATCCAGGTTTGATTCCCAGTACCCACATGGTGGCTCACAAACTGTAGGTAACTGCAGTTCCAAGGAACTTCATGCCCTCTTCTGGCCTCTTATGTACCAGACACATACAAGGCATATATACATACATGCAGGCAAAGCACTCATACACATAAACATACTACAAAACTGTGATTATCAAGATAGTGTGGTATTGCTGTAAGTGTAGACATAGATTACATGTAATGGATTTGAGGTAAAGAAAGAGTCATATTTAAGATGAATTACTTTTTCAACTAAAGTGATAGGCTATTCAAAGGTAATGGGGCTACTGGCTAGACGTATCCAAAAGAATACATGTAGGCATTTACCTATTAGAAAAATTAACACAGTGAATCACAAACCAAAATAAAAGATCTAAGATTATAAAAATTTAAGAAATACATAAAGAAAATCCATTATGACTTTGAATTAGACAAAGAGTTCTTAATTACGACACTCAAACTACAATCTGCTAAGTGAAAAGCTAATAAACTGTAGTACATCATGTTTTAAATCTTTTGCACTTCAAAGATACTCTTAAGGGAAATGAAAAAGAACAAGCCACGGGCTAAGAGAATATTTGCAAATTAAAAATCAAATAAGGGCCTTGTGTTCCGCATATGTGTGTATGTGCACAGAAGTACATATATGAAAAACTTGAATGTCAAGGAGAGCAAAACCAGTTAATTTTTCAAGTGAACCAAACAACGAATAAGCATCCCATCAACGAGAATATGCAAAGAGCCAAAGCACCTTTCCTAGGGAAAGATACTTGATGCTATTTGGTTATCAGGGGACTCCAGATTTAAACCGCAGCTGGGGCTGTGGAGACAGTGCTATCGGGTGATTGTATTTGCTGTGCAAGCATAAAGACCCCAATCTGATTTCCTGAATCTGTGCAAAAAAAAAAAAAAAAAAGCTAGCTTTGTTGCTGCATGGGGGTGATCCCAGGGCAAGGCAGACCAGAGATAAGTGGGTTCCTAGGGAGCTATGGCCATCTTAGCCTACTAGGTGAGCTCCAGGAGAGAGAGAGAGAGAGAGAGAGAGAGAGAGAGAGAGAGAGAGAGAGAGACTTAAAAATTGGACAGCACCTGAGGGATGGCACCTGAGGTTGACTTTCTGGCCTCCGCACAAACACACACACACACACACACACACACACACACACACACAAGCATTACTTCACACTCACTGAAGACAGCTAGAATCAAAAAGTTTGACAAGACAGTTTGGAGAGATGACTCAGTGTTTAGGAGTACTGGCTGTTCTTCTAGAAGGCCGGGGTTCAAATCCCGGCACCCACAAGGCAGCTCTCAACTGTCTGTAACTCCAGCTACAGGGGATCTGACACCCTCACACAGACATACATGCTGGCAAAACACCAATGCACATAAAACACAAATAAATGAATCATTTAAAAACATTTCAAGTGTGACAGAAACAGCGTTAGGGAGGCTGTGGAGAAAGCAGCTCCCTCATACATTGCTGGTGGGGATATAAAATGTGTAGTACAGTTACGTCGGAAAATCATTTGACATTATCATACCACCTAGAAATTCCACTCGCAAGTATATACTCAAGAGACTTGGATGTGACTGTCTTCCAAAACATTCTTCACAACAGTCCCCAAGTAGAAGCAGCTGAAATAGCCACCAACAGACAACCGGGTAAAGAGAGTGACACCTAGGCACGCAATGGAATAGTAGTCAACAGTAAAAAGGCACGAAGTAGTACTGCTACAGAGAGCTTTAAAATATTCTAGCTGGTGAAAGAAACCAGGCACAAGACACACGCTGTGTGGTCCTATCTGCCTGAGCCATGCGGAACAGGCAAGGCTATAGAAAAGCTGAAAGCCGCTTGACAGTTGTGGAGGACTGGGGGTAGGAAGAAGCCGTGACTGCTGATGGGCACCAGGGAGCCTTTCAAGGGAACAGGCACGTTCCGAAGTTGAGCTCTAGTGATGCTTGCGTAACTCCAAAAATTTACTAAAAGCCTTTGAACTGTGTGCTTTAAAACAGATGGATTTTCTAGCATGTAAATCATTTTTAATAAAGGTGTTTTAATAAAAAGCCTTCTGCATACCTATCTTCATCTCAAAGCCCATTTCCAGGGAACCCAGTTGAAGACAACATACACAGAACAGAAATGCCAATTACTTTTTATCTCTAGCCAAATTTGAGAAAATTGCACTTCTAAGAGGAGGAAAAACCTCCAGAGGGCTGAAGACAAAGAGCTGCCCTCCACCTTTCAGGCTGACTCATGGCCACCATTGCTGTACCCTTTCTCTGACACCAATCCTAAGATTCCATATTGACACGCCATCCCTACAAAGAAAATAATTCAGTGACTTCCAGCACTCGCTGTTAGGTCGGCACGTCCTCCCATCCCTCATTATTTTTAATTATGAGTCCCCTCTCTAATAGATGTTTCTGTTCAGTGCTATCTGTCGTAATTCTTTGCCCTGAGAAGTCCAGACACCTTGACTGGAGACAGGGGTGGTATAAATTACCTGTGACTGGTAGGAACCGAAAGGCAATAGGCTGCCAGGCAGGAGCCTGTGAGGCTGACTAGGCAAAGAGAAAGGGAGAGAGGAGGGGAAGGCAAGTT
Source organism: Microtus oregoni (assembly GCF_018167655.1). Taxonomy (NCBI): domain Eukaryota; kingdom Metazoa; phylum Chordata; class Mammalia; order Rodentia; family Cricetidae; genus Microtus; species Microtus oregoni. Next base: position 4,211,028 of record NW_024544604.1, read on the forward strand.
GATAAACAAGGACTCCTCCGAGTTCATCCCCACAAGGCTGGCTGCTCATTGCTCAATGTTGCAAGACACCGACTTCTTAGAGGTTTGCGGTAACAGCTCGCTTGAGCTGGAAATTGCTGTGAATGTATGTGCTACCCAAGGCTGAACTTGTAAAAAAAAAAAAAAAGGAATTCTCTGGTATTCTAACCTTACTGACAGCTCTGGAACATGGTGTGCTCCTTTGGGGCATCACATTCTGAGTCCTAACAACCTTGCCTTCTAGCTCTGAACCACTGGATCAATCACCTCAGTAGCTTCTCTCTCACTTCTTTCTGTAGTCTAGGTCCAGACCACAAGCCCTAACCCTGCACTCTGCCTAGAATGTGAGTCTCTCCCTTGCTCCTCCGTCCATCCCCCAAACATTTATTGAGCATCTAGCATGTGCTAACATAACTATCCCTAAGCCTGCAGTGAATAACAGGATGTTCACAGAGGTCAAAATTAGGTCTTTGGGTTAGGATGCTTAGAAGGTAGATACAGGCAAGTTCAAGAGGAGAGGACGAGGATATTCATATAATCTCCTAAAACAATTGTTGTGCCAGAGTGTGGTGGTATACACCAGCCCTCAGGAGGCTGAGGGAGGAAGGCTGTCCTAAGTTCCAGGCTACCTTTGGCTACACAAGACCTTGTCGCACAAAACCAATAATGAATAGAAGACCAGATATGAGAGTTCATCCAAAAGAAAGAGAACAGCACCTTAGACAAAACCCAGAAGCAACGCTGCTTACTGAAACGTCTCCAGATAAGCACCGTGTTCTAGATCTGCACCACCCACCACAGGATTTGTTACCTACGTCAGCACTTGATGTGTTGCTGGGGCAACAAGACATGGAATTTTAACCTGTATTCCATTTTCATTCATTTTGTTTTAAACTGAAATCTGCCCATGTGGCTAGCAGCTACCGGTGTCATGGTAAACAGAGGCATAAAACCACAGGGCCCTTTTCCAGAAGTGTGAGTGAGTGTGAGACAGAAGCTTAAGGGACCGTGAGAGAAGGCAGATCACAGAGGAGCGGGCGGGCCAGCTCCTTTAGATTCACTCTGCCTGACAACACCGCAAAGGTACCCAGCTCACCAGCCGGTGAAGTACTGGTCATGAATCTGCCCTTCCACACTCAACTCCATGAGCTGCAAACTTGCCTGCCTTGGGCTGGGCTGGTGAGCAAGGGCATCCATACTCGTACACAACTTGACCATTCTGGGCATCATTCAATTCACTGTTCCCTCCAGATCAGGCGTTCCAGAAATCCTGACTTCCTTCAGGAGATGTTTTCATTTTGTTTTGTCTTGTTTTGTTTTGAAACAAGGACTTGTATAGCCCAGCCTGATCCCAAGGTTACTATATGGCTGAGGACGGCCGTGAACTTTCTGTTTCCACATCCCAAGTTTTGAGATTAAAGGTGATTGCCATCATAGCCAGTTCATCCAGTGCCTGAGATCAATGCTAGGCAAAGCCTCTGTCACCGGTTAGCAACACTACATAGCTGTTTTCAATGTGTGCATGTTGGATAATTTTTAACATTTATTTATTTATATGTTGTACATTTGCCTGTTTATATTTGAAAGAAAAGCGAGAAGAAAGTAGGAGAGGGAGAGAGGGAAAAAGGAGAGAGAGAGAGAGAGAGAGAGAGAGAAGTTCCAGGGAACTTGTGTGGAGTCAATTCTTTTTCCATATAGATCCTGGGAATTGAACTTGGTGGCAAGAGTCTCTACCCACTGAACCATCTTGCTGATCAGTGCAGTTTTTAATGCTATGCAAGCCAAAGAAAGGCAGTCTTGGGGCTGGGATTTGATCCTGGAAATACAATTTTGTTGGAGTTTTTTGGGGTTTTTTTGAGGGTTTATAATGTACCTCTCTATTTCATGAACTCCCCGGGCTTCATCAGGAACCAAATCTTTTTTTTCTTTTTTTTTTATTGTTATATTTTCTTTTTTTTAATTTTTTAATTTATTTATTTATTAAAGATTTCTGTCTCTTCCCCGCCACCGCCTCCCATTTCCCTCCCCCTCCCCCAATTAAGTCCCCCCCCTCAGCCCGAAAAGCAATCAGGGTTCCCTGTCCTGTGAGAAATCCAAAGAACCCCCACCTCCATCCAGGTCTAGTAAGTTGAGCATCCAAACTGCCTAGGCTCCCACAAAGTCAGTGTGTGCAGTAGGATCAGAAACCCATTGCCATTGTTCTTGAGTCAGTAGTCCTCATTGTCCGCTATGTTCAGAGAGTCCGGTTTTATCCCAGGCTTTTCCAGACCCAGGCCAGCTGGTCTTGGTGAGTTCCCAGTAGAACATCCCCATTGTCTAAGTGTGTGGGTGCACCCCTCACGGTCCTGGGTTCCTTGCTCGTGCTCTCTCTCCTTCTGCTCCTGATTTGGACCTTGAGATTTCAGTCCTGTGCTCCAATGTGGGTCTCTGTCTCTGTCTCCTTTCATCGCTTGCTGAAGGTTAATATTCAGGAGGATGCCTATATGTTTTTCTTTGGGTTCTCCTTATTTAGCTTCTCTAGGATCACTAATTATAGGCTCAATGTCCTTGGTTTATGGCTAGAAACCAAATATGAGTGAGTACATCCCATGTTCCTCTTTTTGGGTCTGGCTTACCTCACTCAGGATAGTGTTTTCTATTTCCATCCATTTGTATGCAAAATTCAAGAAGTCCTTGTTTCTTACTGCTGAGTAGTACTCTAATATGTATATATTCCATACTTTCTTCATCCATTCTTCCATTGAAGGGCATCTAGGTTGTTTCCAGGTTCTGGCTATCACAAACAATGCTGCTATGAACATCGTAGAGCATATACTTTTGTTGTATGATAAGGCCTCTCTTGGGTATATTCCCAAGAGTGGTATTGCTGGGTCCAGGGGTAAGTTGATCCCGAATTTCCTGAGAAACCGCTATACTGCTTTCCAAAGTGGTTGCACAAGTTTGCATTCCCACCAGCAATGGATGAGTGTACCCCTTTCTCCACAACCTCTCCAGCAAAGGCTATCATTGGTGTTTTTTATTTTAGCCATTCTGACAGGTGTAAGATGGTATCTTAGAGTTGTCTTGATTTGCATTTCCCTGATCGCTAAGGAAGTTGAGCATGACCTTAAGTGTCTTTTGGCCATTTGAAGTTCTTCTGTTGAGAATTCTCTGTTCAGCTCAATGCCCCATTTTATAATTGGGTTGGTTAGCCTTTTACGGTCTAGTTTCTTGAGATCTTTATATATTTTGGAGATCAGACCTTTGTCAGTTGCGGGGTTGGTGAAGATCTTCTCCCAGTTAGTGGGTTGCCTTTGTGTCTTAGCGACAGTGTCCTTTGCTTTACAGAAGCTTCTCAGTCTCAGGAGGTCCCATTTATTCAATGAGGTCCTTAATGTCTGTGCTTCTGGGGTTGTACGTAAGAAGTGGTCTCCTGTGCCCATGTGTTGTAGAGTACTTCCCACTTTCTCTTCTATCAGGTTCAGTGTGTTCGGACTGATATTGAGGTCTTTAATCCATTTGGACTTGAGTTTTGTGCATGGTGATAGATATGGATCTATTTCCATTCTTCTACAGGTTGACATCCAGTTTTGCCAGCACAATTTGTTGAAGATGCTCTCTTTTTTCCATTGTATACTTTTAGCTCCTTTATCGAAAATCAGGTGTTCATATGTTTGTGGGTTAATGTCAGGGTCTTTTATTCGATTCCATTTGTCGACTTCTCTGTTTTTATGCCAATACCAAGCTGTTTTCAATACTGTAGCTCTGTAACAGAGTTTGAAGTCAGGGATGGTAATGCCTCCAGACGCTCCTTTGTTGTATAAGATTGTTTTGGCTATCCTGGGTTTTTTTGTTTTTCCATATAAAGTTGATTATTGTCTTCTCCAGATCTGTGAAGAATTTTGATGGGATTTTGATGGGGATCGCATTGAATCTATAGATTGCTTTTGGTAGAATTGCCATTTTTACTATGTTGATCCTCCCAATCCAGGAGCAAGGGAGATCCTTCCATTTTCTGGTGTCCTCTTCAATTTCTTTCTTCAAAGACTTAAAGTTCTTGTCAAATAGATCTTTCACATCCTTGGTCAGAGTTACCCCAAGATATTTTATGCTATTTGTGGCTATTGTGAAAGGTGATGCTTCTCTAATTTCCCTCTCTGTTTCCTTATCCTTAGTGTATAGGAAGGCCACTGATTTTTTGGAGTTGATCTTGTATCCTGCCACATTACTAAAGGTGTTTATCAGCTGTAGGAGTTCTTTGGTAGAGTTTTTGGGGTCGCTTATGTATACTATCATAACATCTGCAAATAACGAGAGTCAGGAACCAAATCTTACTCATCTATACTCTCAGTACCGGGCAGTGGTGGCGCACGCTTTTAATCCCAGCACTCAGGAGGCAGAGGCCAGAAGATCTCTTTGAGTTAGAGGCCAACATGGTCTACAAGAGCTAGTTCCAGGGTTCCATAGCTACAGAGAAACCCTGTCTCAAAAAAAACAAAAACAAAAACAAAGCAAACGAAAGACTGCAAACACTAGCTGCTGCTGCTGGCATTGGTTTACTAGGTGTTGCGGAGCAGATGAACGGAGGCAGGAGTGGCTGCATTCATTTATGCATCTGTCCTACTAGTGTAGGCGTGGCGCACATGGCAGCAAAGGAGTTGAAAGACAGGAACCGAACTAGGCTTTGGGATAAAGCCCCATTAATTAGCATCTTACCAGAAATCCTTTTCCTGCAAACCTGAAGGCTGTTTTGAGCACAGCATTCTCTAAAGCACAGATTTGCGTGCACTTCTCTTCCAGTAGCTTGAGGCCTCGAGACAGTCTTGTGCTGAAAAGTGGGCTGAGACCATTAGGTCTCTTGTGAAAACTACCAGACTTGTGTATCGCTGATGTGGGATTTAGCAAGATGCTTCCCCCCCTAACAACAAGGAGAGGGTCTGCCATGAGGCGGCACCCTTGGAAGGACAATCTCTGACCTTGGGTGACACCCCCTGAACTTCATGGCGGGGACCTGGAGTTGGCAGGTGGTCTCTGAAAGTGAAAAACCCAAGACTACAGTCCTCTTGTTTATTCTGCTCCACGTTCCCGCAACCGCTTAAGGGAAGTCATTTCGACTCTGCGCTCCAGTTGCTCCAAGCGTTGACTGGAAGAAAATGTACTACCCAGCACAGCAGCCTCCTAAAGCTAGGTGGATCGTAGAACAGTGATCCCACATTCCTGGCAGGGAGAGAGGGCCTGAACCAAGAAAAGCCTCGGAGCAACTTTTTCAAAGAAGTGAGGGAGCAGCACCATGAAGGGCCCCGAATACCTGCTTCTTATGCACACAGGCCAGAGAGACACACTAAATTTGAACAACTGTTCCTTTAGGGGTCATTCTGTAGCTAATCTGAGCACCTGATCTCCATCCTTGTAGGATGGGGGAGGGGTGCACAGAGCCATCTAGGAGCTTGACACCCTCCACTGCTCGCTGAGTGGATAAGGAAACTGAGGCATAAAGTCCACACATTTGATCAAGGTCACACTGTGTACTCCTGGAGCCCAGCCCAACACTCTGTCTTATCTCTCCCCAGGGTGCCCCTTGATAATCCATAGATCTGAGTACACCAGTGTTCCCTCCAAGTCACGGATGACAAAGGCCATTTTTCACAAAGGATATAATCGGGGGAAATCTTCTCTTGCATTCCAGGGTAAAAGCACCCATATTTCACGAAGCAGGTTCATCACAAATATTAACTGATGAAATAGGAAGGCAGTCCTTGGGAACTTTTGAAATGGGAAACATTTCCCTCACCCTGCTCATTCAATGATAAAAAAAAAAAAAAACCAGAATGCTTGTAACATTTAGCATGAGGCTTTTAATTACCTGGGCTCAAACTAATACTATCTTGAAACTGATAGCCAATTTGTTTAGGGAAGATAATTGATGAGTTCTTCATATTAGTCCCCAGTGTCCGGTGCCACCATCATTGAGATGACATGCTCCGGACAGACTGAAATCCCTTAATTACTTTCGTATGTGTCACGTGTTGCAGGGAAGAACGCATAATGTAAAGTGCTTCTATATGGCAGCAATAATAATAGCTTGATGAAGATTTCTAAATTTTTCAAAATGTCATTTCTTTCCAAAAGATGGATTGTTTCTGTTGGGGCTTAGTCTACCTAATTATTCCTGCCTTGATTACTTAACTACTCCCGATATTTCATCGCTCCATGCTCTTATCATGTTGGGCATGTTAGAAGACAATCCTGTTTCCTTGTCACGGGGGTGGGGGTTAGGAGTACCTCTCCCACCGAGAGCGTCTAGGCTAGGGACCCTTTGCCAACTTACAGTGATCTGCACCTGTCTTAAGGCACGTGCAGACAGAATTAACTACAGGGTACCTTCTACACCAGCGCCCACCTCTGTTAATTCCCCATGGCTGTATCTCCCAGCCCTGAACATTACTCCGAAATGTGGACTCTGCCGTGCTCTGTAGGCATTCTTCCCCAACAGCTGCCCAGAGCATCCCCTGGAACACCCCCCACACCCGAGGCTCTGGCCCTCCTCTCTGAGTCCAGAAGGCTGAGATGGGACCAGAAAGCTCTGTTTTTAACTTCTTCCCTGAGAATGTCCATGTTGCAGGTCCTGAGACTACGCCTCAAGGGCACAGCTCAAAAAACTAAGCAGCTTTTTTTCCTTCTTCTAAAAATAATTTTAAGATCTAGTGCTATGGTTAGTTAAAGTCTGGTAGAAGTTAGAAAGTGAAAGCGAGGACTTTGGTTTGTTTAACTTTGTAAATATCGGTACAGGGTCAAGTTCTTGGCTCACTGAACAAAATATTTAAGTAAAAGGCAAGGTCCTCACAGAGAGCAGAGGAAAAGAAAGCAATGATGTCTGGTTGGAAAGGTAGTTTCTTCTAGACCATCTCTGGAAGTCAGAGGTGGCCATCCCTCCACCACAGGACTGTTCTTCCATACTGCCAGGGGGGATAGCTGGGGTCGGCGACTCTGTGGACTGCCAAGTTCTTCATTTATTTGAGGGTAATGGGCAAAGGATATATCCAGAGCCCAGTGCCTGCCTGGGTACACCTGCCGTTCTTTTGGAGGGATGGAAGCCCACGAGCGCCCTTTGGCTAAACTCACTGCCTGGAAACCAGCCAGACTCCACCGCCTCTTAAGCCAGTTCCTCTGAGCAATCCCCACTTGCTAGGTTTCTTTTTCTCCTCCCTTAACGTTCCTCTGCTCTCCTCTCCTCTCCTTTCCTCTTCTCCTTTTCATTTCCTCCTTGCCTTCTTCTTCCTCCTCGCCACCTCCACCTCTTTCTCTCGTGCAACAGCCTGGAAAGGTAGGAGGCCAAGGGCAGCGTCTCCCGCAACACACACTCTCGGCTTGGGGCTAGCCAGCTCCTATTTTCCCATCATAAAGAATCGTTTGTTGGCAGCTAATGAACTGCGACAGGGCAGGGCAGGCAGGACACACACCTGGGGTGCTCTGTGCCTGTAAAATCTGCTGATGCATCAGAAGTGACCACAGGTGTGCCCTGGCACTTGAGGGAGGTGAGGGGCCTGCACAGGGCAGGGGGTGGAGGTATTGAAAGCCTGTGGGAGCTTTGCCCTGTGTGCCCTTTGAACCAGCATCGCTAAGTTTGTTAGAGATGACAGCGCAGTCTGGCCTAGACCCACAGAGAGCACTGTAGCAAGGAAGAGGTTAAAACTCTGCTTGCAAGTGTTTCGGTTTCTCAGGAAATTCGGGATCAACCTACCCCTGGATCCAGCAATACCACTCTTGGGAATATACCCAAGAGAGGCCCTATCATACAACAAAAGTATATGCTCAACTATGTTCATGGCAGCATTGTTTGTAATAGCCAGAACCTGGAAACAACCTAGATGCCCTTCAACGGAAGAATGGATGAAGAAAGTATGGAATATATACATATTAGAGTATTACTCAGCAGTAAAAAACAAGGACTTCTTGAATTTTGCATACAAATGGATGGAAATAGAAAACACTATCCTGAGTGAGGTAAGCCAGACCCAAAAAGAGGAACATGGGATGTACTCACTCATATTTGGTTTCTAGCCATAAATAAAGGACATTGAGCTTATAATTCATGTTCCTAGAGAAGCTAAATAAGAAGGTGAATCCAAAGACAAACACATAGGCATCCTCAGGAATATTAACCTTCATCAGGCGATGAAAGGAGACAGAGACAGAGACCCACACGGGAGCACCGGACAGAAATCTCAAGGTCCAAATCAGGAGCAGAAGGAGACGGAGCACGAGCAAGGAACTCAGGACCACGAGGGGTGCACCCACACACTAAGACAATGGGGATGTTCTATTGGGATCTCACCAAGGCCAGCTGGCCTAGGTCTGAAAAAGCATGGGATAAATCCGGACTAGCTGAACATAGCGGACAATGAGGAATACTGAGAATTCAAGAACAATTGCAGTGGGTTTTTGATCCTACTGCACGTACTGGCTTTGTGGGAGCCTAGGCAGTTTAGATGCTCACCTTAGGAGACCTGGATAGAGGTGGGCAGTCCTTGGGCTTCCCACAGGTCAGGGAACCCTGATTGCTCTTCGAGCAGATGAGGGAGGGGGACTTGATCGGGGGAGGGGGAGGGAAATGGGAAGCGGTTGTGGGGACGAGGCAGAAATCCTTAATAAATAAATAAATTTAAAAAAAAAAAAAAAAAAACAAAAAAAACAACCTTACCAGCAACCCAAGCATGAAAACACTGCTAAGATTCGGTGTGTGGCAAGGTAATCATAAAATTTACCATTTATAGAAAAAAAAAATAAATAAAAATAAATGAAATTAAAAGAAAAAAAAAAAAAAAAAAAAAACTCTGCTTGCAGGTTGAGAAGATGGCTCAGTTGGTAAAGTGCTTGGCCTAGAAGCGCTACGATTCTGAAAAATCTAAGAAAAAAAAAACCTAGAAAACCTGAATTCCATCAATAATACCTACATAAAAAGGCAAGCTCGCTATTCATTCGTGATATTAGCACTGGGAGAGTTCATGAGCATTTACTGACCAGACAGTCCAACCTGACTGACGGAACTCCAAACCAATGAGAGGTCTCATCTTAAAAGAAGTGGGTGGTAGTCATAGAGATGACACCAAAGGTTGTCCTCTGAAGTACACACACGTACACACACACACACACACTGGAGCTCTGGTCTAAGGGATGGGAGGGGAGAAGAGAGAAAATTCTGTACTGGATTTGGAACGGCAAGTGGTGGGTTAATCCTGAGGTTTGCCTCTGGGGTGGACCGAGAAATTAACATGTGGAATGAATTAGAGGGAAGGGTTTTGAAGCTGGGAGTAAACACAGGCAGGGAGATGGCTCAATTTGTCTAGGAGGAGGGTAAAAAGAGAAAAACTGGGCAAGACGAGTGAGACCCACACTCCCAGGGAAGGAGGAGATGTTGCATACTGTGACCTATTGCCCCTGAGACCTGCCCCTGGCCTCTGCAGTGCTCTCTGAGAACCAGCTGAGGCCTCTTAGCACCAGGATAAGGGGGAAACTGAGAAGACACTGACCAGGGCTGAGATTTCAAGGCAGGGAGGGAAGAAACACCTGGGAGGTTCTTAATAAGCAAACTGGCATGCGGTGAATCAAATTTTAATGCAGGAAGAAAGAGGAAGTATTTGATCATAAAAAGCGTGCCCTGGCAACCTGCACAGTAAGCAAGAGGACACACTGTCCACAGCGTCCAGCCACCACAGGAACTGGGACTGTGCCCACTCCAGCCGTCTTGCTGCTTTCGGCACCAGTGGAGGGAAGCAGAGGAATCGAGTGCATTAGGTGTGCTGTCTGCCTGCCCTGCTGGAGCAGGTGGTAGAGGTGAGGGGCAGAGTAAAATCCCCTGACATCAAAGGAAGCGATGCACTTTCAAATTCCCCTCCAGGGTTTATTTTTTAATTTTCAGCCTTATGTAGCAGGCTTCTACATGGGGCAGATGGACCCATGGAAGACGCACACTAATCAAATGCCAGCTTGCCCCAAGCTGGGAGGGTAATTCATTCAGAGTCCAGTGTTGTCTCCCTAGACTCCTCTAACAGAACGAGTCTGTCAAAATGCTCAGCATGTATGTGTTTCTCGGCTTCCGTATCGTCTTCCGGAAAAGCATGGAGGTGACTTGATGGAATGGGAATCTACTAACCTAAAACATGCAGAGAAACATGTGAACATCATGTTCAGTTCTAGGACAACTCAAAGTGAGCAGGCAAGAACCCTCGGTGCCTCTGGCTGGTCCCTCCAAACGGTGGGAATGATGGCACTGAAGAGGGAAATAGTATCAAGTTCTGTCCTACAACCCGAAGGAACAAGCCCAGGCATAGGATACAAGTGATGAAGCTAGCAAAGTCTTGGATGAGAGGAAATGGAAAGACAGCGCACAGTGTGAGCATGGGGGGAGGGGGAGCTTATGAAAGCAAGCAAAACCCTGCCTTGAGTTCTAGTCCCAGTTGGAAATGTTCTACCTTGTTCCCTTTCTCCAGGCCTGGCTGAACCCCCTCTCTCCATCATGGCCCTTGGGCACATGGAAGAGAAAGTGGGTCCCAGCAATGAGGAAATGGCCCCATGCTCTAAAGGAAGCCATTGACACTGTTTCAGAGAAACTCTCCTTAAAGGGACAGAACGCTCCATCCAGCAAGCCTGGGCAGCAGCCTCGTTTCCAATGTTCAGACACTCAAATGTGGGCATCAGGGCTAAGCCATCTGTCATCTCAGCACTCAGAGGTGCGGCACACCACACCTGTCTGCGCCACCATACAGTTTGTGAACCGGGCAAGGGGCTTGAGATTGAAACAGACAGAGACACAGGTCATCCTTGATGCCAGAATGCCCCCTTTACTGTGTCCAGGGGCAGCTTCTATAGGGATAGCCACGTGCCAGCCAAACGCACCAGAAACCACTCTCCTGCCGTCAGGAACTCCTGCGTGTCTTGAGTTCAGAGCAGCTGTAGGCACTCAGATCAGGGAAAAACAAGATGTTTACAAGAAATTCAGGATCTGGGGACTCACTGCTCCAAACACAGAGGCAGAGGCAGGAGCATACCAGGTAGAAGACTAGTCTGGCCTGCACAGGGAGAATTGTGTCTACTAGATGGGGAGGGTATGAGCTTCATGCTTCATAGCTGCCCACTCCAAGGTCGCCCTCCACCTTCCTGACTCAGGTCATAGCAGCTGACCTATCAGGCGCCATTAACTGACTTCCCTGAATAGATGGTTTGGGTGGAGCTAGATAGTGGGAGTCCCAGAGAGTGATCAGAGGCAAGGAAGGGGAGTCGAGTTCACGCATGCCCGCCCCTGGCTCCTTCCCTGCCAGGTCCCTACAGCTGGCTTCACTCTACACCAAGGCTGCTGGCTACTCTACTAAAGACCCCTCATCTCTTATTTAGAGTTTCTACTACTTCCCATGGCTTGCTCAGCCTGCTTTCTTACAGAATTCAGGAACACCAGCCCAGGGGTGGCACCATCCACAGTGAGCTGGGTCCTCCTACATCAATCATCACTTCAAGAAAATGTACCCAATTTGGCAGGGACATTTTCTCAATTGAGATTCCTTCTTCTAAAATGACTCTATCTTATGTCAAGTTGACATAAAAATAGCCAGCACACCTCCTCTGAGCCTGGGATCTGTCAGCTACTAAATCCTCTCATCGTTTTGAGCTTGTGCACAGCAATGATCCCGAGTTTACAGGCCATCCCTGTGGATCTCTGCCTTCCATTCCCCTGTGAACAATACCTTTGCCGTGTATAGGGCTTCCTCGGAGTAGTGTGTGTGTGTGTGTGTGTGTGTGTGTGTGTGTGTGTGCACATGCCATATACATGTGTGTGCTGTGGCATGCTCGTGAAAGTCAGAGGATGATTTGCGGCAATCTCTTTCCACCTTCCACCACGTGGGGTGTGGGGACCAGAGAGGACATTAGTGCCGATGGCCAGTGCCTTGACCTGCTGAACCATCTCGAAAGGCTGGACTTGAACACGCTCCCCATAGTGTCAAGGACAACGCAGCAGGTGCCATCAGTGTTCATGGGGGTCACGTATCAGCCGCTTTTCCTGTCTCGGCCTGTGAGTGCTCACTGGCCACAGCAACATGCTCCTCCCACGTCTGCAGCAAATCGATAGAGTTCAGAACAGAGCTCAGACAGCGAGGGCCAGCTCTTTCTTGGTAGTGCCCCTTTGAGGCCTGCTCCACAGTCGCTGCGGAATGCCTGGGCACCAGGGCCCCCTGTGTTGTTTCTGCTTCCATCCTTCCTTATCTCATTGCTCACTGCACTTCCTGGGCTTGCCTCCCAAGTGAACCCACTAACATCTTCATCTCAAATCAACAGGTGGGGGGATCCCATAGAGCTTGGCTGTGCCCATACTCAGGTACTCCCTGCCTGGGCAGGCCCAGGGACTTAGAGACACTCAACACCAGATACCCAGGTGCTTCCTGCAGGGTAGCAGCCGTGGGAGACAGAGAATGGCAAGCAGCCACATGGCCCTGGGCCAGACAGCAGAGCTGCTTGCGAGGACACAACAATCTGTCACCAAAATCCTCCTTCTAGGCCCAGAGGAGTTCTGGACACAGCCACAGGCCAAGAGATTAGGGAAAGAAGAAGGAAAAATCTAAACCATGTGACTGCTTCACACTAGGAGGAAGGACAATATATGAGCAGAAATGCTAGGGACAGTAGCTAAAGGATAGGGGGATTCTTCTGGATATGGTAAAAATATTCAAAGTGTGGGGCAGGAAGATGTCTCAGTGGGGGAAGCTGCTTGATGTGACCTGAGTTCAAATCTCCAGAGCCCACATAAATCTGGGCATGGTAGCATACATCTGTATTCCCGGTGTTTCTACAGATAGCAGACAAAGACAGGAAATCCCTAGAAGCCCGTGAACCAGCTAGCCTGGCATACACAGAAGTGAACAAAGAGACACTGTCGCAAAAAAGGTGGAAAACAAGAGCCAAGACATGAGGTTGCCCTCTGACCTCCACACATACACTGTGGCATGCATATGCCCAGACTTACACACAACAGTGTGCACACACATGGACACACACATATATACATCATACACACACCAAGAAATCAATTATTAACAAAACTCTGATGATGGTTGCAGATAGCTGTGAATATACTAAAATCCATTGAGTGATATACCCTTTCAATGGGTTTGTTTTTTTGAGGCAGGGTTTCTCTGTGTAGCTCTGGCTGTCTTGTACTTGTATCTTGCTTTGTAGACCAAGTTAGCCTTAACCTCGCAGAGATCCACCTGCCTCTGCCTCCTGAGTGCTGGGATTAAAGTCATGTGCCACCACTATCCAACTTCAACAGGAACATTTTATGGTACATTTTTTTTTTTAAAAAAATACAAACTCTGGTGATAATGACAACATTTAAAACATCTCTGGCCATAGTGAAGGTAGAGACAGGCCCAGAGTCCTTGGCACTAGCCATCTTCTAGGTATCCATAGTGACAACCGTGGCTTTACCTCACGGCACTAACGCAAGTACCTGAGAATAACTTCCCAGGCTTCTCCCTCCTAAGACAGTGCCACCTCACACCATTATGATGACTCTGGCCTGGGGATTTGGCCAGAAGCAAAACAGGAAGAAGAAAAGTCAGAGTCGCAGAGTCTCCTCCAAGGGCATGTCGCCATCTTAGTTCACTTTCTATTTCTGTGTTAAATGCCATGTCCAAAAGCAACTTAAGGGGAAAAAAGAATTTATTTGGCTTACACTTCCAATCCTCATTCATCATGAAGGGAACTCAGGGCAGGTACTCAAGGCAAGAACCTGGAAGCAGGAACTGAAGCAGAAGCCACGGAAGAACACTGTTTACTGGCTTGCTCAGCCTGCTTTCTTACACACCCTAGAGTGCCTGCCCAAGGTGGGCACTGTTCCATGGGATAGGCCCTCTCACGGTAATCATTGGTCAAGAAAATACCCCCCACATTCATCTTCAGGGCAATTCAATGGAAGTGTTTTTCCAACTAAGTCCCATTTTCTCAGATGACTCTAGCTTCTGTCACATTACAAAAAGTGAACCAACACATCCCCCAATGCCCCTAAGGACCTCCCACTAGGTTCCTCCTTCTAATTCCACCACCTCGCAAAAGTGCCACCATAGGAACCAAGTTCTAAGACATGGGCATTTAAGGGATGGTCAGCACGCAAACTATTGCAATGTCTAAGAGTGGTTTGAGCAGATCTTTGTATGCCCACATTCACAGCAACTGGTTGCAGACAGCTGAGAGGGGAAACACCATGCAGTGGGCTTCTGCTCAGCCTTAAAGTGGAACAAAGTGCCCATACAAGTTAAAATATGGACAGACACTGAAGACATTGTGCCAAGAGAAAGAAACCAGGCACAAAAGGACAGATTCTAGATGATTCCTCTTTTCTGAGGAAGCTAGAGTATTCGCATTCCTAGAGACAGATGGTGGGGCTGTGGGTGGCAGAGGCTAAGGTAAGAAGGGGGCAGGGAGTGAGACCTTAATAAATATCAAGTTTTAAAGCTTTAGGGGTGTGGCTCAGTGGCAGCATGCTTGGCTGGCATGCACAAGGCCCTAGGTTCAATTCCCTCCTCCCAGAAAAGTTCAACTTTGCAATCTTACACATTTACAAGTGATTAAAATGCAAAATTTAGTATTTGTCACAATACTAAAAATAGGAGAAATGCCCCAGTCCCATGCCAGCCTCCTGAGCCCCTTCTCACTACTCAGCTTTGCTGCTTTCCTGACTCTCCTGAGGCTCCTATCCCCGACATTCCATGCATGAACTGCCAACCATATCGGGACCCAAACTCTGGCCACATGTCTTAGGTTAGAGGCCGCTGAAGTAAGAGCTGAGACAGCGATTCTCCTGCAGCGGGTTAATGAAGATGTGTCCTGAGAAGAAAAGAGGGATATAGAATATGGGAGAGGACCCCAAAGAGAAACAGGGGTCCAGTTGAAAGCTCACCTTAGTTTGATTCCATGGGGGACTCTGGAGTGTGAGGACCCCATGACAAGCAGGCACTTCCTAGTGGTAGTCCAAGCTCCAGGGCAATGGAGAACAGTCAGTCGGGGGCAGCTCCATGTCCGGAGCCACTCCCCTCGACGACTGGAGGACGAGTAAAAGGAGCTGTGCACCCAGTAACTTCTTTCAAGACATCCACTCAGGAAATAGGTGGGGCTAGCGCTGCAGCTCAATGGTAGGACACCTGCCTGGTGTGCCCAAGGTCCTGGGTTCGATCCCCAGTGCTACAGAAAACAAGTTCCAGTCCCTGTCCTCTTCCTCCAGCCCTGTCCAGGGAAAAGAGGAATCTCCGTATGGTGGTAGCCAATGTCAGGTTGTGTCCTGTGTCCACAACATGCCTTGCGCATCAGCTGGTCACTTGGTGTGTCTCCCTCAGGCTCTGCTCCCACGTGTGTGAGTGAGGGTGCCATTGAGACAGTTCGAGCATGATTTAGATTAGCCAGGGTGATGCATATGGAAGTCCCTTCCTTTGCCAGCCCATCCCACTCGTCTTTCATTCAGCCATGAGGCCTTGCCAACCACGGGATCCCATGCACTTCTGCCTCAGGAATAGAATTAGAGCCCAAGTAGACCAACCGGGGCTGTCTCTGGGCTCATTCCAGCTGGACTGGCAGAGAAGGCCTAAGCCCCAGGACAGACTAAGATGGATGTAAAGCAGGCATTGGCTGTCCATGTCTGCCAGCATATGGATGAAATCTGTCTGCCAGAAGGACTGGGAGGCCCGTGTAGAGAAGAGAGACAGAGGGAGAATGTGAAAGGACCTGGCCGGCAGCCTTTGCATCCTAGATCATGTCAATGACCAGCTCCATGGCTCCACTTCGCAGGCACAGGGAGAAATAAATTCTGGTTTTCTCCCAGTTCACAGGAGCCAGATTCCTCCCATTCGCAAACAGTAGACAGATGACCAGTCTAAGGAGTGTCTGCCTTGCAGGGCTGTTGTGAGATTTAAATAAAGTAGTTTGTGCAGAAGGAGGTTTCTAATAATGGCCATTGTAATTCTTGAGAGACCAATAGGAAATGGAAAGAAAAGCCAGCTGCTCTATCATCTGCTAGTATCTCACAGAAGCCATAAGCAGACGTCCTCCAAGCCAGAATTCAACTCCAAACACCTTGGCATCGTGTAAGCCCGAAGGCCCCTTTGGGCTTCCTCGGGACACTCTCGGTTCTTTGCAATGGTTACATGTTCATCATTAGCCATTTGTTGGCTCTTTCAAATGATTTGTATGTGGGAAGGGGTGTGTGCGAGCGCACATATGTGCACATGTGTGTGGCACACGTGTGTGGAGGCCCCGAGGTGTCACTTCTCAGGAGATAGCCATCTTGTTTTTTTTTTTAAAGACAGTCTGTCATTGACCTAGGGCCCCCTGCTTCCGTGACAAGATCACAGGTGAATGCTACCATGCCTGGGTTTTACATGGTTTCTAGGGATCGAACTCAGTATCGCATGGTTATGCAGCAAACACTACTGACTGAGTATCCCCTCACAACCATTTTTTGTTTGATTTATTTTTAATTCTGTATATTAGATTTCCCTGGGTGACTGTCTCTTAATCATCTTCCTTTTTCTTTCTTCTTTGGGCTCTTTTGTGGTAGCTGACTGGGAATTTAATTTTTGTGTCCTCCGACCTTTCGGCTGGTCTCAAGCCAGGAGTTCTGGTCTCCATATTCTCTGAGGCATAATTTTCCCAAGTATCTTCTGAGGTACCCTTGCATTAAAAGTTCTAACCTAGCCAATCAGACTTTAGGAGACAGGACCCAGAAAAGAGAACAGGCACGAAATCTTTATTGGTCCTTGGTGTGTACACTACACCCCCAGCCTAGAAGCCAATACTCTAAGCCTTTTGAAGCTAGAGTAGACCGTATCTGTGACTCTTGTTCTAAGACAATGAATTTACCTGCTCCCAACGTCCCATCTCACTTCTTCACCAAATAGTTCCATCTTAGTTTGAATTAACTCAGCAGTAGCAATTCCCCTTGTTACCCAGCCTCCCCCCCCATCTCACACGACATGAACCATTAAGAAAGCAAGCCAAGACCTGGTTTGGGTACTCTCTTCTTGAAGCTCATAGAAACTGGGCAAGCCAAGCAGTTGGGGTGCCCCCATCTGTAATTCTCTTCTCTTTGGGCCAGTTGTGTGGTCTCAGTCAGGAGCCCATCACCAGTTCCCCCATCTGGCCCAGCAGCCTGTAATATACTGTTACAATATGACTTCTATTCGCCTCGCCTTTGATCTCCACCCACACGGTTTCCAACACAGCTCCCCACCCTCGGGTCTATGAACTTCCATGTGGGAATAATCTTTGTATTGTGTGCAGATATTCCACCTCTCCTTCTAACAGTTCCTTTTTAAAAGCAAGGTCAGCCTTCTTATGTCCAGTCTACCCACAATCCCCTTCTGAGAGTGGCCCTTCTACTTAAATGACATGGGTCAAAGCTAATTGGACTAGTGCTTTAGTCTGGGTTCCTCTAGAAGCAGAAGATGAGGCCAGGATTGTGTGGAAGCAGTTTGTCGAGGAGGTTATTAGTGTCCCGAGATAAACTGGCCATGAAAGACCAAAATGAGAGCAGGAAAAGAGCCAATATAGGAGCACAGGTCAACACATGACCGTGGTGGTTAACTGAAGCACAGTCTCATGGAAGAAGAGGATAGACAACAAGCCTTGGCCTCATCCCACCAAGAGACAAAGAGAGAATATGAAAGGACCCAGCCCATGTCCTCTGCACCCTAGACCATTTCCACAACCACCTGCATTGCTCCACTTCTCAGGCACAGGGAGAAATAAATTCTGTTTGTTTGTGTGCACGGTATTTTTTTTCCTTTAAGGATTCAATACACATACAATGTATCTGCAACATGCCCAACTCCCCGCCTCCAACTCCTAATGAATCCTACTCCACATCCCCTCTGCCAACTTCATGTCCTTTTTAAAAATACCCTACTGAGTTTAATTAGTGGTACTCATATATGCCTTAGTGTGAGGCCATCTGCTGAAGCATGCTCAACCACAAAGGTCTACACCCCTAGAGAAAAATAACTGTCCCTCCCTTAAGCAACCCTCGGCTGTCAAAAAACTCCTTAGCTAGGGATGGGGCCTTGTAGGGCCTTCCCTATCCAAACCCTTCTCAATGTGATACCCAAACATATCTCCATAAACTGAAACACTTCATCTCTGACCCCTACAAAGCCATGTTCATCTCCAAAGGTCACTACAGTCTGAAAAGTTCCAGTACTATTCAAAAGTCTCTAACTGCATGGATGGGTTGAAACGGAGATGCTCTTCCTGAGGTGATCATGCGTGAGCAGTGTCCCCTTCCCCGCAGTCCTCTCAAGGGACAGTCTTGCAAATGTATTTATACTTGTTTTTTTCAGAGTTTACTTTCATTATTTTTAACTAGGTATGGATATGTTCACGTGACTGCAAATATTCACGGACCCCAGAGGCATAGATTCCCCTGGAGTTGGAGTTATGGCAGTGATGATCCACCTGGTGTGGGTGCTGGAAATTCAACTCTGGTTCTCTGGAAGAGCAGGAAATTTTCTTAACTCTCTCTCTCTCTCTCTCTCTCTCTCTCTCTCTCCGGCCCCGTATTTATACTTTTAAACATTGTATTATTCAGGCTTTCCTAGGGGAGCAGAATTTATAGAATATATTACAAAAGAGATTTGGCTTCCCCTGGAACTGGGCCTAGGCTACAGCAACATGGCTAAATTCACCAGGAAGGTTGGTAAATATGAGGCCAACTTATAGTATCTCCCTCCAGAAAATGGTGGAAAAAAATTGAGGTCAGCCAGCGTGTCACGGGCACTTGCTCCTTCTGTGGCAAGACCAAGATAAAGAGATGGGCAAGGGGTGTCTGGCACTGTGGTTTCTGCACAATGGCAGCTGCTGGAGGGGCTGGGAGCCACAGTCAACTCTGCTACCAGAAGATGGAGGACACTGAAAGACCAAAGAACTTCTGTTTGAGATATCCCTAACCCACAATAAATGGGTTAGTTTATGTAACCAAAGACGGGGGACATTACTAGATAAGCCTATATGACACAAACTGGGTAGTGCAACAGGAGGTACCTTCTGCACATTGAAGAAGCCACTTACTCCATGAGACAGAGTGCCTCAGCAGTCCCTGTCTGGTACCCAAGAAGGCCTAAAAGATTCCCGGAGAGCCTCTGAACTTCAGTTCAGCCTGGAAGGCTGAAGAAGATGGTTTCTGATAGGACAGCAGCAGCATAGCAGCATAGCAGCAGCAGCAAGGTAGAAGCGCTCCCCAGCAAGGGGTAAAGGTAGGAAGACAAAAGCCGCACTATTTTCTCCTCAAATCTCATATAAGCAACTTGCGGGAAGAAGGGTTCCTTCGGGTTCCCACTTTGGAGGTTTCGGTTCATTGCTGTGGTGAGAGCTCATCAGAACAGAGTCGCTCACAGCTTAGCTGCCAAGAAGCAGAGGAAGAATGCCTGCTTCCTCCTTTTAGCTCCTCTGGGCCCTCCGGTTATTGGATGCCGCTGCTCACCTTCCCTGGAAACGTCCTCAAAAACACAGGCAGAGATTTGCCTTACTAATCAACCAGGTGGTTTTCAACCTAATCCAGCTGACAACCAAGATTAGCCACCATGCGCATGGTCTCTAAAACCTTAAAGCAAGGGTCAGCCTGTGTGTGTTGCCAGAACGAAAGGCTTTTCATTGATTTATCTCTCCGGAACATGAATCTGTTTTCTCACAGTTCTAGGGACTAGGAAGTGCAAGATCAAGGCACAAACAGATTTAGTGTCTCCAAGACCTGATCTCTGTTTCCAACCCGAAGCTGTATCCCGGCACGGTAGAAAGGAATGAAGCCACTCTGAGATAGTTTTCGTTGCTATGGTGTGTGTGTGTGTGTGTGTGTGTGTGTGTGTGTGTGTGTGTGCATAAGGAGGCCAGAAGAGTGTATCACATATCTTCCTCTATAGTTCTCCACATTTTTTCCTGAAGTGGGGTCTTTTTCTGAGACTGAATCTTACTGTTTCATCTGGGGCATCTAGCCAAGGTGCTCCTGGGAGCCTCTTGTCTCCACCACTATAACATTGGGGGTTCGGCACGTGTTGGTTTTTCTGTGAGTGCTGGGGATTTGAACTCAAGTTCTCTTGCTTTCAAAGCAAATGGTTTTACTCATTAAGCCATCTCCTAAACCCCTCAAGCCCTGTTATAAAAGAGCCCCATCCTCACCTCCTAAAGAAGACTCACCTCTTAATTCTATCTCACTGCCTAGTAAGTGTCGATATCGGAATCTTGGGAAATAGATTCAGACTACAGCACTCTGATCCTTGATTCCAAGATGGATTAACTCTGTTCCATGGCTCAGAGCCAGTTGCTCTGGGTGCAGTCACATGGCTTTGGTGGCGTTTTAGTTTTCCAATGTGCAAATTTAGCTCTGTGGTAATCCGGGTTCCTTGGCTTGGCTGGAAATTCCGTCTTAGCGGCATTTAATTAGTGCATTACCTTAGGATTTTGAACTATTCCTTGGAAGTAGGCAGGAAATTAATGCACAAACTAAGGAAATAAGCATTTTTGTTCTTTCAAGGTAGTATTTTTAACATGCAGAAAATGCTTACCATAGAAAAACTTCAATCCAGTGCCCCTACATTGACAAAAATCCTGAAGTAATTTGACACTGTGGTGGTCTGAAGAAGAATGGCCTCCATAGGCTCATACATTTGAATGCTTGGTCACCAGTTTGTGGAACTGTTTGGGAAGGATCAGGGGGGATGGCCTTGTTGGAGAACTTTGAGGTTTCCAAAGCCCATGCGGGCCGTTCTCAGTTGGCTCTCTCTGTCTCTGCACGTGGATGAGGATGGTGATTCCCAACTACTGCTCCAATGCCACGCCTGCCTGCCTCCCACCAAGATTCCCATGGTGGTCACAGGCTCAGTCTGCAACTGTAAGTCCTCATTAAATGCCTTCTTCAGTAACTTGCCTGAGTCATGCTGTCTCTTCACAGCAAGAGAAAAATAACTAAGGCAGAAATGAAATATGTGTGTATTAGTATTTTTAAATTATAACATCAAGAGATAAAAGTCAAATTTGATTTCCAGCACCCACATGGCAGCTCATAGCCACCTACAAATCCAGTTTTAGGGGACCCAACTCCCTCTACTGGCCTCTGTGGCACACAGACATACATGCAGATAAAGTACTCATACACAAAAAATAAAAGTTGATTTTAAAAATGTTTAAAGCAACAGGAATTTCTGACAAAAATTCTAAACTCAATACAAACAACAAACTTTTCCCTTGCCTCATCCGCCAGTCGTAGACTTAGAGCTACCCTGTTAACTGTTTCTGCAATATTCTTCAAAAATGTTCCAGACCTACAAATATACTGCTATAGTTTGCGCTATAACCGTCCCCCAAATTTGATCATTAGGATAGTACAGTCAGGAAGGCACAGAACTTTAAGGAAGTGGGGTTTTTTAAAGGTCCTTGGGTTACTGACTGCATACCTTTAGAGGAGAATAGCAGAACTCTGGCCCTTTCAGGGCTTTTTTATGTCAAACCTTGGTTTGAGGTGAGCAGTTTTGCTGCCCATACACCCACCCCATGAGGCACTGCCCTGGCTACAGCAACAGGCCAAATTCTAAATGAAACCCCTCAATCTGTGAGCCAAAGCAAAGCTTTTCTCTTTAAAGTTGATTATCTCTGGTATTTATTATAACAACAGAACGTGTGTGTGTGTGTGTGTGTGTGTGTGTGTGTGTGTGTGTGTACATCCACAGCAAGAATATAGTTGACCTAAGGGCAACTAACAACTGGTGGTCGTTTGAATAAGATTGGTCCCATAGGCTCATATATTTGAATGGTTACTCACAAGGGAGTAAAACTATTTGAGAAGGATTAGGAGGTGTGGTCTTGTTGAAGGAGGTGTATCATTGGGGTGGGCTTTGAGGTTTTCGAAAGCCCATGCTAGGTTCTTTCTCTCTCTCTCTCTCTCTCTCTCTCTCTCTCTCTCTCCCACTGTAAGCAAACTCCTAATTAAATGTTTTTCTTTATAAGAGTTGCCTTGGCAGTGGTGTCTCTTCACAGCAGTAAAACACTAAGATATCCTAGAATTAGAAGTTGTAATCCACCATGTGGTTGTTGGGAGTTGAACCTGGGTACTCTGAAAGAGTAGCAAGTGCTCTTAACTGTTAAACCATCTTTTTAGAGCCACTCACATATTAATTTTGCTAGTGGCATTCAATACAGGTGCTACTCTTTCTTCCTTGCTTCATAAATCTCCTGTGGATCTCCACAGTCTAGAACCGTGTTCTTTGCTTCTTAGCAAACCACAGTGGCTAAAGTAGAGAACAAGGAACCAGTCACTTGGTTTCCTATTCATCTGTATAAGGCTGGGGCTGTGACAAAACAGCACACAACACAGAAAGGGTTTAATTTCTAGCTAACACAAAAGCAATCCGTAATAGTCATGGCACAACTACTAGGGCATCCTACATAGTCAGGGACCACGGTATTCCTATCGTATTACTCTGCTATGAATGGCTTCCAGTCACTACAGGATCAAAGTTATGCAGACAGCCAGCTAGAAAGGATGAAGATGCTGAAAAGCAAGGTTCACAAGAAAAATTCCAAAATTTTTATCCTAGTACCCCAAACTCTTCATAATACGAGCCCAGATTCTCTGTAGCCTCCCATCTCTTATGTCCTCTCGTTTCCCATTGGCTGTCATGCATCTTCCTGTGCCAGCCTGAGTATAGGTGAGCACTCACCTACACACCCATACATACCCCATCTAAGGGTCTCTCTCACTCTGCCTGCCCCGTGCTAGAATCCTCGACATCCTACGTCCTCTCTAAGTCCTACCTCCCTTTATAGCTCTTGGGACAAGATGGACAAGACTGGATAGTGAGTACATTAGATGATCTTTTAGTTTTTAGTATAAAAGACACAAGGAAAACAGGATAATATATCCCTGACAACACAGAGAACAGTCTCTGACAGTAGGACTTGGGGCTGTATTTATTACTACCATAATGAAAATTGCAGGTGATGTCAGACATGAAAGAAGAAAGGACATAGATTCCAACACACCTGAATATCTTGGGACCTGATTCCATCAAGATAACATCGAATGGGAATAAATGTAATGGCCTGCAGTTGGCACTTTGCGGTCCATGGCAGAGCTCCAGAGGCTGGCAAGCACATATAACAACTTTCAATTTCAGCGGCGGCCACGGTGGAATACAGCCAAGCGCTGCCCCTAGCCTCATGGCCAGGATAGCGGTGGTAGCAGGCACCACTACAAAGAACAAACACGTGATGGAGAGGTGGGAAAGATAGAAAAACAGAGAGGCATGTCCGCTTGAGAGAGGTGGAACTGGACACGCCTGATGCCTTGGCCGTGTCCTCGGGCTTTGCTGTCGCTGGGCACCATGCTGATGTGAATGACATGTGTAACCAATTGATGCCATGTTGAGGTCCATGACCTCAGCACCTAAGAGCCACAAGTGGGTCAGTGGTCCCGATAGGGTCAAGGGCCATGTTAATGTCTATGACCCTCCGTATTGCTGCCTGAAGCCTGAAGCCATGTTAACAGCGCTGTGCCCAGGAGAGCTGGATCCCTCGCTTGCCAATGTACCTGAGAGAACCAGCCCCACCCCTCGAGGGAGAGATGAACCCACCCATCTCAGGAGAGCTGGCCCTGTCCCTTGCCCATCAATGCATGAGCCACCAACAAGGCCCCGGACATGGAGAGCTAGTCTTGCCCCTTGCAGGAGAACTGGTCCCACACATCTCAGGCCCACAGTACTGTAATATGGGTGGTGGAATGGCTGTCTGATCATGGCACCACTCTCCTCAGATGATGACTTTTGACAGGGATACAGGCAGAGAAAGATTCATCCTCCCTTAGGGATGAATTCCTGATTAGGAATCTGACTGTGTTCCAATGAGTATATAAACAACACATGTTGAAATGAACTCCTTCTTTTTCTTATTGGGGGGAAGTCACAGGGAGGAGGGGAAAACTTGGGAAGTCTCAGGGGTGAAAGAGATCACAAGAAGTGAGAGTCCCATTAAATTTTAGGCGAATTAATAGAAATATAATACCCATAAAAGGAGAGGAGATAATTTTGCTCTTTTGACCTGACTCCATGAAATCTATGGTAGACATACTAGTGGCCTGTCCTAGCTTCATTTCCGATGATATGATAAAACATCTTGATAAAGAAAAAAAAAACAACTTCAAGGAGAAAAGCAAGTAAGGCTTACAAGTCCAGGTTACAGTTCATCGTTACAGGGAAGACAAGGCAGGAACCTGAAGCAGCTAGTCACATCCCAACCACGGTGATGTGGAGCAGAGAAATGGATGCAGACATTCATTGTGCTCAGCTAGTTCTCTCTACTATTGCAGTCTAAGGCCCAAAACCTGGAAATGGAGCCCCCCACTTTCATACTGGGTCCTCTCACATTAAGGCAATCAAGATAATTCCCCACAGACATGTCAATCCGCTCTAAATAATCCCTAACAGAAACTCTTTTTGGGGGTGTGTGATTCTGTATTGAGTCAAGCCAACAGAACTAAACATCTCATGTGCATTTTCACTCAGCCTTCCATTGTCCATGCTTTTGAGCATGTAACCTTAAAGGTTCAACCACCAAAGAGTTAGAGTCCCGCTCCTCTCCCCATGCTGGCCATAGATGTTGGCCAAATGACTTACGTTAGCAATCTTGACATGATGGAACAGTTAGAGAAACACTTCTGCAATGAAGCTGCCTTTCTTCTGCATCTGTCAGCCTCATGAGAAGTTACGAAGTTGGCTGTTATGGCTTGTGTATGAAGTGCCCCTGCTGTGGAACAATCTTTTTGTACACTGTGAATATGTATTGCTCTCCTTGGTTAATAAAGAGCTGAGCAGCCCATAGCTTAGCTGGACTTGCAGACAAAAAGAGAGTGCAGGAAAGAAGGAGGGCAGAGACACAAGGAGACTCAGAGAAAAGCAAGATAAACATGCTGTTCTGAAAAAAGGTACCGCCATGTTATAGAGTGTAGAATGAAATATGGGTTCATTTAAATTGAAAGAACTAGTTAATAGCAAGCCTAAGCTATCGGCAGAGCATTTATAGTTAAGTCTCTGTGTGCTTATTTGGGGAGCCGGCTGGTGGGACAGAAAAACTCTTCCTACAGTCCTGCACAAAAACTTCAAGTGGGAGGTTTGTTTGCCAGCTGGTGGATCAATCACTGAGAGGGGACTGGATCATAAGAGATCTGCCTTCTCCAGTGGATTAACCTACAGATGGATTCAGGATTCAATGGCCCTTTGAAAGGTTACAGAAACTTCTGTATGTGATGCTCTCTTCCTGAAAGTAGGTCAGTCAAAGAGAAGCCTTTGAAGGGTATTTTGTCTCAGGCTCCACTCCATCTTTCTCTCTGTTTCCTGCCCACCATGTGGTGTGCAATTCTTTCCTGTCACACCCTTCTACTTTGATGTGCTCCATTGCTCAATTTTCGTGATGGCAATGGTGTGCTATACAGGGTGCCTGGCTCCATGCAGGAGATTAGCTCCTGTGGGATTCTGGGATACTAGAGAAGGATTGTTTGGTGCCAGCTGCTGTTCCCACCACTTTTGGTGCATAGCACTTTCTCTCCCCCGCATTACTGCCCATTCTTGGTCAGACAGAATTCTCAAGCAGATCCCTGATGCCTTTCTCCCAACACAAATCTGGCTGAAAGAGACTTTGGGTTTTATGCCTGGTGCAGGGTATGGAAGGAGAGACTTTTTCACAATGGTGAGCGTTCTACAGCTAAGCTTACCTTCAGCCTCAAGGATTACTTTCTAAGATCAATGGCCCAGAACATAGCATGAATCAAGGCCCCCAATCTCTACCCTGTCTTCCAGGAATACTGGGGTTTAAGTTCTCTTTCCTGCCTTGGGAGGAATCAACCTTGTCTTGGGTGGGACATTCACAACGGCTCCTGATCTCCTTTGCAGGCCAGCCTCCCATTGACTCTCCCAGCCTGCACTGCTCTCATAAATAAAGATTTAAATAGAGTAGAACAGAACTCGTGTGACTTAATACCTCTGACACCAGCCCAAGCAGGCAGCTGAATGTAGAAATATTAGTCCACAATCCAATATTTCCAAGTAATCAGCCCCGGGTAGAAATAGTCTTCAGTGTGGGTCTTTTAAAAGGTCATTTTTAAAAAAACTTCACCAATAGTGAAGATAAACCAAGGTAGGGAGACAGACGTGGTGCCCCAAATTAGCAGCTGCGATCCTGTCAAGCGTGCTCCTGTAAGAGGCCAAGCCCAGTGGTCACAGAGGGTGTACGGCCCCTGCCTGTCACAGCTATTGATTGACTGCTCACAGTATTGCAGGTGACTTAAAGAGTTTCCCACAACCTTGTTTGTTTAATGTCACCTCCATATGAGAATGTCAGCCTCTGACATGTTTGACTTCTCCACAGGACAAATGCCAAGCCATGTGTGGCTGTCCCACCGACACGGATTGTTCCCTACCCTCCATAACTACGATGGCAACACTCTCAATTCTTCATTTAAAGGAAGCCCTGGCAAATTCCTGCTCCTGTCCTGATTGGTGGCCTCACATGACTCTGGGCATGGGGCCAACCAAGTCTTGCCTGTTTATTTCTTCTCTGCTCTTAGAAAAATCTTCAATACCAAGCCACAGTCATCCATGCTCATAGCTGCTGATTCTCAAGGGAAGGGCTGGAGGGGATGGGGCTGAGGCTCTGAGAGGGAGTTGAGGTGAAGCCAGAGGCCAAACCTGACCAGCTCCGCACAAACAGACTGGAGATAAAAAGAGAAGAGAAGGAAGCTCAGACAGATGGCAGACAGAGCAGAGGTGAAAAATGAAAGCAGAGAAGACTGGAAAAACAATATTCTACATGTGGATGGATGCTGAAGAGGAGGAGTGGAAACAAGGGACGAGGGGGCTGTGAAGGGAAGAGGGCAGAGGAAAGGGACAGTGGGGGAATAAAGATGAGGGCAGGAAGAGCAGCAGGAGGGCAGGGAAAAATCTAGAAGGCAAAAGGGAGAAAATAGAGGCCAAACAGAAGGATGATTAGAAAATAGAAGCAAGGAGGGGAAGAAAGGAAGTGGAAGCTGGGACTACAGGAGGGACACTAGCCAGCAGTGGAGGCAACCACTGGAACAGCATCAAACAGCAAAGCCGGGATCAATAATGCAGCCTAGCTGACCTAGTGCCTGCTTTGAATGCACAAGGCCCTGGATTCCCATATCAAAGAAAATTGGGCAGGCTGGTGAAGACTCAGAAGCCAGAGATAGTAAAATCACAAGTTCAAGGTTATTCTTGACTACATGCATAGAGGCTAGCTTGGGCAACATGAGATGCTCTCAAAATTTAAATAAAAGACAAAAAAATGGGACAAGTAAGACATGATTAGTTCATAAGGGCTCCAGCCTCATGAATGGATTAATGCCATTTCTTGGGGCTGGGTTAGCCTAACTGGAGACTGAGTTTGTTAGGGAAGGGTGAGTTTGGCCCAGTTTCCTCTCTCAGCATGCTCTCTTGCCCTTCCATCGCATGACAATAGTGCAGAGACTCTCCCTAGCTGCCATGCTCTGGAGCTGCCCAAACTCCAGGTCCATGAGCCAGTGAGCTACTTCTTTATAGCTCCCCAGTCTGTGGTCTTGTGTTATAGCAGCACAACAGACGAGAAGAGAATCCCCGGAATGCCCAGCCACATACAAGATTAATTCTTTTTGAAAGGCAAAAAAGAAAAAAAATTAAATAATAATAAACCTCCTGATATGCTGCTGTTCCTTGATACTCTTTGGTTTGTTTGTTTTTCGAGACAGGGTTTCTCTGTAGCTTTGGAGCCTGTCCTGGAACTAGCTCTGTAGAACACATTGGCCTCGAACTCACAGAGATCCAATTGTCTCTGCCTACCCAGTGCTGGGATTAAAGGCATAGGCCATCACCCTCCCTGCTGTTTGATACTTTTGAAGCCAAATGTATGAAGAAATTAAATTCAGATTCCAATTGAAGACAGTTTAGGTTTTCTAAAGTAACACATTCAGACCCTGCTAGAAAACAAAACAAAATGAGATTTTGCGTGTGTCTAAGTTGGTCGTTCTCAAATGGAGGCTCGGCAGACATTTTGTTTCCCAGAGGTCATTTGACAATGTCTGAAGATGTTTTGAGTTGTGAGAGTTGGGGAAGGCATGTTGTTAAACAACTATAACGTACAGGAACAGCCCCACAGCAAAGGGTGAGCTGACACAGAATCATACAGTATATTGAGAGACCACATGGTAGTAGCAACAATACCTGGAACCAAGGTAGACAGGCGGATGTTTTTAATTGATTTTATTGAGCTCTACATTTTTCTCTGCTCCCCTCCCTTTCACTCCCCTCCCTTTCAACCCTCTCCCATGGTCCCCATGCTCCCAATTTACTCAGGAGATCTTATCTTTTTCTACTTCTGGTGTAGATTAGATCCATGTATGTCTCTCTTAGGGTCCTCATTGTTGTCTAGGTTCTCTGGGATTGTGATTTCTTTGCTTTCTGTCTAAAAGCCACTTATGAGTGAGTACATATAATATTTGTCTTTCTGGGTCTGGATTACTTCACTTAATATGATGTTTTCTAGATCCATCCATTTGTCTGCAATTATCAAGATGTCATTTTTTTTCAAGATAGGGTTTCTCCATGTAGTCCTGACTATTTTGGAACTCTATAGACCAGGCTGGCCTCGAACTCAGAGACCAGTCTCTGTCTCCCAAGTGCAGGGATTAAAGGTGTGCTCCACCACCACCCAGCTAAGACGTGTAGATTCTTGAGCCCAGACCAGACTAGTTTGTTGTTGTCTCTATTTTGCTTTGGTTTTGGTTTGGGGGACAGGATCACAATATTGTAGGGTGACCTTGAACTCACTATGTAGCCAATGTTGACCTGGAATTTCTAATTTTCCTACCTCTTCCCCAAAGAGCATGTGCCACCACTTCCAGTTTGCCAGTGCTGCTTTTTAAGGCATAATAATAAAATAAAAATAAGATAAGGCAAAATCTAATACACTGGGAATAGATAAAAACAAATACAGAGAAGGAAAAAAAAACCCTAGAAGAAGGCACAAGAAACAGAGACAACACTTTTTTTTTGGTTTTTCAGACAGGGTTTTTCTGTAGCTTTGGAGCCTGTCCTGGAACTCACTCCATAGGCCAAGCCAGGCTGGCCTTGAACTCACAGAGATCCGTCTGTCTCTACCTCCCAAGGTCTGGGATTAAAGAAGTGTACCACCACCACCCAGCCACTTTTTGACACACACACAAAAAACCTGGAAGCCGTAATATATACACAGAGGAGCCAGCACGGCCTCTTGCAGGTCCTGTGTGCGCCAGCTAAGTCTCTGTTCCGCTCTTCTACTCCACACACTCATGTGGCAGAAACATTGGCAGAACTATATTGCCCTACGTAGGAGCCACCAATAGGTGGCTAATTCAATGAATTAAGACAAAATAGTATCCACAATTCAGTTCTTTGGTCCCATTGGGCAATTTCAAGTGCTCAGTGGGCACCTGTGATTGGTGACTGTTGGGCAGCCTCACGTGTTTGTTAGCCCAGAATGATTCAGAACTTTAAACACGTGCACTGGAGAAGATGGTTTCTTGCCACCCGAAGGCTAAGCTACAGACAGACACCGGCTAAGCTCAGAGAGACAAGATTAGAATTTTGCCATCAGATTTAGGAGCATATAGCAGTACCATATGGCAATCTTGGGACAAGCTTCCAGGATTTCTACCCCTCGGTGTCGCAAGCCCCTTTGACCATCTACTGAGGCCTCTTGCCCTAATCTGCGTGCTGTTGCTGTAACGAAAGACCTGAGACTAAGTGGTCTATAGAAGAAGGTGCTTTGCGTCGCTTGAAGTCTGAGAAGTCCAAGGGCACGATGATGTCTGATGAAAGGTCCAGACAGAGGGGAAACCAAAAAGGGTGGAGCAGAGCACAAGGTACTTACAACAACAGCCACTCTTGTGATAAAGACATCGGTTCTCTTAACCTAATCCCCTTTGACAGGCCCTACCTCCTAGCGTTTCCACAGTGGAAATCCAATCTTAACATGAGTTTTCGAGGGGACAAATGATATTCAAACCGTAGCACCTATGGGCTGCATCTCAGATGAAGGTTTGTAAATGCACAGAGTACAATTACAGAGAAACCCAATTATATGAAAATAAAAAACAGCCCTGCGATATTGTACTATATATGTTTCTTTATTAACACAGTAATTAATGAGATAAAGTGGCAGGCCTAATAACTGCTGTAATTTCGAAGAAGTGATAAGTGAAAATGATATTTGGTGGTCTATGCAACCACGGTAATATGAGATGAAGTACCATGGCATTCGACTGGAGACTCGGGCTCAGACTGCAAAGGCAGCCATGGTTTGTAGTCTATGCTCATAATTGGAGGAAATGGGAAATTTCATTAGGAAGTTAGTGGAAATAAAGAATGAGGTGTGTTTACATCCACATTCACTTGGGATGGGATTGGATGCTCTGGTGGCCGGCTCCTTAGTTATCTATCTAATGGTTCCCCATCCAACACATTCTCAACCTGTGGGTCACAACCCCTTGGGCAAACCTCGATCTCCAAAAATATTGATATTATGATTCCTAACAGTAGCAAAATGACAGTTATGAAGTAGCAAATGAAAATAGCTTTACGATTAGGAAGTTGTCACAAGGTGAGGAACTGTATTCAAGGGTCGCAGCATTCGGAGGTTGAGAACCACTGCACGCTTCCTCTTCATGCTTCTGGTAGCTGTGTAAAAAGACAGAGGAAAGGGTCAGCAAAGAAGCTTTCGGCACTAGACCGGATGTGGCAGTGAGTATATTACCTCTGTTCTTGCTTGCTTAGCTGGACCATGAGCCTGACTGGTGTAGGGCCTGCTGTAGACAGGACAGTTGACTCTCTGTCACACCTAACTGCCTCAGAGCTCAAAAGAGACAATGAATCCGTGGGCTGGAAAAGTGACTCATCGGATGCAGTTCTGGCCATACAAGCATGAAGACCTGAGTTTGGATCCTCAGCATCCATTTCAAAAGCTGGGCACAGCATGTCTGTAACCCCAGAGCTAGGGTGGTGTGGCAGAGACAGGCAGATCTTAGGGGCTCACTGGACAGCCAGTGGGACAGAAACTGTGAGCTCTCGGTTCAGTGGAAGACCTACATCAAAAAAACAAGGTGGAAAGCAAGAGACTGTGACCCCCACATGTACAGATACCTGTGACCTCTACATGTACAACACACATGGGCATGTGCACACACACACACACACACACACACACACACTTTTATCATGCTGGAAGAAGAGCCAATGTACTGAAGTCAGGATTCTAAGGAGACCCTGGAGACAATATAATAGGGGCCCTTGTCTCAGTGAAGAGCTGAAAGGGAAACCTAGTTTGGGGAGAAGAGTTTGAGGGCTTTTACAAGATTTCAGGTCCCTGCTTGACTACCAAGACCGGCCCTGTACCATTGTCCCTTTAGATCTTATCTTAGCCACCCTCCCCCACCCCAGAAAAACCTAGAGAAGTTCTGCAGCCGCAGGCTCAGTGGGGCCACCTCCCTGGGTCACCACAGGCTGGTGGGGCCCACCTCCCTGGGTCACTCACGCGGAGACCTCACAGATCCCCAGGAAGGAGGTAACAAAATCAAAAATAGCCTCTCCTCCCAGGAAAAAAAAATTAAAAATAGATTCCAACCCACATGAAAATTAGGGTGGAAAGAAAGGAAAGGAAAACAAAATGAATCATCTTTATGTGTTTTTGCTGAGCGAGAGCCTGTTGCCATGGCTACAGGGCCCTGTGTGTAGGCAGGGTCTTTTCCAGCAAGTTCAAGGCCCACTAAAGAGCCAATGGGGGCGGTCCGATTCCCAGTATGTTACAGCCATCGGATCTGCGATCTTCCGACACAGCCGCTGCCACCAAGCTGGTCTTATTAATGACTGTCACGGTTAATTTACGGTTTCCCTCCATTGTAATCTGTCTATCGCTGTAATTGAACAAACGAGACAACTGGTCTGGATCTCATGGGCGTTCAGGGAAACTCTTGCCTGCTTTTGCAATCTAGCCTGTCGGGGAGGTTAAGTGAACTTGTGAAGAAGCCCTGTCTTAAATCACAGAGTGGGAACCCGAGTTTTGCAGCCAGCTCCGGTCAGCTGCTACATGCCTTCCTGGTGGGCCTGCTGCATACATGAAAATCCTCAGGGAGGCAAAGAACGATAAGCAACCAGGAAGACCCCATGCAGGCCCTCTGTGGCTGAGAAACCACACCAGGACTGCGACCTGATCCTCCAGCAGAAGGCCGCTTTGCCATCTGCTTGCAAAACAGTGTCCCTGGTTTAGAAGGGCTGAACTCCTGGGGGTTCTTTTCTTAGAACTAGGGTTTGAGGCTTTGCCCCAAACTGGAAAAAGACAGCTCAGGGCTCTGATGTCTCTTGTCTCACACGTACTTTTCTAGAAACGGCAGTGGTCTGCATTTAGGACAACCCAATGCGTTAAAACTTTAGACTCAAAACAAACATATTGGACATGGAGGGAGGGAGGGAAAACTCAATTCATAAACAATTCTTCCCTTTAAAATGATCGGCCTGGTGATGTTCCACACAGGAAATGGAAGAGACATGTGATCTTGACAGTTATCTTATGCCCCACAGGAAGAAAAGGGCAATTGACAAAATCACAACATGGATGTAAAGCCAAATGAAGTCCTATATTGGTAAATTTCCTGAAGGTGATAGCTGCACTATCTCCTATTCTTAGGAGATGGATACCCCCAGTATCCAGCTCCTAATGGAAGGTCATGAGGCACACAACTTCTTTAGTCTGAACGTCTGTGTTCCCCGCACTGCAAATTCACGTTGAAATTCTACCTCTCGATGTAATGTATTAGCAGCCAGGGGCTTTAGGAGGAGCTGAGGGCTTGAGAATAGAGCCTTCAGGAATCTGTTAATGGGATTAGTATCCTTATAAAAGAGGCCCCCAAAGGCATGTCACTTCTACCCACGCAAGGACAAAGTAGGAAAGTGCTATCTGTGAATCAGAAGTGGGTTCTCACCAGACTCCAAATCTTCTAGCTTCCTGACTTGTAAAGGACCAAAAGAACCCCGCGGCACACGTGCAAATACAGCAAACAGCCCTCTGTGAACCAGGAAGAAGGTCCTCACTGCTGAATACGCTAGCATATTGACTCTGGCTTTTCAGGGACCAGAGGAGTGGGGAAAAATTAAATTTCTTTTTGTTTAAAAGCCATCCAAGTTAATAAGAACAGGAACATACCCTTGAACAATATAGGAAAAGATTTTATGCAGTCATCCCTTGTGATCTGCGGAGGATTGATCCCAGGATTCTGCTCCTGAACATGCACACACACACATGCATGAACACACACATGCATGCACACAAACACACACTCATACGCACACATGCATGCACACACATGCATGCGCACACATGCATGCACACATACACACACCAGATTAATTCATTAATCTTTTCTTTAAAAAGAAAACCCAAGGGCTTGTGAAGAGATGGCTCAGTGATTAAGAACACTGGCTGCTCTTCCAGAGGACCTGGGCTCAATTCCCAGTACCCACATGGTAGCTCACAACTGTCTGTAACTCCAGTTCCAGGGGATCCAACATCCTCACACAGACATATATGCAGGCAAAATACCAGTGTATGGAAAATAAAAATAAATAAATTATTTTTTTAAAAAAGAAAGCACAAAACTAGAATCATTTTAGTGGTCAGCTCTGCTCCACATTTACTTTCTATACCTCAAAGATGTGATAAACAATTCTAGATGTATTTGCAGGCCATATATCAGAGCTTTCCCTATAAAGATGACTGCAAATTGAACTTTGCATACTTAGATACACCAGGAGAGCTAACTATATATTAGGAAAGTGAAGCAAATTGAAGAACACTTTTATCTGGAGTTTTCAGCAGCCCCATCCTTTAAATAAAATGGTATAGTATTTTCATGTAGCTCTTCTACACGTTAAATCATTTCCAGACTACTTGCAATATCTAAGGCAATATAAATGCTATGTAAACAGTTGTTATGTAGCTTTTCAGCTTAGGGTTCCTGCTCAACCATCCTAGGCCTAAGTACATTTTGGAGTTCTGTTGTGTTTGGCTTTTCTAGTTTTGTTGTTGTTGTTGTTGTTGCTGTTGCTGCTGTTGTGATTGTGGTTGGAGATAGAGTCTTGGGTAGCCCAAAATGGCCTTAAACTCATTATGTAACCAAGGATGACCTTGACCTTCTGATTTTCATGCCCCCACTTCCTGAGTATTAGGGTTATGTATGTTCACCTCCTTACCAAACTGGGGATGGAACCCAGGGCCTTGTGCATGCTACGCAAGTACTCTACCAACTCAACTATACACCCAGGGCTCCATACTTACATTAATCTGCAACTGCTTGAATCCATGGATACAGAAGTTTGACTATGTATTTACGTGTGTGTGTGTGTGTGTGTGTGTGTGTGTGTAGGAGATGCACAAATGAAATGAAATAGAAAATGTTAAAAATATGTGACTCTGAACCCAAATATGATCATACCTGTAATCCTAACATTCAAAAGGCTGAGACAGGAGGATCACCATGAATTTAAAGTCTGGGCTACATAGTGAGTTCTGGAGCAGTCCAGGCTACAGATTGAAAACTGTCTCAGAAGTGACCAAAGTGTGACTCTGCATGGTTGGTATCCTTCGTACCATGACCTCTCTCCAACAGCTCTGTAAGTCTGAAACTTTATTCAAATAAAACTTTTTAAATTTACTTCAGTTTTCTTTTACATAATGGTTAGGTTTCAAACCTGGGAGGAACAACCGAGGTGCCTGTTTAACATATCCAAGTGGTCTGCATTTCCCTAGCCCCAGATGGTCCTGCAGATCCTGGACAGTGAAATGGCCCGCTCTTCCCCAACTTGGCCGGCATTCCAGCTTCCTTGCCCTCCAACAACAATGCTGCCCAGAGTCAACAGGAGATAGTCATAGAGATGTGCATAGCCCCATATCATTTCTTTCTTATCAACAAAAACTCTGGGATGTTAGATTTCAAACCTGGGACAAATGGCTGATTTAACATATCAAAGCAGACACTGGCTTCCAGGATTAAACTCAGGTTGTCATGACTGACAGCGGGTTCCTTTACCTAACACTAAGCCATCTCTCTAGCCCACGCTCCAACACTCCCTCCCCATCCACCGCCTTGGGTTTTTTTGAGGCAGAATCTCTTACAATAATCAAGCTACCCTGGAGCTCACTGTGCTGTCAAAACTGGCCTCGAATTTGTGGCAATCCCCCTGCCTCATCTTCCCAAGTGCTAGGATTACAGACAGCTGGCCACCATACCAGGTTTCTAATACTCGTTTCTGTGATGATGGCAGTGTTGGGTGTATGCATTGTCCTGTGCCACAGACTGTAGTTATAAGCAGCTCTTGAGTGCTGGGAATGAGGCTAGTCCCACTGGGGGATGCTGCAAACACAAAATACACGCCAGATTTCACAGACCAGGCACAATAAAAGAGTGAAAGAGAGTCTATAGATCTCTGTATGTTAATAATGACTGTCACCTGCTTCTTGTTATTTTTAAGATGACTAGCAGAAAACTTTGAATTACTTTCGTGACTCATATTTGCAGCTCATTTGGTGCTTCTATGGGGTGGAGGGGGTCTAGGAACTTATGGGAGCTGGTTTTCCCTTCCTCTCCTGGCCCAAGCTGTCTGTCACAACAAAATACTCTGAGGAATATCCTAAGAGCCATATGTCTAGGCAAGGGAAAGTGTTGGTCAGGGAACAAGCTCCATAGAAAAACAGAAGCTGAACGTCGTAGGGTTGTTTCTGTTCAAAGCCCACTCTCCCCCTGTAGAGTATTATCGGGGTGACTGTTGAGTCACCACTCCTTCAAGAGAAAAGACCAGCATTGCCCGCTCTGGACTGGAGGGAGAATGGGAAGTCAGTGCACAGGCTGTCTTTTCCAACAGTGCCCGTGGACAGGGCTCGTGTGTTCTTTAGCACCTTCTGCTTCCCATCGAAAGGGGTAAGGCGTGGAACAATGAGGGGTGCTCAGTGCGTAGACATTTGCAGCCAAACCTGATAGCCTGAGCTCTATTCCCAGGACCTACAGACTGGAAGAAGATAAAGCCATCCATGTTCACCTCGTGGTATTTGCCTGTGTACATGCACACACAAACACATACACACACACACACACACACACATCTAAATTAAGTAAGACAAAGATGAAGTCCGTGTCCTATGACCACTCCTACCAAGAATGTTCCTTGGGAAAGATACTACACAGCTGGCCTTGATACAGACAATCACAGCTCTTGAGAGTCTCATGCAGGAGGATTTCAAGTTCTAGGCCAATCTGGACTATAGTGAGACCTGTTTCAAACAAGTAAAATAAAATAAAAAGAAACTGGCACTGTATAATCTGGCTTTCGTCACTCATCCTTGGAACCCAATCACCAATTCTGAAGGACACGTGGACTACGTGAGAGGACAGCTAAGAGCCCAACTGGCAGTCAGACGCAGCTACCAGATGTTATGCCTGGCCAGGCTTTCTAACGACCCTCAGACTCCAGCCTTCCTGGTGATCCTCCAGGCACCCTAAAGCAGAGACAAGCCGTTTCTGCTGTCGTCTGTCTCAGTTGCCAGCGAGCAGTGTCTGTGAAGATTTAATAAATGCTTTCAGGGTGCTAAGTTTGAAAGTCATTTGTCTTGCAGCCCTAGTACCTGGAACATCCAGAGTATGGCCGTAAACATCCAAGCTTTATTGAAAGAGGACACAGCTGCAATGCATGCTGGGGCATGAGGTCGGAAACTGTGTTGGTTAATCTTCTTTGTCAACTTGACTGGATTTAAAATCGCCATGGCAACACACCTCTGGGTGTGTCTGTGAGCTTGTTTCCAGAACGGTTTAAGTGGAGAGGAAAGAGCATTTCCTGAAGATAGGTAGGGTCTTGGAGTGCCCAAAACAGAGAAGTAAGCTGCACGCCAGCTTCGGTACACTTCTGCTTCCCGGTGCACAGGAAGCAGTCTTATTGTGTGAGAGCCGACTACCACGACTTTCCACCATGATGGATTTGAACCCTCACAGTGGAGACAAAGTGAGCCCTCCCTTCCCTCCATTGCTTTACTCGGGTATCTTCTCACAACAACAGGAGAAATAACTATGAATAAAAGGGAGGAAGCTCTGAGCATTTGCCACCACCCTCCAGCACATTCTAGCACACCGTGGGAAACCCCAGCTGATCTCCCACTGTGAGCTTAGTGTCTAGCAGCTGCTTGGTAGATCTCAATTACGTTTTTCTAGAATTATCAGCGGCCTGGAGAACTTTTTTGAAGGAAGGCTAAAATAAAATGCAGAGCCGCTTTAGAAGCCCCGAGTTTGACATTAAATAGGTGTTAAAATATGCATCATCCCGATTGCCTTTCAGCTCTGGAGAACTCCAATCACGACAATAATTAATATAATGGTTTGATTTATTGCTGCTCCTCCTCTGGATTGTATTTATTTGGTTATATTTTAATGCTTGAATCACACAAAACGGGCTAAGGTAAAAGGCTGTGGATGTTCTACCAGAAGAAGGGGAGGGTGGGGACAACCTCAGAGAGAGAAATAGAGGAAAAGTATACACAAATATAATTTATAAAATTAGCAACATACAGGGAAAAAGATGATCTGCATACTCGAAAAAAATACAGCGGCTCCAGGTAACCTTGAGAGGTTAAGTAATTTAAAGAAGGCAAAGCCTGAATCCCTGAAAGGCTCAGGGCTGTACTCTACTTGATGGCCTTTGCTGAAATACCTGGCCAGGCTCCGTGGAAGGAATGCTGCCAGCCTGGGTCAAGTGACAGGGTAGTGGACTACACCTGCCCACCCATGTGCAGTTATCCACTTCCCGCCCCTGTGCAGAAGAAGGTACCCATTTACCTAAACAAAAGACCTTTGGGTCAGCCTACTAAACAGAGTCACTGGGTGGAAGCGGAGCAGGAAGGCATGGCACACGGACCTGACTCAGAGGAGGGCAAATCCACAAAGATGGGAGGAAAAATCTTAAGCGACTAGCCTCTGGGGTGGGGGGGGGGAAAGGTGGATGCTGGGAACTCTGGAAGAGCTGATGTGTCCTGTCCCCACCTCGTGTCTCTCCCCAGCATCATCTCTTCTAATCTAGAACAAGCATATGAAGGAGAGTTTTGTAATCCCCTGATTACAGACGAGATCATGGAAGCGGTATGTTTAATTTCCAAGAACCACAAAACTTAGAATCAGATCTCTCAATTCCTAAGCATGTTTGGGGGGGTCCTTCCTCCCTTTGATCATAGCCAGGCTTTCAAACAACTTAACTTGTATGACGAGGCGTATCGAACACAATGAGAAGCTAAGAGGCGTGAGGCTCGGAGAGACGACTGGCTCCAGGTCACAAGCCATTCGCCCATATTTGACCTCCAGCCAAACAATCCTTGCAGGTTCAGCCCAAAGAATGTACCATGGGCAAGGCACCTGAGCAAGGAGGCCCATAGGAATGGGTATAGTGGAGAAGGGGAGAGGAGCAGTCCTCTGAGATACACAGAAGGGGAAAACAAGCCTAAGCTGCAGCTCTGCGGATGGTGGGCCCAGCCTTCCGCAGCCTGATGAACTAGATTACAGAAGATCATTTGCCTGTTCAATAGCTTCTCCCATTCTCTCAGGTTCACTTTGGGAAGAAAGAAAAGGGAGCCGGAAGAGGGCCTTTTTATGTTCTCCCCCAGCTTTGGAAGCATGGGAAGATGGATGGAAACAGATCTCAGGAACCCCCTGCCCACCCTCTCTCTACCCCTCCCTCCAGCCCCGAGAGGCAGGTGTGCTCCATTGAGGCTGAGAGAGTATAGTCAGACCAACAAGCTGGATGAATATCCACTGTAAACCATGGCCAACGCAGTCGGCAGCACGGAAAGGCCTTCCTGATGCAGACAGCTATCCATAACCTAATTTGGTGAGAGAGTAGCCAGCTGTGCCTAGCTGCGGAAGTGATGTTCTAGAGACAGGGATGCTATAGGCAGCCAGTCATGGGCCCCACAGGACAGCAGTGCTCAAATGATTGGTACCAAAAGACTTCTTTCTTTTTTGTTTGTTTGCTTTCCCCAGCTCTCACAGACAAATCTCTGGTAAAATATAACAAAGATGAACTATGGGAGGGGGGATTACATTTTTAAGCCCAAATTTTAATGGCCTTTGGATTCCATAGACATAGAATGACTCTGACACACAGAAGTTGTAAAATGTATATTCTTAATTTCTGTGTTAGCTTGTCACTTACAGGGTAACAAATTGCTGCTGAGCCTGCCTAGGTCTGCAGACCCATCTGAGAATCATTGCCATAGAAGACTAACATGCTTGAACAGAGAGAGCTTCCTAGTCCCGACAAGTTTTCCAACGCAGGCAAGGATGTCATTGAGATAACACATTCCAGGAAACAGGGATGCCTGACAGCTCTTTGTTGAGTGTTACATTCTATAGATGTTGATGATTATATTCTGTATGTTATATTCTATAGATGTCTCCAAGGGACAGCGCTAGGACACTAGTATAGTCACACTCCCCTAAATGGGAAATCCAAGACTCTGGGTAGGACTGGGCATTTTTCAAGTTCACAGCCACCTTATAAACTAAGGTCTCCCTTAATATCAATGAGCTCTGCTGCCAACTTCCTCATTCTGGTGAGGATGGCATGTCTACATGAGTGTCCTCAAGTGGTATGTTGTCTCTACAGGGGCTCCTTTTCTCTGCAGTGGCTGACAATGTCAATGAACATCATTTTGATTCCTCTGCACCCTCTTAGGTCCCTTTTTCACCCTTTTTTTCATGAAAAAGAAGAGTCAAAACCTCTCCAAAAGAAGAGACAGGACCACCCCCCCCCAAGTGAGAGAACTCTTTGGTTGGCAACAAGAACCAAAAGATTTATCTTGGATATTTCCTCCTACCCACTGGTGACTTGAATTTTCTAGAACAGGTAGGGTACCTGGGACTTGGACCCCCAAGTTCTCCCAAGTCCCACAGCTCACCACCTCAGCCTGGTTTTCTTTTCTCATTCAGGGCAAAGAGGGCCTGTGCAACTCTTTCCCAACCAAGCCGTCTAACAGCCCACATTGTGGACTAGACAGGCCCACCAGTGCCTGACCTGGAAGTTGCCCACAACAGAAAATCCTGCTAGGGCCACTTCTGTCTCTGCCAGCAGATGTCACTGCAGCCTGACCTCAGGTTATCAAAAGGGCACCACAAATTTTGGCTTCCAAGTCCTAGGAAACCAGACACAAAGATACTTGGCCCTTTGCTATTTTCTTCTCATGTGGCAAGCTTGCTGCTGACTGCAAGAAAGCTGTGTTTTGACCCTCTGTTTCACCATCTGTGAAATGGACATGTTCCCCCTCACTTCCTATCTTCCCCAAAGAGAGGATTTAAATAGCCATATTGTTCAGTTCTAGTTAGTTCCCACCCTCCCAAACCTCAGTTATTCCATCAATCAGAGTACCCCATGATAACTCATTTGCATCTACCAAAACAGGTACCCAGAATCACCTCCACCTATTTCTGTTTCCATAGTAACAGCAGAGTTTAAAAAAAAACAAACACCTCTAACGAAATAAGACACCTAAGAGGCATAAACAAAATCTGTGCTGATGTGGGAGACTGTAAAGTTTTTATTGCTACCTGTTTGGAAGACCTGCATAATTCAATGGTGCTCCCGGCATTTGCGAGGGAAGCAATCACCCCAAAGTTGTGACAATAAAGCCTTTATAGCCCCCCATGCTGGCACACCCACTTTCGAGGTACAAAGCCCCAGTTTGATAAACTTCTGCTTCTCGTATTTGCATAATGGAAATAGACGAGATTTTCTACCTAGGCTGCTAGGGGGTTTTAGCTTGAAGCTCTCCTGGAAGCAAATCTAGAAGCTCCTCTAAGTGGAGGTGGCTGAGAGAGATAGCTAACCCTGCAGGCAGGACCTTGGGGCTAGGCAGCACAGGGAAAGAGTCTTCCCATTCCCTGGGGCCAGACAGGTTCTAGTTGAAGGTCATATCCCTCCCACCTCCAGGCAGTCCAAGAATCACAGCTACCAAAGTATTTCCTCTGTTGGAAAGCACGCTAAGTGAGAAAACTTGTCTAGGGTAGGTGTAGGAAAGAAAGGGCCCAACTCAAACCGGCACCCAATGTCCCTCACCGTCAAACTCCCCCACCCCTCCCAGCTTTCTTTCTCTTTCAGTGCCTTCTCCCTCAGTCTGCTGGAGACAGGCCAGGTAGCGGTGACTGTTCTAGATGCCTCTCCCTCTCTCCTCTCTCTAGGCAGATTATTGCAGCCCCGCCAGGACTCAGTGGTAAAAGTTTGAGCGTGTCTGTAGAGCTTAATCAAATGCTAATTCCGTGTGGTGAAAGAATTTGCTGGAATCTGCAAGGGAGCTCCTGGCAGCAAGAAAATGCGTTGATTCACTCCCAAATCTGCTTTGCCCAAGCCGGGTGCGATTTAAAGCGTAAGCTGTATTAAATCACCGAGTGCTGTGTGGATCACACAGCCATCCTTTGTGTCGTTAATGAAGGGAAAAACAGGGCTTTATTCTGAAGCTTTGTGTATAATCAGATGCCATGTTGTAAAGCTCTGGAAAACACACCAGAAATCATAATTGGGAGGAAATAAAAGGGTTAGTCCAAAACAGCGTATGCAAATAAGAAGGAAAAAGAAACTGCCCCCAAGATTTGTGCGTTTCAAGAATCAACTTTTAATTCATGCACAGGGAGATTACAGAAGGGGAGGGGCGGCCTTTAAAATAGTATGAAAAGCTAGTTTAGATGTAAGTGAGAGATAATAGGCTTTCACCAGGGAATAAGCAAGGGGGCCAAGTTTGTGCCCAGGGCTGGGGGCGGGGGCATTTTGGCTTCTGGTTATCCTCGCTGCTGCAAAATTATTCAGGGCCTGCAGCCTGGTAAGGAAGGAAAGGTTTTAGATCACCAGCTCTGGTAAGCTACAGTATAAGGAAGGAAGGTCCAAATTGCCTGTAGTAGTCACCAAGGTTCTGGGGCTTGGCTGAGTTGGGGACAAGAGTAGTTTGATTGTTGTTTTAATCATTTCGAGGTCGCCTAGGAAAGTGGTTGGGGTTTGACGCCTGTCGTACAGCTGGAGTTTAAGGAACGCTGCGCCGAGCCCTCCCCAGCCCTAATTCACTACTGATTTGCTTATTAGTTCAGATCAGGGAGCCGGTTTCTGGAGAGATGTGAATTGCCATTGATTTAATCCTCTTCCCAGCATGCGCTCCCGGCCTAGGGTGAGGCTGTGAGGGGAAAGGGGGGCTGTCAGCTGGTTCAAGAGCAAGTTGCTGCTTCTCCTGCATGGCTTTGTCTGTTTCCCCTACCATCTGCTTCCAGGCAGCTAGGAGCTGTGGGCAGAGGAGCTGAGCCCGAGAGCCCAATGCCTGGTGTCTAGACCTGCGTGTCTCTGGGTAACTGACTTTGAACTCAGTGCTCTCCTTGGGAAATAGAGTATGTGGCCAAGCTACAGCTTGCATCTCATTAAACTAGAACACTTGGAATAGCACAGGGCTCACACTATCTACCCAGTATTCAGTGTGTGTATCCTCACTTCAGACACCCACCAACCTCTCAGATAGATGCCCTCTACAGTTCAGAGGGAAGAAGCTGGGCCTCAGAGAGGTTAAGAAACCAAGTAAAACACTGGAAGGCCATGTTGCATTGCTCCAGGGTGTTCAGTCTGCATCTCTGCACCATGTGGCCTAACTAAGCCTACTTCACCTTACATGAGCCATCTCATCTGTGTGTTCGTAAACGACCATCAAGAGAAAGGGGTTTTCCTCACTGGGGCCTGATAGCAGAGGCCTGTAATCTCAGCTACTCCAGAGGGTGAGGCAAGAGGGTCTCCATTTCAAGACTGTCTGGACTGAAGAGTGATTGCAAGGCCAGTCTGGATAATTTGGTGAACCCCCGTGTCAAAACAAAAGAGAAGAGGCCAAAGAGTTGAGCTCAGGGGTAGAGTTCTTGTTTTGCAGATTCTAGATCTATGCTCAATCTTAAAAGGCAAGCATTTTCAGCCAGCATTCGAACTACACACTGTTTTGTTGACAGTGGTCAGGCTTGAACCCAAGCCACCGAGCTGCTACCCCAGCCTCTGATGCCCCAGCCTCTGAGTAGATCATTTCATGAGAATCCAAACAGCATGCGCTTACTCCACCGGCAAGCTGACGGGCATCTCTCTAACCGTCAACCCTAGAGGAGTTCACCTTCCCAGCCACCATCAGGTTCTTCATCCTCTCACCCGAGGCCCTCTTTCCACGAATTTCTCACCCATTTCTCACATCCCCCTCAAGCCTTCCGCTTCTTTGCCTGCCGCTTGACACAGGCGCTCCTCAGGAAATACTTGCCAGTTGACTAGTAAGCAAAACATGGGCCGTGATTAGTGGTCTCTTTGGAAATTGCTGGTGGATATCTTTTCGATCCCAGCCAGCCAGGCTGTTGCTCAAAAGAGATCCATTCCAGAGGTCACATCATTCCAGAGTACTGCTTGGAGACCAATGAGAATGAGAATTTCTAAGCCGTGTCTGTAGTTGACTAGTCCCCGAAGTCAGTACTAAAAGAATCCAGTTACCATTTATCAGTGTGGGCTCAAGGGCAGCGGCAGGCATTGAGGCTACTGAAATAAAGGAGACAGACAGTCTGCTTTTCTATCTAGAGTATGTGGTGGGGGGGGGGGTGAGGAGTTCTAGACTGGGTTCTCTGTGTAGCCCTGGATGTCCAGAAACTCACTCCATAGACCAGGCTGGCCTCGATCTCACAGATCTTCCTGCCTCTGTCTCCCAAGTGCTGAGATTAAAGGACTGTGTCACCTGGAATAAAGGATCTTTTTCTAACCTCTGTTTTTATATGTATGGGTGTTTTTGCCTGCGTGTATGCTCATATACCATGCGGTGCCTGCAGCGTCTATGCAGTCTGGAAGAGGGTGGTAGATCCCCTAGAACTGGAGTTGCAGTTGGTTTTGAGGCCTCCCATGTGAGTACTGGGAATTGAACCCAGGTCCTCTGCAAAAACAAGCACTCTTAACCACTGAGCCATCTCTTCAGCCCCATCCAGAGTATTTTAATTGAAACGAATAACCATTATGTGTGTGTGTGCCCAACCCAGTGGTAAGTTGAACAAAAACGGGGGTCAAGCCCAGTGTTGTTCGCTTGTCTGTCTCCATCTCATAGCACAGCAGAAGGAACGCTCTAGAAAGAGATTCTGAATATGAACGTGCAGTGAGCTTTTCCAGGTTACTTCATTTGATCTTTACTCCAGTGCTGTAAGCT
Source organism: Microtus oregoni (assembly GCF_018167655.1). Classification (NCBI taxonomy): domain Eukaryota; kingdom Metazoa; phylum Chordata; class Mammalia; order Rodentia; family Cricetidae; genus Microtus; species Microtus oregoni. The sequence continues at coordinate 4,255,386 of NW_024544604.1, forward strand.
TAGTCCAATGATCACATTTTAATGATGAAAAAACAGGCTCACCGAGTTTCTCTAAATTTCTAGACATCATAGGGAACAAGGAAGGGGGCAATAATCCCATGGCTGTCTGCTTCCAAATTCATTTAATACACCTCTCATCCACGGTGCTCTCTTAAGTTAGTAGGTGATGGGGCAGAAAGATAATACTAAGTGTAAGGAAACAGATTAAGGGAAGCTGAGGAAACATGGCAACGAAATGCAATATTGATCCTAGGTTGCACTCTGCATCAGGAAATGAGCATTCGGTGTAGGAACTATTGGCAAAATGGGGGTGTGGAACACGGTCTTTTGTATTGGTATAAATTCCCTGCATGTGAAAATGGTCTTGTGGCTAGGACGTTCAGGCTGTAATATTTAGATGAGAAATGTCATGAAGCCTGGTAAATTCATCATATTCTCTCTCTCTCTCTCTCTCTCTCTTCCTCTCTCTATCTCTCTCTCTCTCTCTCTCTCTCTCTCTCTCTCTCTCTCACACACACACACACACACACACACACACACTCACACACAAAGAGAGAGTCTCACATCTGCCTCAGCCTCTCTAGTGTTTCCATATACCTGGCTTAGAGAACAAAAATACTAATGGGTTAGGGGAAAGATAAACAATTACACAGACAGACAAGCAACTGTTGCAAAACAATAAATAAATCAAGATGTGGGTAGGGTACACAGCTGCCCAACGGTCTACTCTTTCTGTTTTTCTGGAGGTTTGACATCTTTCCAAACAAAAACTGAAAGAGGAGACGATGACACAGAAATGACCCTGAGATTTTCGTTCACGTCCTCAAGGAAGGCTGAGAGCCACAAATGCAGACACCTTGGTCGCAGGGAGTACTCAACAGCTGGGAAAATGGACGCATTAGCTAAGGCCTGCTCTCTCAGGAACACCCGCAAGAAGCTTTGGCAACGAACTAATTCTTTGTCTGGATGTTTTCAAATGTGAGACTGAATTAACTTCTCCATACCTTTAAGCAAGAAAGGGGTGCGTGTGAAACAGCACAGCAGCCCCAGGACGAGGGAAGCCACCGCCACCGCAGAGCTCAGATCTGGACCACTTATTACCTTGGGTAACATCTAAATGTCAAAAGGCAGGGGTGGAACCAGAGAGCAAAGCTTGCCCGTGAATACAAATGGGACTGGGCTTTAAAATAAAGCCTGGGTTCAGATTCCAATACTCCAAATGCCAATCAAAAGATTCATTTAGTTTTTAAGTATGTGGGGGAGCAGCGAGCGTCACATCTGAAAGGCCGTTATCCAGGAATAAGCGTGGATTCCTCCTGTCGCTTTTGAACTTCTGTTTGCCTGCCTCAGCTGCAGCTTCATTTTGTGGATTTTGTTTTTGGCTTGGTTTGATGTGTTTCCCATGAAGAAAATGGGGAGCGGTGTTACTCTTTGATTTTGTTTTAATGGTTCCATATTTGTGGATTTTTTCAAGATAAAACTTGTGAAGAAGGAAAGAGAATCACTCAGATGTGGCCCTTAAAATATCTAAGAATAGTAGGTTTAGGGAACAGAATAGAATCTTCAAAATTAGAGTAAATGGATACATATGAGGGACTTTTTTTTTTGGTTCTTTCAGACAGGGTTTCTGTGTAGCCTTGAATATCCTGGAACTCGCTCTGTAGACCAGGCTGGCCTCAAACTCACAGAGAGTCACCTGTCTCTGCCTCCCAAGGGCTGGGATTAAAGGCACGTTCCTCCACCATCCAGTTTGAGGGACTTATTTTTAAGTCCAAGAGTTTGCCCTAAATGGAACAATAATTTATGCTTAGGGTGAAATTTTATTTTAAATACCATGATTGAACCCATGGTTTAGTGCATGTTAGGCAAATGTTGTCCTGGATCAGGATAGAAAGAGAGAAAGTTAAAGGGACAGGAGAAGGGTAAGGAACTCCTTACCCCAGAGTCTAGTTGAAGCCTCTCACTGGCTGAGAGTCAAGAATTCCAGGACACTGGGACTGGGCCATAGCTCAGTGGTTAAGAGCATTTCTCTTCAGATAGCCTGAATTCAGTGCCCAGCACCCATATGGCAACTCATAGCCTTCTATAACTCCAGTCTCAGGGAATCTCATTCCTCATTGGACCTCTAGGAGCTCCTGCACGCACACAGTACACATGCATGCACTCAGACACGTATGCATGCACATAAATAATAAATAAATAAGTAGAATTACGCCACAATTAACAGCACTTGCCCTAAAGGCTGCTAATGCAATGACAAGATTCCTTTCACCCAGAGATTTCAAAAAAGAATGTTAAACTAGCCTAAGGGTCGATAAACTTTCTGCAATTTTCAGAGACTCACATCAAGATTATGAACTTTGTTTACAATAGAAACAAGTTTGGGCCTCTTATCCAACCTCACGTCTTAGTTTTTTAGTCATCAGCTGCAATCCTATTCACCCTACCTCAAGAACCACCCTCTGATCTCATTTACTAGGAAAAGGAAAAGAAAAAACACAATTTTACAAAATTCTCGGACAACGTAACTTTAGAAGCCAACAAAATCACAACTGTTCAGCTACTAAGATAATGAAGTGCAACTCTTGGGAAGGCCACACCCACACATGGCTGTGTAGTGCCCTTTCCCTCCCTAAAATCGTTCTTAAAATTTGTTCTTACTAAACTCCAACTCGGCTTCATACTTACTTCTGAGATTCTTTTCAGCGGCACAGTCAAGACTTGAGGCTTCGCTTCTGTAGCAGTCTCTACCATGAGAAGAATGGGGCATCCAGCCCTGCCCCTGCTGCTGCTCTGCTAACCAAGTCACATCCACAGCCCCGAGATCAACAACACTTTGAGGAGGCAGAAGCATCCAATGGAGGCCTTTCTGAAGACAGGTTTCCTGCTGTAAACACCTAGATGGCATCTAATTCCTGTAGGTGACATTTAGATGATGTTTTTGGCAGCTGTTGGGTGAGGGGGTGGTTTCTGACCTGGGCCAGTCCACAAAGCAGACAACCCTGTTCTGAAGTGAGAGAGCCCCACTCAATGCAAAGGAAAACCCTTACTGCCATTAAACTACACTTCTTAGCACAGGCAATTCTTCTGAGAGGCAAGTCCAGGCAAAAGCCCTATTCAAGAACTGGGAGGAAAGCCTCTCCTTCCTAGCTGGGTACCATTTTATTTCATCTGAGGAGAAACTCATAGCATGGGCAAGAGGAGAGATGAAAGAACAAGGAATCAAGATGATTTCAGCACAGAATATTCTAGCAGACTTTCAAAGAAGTTAATACCAATACTCCTCAAATTATTGCACAAAATAGAAACAGAAGGAACATTGTCAAATATATTTTATGAGGCCACAAACCATGCAAAGATTCAACAAAGAAAGAGAATTATAGTCAAATTTCCCTCATTAACATAGGGAAAAATACTCAATAAAATACTCATAAATGGAATCCAAGAACACATCAAAAAGATCATCAACCATGATCAACTAGACTTCATCCCAGAGATGCGGGGATGGTTCAACATATGAAAATCAATCTATATAAACTACCATATAAACAAACTGAAAAAAAACTTACATGATCATCTCATTAGATGTTGAAAAAGCCTTTGACAAAATTCAATGCCCCTTCATGACAAAGATCTTAGAGAGAGTAAGAAAACAAGGGACATATCCAAATATTAAAAAAAGGCAACTTACAGGAAACCTATAGCCAACAAATCAAAGCAATTCCACTGAAATCAGGAACAAGACAAGGCTGTCCACTCTCTCCATATCTATTCAATATAGTGCTTGAAGTTCTAGCTGGAGCAATAAGACAACTGGAGGATATTAAAGGGATACAAATTGGAAAAGAAGTCAGAGTGTCTTTATTTATAAATGGCATGATAGTATACATAAGTGACCTTAAAAATTCTACCAGGGAGCTCCTACACCAGATAAACTTCTTCAGCTATGTGGCTGCATACAAGATTAACTCAAAATAATCATTAGCCCTCCTATACACAAATGACAAATGGGCTGAGAAAAAAATAGGAAAATGACCTTTACAATCACCACAAATAATAAAAAATATCTTGGGGTGACATTAACCAAGCAAGTGAAAGACTTGTATGATAAAAACTTCAAGTCCTTAAAGAAAAAAATTAAGAAGATATCAGAAGATGGAAAGCTCTTCCACGCTCATAAATCAGTAGGATTTACATAGTAAAAATGGCTATCATACCAAAAGCAACCTACATATTCAATGAAATCCCCACCAAAATCCCCAACAGTTCTTTACAGATCTTGAAAAGATAATACTTAACTTCATATGGAAAAAAGGAAAAATCCCAGGATAGTCAAAACAATCCTATACAATAAAGGAACTTCTAGAGGTATCATCATCCCTAATTCCAAGCTGTACAACATAGCTATAATAAGAAAAACAACATGGTATTGGCATGAAAACAGACAGGTTGATCAATGGAATAAAATCAAAGATCCAGATATAAATCTACACACCTATGAACACCTGGTTTTTTTTATTAAGAAGCCATAAGTATACACTTAGAAAAAAGAAAGCATCTTCAACAAATGATGCTGGTGTTACAGAATGTCAGAATCTGTAGAAGAATCTATCACCCTGCACAAAACTCAAGTCCAAGTGGATCAAATAACTCAACATAAAATCAGATACACTGAACCTAATAGAAGAGAAAGTGGGGAAATAGCCTTGAATGCATTGGCACAGGAGACAACTTCCTGAACAGAACACCAATAGATCAACACTGAGATCAACAATCAACAGGTGGGACCTCATGATAAACTTCTGTAAGGCAAAGAACATCCTTAATTGGACACAACAGCAGCCTACAGAATGGAAAAAGATTTTTACCAAGTCCACATTTGGATATAAAGGACTAATATCCAAAACATATAAGGAGCTCAAGAAAAGAGTTACTAAAAAACCAAATGATACAATTAAACATGGAGTACTGATCTAAACATTGAATTCTCAATAGAGGAACTCAAATGGCTAAAGAAACATTTAAAGAAATGATCAACATCCTTAGCCATCGGGGAAATGCAAATCAAAATGACTTTGAGATTCCAAAGTCAGAATGGCTAAGATCAATAACAAAAGTGACAGCTCATGTTGGTGAGGATGTGGAGCAAGGGGAACACTCCTCCACTGCTGGTGGGAGTGCAAACGGTACATTTACACAGTGGATTATTACTTGGTTTTTTTTAAAAAAGTGGCATCATGAAATTTGCTAACAAATGGATGGAAATTGAAAAAAGTCATCCTGAGTCAGGCAACTCAGACTCAGAAAGATAAGCATATGTACTCACTTATAAGTGGATATTAGCTATTAAGGAAAGGATAATTACACTACAATCCACAGAGTCAGAAAGGCGAAGTAACAAGGAGGGCTCATGGGGTGACACATGGGGCCGCCTAGGAAGGGGAAAGAGACTGTGAGTAGGTAGGGATGGGAACAGGAGGTATCAGGAGAAGGGAGGAGGAGTGGAAGGAGAGAATACAAGGAGAGACAACTGGAGTTGGGTGGCATTTAGGAGAGTGGCGATATGAAAACCTAATACAATGAAAATTCCCTGGGATCTATGAGGGTACTCTAGTGACTGGGGGATACAGAGCCTGAACCGGCTATATTCTGTAACCAGACAAGGCTTCCAGTGGAGGACTTGGACATCAACCCAGCCACAAAACTTCCAACCTACAATCTGTCCTGCCTGCAAGATGTGCTGGGGTAAGAGTAGTGCAGAACTTGTGGGAGTGGCTAACCAGTGTCTGGTCTACATGAGAGGGTGCCCATGCCTGACCCTGCCCGGATGGCCAGGAACCTGAGACTGGATAGTACAGAGACTTAAGATATTCTTCTATATTCCTAGACCACAGCCTAGCCCAATTATCATCAGAAAGGCTTCAACCAGCAACTGATGAGGACAGATACAGAGACCCACAGCCAAACATTAGGTGGAGCTTGGGGAGTCCAGCAGAAGAGGGGAGGGAGGGTTGTGGAAGCCAGAAAAGTTGAGGACACCACAGGAACACAGTCTACAAAATCATAGGGGCTCACAGAGACTGAAGTGACAAGCAGGGAATTTGTGTGGGTCTGACCTAGGTCCTCTGCATATATGTCGTGGTTGTATAGATTGGGGATCCTTGTGCTATTCCTAACAATGAGAGTAGGAGGGGTGTCTCTGACTCCTTTGTGTGCTCATAGGACCCTTTTCTTCCTACTGGGTTGCCTTGCCCTGTCTTGATATGAAGGTATGTGTTTAGTTGTATCTTGTGTTCAGTTGCTATCATTGCCTGCTCTTCTCTGAAGGGAAACAGAGGAGCAGTAGATTGAGGGGAGAGGAGAGGTTGTGGGGTGAGAGAAACTGGAAGGACTGGAGGGAGGAGAAACTATGGCCAGAATGTAATGTATGAGAGAAGAATATAAACCAAGATAAAATAAAATAAAATAACTAGGAGCCAACAGAAGATATCCCCTGTGGGAGAAGAGGGATAGTACTATCCATGGCTCTAGGTTGTGGGGTAGCACCATTTTGATTGCGCTTTCACTCCAGGAAGGCAGATTGTTTGCAGAGAACAGTCCTTCCATTTTCTCCTGGTTTGGCTTCCAAAAGCTTTCTCCACAAAGAAGTGCCTGGGCTAAAAGGCAAAGAGCCTGAACTCTGAATGAGATTAAGTCTCTGGAATATGCTCATGCTGCCTTCATGGTATGTTATGTTCTCTCTTTTTTTTTTTTGGAAATGTATTATATGCATTCAAAAAGTGTGTCAGATTTTTCTGAAATCCATTAAAGTTCATTCATTGTTTGGTCCAATTTTTTTCATCTTTTTTTGAAAAAATTTTTATTTACTTTCATTTGCATTGTTATTTTTCCTGCATGTCTGTGTGAGGGTGTCAGAGATCGTGGAGTTACGAACAGTTGTTAGCTGTTATATGGGTGCTGGGGATTGAACCCAGGTCTTCTGAAAGGGCAGTCAATGTTCTTGGCCACTAAGCCAGCTCTCCAGCTCCAATTTCTTTCATCCTTATTATTCACTAGTTTTCAGAGAAAGAGCTCTTAACATTTCCATCTACACCTCCTAGTTTCTTAGGATCTCTGTCTACATCTCCTGACTTATCTGTTACGTTCTCTAGTCCTGCCCATTGATGCTTAAAATACTTGCAGCAATGTTGATAATTGCATAGACTGTAAATTATAATGAAGAGACATGTTTCTGACTGCTTTGGTGTGTGCTATATTATTTCAACGAAGAACAATGATGAGTATATCATATGCACTTAATAAATTCTGTTTCGTAAATGTATTCATGCTTGTTATATATTTTAAACCTATAATTCCTTCCCCAAGCATGTCCCACCTTTCTTTTTCATTTGTGGTGCTATTGCCTTGAATATTCTGTTTTGTAAGATATTAAATTTTCAATTCCAACTTCATTTCATTTTTTCCTATTCATTTTCTTTTAGCTACATGAGTCTCCCCTCTCTTTTTTTATACATGTGTGCCATTTACAAATAAGCCACAGAAAAGAATAATACTACTTAATGAAATGGAGCAATTATAATGATATACTGTAGTAACTAACAGTTGTGTGGATGTTCTCTAGCTTTCTCTCCTGCCCTCATATCATATCATATTGTATTGTGGTCCCCTCTCTTTGATGAGATGGTAGAATGCTTTCATGATGAAATGAAATAAGGTGAAAGACACAGGCTTTGTGACCCAGCATAATGTGAGGGTCACTTGAACACAAGTATCACAGTACCAGCAGGGTCCATCCAATAACTGAGGTAGCCACTAAGTAATTAATGGGTAGGTAGTGTATGCAGTCTGGATATGCTAGACTGTACTAGGCATGCTATCAATATGTGGATGATTTTCACACTGACCAGGATAGGTAAGAGAAGCTGAGATTTCATCATGCTACTCATAATAACAAAATTTACAAATCATGAATTGCTTATTCCTTGTATGTTTCAAATGTTTACAGAACATGAATAATCACACGTAACTGAAACCACAGAAAGCAAAAATATGAATAACCAGGGAAGTCCTATACTCTATATCATTCAGTTTTAAGAAAGCAAAAGAAGGGAAATCAGACAATACGAAGATGGATTCGATCAGAAAATTTGATCCACTTATATTTATTGTAATTGCCATGAGGAATTTATTTAACCAAATTATTTTCCATTTTCTATTAACTAATTTTGAGGAGGAGAGGAAGGGGGCAACAACACCATGACATATTCTAACATCCTTCTATTTTTTATCTACTACCCCACTACTCTGTTTCTACTTTTAGAACTTTGCTTAAGAGTAACATGAATGTACTTGGAAGAAAGGGATCTCTTACATTTTTATAGAGTTACTTACTTAAGTTATGAAATCTTAGTAACTAAGTTTCTCAGTCGTTCTTTATTTCCACATATTTCATAACTGGAGGTTCAAGGAGGTCATTTGTTTCATTTGTGACACAAGATTCTGATATATAAGTCTAGTAGGTTTGGAAGTTCTGAGGTGTGATCCTCCCACCTCAGCTTCCAGTGCTCAGTGACTGTACTGAGATCATGAGTATCACATCCAGAGTTATTGTTATTATTATTATGTGTTGTTGTTGTTGTTGTTGTTGTTAATCTCTTGGATCCTCAATATGCTGCCCAGACTGGCCCCAAACACCTGGGCACAGGAGATCTGCCTGCCAGGAATGTCCCATGGTAACTAGCCCTGACTAGAGTATTTAAGCCATTTATTTTTGCCCATGATTTCTATGTTCCTATGTGCCATCTTACCTTGTCCTAGTTACTATGATTCTTTTTCTGTCCTCCACTTTTTCTGTTCGATTACTTGATGTCCTAGTTTGCCGTCTGTTACTGTGATGAAAACAGTATGATGAAAAAATGATTTATAGTCATAATTCATCATCAGGGGAACTCAGGGCAAGAACTCAAGGCGAGACTCCGGAGACAGGAACTGAAGCAGAGGCCATGGAGGAGAGCTGCTACCTGGCTTGCTTTCCCTGCTCATATCTAGACAGTTTCCCAGTGTAACCCAGAGCCACCTGCCCAGAAGTAGTACCACCCACAAGTGGGCAGCTCATTTTTGCATTCATCATTCATCTAAAATAGGTCCCACAGAAATGGGCACAAGCTGATCTGGTGAAGGCAATGCCTTCATTGAGGTTCCCTCCTTCCAGATGTGTCAAGTTGACAATCAAGATTAGCCACCACACTTGGCTTTCTTTTATTCTCTTTTATTACTACTAGATTGGAAAGCAGTCACTTTATGCCTCTATTTTAATGTGACATTTATTTTTTCATATACATATTAGGTATAACAAAGTTTGAGTTAATATGTAGTTATGTTTTCTCTTGTTTTGTACAATTTAAGGAAGACCTTAGGTCACTTAGTTCTGCTGATCTGCCTTAAGATCATGTTACCATGGTTCCATTTCAATTCTGTCTTGTTTTCATCCTTTAAATTACATATCACTGCTACTATCTCACAAGTCTATGCTTACCGATTTACTTATTTAACAGGGCATCCCACATCATGCACCTTCTGGGATCAATTTCTTTTTTTGTATGGAGCACAAGGGTTTTTTATTGATTTCTTTTGAGCTCTACATTTTTCTTTGCTCCCCTCCCTGCCTCTTCCCTTCCCTTCAACCCTCTACCAAGTTTCCCACACTCCCAATTTACTCAGGAGATCTCGTCCTTTTCTACTTCCCATGTAGATTAGATCCATGTAAGTCTCTCTTAGGGTCCTCCTTGTTGTCTAGTTTCTTTGGGATTGTGGTTTTTGGGCTGGTTTTCTTTGCTTTATGTTTAAAAACCACTTATGAGTGAGTACATGTGATAATTGTCTTTCTGGGTCTGGGTTACCTCACTCAAAATGATGTTTTCTAGCTCCATCCATTTGCCTGCAAAACTCAAGATGTTGTTATATTTTTTTTCTACTGGGTAATATTCCACTGTGTAAATTTTCTTTATCCATTCCTTGGTCGAAGGGTGTTTAGGTTGTTTCGAAGTTCTGGCTATGACAAAGAATTCTGCTATGAACATAGTTGACCACATGTCCTTGTGGCAAGATTGAGCACCCTTTGGATATATACCCAAAAGTAGTAAGTATTACTGGGTCTTAAGGAAGTTTGTTTCCTAATTTTCTGAGAAATCACCACACTGACATACAAAGGGGATGTACCAGCTTGCACTCCCACCAGCAATTCAGGAGTGTTCCCTTTTCCCCACAACCTCTCCAGCATAAGTTGTCATCAGTGTTTTTGATCTTAGCCATTCTTACAAGTGTAAGATGGAATCTCAGAGTTGGTTTGAGTTGCATTTCACTGATGACTAAGGATGTTGAGCATTTCCTTAAGTGTCTTTTTAGCCATTTTAGATTCCTCTGTTGAGAGTTCTCTGTTTAGGTTTGTACTCCATTTTTTATTGGATTATTTGTTCTTTTGATGACCAATTTCTTGAGTTCTTTGTATATTTTGGAGATCAGACCTCTGTCTGATGTGGGGTTAGTGAAGATCTTTTCCCATTCTGTAGGCTGTTTTGTTGAATGTGTGACTTTGCTTTACAGAAGACTTTTAGTCTCAGGAGGTCCCATTTATTAATTGTTTCTCTCAGTGTTTGTGCCGCTGGGTTCTATTTAGGAAGCGGTTCCCTGTGCCAATGCGTTCAAGTGTACTTCCCACTTTCTCTTCTATAAGGTTCAGTGTGGCTGGCTTTATGTTGAGGTCTTTGATCCATTTTGACTTGAGTTTTGTTCATGGTGATAGATATGGGTCTATTTTCATTCTTCTACATGTTGATATCCAGTTATGCCAGCAGCACTTGTTAAATATGCTTTCTATTTTCCATTTGATACTTTTTGCTTCTTTATCAAAGATCAGGTGTTTGGATATGTGTGGATTAATATCCAGGTCTTCTATTCAGTTCCATTGGCCCTCCTGTCTGTTTTTATGCCAGTACCAGGAGCACAAGTTTTAAGAGTTTGTCAACAATGATCTGTTAATGGCAGACAGTTCTTACCTGTCTGAGAGCGTGTAAGAAGCTATGCAATTGTAGGTAAATTATTTGCACTCTGTAGTTTGAAGATAGAATTCCATCTTCTGGATTTTATAGTCGCTGGTGAGAATTCTGCCAATGTCATGCTATTATTTTTTAAAGGTTTTCATTTTGTTTCATTTTTTTGTTTTTTGTTTGTTTGCTTGCTTGCTTGTTTTTTCTGTGTACAGGTATTTTGCATGCATTGTGATTTAGTAGCTATAGAGTCCAGAGGGGGATGTCAGATCCTCTGAAACTGAAGCTATGAATAGTTGTTAGCAGGTATATGAGCGAGCTGGGAACCAAACCCCAGTACCCTACAAGAGCAAAAACTGCTCTTAGTTGCTGAGTCATCTCTCCAGAACTGAGATTTATGCTATTTTTGATCATGTCTTTGTGTGTTGCGTATATACAGATGAGTACAGGAGTTACAGCAGTCGTGAGCCATCTGATGGGTTTCTGGGAAACAGACTTGGATCTTTAGCAAGAACAGTACATGCTCTTAACCCTTGAGCCATCTCTCCAGACCCCAATAATCCATCCCTCCTTTCTGATTAGTTTTAAAATGTTCTTTCTTTGGCGGAATTTTACTATAATGTGGATAGGCTTCAATTTTTTAAAAGTCTAGCTGGCTTGAAACTCTCTATGTAGACCAGGCAGACCTTGAACTCATAGAGATCTGCTTGCCTCAGCCTCCTAAATGCTAGGAACAAATAAAGGTGTGTACCAGTACATTCCCATGTGTTTATCCTGTTGGGGGTTAATGCATTTTGAATCGATGATCCTTGCTTCATCCCTCCCTCTTATGTCATTATTGTTTCCCCAACATTCTTTCTATTCTAGACTTATTCGGGGTTCCTATTAGTTGTATTTGGTAGGGTCTAGCCTATCTTCCACATCTTTCACCTCCCTTTTTTAGTTTTATTTCTCTATACTGCATCCTGGGTAATTCTCTGACATTGTTGGTTTAGTGATTTCTGTTTAACACATACATAGAGGTTTGTATCTTGATGATCGTATGTTTATTTAGCCTTTTCACACATCCTGGTTCTTTAGCGTAGTGTCTATTTCTTATTTTTCTGTATCTATGCCTTGAGTCATTTCAAAATGTGCTCATTTTATGATCTCTAATACTCTGTTATCTAAAGTTCGTGAGTATTTAATCCTGCGGTTCTTGCTCATGATCGGTTGTTTCTTCTTCGATTTTATAGTTTTGAATTATGCACTCACTATAAGTAGGGTTTTATGTGTAGACTTTATTAGAATCCTAATTGACAGGATGTCTTTCTGTGACATTTGTTTGTTTTTGATCAGCCCTCTGGGGCTTATCAATCTTATAAAAACTACTTAGTTTGAGGCTTCCTAGAAAACACAAGTAATATATATTCAATTCCAAACCTTCCTAAGATATAGGTCAAAAATTTTTCCCAAAGATTTTCTTTTTTCATTTAGTCTAGGACAAAACAGACAAACCCTTCAGGTCACGGGGTAGATTTCTCCTCGCCTAGCCTTACATGGATGGTTCCAGCATGATGGAATGGCTCTTAGATCCAACTTCTGCTATACATGAACTTAAGACATCAGTTCTTGACCGCACCCTGCCCCGTCCGAAGTGAATATTAAATTGTCCACGGCCCTAGAGTTCCGAGGCAGTGTCTCCAACCCTTCAGACTTTCTGTCAGCCCATCATGTCACTCACGGGCTGGCCTACTTCTCAGCTCTCCTTTCATCTGCAGCCTCTGTCAATTTCCTGTGTGCTCATCTATTCATTCAAATAAATATTTGTTTATTTCTAGATAACTGTGGAAAATGGGATCTGGGGTTATCTTGATCAGAACTAGAAATAAAAATTTATTTATATAAGCAAATATGAAATCCACCAGTTGCTGAGATCTCTGGTCATGATACTGAGATTCATTCCTTAAGTATCTCTGAGAGAAAAATACACTAGTATTACATTTTTAGGTTGAATTTTAAAATGTTGCAATCATAAGAGCTAGCCACTGCCCTGGGTGCCATTACATAGTGTGTTACAATTTCTGACAAGAGTGTGCAGCATGCTGGGCGAAACTGCTCTGTCCTTTCTACCTGTTCTGCTGGTCTTTACCTGCAAATCGTCTTGCTTTTACTGTCTATATTAATGCCTTTCTTGATCGCTGTGACAAAAATACCCAACAGAAGCAGCATAAGGGAGAGGATTTGTTGAGACACATAATTTCAGAGGATCTCAGCTCATCATGGCAGGGAAGCAGGGCAGTAAGATCATTGGCAGAGATTCCTCCATTGTAGCCCCCCAGGAAGCAAAAAGTGCAGGCAGGAACCAGAGGTGGGTATAATATTCAAGACTTCACCCTAGAGACTCTTGTCCAATTAGGCCCCTGGGCCCAAAGACTCCACAACTTCCCAAAATAGTACCTCCCGCTGCAGTTCCAATATCCAAGCATATGAATGTGGAAGTGTGCATCACACTGAAACCTTAACACTTCAGTAGTGCGTTAAGTCATTAATCAAAAACGGTACAGAGTAGAACCATTTTGTAGTTGAGTGTCCTGATCAGTTGGTTCAGCTTGAGTCTCAGCATTCCTGTCTGTATATTAGGGTAATGCTATCTACTTCAACAGTATACTACAGAGTTCTCTGGAGAGACAGAACCAATACCACAAAAGGGATTGCTGATATCTCGGTGGGGACCTCCAATTGCCACGCACCGCGCCCCCGTGTCTGCGCTCAGTGCACTATTACCCAGTTCTCGAGCTTCGGACAAGGGGGCTGGAGGTTAAAATACACAAACACACACAGACAGAGAGACAGCGGCACGGGTCATCCTCGAATTCCCCCAAAAATGCCCCCTTTATTGTGTTCAGGGGCAGATTATATAGAGAAAGCCACGCCCCAGCCAAACCCACCAGAAACCACTCTCCTGCCGTCAGGAACTCTTGAAGGTCTCGTGCTCAGAGCAGCTGCAGGCACACAGATCAGGGGAAAACAAGTTGTTTACAAGAAATTCAGGATCTGGGGTCTCACTACTCCCAACAGGGGATAATGATAGAGATGGATGCATAGGTAGATAAATGAACAGACAGACAGACAGGTAGATAACAAGCTTACGAAGTCTGAGGGGTTCCACAGCAGACCTTCTATAAGCTAGCGAAGCAAAGAGGCAGATGATCCAAGTCTGAAGGCCTGAGAACCAGGTAGTCAATGATGGAACTCTTGGCTTAAGACCAAAGGACCTGACTGGAATGCTGCTGGTACAAACCCTGGAGTCCAGAGGTGGGTCAACCCAGAGTCTGATGTCTAAGAGCAAATGGGGAATTCTGTCTCTGCAGAGAAAGAGAGTGAGTTTGCCTTTCCCTGCGGATTTTGTTCTCTGGGGCCCCTGCTAATTGGTTGAGGCCCACCCCACACTAAAGATTTACACTTTCCTCACTCAACTAACATACTGGTTATGTCAACAACTAACTGGTATGTTACTCCACCAACTAACATACCAGTCCCCTGTAAAAACATTCTCACAGACATGCCCAGAAATGGTGCCTCCCCAGCTACCCAGGAATCCCTCAGAACCATCACAAAAGGACTGAGGTAAGAATTAGAAGCCAGGCAGTGATGGCGCACGCCTTTAATCCCAGCTCTCAGAAGGCAGAGGCAGGCAGATCTCTGTGAGTTTTGAGTCCAGCCTGGTCTACAAGAGCTAGTTCCAGGACAGGTTCCAAAACTACAGAGAAACCCTGTCTTGAAAAAGAAACAAGAATAAAAAAGAATTAGAAAGGATGTTTATAAAGCACCTGTGACAAAAGAGGTTTGTGAATCACTTTTTATTCTCATTTATCATTAGTGTGTGTGCATGTGTATGCACACGTGCATATATGCATGCATACGCACACGCACACGCACACGCACACGCTTTACCCACAGAGTCATCTCACTGGCCCTTGATTTATACTGGGGTCAACAAGATGGCTCAGTGGGTAAAGGTGCTTGCTGCCAAGACTGACAACCTAGTTTCAGTCCCCAGAATCTACATGGAAAAAAGCTGTACTCTGACCTCCCCTCATACACACTCACTAACAATAATAACAATAATAACCAATAACAATAATAATCAATTTACTTCTAGACCTCCATACTCAATAAGTGTGCTTTATTTATTTATTTCAATCACCAAGTGGGTATGGCTTTAGCTGCCTACTGGTAGCTGCAATGATTCTAGCAAGAAAGGCAATGTCTTCTGTAAATTTGTAATTGAAATCTACCTGATCCAGAGGATATGTGAGTGAAAACGGACCTTGGAAATCCCCAAGATGAGAAGTGCAAGGGCCAGGGAGGAAAGCTGACCACCCCACCACACCCCACCCCACCACTGACTGACAATGTTGAGGACCACAGCCAGGCTTTCTGATGCCAGGAGTCATTTTCACTGACCACATGACAGAATTTGCAACGAACCTTCTGGTATAATCAGTTTGTATCTGGAAGGCAGCCAAATCATCATGGTTAATCATTCCCCCTCTGCTCTGTTTCTATGGCCCTGTAAACCTATCAATTGAAGCTTGCCAGGGAGCCTCATGACTCAGCGTACATAGCTGAGTTGAAAAACTGTGCTAGATGAAATAATGAAGAACGGTAATGAAGAGCTGTCTTGCCATTACCTGACCTTATGTGCTATGAATTCTAAGCCTGAATTACACTCCTTTGCATTCTGGATCCCTGCTAGTGGTGGCCTAATTATTCTTTTGGCATTACAATTCTTATGTGCTTTTAATATTTCCCCACATGCGAAATGGAAAGGCACCTGCCTTTCATTCCCGGGTGCTCCATCACTCTCAGACTCAAGAAGTTGGCAACCCTTCCACCATGAGTGATAATCTCCAAACTTTACACTATGCAGAGACCGTCTACTTGAGTGATGGATGCCATTTGTCAAGGAGAAAACTAGGTTGGAGCAAGAGGCAGAGGTTCATCAAGACCTGCTTCCTCCACGAGAAAAAGCACAGGTGTGTTAGCAACAATGGGCTGCAGTATGACAGGTCTAGGCAGAGATGTCTCGTCCCCCAAGCTCAGGCAGGTGCTCAGAGGGTCTAGAGAAGAATCAGAGGGTAAATAAACACAAGGCTGACGATAGGCACTGTTTCTCTGCTGCAGGGCGTGGGAGCAGAAGAGTGGGTGACTCAGCAACCCTGAGACCTGGCTGGGTAGGGTGGGTTATCCACAGCAATGTGCCTTTGGGGATGTGTCTCTTCAGTGTGGTCTGGCCATTTGTCTGAGGCTATGTCCTGAAATCAGTGGCCTTTTCTCTAAGAGTCAAGAAACGTGTCCTTCAAAATGTGTAACCAAAATATGGGAGCCTCTAGGATTAGGCCAGGTGCGATAGTTCACAATCAGACTGTGTCCCATAGAAATAGTTGTGCTGTGGACTTTGTAATGGAAAAAGATTTCTTCAGATTTTGAGCCTTGAGGCTTGGTAGTATCCACTTGAGTCTTTTGGGTCACATAACATGGTCAATTCCCAACAACTCTAGCTCAGGAGGTAACACAGAGAGAGCCAATTCTTCCACCAAAAATTGTGTCCCTCTGCTTTCATAATACACAGTCGACAGTGATATACAGGGTGCATACATTTCGAGTTCCTCTTGTATTCTAGGGAGGCCATGTGACTATTCTTGCACCTAGTGAAGGAGAGAGTTCTACACTTAAGAACACATGTCTGCATTCTCTGTGCTTACTCTTTCCTTTTTTCAGATGAAAAGTCCTGGATCAGTGGTTACCAATGTGGGCCCAGAAACACAATGGCCATTCTTGTTTAGCATGCTGGTGTACACAGCTGCAATGCTGGCAGTTGGGAGGAAGAGGAAAGAGAATCACGAGTTCTAGGCCAGCCGGACTAGACAGCAAGGTCTCTCTCAAAACCAGTACTGACAAAGGCACACCCCTAGGCCTCACCCCAAACTTACTAAATCAAATGCTCTGGGGGTAGGGCCCAGACTTCTGCCCTAACAAGTCCCACCAGAGTCCCAGGCTCCCTGCAGGCAACATAGCAGACAGCAGAGCCAACTGCCAGTTATCCGCTAGCTAGACAGGGGACCACTGTAATGAGGCGAGGCTGGGGATTTTCCGATGCCCATGAATCTACTAACATCTGGGTGTGAGGTAACTACTAAACTGCCACTCACATTGCTGGGTTAACTTTAGAATATTATATCTACAAAGATGTGGAGTCTGGCAGGAAGAACCCTAAGATTTCCCCCCGCCACACCACCTACGCCAACTTTCACGTGTTTGGATGGTCTCTTTCCCTTTGGGTATGGGCGGAACCCGTGGGTACAATTAAATGTAGATCCTGTCATTATACATGTGATTGTCTTAGTTCCTTCTCTGTTGCTCTGAGGGAACACCAGGACCAAGGCAACTGAGAGAAGGAAGGGTTTGTTTGGGCTTGCAACGGCTCCAGAGGGTTAGAGTCTATCAGCACCACCGGGGGAAAGAGCGGCAGCAGACAGGCATGGCAGCCGGAATAGCTGAGCGCTCCTGAGGACAAAAGCAACAAGCAGAGAGAACTCAAAATGGTGCTGTTCTTTTGAAACCTCAAAACCCATCCCCAGTGGCATACCTCCTCCAACAAACCACACCTCCTAATCTTCCCCAAACAGGCACCAGCTGGAGACCAGGTACTGAAATGCCTGGACTGGGGGGTCATCTCATTCAAAGTACCACATTCCACCCCCATCCCCATAGTCTCGTGACCATATAATACAAGATGTATTTAGTCCAACTTCAAAAGTCTCCGCAGTCTTTTAGTCTCAGCACTGTTTAAAAGTTCAAAGTCTCTTCTGAGACTCTGGGCAATCTCTTAGTTGTAACTCCTATAAAAACAAAAAGCAAATAAAATACTTCCAACATACAATGGCACCAAATATATATTACCATTGCAGAATGGAGGAAAATGGGGATGGTGAGGAAATACTAGCCCAAGCATGACCTCAACACAGCAGAGCAAGCTCCAAATCCTGTACTCTACAACTGAGGTCAAAGGGTTTTGATGGCGCTGCCATCCCAGCTTTGCCGTCTGCCTCTCTCCTGGGCTGGTTCCGCTCCCTGTGTGCTGCTTTCCTCGGTCGATAGCCCATGGCTCTGGCATCTTCAACATCTTGGGGTCTCTAATGCAATCCCCACTTCAATGTCACACACAGCTTCACGAAAAGGGCTTATCAAGGTCTTCATCATCTCTGCCCAACACCTCCTCAGTGACTCGGAAACCTTGGAGAAAGATTCCACCACTTCTTTGCTTCTGTATCTTTTAGAACTTTAAAGCCAATGACACTTAGAGGACACTGCCAATTTCAGCTGCCAGTTTGGAGTGGACCCTGGCCCCTTGAATTGCATTTGCAGCGGCTTTTGTTGGTTGTTGCTTTTTAGGAACAGAAAATTCCTTAAGCATTTCCCTTTCAGAAGTTGGAAGCTTGGTTGGGTAGCATCTTGCCCAAAGGGCACCTGCAATGGTTTGAATGAACCGCCCCCCCCCTCCGTGGGCTCATAGGAATTGGCACTACAAGGAAGTGTGACCTTGTTAGAATAGGTGTGGCCTTGTTGGAGGAAGTGTGTCACTGGGGAGGGCTTTGAAGTTTCAGAAGTTCAACTAAGGCTCAGGGGCTCACTCTTCCTTCCTGATGCCTGAGTCTCCAGATACAGAATGCTCAGCTACCTTTCTAGCATCAAGTCTACCTGAATTCCACCATGCTCCCTACCATGGCAATAATAGACAAAAGCTCTGAACCAGAAGCTAACCCCCAATTACATGTGTTCCTTTATGTGAACTGGCATAGGGCAAAGGGTTGCTGTTGGCCTCTAGAAGTGGAGACATCCCTAGCCAATAGCTTGTAAGAAAACAGAACTCTCCCCACCCCAAACCCAATATACATAACCTTTCTAACTCCAGGAAACTTGGAAGAGGATCCCAAGCCTCACTGAGAGAACCCCAGCCCTGGGCAACACCTCTCTGTTAGCCTGGTGAGCCCCTGAATAGAAAACCCAGGTATGCTGTGGCAGGAATTGAAAAAGAACCGTGAAGCAAAGTTATGTGCCTCTTACCAACAGAAATACATTCTGAGAAACAGGGCCTTTGGGGATTTTGTCGCTTTTGCAGACATGGCGTCCTGTAACTGCACTCAGATGGCTATGACAATAGATAATAGAAGCTTTTGCTTTGTTTTTATTTGCTTGTGATAAGGGTCCCCCTACATGGCCAAGGCTGACCTCCAATTCACAATCCTTTTGCCTCAGCATCTTAATCACTTTTCGATTGCTGTGATAAAGCATCATGACCAAGTCAGAGTCCATGATGGTAGAACAAAGGTTTGGCAGCAGGAACAGCTGAGATCTCACATGTCAAACAGCAAACAGGAGACACACAGCACACTAGAAAAGGCTCTAGTCTTTCGAACCCCCAAAGCCCACTCCAGTTGTAATGGTCTGTCCTGTCCCTTTAAGAGACAAGCTCTGCCCACTCCCTTATCTGCTGAGGCAAGCTGATCTTCAGCTTCCAGCCTGAGTCCTTCTCTTTTCTCTTGAAGAGGCAGTTTCTGTCTCTCCCTTCTCCCACTTCTCCCCTTACCCCCCTCTCTCTCTCTCTCTCTCTCTCTCTCTCTCTCTCTCTCTCTCTGCTCTTCCCCCTTCTCTCCTTCCCTTCTATAACCCATTAAATAAATACATGACTTCACTCTGTATGGCATGCCTATCCATCTCTTTCACCTGCCATTCGGCTTCCTGTCTAGGACCTGCTGGCCCTCATGGCCCAGGGGCCACTCAGGGGCTCCCTGCCTGGGACCAGGCTGCCTTCATGGCCCACCATGGTCTTGGGACCTGCTGCCTGCTGCCTGCTGCCGCTCAGGAACCTGCAGCATAGTCTCATGGCCTGCTGCCCACTGCCGCCACTCAGGAACCTGCAGCATTTTACTTAAACCATTCCACCAGTGACACAACTCCTACAAGATGAAACCTCCTAATCCACCCAAAACAGTGCCACCAACAGGGACCAAGCATTCAAACATAAGAGCCTATGGCAGGGGGGAGGGCATTCTCACTCAAAATACCATAGGGAACCTCCTGAAAGGTGCTAGCATTACAGGCACACATCACCATGTCTAGCATATTAGGTGATATAGTCTTATGGGACCACTGTCAAATAGGCTGTCACTGTCCAAATTGTCATCATGCAGAACATGACTAATAAATGCGAAGCATTTTAAGTTTCTACATTTGCATATATTTTGTGCAGCAATAAAAATACCAAACTTGGGGTGGTGTGATGTGAGTCTGCCAGGTAGCAAACATGCTTCATGCTTAGTACAGATTCCCTCAGTTTCCTTTGATGGCGTCTGTGTGGTTCAAACAGCCTGCACCTGCAATTCTCTTCAGTCACCTGGCCTGGACCTTCTGGAGCTTCCTAGGAGTTTATGCTACCCAAGGAGATCGTCCGTAAAACTGGTAAGAGAGTATAAAACCCGGATTCCCTGCCTCAAGTTGGGACAAGGTCAGAGGTATAACTCCCACTACAACGCTCCCCTGTAGGAGCAGGTGAGGCAGAAACTTGGGCTGAGATGGCACTCTGCCTGGTTTTCTCTCCTCCTTTACCATCCTCCCACAGGAGCCCATCCTTAGTTCTTCACCCCTGAAGCCTCACAGACACTTTTGTGTAATCACACCCACTAGTCCATTGTATGTGGCCATAAGCAAATGCCCGATGCTGAGTGGACCGCTGATGGAAGTCCAATGGCTAGTGACCCTATCTGTTTGTCCCCTGGAGAGGGCTATCTGAATAAAGCACAGTGTGGCAGGGTAAGAAAGGGAAGGCCACAGGCAGAAGAGGTTACGGAAGAGGCCTCGTTTGATAACAGACTAAGAAGATTCTTCCAAGAATTACATTAATCTCTTCTGAGGATGATACTCCTGAATGACCTAACTACTTTCCAGTTACCCAACCTCTTAAAGGGACTACCTCTTAGGAGGAGGAGGAGGAATAGGAAGAGAAGAAGGAGGAGGAGAAGAAGGATGAGGAGGAGGACCAACTCTTAATATTTTATACTGGGGACCATGTGACCAATACATGAACCCTTAGAGAATAAGCCACATCCAAAGAATGGCACCATCCAATGGTACCACTACTAATATCATCACTTTGAGAGTTAGATCTCTACATGAGAATTGAAGGGACTGTAGCATTAAGAGAGTTCCAAAATATCCAAGCTTCGAACTCCACGCCCATCTTCACCCTTATCCTTTTCAATTTCAACCTGGCATAAGAGGGAACATCCCAGTATTCCCCCAAAGGTGCCAAACTCCGCCCTAACTACAATGAGTCTTATATATTTGAAAGTTCCTTTCAAGCCTGTGATATACATATCTGTAACATACAGCATATACATAAAACGAAATGCAAACACAGAAGGCATGCAACATGCAATACACACACGGCAAGCATGTCAATGTATACAATAAACAAATAAAGCACAGCACAAGACACAAGACACAGGCAATATAGGCAACAAACAAAACAATAGCATGCAGATAGCACACATGACCCACAAACACAGGATATATAACACATAAACACTATACACAGGACACATACAATCCATAAATAACACACAAAGAGAGAGACAGACCTACACACACACACACACACACACACACACACACACCCCTATTGTCCGTTAGTCCCCCAGTCCCTTGGCCACCTGGACAAGTCTGAAAAAGATATGGTCCCTATCTGTAGTCTCAGCAGGGATCAGGACTGCTTCAAGTGCCACGATGCTAAAGAGAGGGTCATTCCAGTTCATCTCTACTAGACCTGGTAAGCAACTTTCTCCTTTCTTCCTCATGCCTCCATATTAATTAGCCCCAAAATTTAAATCTGATGCATTAGGCAAAAACAACTCTGAATGCTTTTGGAGAAACAAATTCCAAATTAGCTGTAGCTAAACATGCATCTATTGGAAAGGCAGGCAGTACGAACACTGACACTGCCAAAAATAGGCACGAGACACACATCCGCTCCTCTGAGAAGGGCTGAGGTCAGTGGGGGTACCAACTGCCTGGTCCACAACCAAGATGGGACGCATGGGGCCCTGAAAGGGAGGTTCATGGGCCACAGGACATAGGAAGGAAAAGAAATGCTTTGCGTGAAGAAGAGTGGGAGCAATTCTCTCTTCCCACGGTCCTCTCCCAAGCCTTCTCTTGTCTTTTGAACAGCCCTTCCTGGAGGTCCAAAGAAATCAACTCTATGAAGGATGCTAGATGCTAAGCTCAACGCAGATTTCTCCTGGGCAGCGGATGTCCTCCACCTGCTTTGTCCTCTTTACAGTGTTCCTTAAGATGCAGGCTAGGGTAGACCATTTCAAGACTGTTGACTCTAGCATCAAGGTGGCTGGCAACTCCCAACAGTCTCAACAGTCTCTGACCACCTGGAGAAGAGCTGGTTTTGCCCCCTCAGCACGGCTCCCTTGTGATTAGGAACGCCATATCTGCAACTATGTCTGTGTTCTTTGTTCTGCTGCCTAACTGGTGGTGTCAACTGGAGAGTGGTGGGAACCATTCTGTGTGGTGTAAAAAAGAAATCATCCTAGAGCCCAGCTCGTGCACCAGAAACACTTTTGTACTCAAGGGAAGGCCACCCCGCCTGACCTGGAATGGGTTCTCCAGGCAGTATGGCCAGCAACCAAGAGGCAAATATGGACTTGGGGACATGGTTAAAACAAACAAACAAAATAAGTAGATAGATAGATAGATAGATAGATAGATAGATAGATAGATAGATCCTGTGAGGACACATTGGAACCTCCTGACACCTGTCACACACATTTGTTTCAGACAGTAAATTAGCATTATTTGTATATTGGCCACAATCATTGTGGAACAATATGAAAATCATAGTAGTCCCCATCAATGAGCAGTCACGTCCTACTGACTAGGCTGACGATCAGCTGAGACTGGCTCATCTATCACCATCTCTGTCCTCTACCTCCTGGGACCATGTAAACAGGGCAGCTTCCTCTCTTGGGAAACCTAACACAAGAGACCAAGCAAAAACTCTTGAAGCCTCAGCCCCCAACCAGAACACTTCACCTTCTCCCTCATCCGATTGGCCAAGCAAGTCACATGGTCAAGCCCCAAGTCAAAGGGTGGGAAAGAACCAGATCATGCCTGGCAATCACAAGGTAGGCCATGTTTTCTATTCCACATATGAGGTAAAATTCTGTAACAGAGACAATTGAATCAAAGAAAAGAAAGACTGTTGACCTGGAAGTGAAGGCAGATTACGATAGTCAATGTCCTCAAGGCCTAGCAACCCTTCAGCTTGTCTGGAAGGGCTATCCACAATCACAGTCACCCCTCTAAGTGCTTCCTTGGATCCAGCCAGGGAACCCGTCTTCCTTCAAGTCCTGGGACTCATTCATAAAGAAACTTTCTTCGTCCATAGCCATGGCCTTGCCACAAGCTTCTAAGGACTCTCCTTGATACCAGTTTCTCTCTTAGGGTACTTCTGAGGATGGACTGAGCCATTCCACAGAAGGAATGTAGCACAGGCTTGCTGGAAGCAACGAACAACCTCACTATCCTACAAAGGAACATGAAGAAAGTAAAGGGAGTTCAAAAAGGTGATTCCTTCTGAAAAAAAAAAAAGGTGAACCAGAACCCAAACTAGGATAGAACACACCAGGGCCTATGTGACTCCTGTCTTTCATCCCGGAGTTAGGTGGTGACTGCATCTCATCCCATTGGTGGGAGCTCAGTGTCACAATCTGATGTGACTGGCTAACCAGCACAAAGGGGGAAGAGAGAGTTCAGAAAATGTGATTCCTTGCTGGGATAATAACTTCCGATAAAAAAAAAGCATATATTTCTCACAGCACCAGGCATGGCACAAGATCTCACCACCATTAGCATCAGCTGTTGTCATAGTTTTTGTTACAAAGGGCAGGGGCTAGACATAGCGACTGCTGTGTAACAAATAGCCCCAAACCCGAACAGCTGCCATGGGATTATGCTGTGGATTCTGTGGATTGGAAATTCATTCTGGATACAGTGATCTGTACACTGCTCCACAGTGCCTGAGCCTTGCCTGGGAAGACTCTAAAAGCTAGGACTGACTTGTATGACTTTGGATTCAGAAGGTCTCTGTCTCTGTCTTCGCATGTATGTGGTGTGTGACCCCATGGCCTCTTCAGCTGGGAGGCCTACAAGTATCCTGGCATCTTACATAGCTTTTCCGGCCTCCAAGAGTGTCCAACAAACAAGGTAGAAACCTTACAGCCTTTTTTGGCCACTCTCTGAAGTCACATTATGCCCCTTCTGTCATGCTTTGTGGACTGAAGCAACCACAAAGCCTGGTGAACTCAAAAAGAGGGGATCCAGAGCCCACTTCTCATTGGGAGAGACATTAAAGAATTTTCTGCTATGTTTTTAAGCCACCACTCAGTTATTTCTGGTAACTGACAGTTGAATAGGCTTTTGTGGGTTAACTGGAAACCTCAAGACTTTTCTTAGCAGTGTTTCTATGGAAACTATATGTTTGGGTCCAGAAAACAAGCTTCCCAGTTAACTATGAGATACAACTCATTCATAAGGCACTACTCTCTGAATTTTCATTATCCCCTCAAAACGGCATGGTGAACAAAATTACCAATATTATGCATCAATTGATCCACAGTGCGGTCAATATCACCGTGGACTGCTCTGTGTGGTACATGCCAGTGGGCTGTGGCATTTGCTCCTCCCAACCTTACAAATGCTATGATTACTTCCACCTCATAAATGAGGAAAGACAAAGGACAAACTAATGGCCACACAGCTGGCACCATGGCTGATTTTTGAAACCAGGTCTATCTGATGTCCCAAGCCCACACTTAACTAACCATAATGGAATGACTCTACAAATGCCATTTGACGAAATGGAGACTTCTAGAGACATCTTAAGGCCAAGAGACTTGCCCAGGGGGTGGATGTATCAGGGAAACTGTAAAGGGTCCAGTCATTGATCTCCGCCATAGGTGATCCGTTCTTGTGAAAGCGGGTCAAGGGCCACTGAAGGGATTGCCCTCCTTGCTGGTGTATCTTGGTCACAGATTCTCATCAAGTGGCCAGAGTGGATTTGTGTCCTCCAGCCATCCCTGCTTTGCCACTGAGTTCCCAGCCCTCTTTGTCCCCATAGCTCCATCTTTCCTAAACCAGAGCAGAGTGAGCCACACTCAGCTTTTTGTCCCCAGGCGTGGATGGGGAATGAACAGAAGTTTTTGTCCCTGGCTGTACAATGCCATTTGTGTGGGGGTAGCTCTGGGGTGGTGCTGGGGGAGGGAGCAGAATGAAGCCAACACAGCCCCCATTCTCTGGGGCTAGTAACATACAGCCCCTGCCACACAGCAAGAGGCTGAGTTCAGGCTGCCATGGCCTTGGGTCCTGGGCTGCTCAAGAGGAAAAGAGGTCTCTGCTCTATTGGGCCTTCCCCAGGAGTTTTACAGTCAAGAGTCTGTGTTGCCAGTAGCCTCCCCCTACTCACTGTTCCCCCAACATCCCTCTTCCACCCCCATCCTGCAGTTTGAGATGAGAAAACTCCCTTGTTTGGGGCTTTTGCAATGAAAGACTTTCTTTCCCCGTTTTGAGAATTCATCTCTGCATTCCACAGGGGGCATTTATCACCCTGTGCCCAGGCTGCAGACGACGCCCTCCTTCAGATCCCCCTGTATAGAAAGAAGGCCTTGTCAGACACATGAAACCAGCCCCTCTGGACATCTGGACAAGGCATAGCCCTCTGGCTGAGCACGAGGCTGTCCCGAATATTGCAGACAGTCAAAGGAGGGCCCTTGTTCCCAGGGCCAAAGGGCCCAACTAAATGGTTGCAGCTGGGCACAGAGGAGGCGATGGGGGGTGGGAGAGGAGTCAGGCCCTCCTGGCTGGCTGCCCCCGGCACCTCTAAAAGACAGTCTAGAAGGCAAGTGTGCTTGCCTAAAAAGCTTCCAGAGTGACTTTAGGATCACCATTTGGTTAATAGTTTAGAACGTTTAACCCATAACTGGTCATGGCTAACTGTTCTTTCCGTCTGCTATCGTCTTCTAGTGAAAGCATCTTTTTCCTCTGTCTAGGCATATTAAAAAGTCTGAGTCTTCCAGAACCAGCATCCCCATCAGCAAAACTACGGAGCAGCCCTGACTAGTCAATCACTTTTCTCCAATACTTGTTGGGACATTTTATCTTTGGCTTGGACAATCAAAGTTCTCCTTGGGACCTCTCTCCCAGAGGTAAGGCCTTTGTTTCCAACAGGGTAGGCTGGGACCTGTAAAAGTCAGTGGCCATCCTCACATTATTGCCTGAGGCTGGCTAAGAAACAAGTGGTAGAACCCTAAGTCATTATCTGTGTCCCTGGGTCCGCCTATGCCAGAAACTATCAGCTAGATATTTTAGGCCCCTACTCCAATTCTACTTTGTGTACCAGCTGATCTGAGTGGAGTCTTTATTATTTGCACCCCGAAGAGAAACTCAGAGTTCCTCCTCAAAGTCCTCACACTGGTATTTGAGACTGTCTGTGAAGAAGCATTGCCACCCCAGGCCACTGTTCCAGAAAGTCAACTTCCTCTACTCCCCCTGGAGCAGGCATGTCCCCAGCCAAACAGCTCTTGGAAGAAACATCACTCCAGGATCTCCAAGTAACTGTGGCCCAAAGACACACATCATTCTTACACTTCCTCGTGTGGCCTGGACAAGGCATTGAGTTGATGTCAATAAGCCAACCGGGAAGGTCTGAGCGTGAAGCGCTCACCAAACTGCCACAAATGCCACTTAACGGCACATGGCACATGCTTCATTGCCCATAATGAAGATAGAAGTGCAGGGGGACCACCCAGCACCCACAGCAGCACCTCAGGAATGCCATCTACAGAAGCAGATTCCATACAGAAAAGAGATGCGGCCACCCCCCTGAATTTCCCCTGGGCCCTTCCTCCCCGACTTCACCTCTCCCTGCAATCCAGTGAGTGGACCCCCTCCACCCGGTCCACGGCTGTCACCAAATCCCTTTCTGTCTCACTCGCATCACACGGGAAAATAATATTACAACTAACGTCATGGCAGTCTTACCCCTCAGTAGGCTTTCCCTAGTAGGTAGGTATTGTCACCAACACTTCACAAAACAGGAAACTGAGGCCACAGAGCTGCACTGAATTCAAGATCCCCAACTTTCTTTGTTCTGTAGCCTTGTCTTCCTCTGATGCTGGAATTATTTGGGCATGCGATCGATATTGATTAAACCAAGTCTTATAAGATACACTGAACTGAGTCATTCGGGCAGGAGGACAGCAAATTTTTTGACAAGAGCTAGTTGTGGGACATAGGACTTCGCATCTGCAGCCTCCAAATGGGGAATAAGAAGAGAGTATCTACCTTATAGCTTTGCTGTCAAATTTACATGCAAAAAATGGATGTCGAGTACACGGCGCTGTGCTGGTACACAGTGAGTACTTAGTAGCTACTGTGCAGCGGTTCTGTTACTCGCATTCAATAAGCCAAGCTTTGAAGCAAGTTTTTAATTCCTTTTACCCCAGGACAGCTGCCAGCCACTTTGCTCAGTGTGAGAAGCAACCAAGAAGACAGATCTAAATAATCCAGAGACTCTCCCAGGCAATCCTGGCAGGATCTGAGCTGCTTTCAAGGTCTCTCAGAAACACATTGCTCCGCTGAGACTGTCGGGGGACGTGAGACTGTCGGGGGACGTGGGGCAGCTGCCGAGCAAATAAGACACTTGGTGTCTTATTTAGGAGCATAAAGGTCACTGTGACCCACGTAGCTGAGCCAGAGCCCATTGAGACTCAGCGCCCAGGATCTGCTGTTGAAACAGGTCTGCCTTCCTGCAGGTCACCATACACAGAGCTACCATGTGCCTAAATGCCAGAATTACTTAATGATTTACAAAGATCAAGATCAATGGCTTCAGTAATTTCTGGGAAGCAGTAACTCAGCGAGCTGTGGAAGGGTCTCAGTTTGCTGTCTCCAGCCCAGCCCCGTGGTAGGATTTATGCTGAATGGGCTCCGTGAGGCAAATATATCCTAGGATCGGGCCCCATCCAATCACCCCGCCCAGGAAGTGCTGGCATAGTGACATCACCCTCACAGCTGCCAAGTCCCCTTGCTCTGAGGGGCACTGTCTCATTTCACGTTAATTAGAAGGCCATTTTCCAGGCATTTCCATCCCATAATGAAGGGCTTTCTGCAGTAGTTCAGTGAAATATTAAAACATCCGACTTCGAATCTTAAAAAGAAAAAAGAATCTAGCCTGCCTGTGCTATATGACTCTTGACATTTCAGAAGCAAGGACAACCTGACCCTCATGCAAGCGCTGCCATTGAACACTGGACACTGAGTTGTCCTTGTCCCTGAACATTGGCCTCTGATGGGGACATGGGAGAGTAGGAGAAAGAAAGGCTGAGAAAATAAGAAAACAGAATGGAAGGAACTTAGAACTTCATAATGGCCCCCTCCTGTAAACTCCTCACTCTGAAGGCTGAGGCAAGAGGGAAAATAATATTCAAGGTCAAGGCGAACCTGGGCTACGTAGCAAATTCAAGGCCTGTCTAGGGTATATAATAAAACCCTCTCTCAAAAGTATTTTTAAAGCAACAAAACCTCTATCCTCAGAAGGTTGTTTTGGTTGCTTTCAGTAGCTCCCCCCACGCCCCCCACCCCCGCACACTCCATGTAGAGACCAATCAGAGCCACAGCCTTCCAGAGAGCCGGGTATGAGAATGAAACATGAAACGTGATATTTGGGGCTTTTTAGTGGTGGCGGTGACGACTCCCCCTACCTTCCAAGACAGGGTTTGTCCTCGAACTCGCTCTGTAGACCAGACCAGACTGGCCTTGGACTCACAGAGATCCATCTGTCTCTGCCTTCCAAGTGCTGGGATCTTTAAAGGTGTGTGCCTCCATCATGGCTGAATAAAACAGGCTTAGATATCCATTCCCATCTACCTCAGCTACAGCAGATATCTGAGCCAAGACCAGCAGACAGCCCAGTTCATCCCCAGTCAAGCCACTGAATCAGGAAGAGGAATTAAGTCATGTTTGCTTCAACCTAACAAGTTCTGAGGGATTTTGTTGTTCAGCAATGAAGAACCAAAGCAGACCCAAGGTCAAAACCATACATCCTGGTGTCCCTGTGAAAGTTCCAAATCTGATTTTCTGTAGGTCCCTACTATCTGCTGCCCTTCTCCCGCTCCCCTACTCAGCAAGGTGTGTGTTAAACCATAGAGTCTCTGCTTCTCATGCAGTGCACTGAGCTTACTCCACTCAGTCAAGGGCCTTTGCTGTCATAACAAACTGGGAGTCCAGGATTAAAAGTATATAAAATACAATCTCTTTTGTGCTGCCCTGGGAGGCAAAGAATGTATTTATATAAGCATCGTGTGGATACTGAGAAATGATGAGACTCTCAATTGTACACACAGACATGTGCGCAGGCGCGCGCATACACACACACACACGCACACACACACACACACACGAACATATATAATGATTAGGTATGTAATTGCCTCATGTTATATCACAAACTAAGCTAAGTATTGCAAAGCTGTTTTGCTATTTGGAAGTCATTGCTATAATGAATTAATAAAAACGCCGTGCAATCAACATATTAATTGTATGTAAATGGTGTTTTTTAAAAGCTTTAAAACAATCTATTCCCCAGAGCATTTTAAATAGGCCCCCTGGAAAGTTGTTTATGTAGTCACTCGTGAGGCAAACTTCTCTCTTTCAGCCAGTTCCCTCAACCTACAAAGAACAGAAAAAAAAAATCTAGCTGGCCTTTTCCTTCTTTTCTAGGACCCAGGAGCAAATATCTTGGGGGTAGGGGTGGGAGGGCTGTGATCTGTCCCAGCAGCTCTGAATCTGGTCACTTGATCTTTTTTCTCGATCGCTTGTCCCTCTGTCAATTGTTGACTCTCCGGCACAGATTCCAATAAGGTTCAAATGTGTACGATTGGGGACCAAACAAAAATAATCAGGCCACTAATAACGGCTCACTTGGCCCTGCCATGTTTCCACCCTGGTGTAGAAAGGGAAGATTCTCAAAGCCAGACATCCCCTATGTTCCCAAGACAACCATCAACATTCAAATGTCACCAGTCACTCTGTACCTTCACATCAAGCTAAAGCAATAAGCCAGGAACTGTACGGCACTAAAAGACGTTCAATAAGAGAATGCCTGAATTTAAGACAAGGAGAAAGGTGCTTTTTGGTTCCATTTTTATTTGGGCTCTGTGATCATTCATTTTAAATGTCAACTTGCCACGACCTGAGATTGTTTGGAAAGAGAGTGTCAGTTGAGGAACCGTCTCAATCAGGCTGGCCTGTGGGCATGTCTATGGGGCACTGTCTTGATTGCATATTGTGGCCAACATCATTTCTGAGGCTGATGTAAGAGTGAAGAAGGCCAGCTGAGCATGCGCACTGAGCATATGCAAGCAAGGATGCATTTGCTCTTTGCTCTTGGCTGTCGGTATCCTGTGATTAGCTGCTGGAATTCCCACCTTGCCTTCCCCAAAATGATAGACTGTAGCCTGGAATTGTGGCCTGAGTAGACCCTCCCCTAAGTTGCTTTGGGTCAGGATGTTTAGTTACAGCAACATGGATGAAGCTGGAACAGACTCCGAATAAATTATCCCAATTTCTCTAAGACCTTTGCTAAGTGAGGTTTCCAATACGTAAGGCCTTGAGCCACGTGGGGTGTGCATATGCCTACATTCCCAGCACCCCGAGACTGAGACAAGAAAATCATGAATTCAAGGCCAGCCTGGGCAACATAGCGAGACCTTATCTAAAACGAACAAACATGTTTAAGTAAAACAAAAATGCTAACGCCCGGCAAGGTAACATGTATAAAGAGAGTTTAGAGACACCTGCATGAGGTAAGTTTGGAGTTCAGGGCCTCTCTCCAGAATGTCTCAAGGTAGTTCTTAGAAATTACCGTAAGTCTTTCTTCTCCACACTGCCCCCTTATGCATGTCTGCTGACTCAACCAGTTCTTTAAAGAGGCTTTTCCTCTATGTCTTCAGTGTGTGCCCATCTGTCACAGAACACATGCGGAGGTCGGAGTATGGTGAGCTCAAGCTTGTCCTCTCCTACTGCATGGGTTTTGGGGATTGAACCATATGTCAAGCACCGTTACCTGCTGAGCCATCTCCCGGGCCCTCTACTGACTTTTCCAGGTTCCCAGGAAGCAGTAGCGTGAAGCTTGAGGAACTTATTAGTGAAAACACTGTACATCATGACTGGGGACTGTTGGCAGAGGCCGCTTGTTCGTTCCCGGTTGCCTAGAACCGAAATAACCACACAGAAACTATATTATTTGCAGTACTGTTTGGCCAATAGCTTAACTGTGCTTTTGGCTAACTTTTATATTCTAAACTAACCCATCTCCATTAATCTGTGTATCACCACATGGCTATGGCTTACTGGGTAAAGTTCTGTCCAGCATCTGTCTCTAGCCGGGCTACATGGCTTCTCACTGACTCTGCCTACTCTCTCTATATCTCTTTCAGCCTGCATATAGTTAAGCCATTGGCCGAAAGTAGCTTCTTTATTCATTAACCAATAAAAGCAAAACATATACAAAAGGACTTCCCACACCATGGGACACACAACCCAATTATAGCCACCTTGGGGACAAGGTAGCCTTTGTCACTTGCTGGTCGGGAACTAAAAGAAGAATGAGATCTCAATGCAGCATCCTACAGGCTACAGGGTGTACCTTCAGGGTCCAGGACAAATACAAGGGACCTGTCACCTGTTGTTAGGTTGAACTCTACTTGACATAGTCACAAAGGCCTTAGGTTGCCTGGTTTGGGCTATAGCAGCAGACCTGCACAGAGATCTGGTCTTTTGACAAGTCACATGGCAATTTGTGTCACTGCCATATTCCTCCCAGTCTTCTCCAGATTGCAGGGCATCTGGATACCTTCCATTCTTTCCCCTTAGCTTTCTAGGGAAGTTTGACCATCAGGAGGTCCTGGCAGATGAGAGAGCAAGGAACAAGAAAGGCCAGGGTATGTCTTCCATTCTTGCGGCTTCTCAAAAGTTTTTTCTTCCAGGGTTCTACACACTAGACTAAGCTGATTTCTGAATCCCCAAAGATATTGTCTCCTCATTGGACTCTATAGTCCTAGCATGGTAGCAGCTTCCTGCCAGCAGGAATCTTTAGATTGCTTCACTTGCATGGTTTTCCAGAGCTTCCTTGACCTCTGCAGCTAGTTCCCTAATAAAGTCACCTCGCTGAAAGACCTAGTGTTGTTTCTGTAATCGCCACCATCCCTTGCATGACTGAACTCAGGCTGTCTGTTTTTCCTCTGCAGCCAAATATACTGCAGTGAGTTCAAAAGAACAAAGAGAATTTTATTAAAAAGACAGAGAAAGGCCAGGTATGGGTGCTGCGTGCCTTTAATGCAATAAGGAGGCAGAGGTTGATGGATCACTATGAATTCAAGGCCAACCTGGTCTACATAGCAAGTTACAGGCTGGCCAGGGCTACCTAGTAAACCCTGTCTCAAAAAAAAAAAAACAACCCTAAAGAAAACAAAGGAAGAAAAGAGAGAAGGGAGAAATGGAGAGAAAAAGAGATAAGTGGTATTAATGAGCAATCACCTCATTTCAGGCACAGTATTAAACATATATGTACACTGTCTTGTCTCATCTCACGACAGCCCTAGGATGCTGGAACTTTTATTTTCATTGTAAAGATGGGAAAACTGAGGCTTGCGGTTCGGCAGGTGGACCGAGGGTATACAGCCAGGAAGAATCCAGGGCACCTGCAAGGAGCTAAGCTCCCTCATCCATCAGATGGCCTATGCCCACTAAGCACTCAAGGGTAGCCAGGAGCATCCCAACAGATGTCTGAGAATGACACATCCTTGGCCAAAAATGACTCTATGACTTCCCCTAGTTCCCAAGGGAAATCCAGGGTCGACAGGGCAAGAGGGCAACTTTGTGGTCTCCCATTCAGGAACCCTTAACTTAAGCAATGCTGCTTTCTGCTAGTGACTAGTCTTGGCTGACCTGTTGCAGCATGAGTGTGGAGGAAGGGACCTCCTGCATCAGCTGCAGTTCTCAACACTGACACCCAGGGTGCCCATCATCAATTACTGAACAAGGGTATGCAAGCTGTTCCCAATATCCCGAGGTATCCTGTCTTTGATGCTGAGTACCACATTGGCCCATTCTACTCTTCTGGAAGATTTAACATCAGGCCCCTGGGCGCTTCCCTCAAAGACCCTCACAGGCAATTGACATATCTGTCTCCCAGCTGGGTGGGCTTAGGAGGGAAAATGGGAATAATATCCCTTCCATATTGGCAGACAATCCTCCCTGGCTGCCCCATACCCAAGGCCCATGATTTATAAAAATTAAGATGCAAAAAAAAAATCTTTTGAAAACAGGACCACAGGGGAGGCCAGAGCCAGAGCCTAGTACAAAAACAATGAAATCATGGAAGAGATATTTGGAGCCTCCACAGAAAGGCTATTTAAGGGTGAAATGTCTCCAGTTCACTAATAGGTCACCAACTAGCCACCTAATTTATTTTGTCAAGACTAGTTGCTTCGGATAGCTGTCATCCTCACTGACCAATAAGAAGGGAGCCGACTGTGTTAGGGTCCTGAATCCCCTCTGAAAATACCTGCTCTTAACTTTTTGATTGAGGAGCACTTGGGGAATTGAGGCTGTTGGCGGAGGAGCATACAATAGCATGGACCTTATTGGTAGGTGAGTACAATATGACTCAGGACAGTGGTTGGGGAGAGAGGCAACTGCTAAGAACCAATAACCAAGATGTAAGGCAGGTTCTCCCAGGCATCCGCATGAAGGAGGGCCCCCTCCCTTCCAGCAGGAACATGGCCTGGTTCCTGGTGGTGCTTCCCCAGGAAGGGAGGACAAAATGATTTGTACCAAGACTATCTGGCTGGCTCCCTAGGCCTCTGGCTCACTGCCTGGAGTCTGAAGCAGGAGGAGGAGGAGGAGGCCAGGGCCCCTGCTGGCTTTTCTCTGTGCAAAGCTAAGTAGCCTGCGAGAGGGAGGGCGGGCTGGGAGAAAGACCTTGACCTCAGGAGCCCTAAACCTTGCTGACAGCAGACAGCAAGGAGGACCCTAGGGAACAGCACTTTATTGAGGGACATTTGTCTTCATTTGGGGCGGCCTACATTTCATCCCACAGGCGTGCCCTGAGGCGCGAGCCTCCCTGACCCTTCCCCAGACTGTTCCAGCACTGCACTGTCCCTGTGACTGAAAAGGAAGCTGCCTCTTAGAGCCTCTGGCAGCCGAGGAGACAGATGTCACCAAAGAACAATGGGAAATTCCCCATGGCACCCCAGAAGGCTCCCAGCCTCACCCCTGCCTAGCCTCCCTCCCCCAAAAAGGAGAATTAGGACAGGGGTGGGCACACTACAGACTTGGGCTCCAAACCTGGGCCCTCCTGGGTTAAAGATTCTGGAAACCAAAGTTTACATCCAGCATAATAACCTTGGATTTAGATAATGAACAAGAACCCATGCTTTTCAGAAGGCAACCTGAGGAACTAAGTGTCCTCTGTGGAAGTTATTGTGGCTAGCCAGGAGGTCCCAGCCTGTTTTCCATCACATGAAAAGCCACTCCAGTAAGAAAGGCTTTGCAAGGACAGCTGAAAATATCAAAGTGAAGATGTACGTGGATTATGTTTTATTCTTTGTCCTGGAAAAGTCAGGATATTGACAATGGTAGAAGGCTGCAAACTATGGCCCAGATGCTGCCACTAACCCGTGGAGTTGTGAAGAAATCATTTCGCCTCTCCGCCTCATTTTGCAAATATTAAAAAAAAAAGATTGCCTGGTCATCAAACGGAGAGAGATAACTATTAGTAAGGCTAGTTGCAGCGATGCCTCTACCCCGTCCCTAAATTCCCAACCCTGCTGTGCCTAGGAAGGGCTTGGAGCCAGAACTGGCCAGGAGTGGGGGTGTGGGGACGTTGGTAGGCAAGCCTGGAGAGGTTTCCGGAGCGATGGAGAGGGAGGCACGTGGCCTGCCCTAGCTCCAGCACTTTCCCAACGTGCAAGCAACTGCTCAGGGAGGAGGAGGTGGCTGGCGGTCGGGGTGCCAAGGGTGGATGGGTGGGTGGGCCTCCAGACTTGCGGTCAGTGTTTGGGGTCGTGGAGCAAAAACCACGGGGGCTAAGGGAACGGGCCGCCGCGCTCGCCTGCCGCGCCCGCTAACTGGATTCATTTCCATTTGGAGCTCGACGCCCCAACAGCCCTTATCTCGCCGCCGCCGCGGCTCTGCAGGCGCGGGCGCCCGGGCTCCCTCCCCCTCCTCCCTCCTCCTCCACGCTCCCCCCCCCCCCCCCCCCCCCCCCCCCCCCCCCCCCCCGGCCCGCCCGCGGCCCGCGCCTTTGTCTGGCCCCGCGGCGCGCTTGGAGCCAGCGGGGCGGGTAATTGGTGGCCAGAGGAGGCGAACCAGCCGGCTTGGCCTCCGCTAATGAGCAGGCGGAGCCGCGGGGTGGGTGCGGAGCGGCCGGGCCCCGAATGTCCCCTCAGAGCCAGCACCCCGCCTCCAAGTCAAGGCCTTGGCCGGGACCCGCAGCCCCGGTGGTACATCTCCCACCCCCATCCGGTCTCCAATTACCCTGCGGCCGGGCCGTGCCAGGGCCTCCAGCTGCCCTGCGGCCCCCCTGTTGTCTCCAGAGAAGTGCCAAGGACGCAATGCTCTGAGAGGAGGGGGAGGAAAGAGAGGGTCCCTTGGGATTTCTGTCGCGTTGCCTGGGGACTCAGGTCATCTTGCCGTCCTCTTCCTCCCCGAGGGCACGGTCACTGGTGGGGAAGGGACGTGGCAGGGTGGGATGCAGAAGTCTCCCAGGAAAGCCCAGGGACAGCAGCGAACCCAGCTCATCGTCGACGTTGGTGAAACCCACCCCCCTTTCCACATTAATGGGCCCAGGCGACAGCCGTTTTGCTGGGAAGGTGTGTGTGTGTGTGTTTGTGTGTCTGTGTGTGTGTGGTGCTGACCCTCCCTAACAAGGCCTGGAAGGTGTAACAAGCTGGGAAGGGGTGTGTGTGTGTGTGTGTGGTGTTGACCCTCCCTAACAAGGCCTGGAAGGTGTAACAAGCCCGCAAAGCTTTAAAGAGAAGATTGGGGTCCATGGAGGAACACAGGGAGGCTGTTCTCCATGCTTCCGGGAAGCTGGCCCAGCAGCTACAACTGGCCCTAGGTACCACAGCCTCGGGATCAGGATTCCTCCTGTGGCCCAGCCCCAAGCAGTCAAGAATGCCAGCAAACTGGCCCCATGGATTCTGCTCCATCCAGTTCTACTGCCTCCAATAAACCCAATCCAACACCCACTCTGGCCTGTATGAGGCTCCCAAATCACAGAAGCTTTCAGATGTGGCTTCTCAGACTTGGGATGCTGGAAAAGGAAAGGCCGTGGGACCTGTGAGTCCACAAGAAAAGTCCACATTGGCCCCAGCACAACCTTAGGGAACCATCAGTAGCTCAGGGCAGCCCAGGGGAGTCCCGAGTCATTTGTCTTAAGGGAGTCGCTCACCTCTCAGGGGAAGTGGGCAGTTTCTTCTAAAGACTCCCTATCTAGAACCCTCCTCTGTGTACTCTTCGGTTGTCAAGGCAACTCTCTCCGAAGTAGCCAGTTGGAAGAGGTCCACACACTTTTGATTTACATTTTTATTAAGGTACAACTTTGTAGGGACAGAAAGGAGTAGTGGTGACTCTCTTCAGCCATCTTGAGAGTCACAGTGGTATCCCTATAACAAACAAGTAGGGAGAAGTGAAAAAGCATAACAAATTTACTTAATTGACATTTTACTTGACACCAGAGCCTTCAGATTGAAGGCCTAATTCCCTGAGAAACTACTTGGGTTCAGTAAAGAATGGACAGTCTTGTGGTAATGGGATTGGACAAAGGCTGTGAGTGAGATGGTACTGATTGGCTGAGGGAAGTCAGGCAAACCTGCCAGGTCTTGCCACCTTTCTAGCATTCTCTGTCCCCAGGTTCCATGCGATCTGTCTGGAATGAAGAGCTTCAGAGGAGAAGGGAAACAGCGGCCGTTCCAGGAGTTACAGTTTGCATTGGCAAAAAAGGGGGAGGGGGGCTTCTAGTTCTTCTAGTTTCTATGGCCTTCCTTACAGAAGAATTCTGGATTTTGGGACATTCTTCAGGGAAGAAAATGGGACAGGAGATTAGAAGACTAGGAAAGGCTGATGTTGCTCCTGAGGCTGCGTCTCCGCCCTTCTTGGTCAGATTCTGTCCTGGCTAGAAGGCAAAGATGTCAGAAAGGGGCTCTGGCTTCTTGTTATGGTTCATCACCTTTTACACAACCTAAGTGAACCCCCAAAGCCTGGAAGCTACATGAGGATATGACTCAAACCGAGAGTCACCTTCATACCTCATGGGTGGGACAAATGGACTGAGCAGCCCACCCTACCCCATGCCTTGGTCCACAAGGGCCCTATTAGCCCAGAGATGGGAGCTTCATCTCTGGGATGGCCCTGCTGTCCAGGAGCATTGCCTTCATTCTCCTCTCCCACCTATAATCCTACAATAGAACTTTCTACACTCACCCTCCTATTGTCTGTGAAATTCATTTTTTTGAGTTTATGTGACAAAAGACCCCCAAAGCCATTGGTTTGGAATGGCTGTGATAAGCATTGAATTGTCCAGTAGTGCAGTAGTAGCATGCACATCTAGCTCTCTGGGATACTCCACTCACCCCTTCCACTTTAGTTCCAAGTATTCTCCACGTTATACCATACTTTGGGGTACTCTGTCCTGAGCTCCCACAGCTTATACACTGTGAAATGAGCTTCCCTAAAGTGCACTGCTTGATTAATTTTTATATGTAAAGGCATCCTCATCATTACAACCGAGGTCAAGAAATAGAACATTGCCAATAGCCCAATTGCCAAGGCTCCTTCTTGAGCCTTCTTAGTCAGCATCCTCCAGTAATTCTGCCCTCCATCACCATAGATCAGCAGACTTGCTTTTATAAATGGACTTGCAGCACATCGTCTTTGGTGCATGGCTTTGTTGTCTGCCAGGTCTATCCACCCTAATGCATAAAATTGAGTTCATCCTTGTTAATTACTTAGTGATATTCCAACATACAAATAGATCACAATTTACTTACCCACTTGATCTTGATGGGCATTTGGATTGTCTCCAGCTTGGGACCATTATGAATAAAGTAGTTGTGAACATTGTCCGATTTGCCTTTTGGTGGATGACAAGGACCCATTTTTGTTGGGTTTGCTCCCAGGAGTGGAACTGATGAATCATGAGCTAGCAATGTTTAACCTAATTGCCAAATGGCTTTCCAAGAATTTGTATCTGGTTAGCTTTTGAAGAGTTACACTCAGGATACAATGTTACTCAGAGAAAGAGATTGGAGTCACTGCATAAAAATGAGAGCGGATGTATACTGAGCACTTAAAATATGCGAGGTACTATTCCAAGGGATTTGCATGCAACTAATATGTACTTACATACATCTATATGCAAACATTCAGAATGCCTAGTTTCATCTTGAAATGAGTACGAGATGTCTATCCCAGTTGCGATCCCAATGATACATTAGTCTGGGTTTGTGGAATGTATCCTCTCCATTTCAAAGACAGGATGTGAATAACTAGCCCTGTAATGAGATAGGTGTTGCTTCCATGGCTACAGAATGAGCCATGGAGGAGTCTTCATCTGAGATCTGTGGGCCAGATGCTGTTTGCTTGCTCACTTTCTAATTACATTATTTACTTATGGGCTTAGCACACACCCTGTGGTATGGGGGGGGGGTCGGGAGGTCAGAAGACAACTTTGGGGAATCAGTTCTCTCCTTCCATCATGTGGGTTCCAAAGATCAAGCTCAGACCATCAGGTTTGGCAACTAGCACTGAGTTGTCTCAATGGCCCGTGTTGCAGGTATTCTTATGAAGGGAAGCCAGAATCTACTAGAAGCTTCCTTCAATTTCCTTATTCTTGTGGCACCCGCAAGTAGTCCAGTTCTCTAATCTTTGAAGGTCTTTATCTTGTTTCTCCAGTATCTTGTTAGTGGCTTTAAAAACCATCACTGTCTTTTAGGTTCAGTGAATTGAATGTGTTCAGTAGATGGCTCTTACTGGTGGTCTCTCAAGGACTGACAGCTACACTCACTCATCTGCCGGCTGCACAGGATTGGGCAACCAAGATGGCGCCGCACATCTGAGGCTTGCAGTTGATGTTGGTTGTTGACAGAAAACTCAGTTAAGCTGTTATGTGTGGCCTGGACTTTTCACAGCCTAGAGCTGAACTCTGAAATGGTGGTATCCCAATGACAGGCAGTGCTAGGCAAGAAGAAAGGGATAGACATGGGGCCATTTGCAGCCAGTAGCTTCCTTAGCACTGGGGAGAAAAATGTACGTCTATACGGGTTTTCCCCAGGTAAAAATGGCCTTTAAGATCCTTTTCGATGCAGACAGTGGGTGCCTCCCATGTCGAGACACCATCAAAATGTGACTATACATTTGGGAGTGGTAGCAGCCATGGCCATTGGGTCCCAGAGCTTAAATTCTAGCACTGGGAAGACAGAGGCAGATGGATCTCTGAGACTAGGCCAGCCAGTGCTACATAGTGAGATGATAAGAAGATGGTGAGTGGGATCAGGACGATGAGGAGGTGAGGGTAGGGGGAGAGGGAGGAGAGGAGGAGGAGTTGGGGGAAAGGAGTATGAGGAAAGAGAAACTGGAATACTAGCTTCACCTTCTGATGCAAATACTATGGTCAAGGATCAGTGGTTGACAACACCCTTTGATGAAGACAGCAGAAGCTTCCTTGCCCAAACAAGGCCAAAGACCTCCCGGGATAAGAAGAAAACCCATTTACAGCCTCAAGAGGACAGCTTAAAGCCAAAAGGTGAAAAGAAAGCTGCCACCTGAAGGCATGGTAAGAAGCTGGAAGTAATAACTAATGAGAGAATTACTACTACCCAGTTGCCCCACCATCAGGGCCCTCTCATCTAGTCCCGCAGTTCCTGTGTCCTAACTCAAAAAGTGTAGCTTACTGTTTTTGCTCTGTAACACCCCACCCTGCTTTTTGACACCAGCTCAAATCCTGCCCTGACACCCAAGGCACTGTCACGTTTTCTCTCTCAACACACAGCACCACCACCAACAACAACAACAACAATGCAGTTGTTCAGAGACTTCGTTGCTAGGTCTGTCTGCCTCCTTGACCTGTAACTTACAAGGTGCAACTTCCCTTTTCTTACCCATCTCTCCCCTCCAGGCAGCTCCAGAGATCTCTAGCCTGCTTATCCTGTTGTTTATTTCTCTCAAACTCCAACAAAATTGTCTTCACGTTTCCTTCTGAGTCCATTTCCAAATTCTTTTCTCTACAAGACTAAGGACCCACAAAAGAGACCCTGTGTCCCCCTTGACACCAAGAACAAGAGTCACAAAAGGCAGAAGAGGGAGTCATCAGGCCAATCAAGGGCAATATCGGACTGAAGTATAAATTCATGTCCATTACACTTAAGGGTGTCACCTTACCAGATACAAAGGTTGGAGACATAGGATTGGTAGTTGAGTGACAGGTCCCACTGCAGAAGACCTATGGATGATTTTAATAGTTATGGTCATCTTTGTAAAATGCACACCTTTGCAGTATACCTTTCCTGCCCCTAGCTGCAGAACCAATTAATCAGTCAATCCCCTCAAACTCTTTGGTTCTTAAAGGCTCAAGGTCCCAGGATTCCTTCTTTTTTTCTGATCAAAACTGCCACTTGACAAGCCCCAAGTATGCTCATACTATGCCATGACCTGAGCCAACTTACCATTGCTCTCTGGGACCCTGCTCGAATATACTATTTCCCCACCACCCTGAGCCATCCAATCTGAACACTGGCATCCTGCCCACCCACCCCCAGCTAAAGGCCTTTCGTTTCTGAGGATTGGTCAACACAGAATTTCTCAACCCCCTGACCAAACTAGAACTTTTCTAAAACCACCTAAAGGATTCTGAAAAAGGGTTTGGCCTGCACTCTTGAAAGACTTAAAGAGTTGGGAGACCTGGGCTTTAACCCTACTGTGCTAGTAACTGGCTGTGTCGTCTTGGGCAAGAGAGCCAACTTCTCTGTGACTTCATTTCCACATCAGCAGAATAGACATAGCTGTTGAATCTACCTCATGGTTTAACTCCCCCCAAACATCTGGCACACTACAAAGGGAGGGACGTATACTCTAAAAACTATGTCTTGTTCCAGACTCCTAAAGTGCTTTTTTTGAAAACTTAGATTTATTTCAACTTCTGTGTCTGAGTGTTTTGCCTGAATGTATATGTGTGTGCACCATATGAGTGCCTGACACCTGGGGAGGTCAGAAGATGGTACCAGATCCCCTAGAACTATAATTACAGGCAGTTATGAGCAGCCATATGGGTGGTGGCAACTGGACCCACGTTCTCTCTGCAATAGCAGCAAGTGTTCTCAACTGTTGCGCTCTCTTTCCAACCCCCAAACTTCTTTTTGAAGGTAACTTTTTTTTCTGCACGATTAATGTTTATCTTGAATTTTTGCAAAGCAAACTGTATTGCCAGTACCCAAGTGGAGAGTCAGTGTGACCAGTATCCCCCATTACCACCCTGGATAATCCCTACCTGCTCCCTAGAGCACTGGGGGCTTCTAGCAACACAGATTAATTTATAGCAGCCAATACCC
The DNA here is from genome assembly GCF_018167655.1 of Microtus oregoni. Lineage (NCBI taxonomy): Eukaryota > Metazoa > Chordata > Mammalia > Rodentia > Cricetidae > Microtus > Microtus oregoni. Next base: position 4,297,207 of record NW_024544604.1, read on the forward strand.
CTGGACAATTGGCAAAAAAGATAGCCATCTATCTGATGGGGTCTGAAAGGAGCCAGAAAAGCCAGCTCCCGCTAGACCTAAACTTCCTCTATTACAGAGACCTGAGTTTATATTAAGCATTGCACCCTTGATGGAGGAAGGTCATTGGCCAATAAAGAAACTGCTTGGCCCTGTGGGTGGAGTAAACAGAACAAAATGCTGGGAGGAACAGGAAGTGAGCTCAGAGACTCCACAACTCTCTCGGGAGCAGACGCCTCAGAGAGAGACGCCATGCTCCTGGCTCCTGGGCAGACGCACGCTATGAAGTTCCGACCCAGGATGGACTAGGCTAGAATCTTCCCGGTAAGACCGGTTCTCACAGATTATTAGAGATGGGTTGATCGGGATAACAGAATTAGCCAGTAAGGGCTAGGGCTAAAGGGCCAAGCAGTGATTAAAAGAATACAGTGTCTGTGTAATTATTTTGGGGCATAAGCTAGCTGGGCAGGCGGCCGGGGTGTTGGGGACACAGCCACGCTGCCCTTATTACTTCATATGGCGCCCACGTGGACAACTGCTTCCACATAAAGCCTGAGACAGCTTGGGAAGTAATTCTTGAACAAAATGAAAGCATTGTGCCTGGTTTCTTGGTAGCAGCAATTTCTCGGTTCTACTCTGCTTGCTAGAGGCAAGCAAGCGCCTCATCTAAGAGAGGCTTCCTGACTCAGCTTTAGCTGCAAAGCCTGCAGCTCATTAAGAGGTCCTGCCACGAAACACTTAAACGGTGTTGACGAAAAGCTGATCACATGCTTTTCGGTTTTCAGCCATAGCAGGAAAAAAGCTGCGCCGTTTAAAAATGCTGGCTTTCTGGGCTGTCCTGCCAGGGCAAACTCTGACTGTTTGAGGCAGGAGGGCTGGCTACTGAGAGGACTTGAGTGTTGTCTGTTGTAGCTCACTTGCTGGCAGGGACCTTGAAATGCCATACAGTTGTTGCAGTAAACATGGCTACAGCCTGTATATCTGCCATGAGGCTGGAAAGCTAAGGAATGGACTGGATCTAGCTGGCAAAGCCACGCCTTTAATCCTACTGAGATTGCTTGGTAAATTAAAGACTCATGTGGTCAGAAAAACAGAGAGATATACAGTAAAGAGCGATTCAAAGACAGAAAATTTCTGAATGGTTTAAAGTGTGTTAAAAATATATGCAGACTAAAAGTTGAAGTTCTTAAAGAAAAAAAAAAGGAAGAGAGTTGTTGTGTGTGGTAGTACAGACCTTTAATCCTAACACTTGGAAGGCAGAGGGAGATTGACCTCTGTGACTTCAAGGTGTGGTAGCACACGCCTTTAATCCCAGTGCCTAGAAGGCAGAGGCAAACAGATCTCTGTGAGTTCAAGGTGTAGTAGCATACACCTTTAATCCCTAATGCCTGGGAGGCAGAGACAGGCTGATCTCTGAGAGTTCAAAGACAGCCTGGTCTACAGAGTTACTTCAGGTCAAAGATACAGAGAACCTATCTCAAAAAGCAAAAAGTTAAAAGTAAAAATAAACAAAATAGAGGTTAAAACAAAGCTGTACAAAGATGGAAAATAGACAGAGAATCTTGATACTGTATGCTATTATGCTCTCTTTGAATTACTTGAATGCTGAGGAAGGAGTAACAGCTGCTAAAAGATATTTATTTATAAATACTGCTGAACTAATCCAACATAGATATTATGAATTTGGATCTAAGGATATGATACTTTGGAAAGGAGTTTCTTATTTTGTTTTCACAGAGGATGAGACGCTGTTCACTTCTTCTATTCCGATTTGGTATGATGGACCACGTCCTCCTGAATGGTTCCTGTGCACGCCTTCAAAAAATTGCTTCGCTCAACTGCCAACTGAGATGAAACTAGCACACAGGTTATACCATGAAAGACCTAATTAACGACGCCCCCATTCAGCAGGAAGCAGTTTGGAGAGAAATAACTGCGCCCATATTCCCAAAAAATGTTTATAAGTGTTCTTTTACATTTAAAGGGGGATATGATGTAGGTATGAATAATTTGCATTAGTATAGATTTTGCTTTATTGATAGAGATTTACGGTCAATTTTGTTATATATATATAAGTGTTTCTGATTTTGATTAAGGTATTGTGATTGTATAGTTCATTTAAATATGTAATGTATAATTAGGAAATATAGGTTGTTGATGGATAATCATAAATAATAGTCAAGTTTGTAGTCATGTTAGTTAATATTTTCTAGATGTGCGTAGATATATTTTAGATAGGCATTCTTCATATTTTTCAAAGATTATAGAATACGGCGTTTTAAATGTTTTAATAATTTAGGACTTTTCATGACAATGAGACACTCTGCTCCTGGCAGCACCAATCTACTTCAAGAGGAAGATGGGCATCAAAGAGGCACCTTATGGAGTTTGATAGCCATTTGGGCAAGACACTGCTCTTGCCTGGACTATTGCATAAACTGGACACAGAGAACCCGCAGAGAGGACTACTGAACTTGCCTAAGGTGAGATGATCTTTCGGGGTTCCTGATTCATGAAAGAGTCTGTGAGACATTCTGCAGGACACAACAGATAGTGACTGAACTGACTTTGAATTTTCCTGCTTTATGGAAATGTCTGCTGGATACCATGGGCCTGAAGGCTGAAGATGGATGCCCCAATGGTACAGAGGAACTTTGGGTGACTGTCCAGGCAGCGAGATGTCTCTGTCATTTCTAGAGTTTTAAAAGTTGATTTTTTTCCTGTTTGCTTAGGTAGTATTGTATCTTTCTGGAGTCTTTGATGGAATTAAGAATAGTTAGTTATAGTTATAGTTTTCCTTAGTTATGATAAAGATTATTGTAACTTTTACTTGATAACTGTTTTTGTTATATGTAATTTTGCTATGTTAAAGTTAAAGCCTTTTTTTTTGTTTAAACTGAAAAAGGGGAATGATGGAGGAAGGTCATTGGCCAATAAAGAAACTGCTTGGCCCTGTGGGTGGAGTAAACAGAACAAAATGCTGGGAGGAACAGGAAGTGAGCTCAGAGACTCCACAACTCCCTCGGGAGCAGACGCCTCAGAGAGAGACGCCATGCTCCTGGCTCCTGGGCAGTCGCACGCTATGAAGCTCCGACCCAGGATGGACTAGGCTAGAATCTTCCCGGTAAGACCGGTTCTCACAGATTATTAGAGATGGGTTGATCGGGATAACAGAATTAGCCAGTAAGGGCTAGGGCTAAAGGGCCAAGCAGTGATTAAAAGAATACAGTGTCTGTGTAATTATTTTGGGGCATAAGCTAGCTGGGCAGGCGGCCAGGGTGTTGGGGACGCAGCCACGCTGCCCTTATTACTTCACACCCTGCCCATGATTCTCTTTTAAAATCCTGCAAATCCATCTGGGTTGGAGTAATAGTAATTCCCCAGGCTCATAGAGAAAAGATTTATCTGGCCAAACAGTGAACCCTGTTAGGCAGGGAAAAAAAGGAACCCGGGACAAACATGGGAGAGGAAGGGTAATTTCACCTGCCTCAAGATTTCCTTGGATTTCCAACTTATTTTAAAATCTTCTGAAATACTCCATCAAGACATCCAGCAGTGTGTGTGCAAAGGAAGCTGGTATTTTAAAAAAATCAGTCTGGTAAGTGGGTTGGGGCTCAGCTGCAACCACCTCAGGGAGACACACCTTATGTAAGTCGGGCCCACCAGCGCTCTGGTGCTGTGACATCATCAGATGTCAGGCCTTTGACAAATGAGTCCAGCCTGAAGCTGGAGCCTTTGATAAGCCATTTGCAGGCGTCTGGGAGACATCCACGTTGGTCTTGAGAATGCATCCTAACCCCATCTCAAATTCACATCTTTTCTTTTTTTTTTTTAATTTATTTATTTATTAAGGATTTCTGCCTCGTCCCCACAACCGCTTCCCATTTCCCTCCCCCTCCCCCGATCAAGTCCCCCCCCCTCATCTGCTCGAAGAGCAATCAGGGTTCCCTGACCTGTGGGAAGCCCAAGGACTGCCCACCTCTATCCAGGTCTCGTAAGGTGAGCATTCAAACTGCCTAGGCTCCCACAAAGCCAGTACGTGCAGTAGGATCAAAAACCCACTGCAATTGTTCTTGAATTCTCAGTATTCCTCATTGTCCGCTATGTTCAGCTAGTCCGGATTTATCCCATGCTTTTTCAGACCTAGGCCAGCTGGCCTTGGTGAGATCCACATCTTTTCATGTTTTGTTTTGTGGTTTTTAAGCATGCGTCTGTGAAGATTCCTAGCTTAAAATATTTTTTCTTTTCTCTGACATTTCACCCCCCGCCCCTTTTTGAGGAAAAGAAAATATTCACTCCAAGGTTCATTTACTTTCTGGGTAATAACTGTCAGGTATTAACGGATAGCTCCATACATCCAGCACAAAATAATAGAATTTGTTGAGTGCATTAGACATCCAGTAATGGGCACAGCGGACAGCGTGGAGAACTAAAGACAGCTTCTCTTGGTAAAAGGGAATGCACGCTATGAAAAACAAGACATAAAGGAACATTTGTCAAAACGCCCAATTGTACCTTAATACATTTGCACATGCAAGCACTCCTTCCTGGAGAATTTCTACTCTACTCTCCTGGGCCCTGCCTGCCCCTCCCCATGTAGGACTCAAATGGCCTCTTCTCTTTCAAAGAAGTTTGCTTGTTCTACTTCCCCAGACTCTCATCTGTTTCACCCTGTCCCCAAAGCTTCTATCTAGGGGCTGCTCACATACACACTTAAGTTCCATGTGCGCGGGGCTTGTGTCTGTCCCCTGAACTTCCAGGTTCAGGCGAGCAGACTCCATAGTGGCCCATTTGTGGTCCCAGATTTGGCCATTTCTTTACAGCTCTCTCCATTGTAAAATGTAGCACCTGCTCCTTTGCCAGAGCATTTCCTCTGGCTTCCAGAGTCTACTCTCCTGCTCCCAAGTCAGGCTGGAAGCACAAGAGGCTAATATTCCTTCCTTCCCCAAAGGCCTCTAATGATGCTACAATCGAGTAGGCATAGCCTTTCCCTTCCCAAGGCTGGGAAATATAGGTTTATATTTGACATTTGCTTCAAAATTCCTCAGTGGTACTGGACTCCGTGCACTCTTTAGCGCCTGCTTTACTTCCTCCCCAGGTCTCACCTGCCCTCTATCCTCTACTGAGGTTTCCCAAGTCAAATAAACTAGTCACACATCACTTCAGGAGAAGGACATGTTCTGAAAAATGTGTCATTAGCTGGTTTCATTGTTGTGTGATTATCATAAAGCATACTCATGACATCATCAGACGGCTATGACATCACAGGATGTTCAATCTTCAAGTACCACTATCCTTCCTACATTCACCTTGCCATTGGTCAGGACGTGATATATAAGGATACTTGCATTCAAATGTTTCTGGAGAAACCATTTGAAGTGAGAACACTCTGTGTGTGTATCTGTCCCTTCTTCATTCCGTCTCTGCTCCTAGCCAGGTTTTCAGGACCAAGCAGTGCTAGATGCAACAGGTGTTTTTAGTTTAGGTTTTTTATTTATTTATTTTTTATTGGTTGGGTTTTTTTTCTTTGTTTTGTTTGTCTGTTTGCTTGGTAAAAGAGCCTGGAAAATTCACTTAGCCAACCAACAGGTGGGAGAAAGAACCCAACACAAATAACTAATTATTTAGCAAGCCTCATAATGTGTGAAGAGTTCCAAATACGTGCGGGCACGTGTGTGTGTGCGCGCACACACACACACACACACACACACACACACACACACACCTTTATCCCTCACATCACCTATGAGGCATTTTGATTGTCTCCCATCTGACAGATGGGAACAGTTCAGAGAGATTGCAGAAGGAACCCCGAGCTATCAGGTTAGTAATACGAAGTGCAAACCGCAAGCCTACCTTCTGAGCAGTGACCCTCACTGGAGTCAACATTAGGCAGATACTTCTGGTTGTAATTGGGTGCACTGGAGACTTCATGTGCTCTTCTTTTTCAAGCTTCCCTTTGCTACGTTCTATTCAGTAGCTTTGTCTTTATCTGGGTTTCCCTAAAAGGACAACTGTGATAGTCCTGGGTAAGCATAAATCTGTTATTAGGGAGAGGCTTCCCGAAGATATCAGTGGGGGAGTGGGTACACCAGGGAGGGAAGGAGATGCAGCCCCTAGAGATAGTTTGTCAAGAAAGTTCCATGGGGGATAACTAGAACCTATGCTTTCTGGAGACCTTGAGGAGATACTAGAGTACATTTTGAAGCCTTGTTCAAAGGGCAAAGGGGCGTGGGCTTGAATCCACCGACTTGTGTAGGCTATTAGTTGGGGACTGGCCCCTCCTAGCTAGCTACAAGCAGGCAAAGTGGGTGTCTGTACCAGAAGAAGCCAAGAGAGGCAGATGGTGACATTTGAAGGACACTGAAGGACAGAGGGACCAGGGGAGATGGGCAAGGTGCCAACTGTGCCTGTCGTGTATTATTATTGTATGGATAAGGACATGGAAGCTGTGTGACATGTGAGGGAGGTCCGTGTAACTGTAGAAGGAGGTGACGAGAACTAGAAATCCCAGGACAATAAAAACCCAGGAATATTTCCCCCTCAAAAGACTTCTCAGCCAAGCAAGGTGGCACACACTTTAATCCCAGCACTGGAGAGGCAGATGCAAGAGGGTCTGCTCTACATAGAGAGTTAAAGCTCAGCCAGGGCTACATAGTGAGGCTCTGTCTAAAAACAAAGACTTCTGACACTGAACTAGAACAAGGAGAGCCCAACATTACATTATTCAGGTGCTATTGGATCATTTTGGGATACCCTCCAAAAGACAGAAGCAATAAATAGTGCAGACAAAATAGAATGACAAAGAAACGAGAAATTTCTAATATATATATGATGTGATAAGGCCCTAAATGGTTCCAGACCATGAGGGTGGAAATGCTTTCAAATTTTCTTGAGTACACAAAGAACAAAATAACAAAATGTCCTGTGTTTTAAATGCTATGGCCACGTTTGAAGGACAAAAGAACATGTAATCAACTGACTTCCCACCAGAGGAACCCCTGCTCTCAGGCCATGCCCAGTGGAAACCCACCTCGGCCTACTCATGAGAAAGATGAATGGCCTTGAAGGAAAAATCCAGATGGAAGAGCTCTGGGGCTGATAAGCAAAGCAATGGATCCCTTGGTCGGGCATTGTAGGGAAAACTGTTTATCCCACAGGAACGAAGTCAATGCGACTTGGAAATAGCTCTCGAACCATAAACATTCCAGTCCCTTCTTTCACAACTGTTAGCAGCATTGCACTGGCAAATGTGGGAGAGAACAGCAGTGGCCAAGTTGTCCCCGTTCTGATCCTGGAGCCTGGGAACACACTAACATATGCCATCAAAGGACTTTGCCGATGGGAACAAGTTAAACGCCTCCTGGATTATCGAGGTGGCCTCACTGTCATTGCAAGATCCTTATAAGGAAGTAGGAAAGCAAGAGAGGAGGTCAGAGTGAAGCCATGAGATAAGGATTCTGCTTGTCACTGCTGGTTCTGAATGTGGGAAAGGGGCGCCACAAACCAAGGAATGGGAGCTTCTAGAAATGGAAAGGGCCTGGAAAGCAATCTGTAGAGCTCCCATAAAAAAAAAAAAAACACGGTCCCTCTGGCTCCCCGACTTTAACCTAGTGAGACCAGGGGTTAGACAACAGTGTACAAAGTGCTTCGTTTTAAAGCTCATTGGATGCTTCAACCAGCTGAGATAGTTGCCTTCCATTTTGAATTTCTAACCTCCAAAATGATAAGGCAGCAAGTTTCATTGTTTTAAGCTTCTACATCTGTGGCAACGTTCCACAGCAAAGGAAGATCTTGAGAAAATGCTCCCCACCCCCAGGATGGCAGACTGCAAAAGTCCCATGGGAATGCTGTGATATGGCGCAGCACCCACCACCGCTTTGAGACAAGTTCTCACTATGTGACTCTGGCTAGCCTGGAATGCCCTATGCAGACCCGGCTGGCCTGGGCCTCACAGAGATCCACCTGTCTCTAAATCCTGAGTGTCAGGATTAAAGGTGTGCATCACCGCTCCTGGCTTCAGAGGTCAGTTTAGAGTCTAAATGATGTGCTTGAGAGATGCAAGAAAATTACAAAGAACCTTCATTTGTTGGGAGAAAGATGACATATTCAAGCTTAGATCGTTCCTAGTCCCTACATGGAGCTGGGAGGGCAACACCACTGGAACTCATTGGTAAGCAGTTCCCCTCCCAGGGAGTTGCTTCCTGATCCAAAAGTTCTATCCGGCTATTTCTCATCCTCTTCAAACGGCTTTAATTGCATCTAAAATCACAACTCAGGGGCTCCCAAACCTGACTGGGCCTCAGAATTACCTGAGCCAAAAGATACTCTGAAGGGACCAGTAGCAGGACACCCCAAGACCAAGATCTCAGCACAAAGAAGATTTATATGTCCCAGAGGGACAGCTCAAGCCGGCCATACTGTCTCTGCACCAGGATGCTTTATTAACCCAGACCTCTTCCCAGTCTGGGGGCTGGGAACAGAGGTTTCATCAAGCATCTCCAGGGGATTCTGGTGTCTGGCTATGCAACCTTCTCAGGTGCAAGGCTCACGGAGATTATTCAACCAGCTGAGATGGCTGGGTCACCAAACCCTCAGAGGAGCTGCTAACAAAGCAGTTTGGCCAATGTAAATTTGAAAACTGAGCGCACGTGGACAGTCATGTTTGAGACGGGGGTCTCTCGTTGGGATCTGAGGCTCTTGGGTTAGGTTAGGCTGCCTGGCCAGCAGGGCCATGTCTCCACTTTCCAAGTACTTGGATTACAAGCCCTGACCAGCACACTTGGTTTTTGAACATAGGTGTTAGAGATCCATCTCGGGTGAAGATCCAAGTTGGTGAAGACTCAGCCACCTCCACAGCCTCTAACCTGGGTAGTCTTTAGCTGAAGGTGGGCCCAGAACTGTAGGTGCAGGGTGGCAGCTAAGGCTTATGTATGCAGGCACCAGGCAGACCATATCCCTCAACCCTGGCCTCAACCCAGATGCCCATGGCTCCAAGATGTCTGTTGAGTTCTAATATCCCCAGTCCTTTCTAGGTGGCAGGATGGACTTAGACAACATTCAACCTGGCAGAAGCTGTTGATTGGCTACACACCAGCATCTCCCTTCCCTTCTTCTTTGCTAGCAGGGGCCTGGTTTTGCTTGACGGAGTCTTCTGGACAGGAAAAGTGAGCCCCAGCCTTAGAGGACCGTTGCTCTAATGCAGGACTTCAGTTGCAATCCTCTTTTCTAGGACTGGGAAATAAATGCTCCTGTGACCCAGTTCTGAATACAGAGTCATGACTGGGAGTCTGCTGGCTTATCTGCAGCTTTTCCTTCTGCTGGAAGCAGAAAGCAGCTGGGAAATGAGCTCCTGACGGAAGAGAAGGAATGCATTTTTAAGGTTTATTTTCTCTCCGCGCCCTCTCTCTCTTTGAGACAGGGTTTCTCTGTAGCCTTGGTTGTCCTGGAACTCGCTCTGTAGATCAGGCTGGCCTCAAACTCAGAGAGATCCTCCTGCCTCTGCCTTCTGAGTGCTAGGATTAAAGGTATGCATCACCACTGCCCGGTTATACACTCTCTTCTTAACTTCTTGGGTGGTAAAGACTGAGGCCCTAACTGCCATCTTATTAGCATAATGTGACATATTTGAGTGTTGAGAGAATATGCCAGAGATTGCTGAAGGATGAAAATTAACCCATTATGGAAATTAGTAGATCAGTTGATCAACCATGTCAGCAAACTTCCTGGCACAAAAGATTGGGAGTCTGTGTTACTTCCCGTTCCTCTACAGTTACTCTGTGAGACAGTTTTAAAACTAACAGTTTCTCCAAGATTGAAGCATTCCATCCTGCAGGGATATGTCTTAAACAGGAAGACAGACAACTCCAAACAGTTGCTAGATAAGGAACAGACACTTTCTTCGGGCTATAACCACAGGTAAGGCTCCTGTAAGCAAGCCTAACTAAATTAATTAGTTTACCAAACACATGAACATCAACAAAGAGGAGGGGCGCTAGATATAAATAAATTAAAAACAGTAGCAGGCAAGATTTGGCCTTAGACTGTATTTGTCATCAACAGCACCCACCCTATCCTGCCGCTGTCAATCAAGGCTACAGTCTACTTCCTCCCAAATCCAAGTTCTGTGAGTTTGTCCTTGCTCCCCTTCTCTCGCCATCCCTCCCTGAAGATAACAGCAGTGGTACAGCTGTGATTCAGTTGTCATTCATCATGGTGTTTCAATCAGCTCATAAGGAAGCTGCAAAGCTCACCCCTCCACTTTGCAGCGAACCTGACGACTGGCCAGAAAGCCGTCCAAAAGCTCATGCTTCCTCCCAGGGAGCCCGGATAGCAAAGCCATAAAGATTCTTCCCCCGGCAAATTGTTACCCCCACTTGACACTCTATTTAATGGAAAGCCTTTCCCAGAAATAAGTATATTAAAATAAGCTTTGCATTTTTTTACATTAACTGAAATTTGATGCAAATTGATAATAAATTACCTTCCCCCCTACTCATTCATTTGGGACTCACATAAACGAGTTTACAGTTATGTGTTATTACATTTCACATTAATATAGCCATAGGAAGCTAGGCTTTACAGAAATTTGCTTCCAAGCAAACCATCAGAAATGGAAGAGGTAAAAGTAGGCTTTGGTGGGACAGCCAACTTTCCTAATGTGCCAACCCCTGAGGGCTGGGAAAAGTTAGGACACCGCTTGAGGCCCAACTAATCCATCAAGAGGCCACTGTGTATCTTCGGCTGCTGACACAACTTTCCACTTGGAGCTCTTATATCCCACCTCTCTCCTGCCTTCTTCTTCCCCTCCTTTCTCTTTCTCTCTTGCCGCCTTCCTTTCTCAGCCTTCTTGGCTTTCTAATTTCCTTCTGAACTTTTTCCTTCCTCCTTCCTCTCCATACACAAGTGCTTTGGGGTCCAGTAACAATACTTCTAGGTAGCAAAAACTGAATCAGAGGATAAAGGCCTAAGATATATATATATATATATATATATATATATATATATATATATATGAAGTGTGCAAGCTGATGGACAGATGGACAGTATTCAAGGTCTACCTTGCATCTCAAAAACAAAGTTTCACGGGCACTTCTGATTCGATATGGTGGCCTGGACACACATAGGAGTTGTACTTCCTCTGGAAACATCACTAGCCAACAACCAGGAAATTTTCATCGAGACAAATTCACGGAGGTAGAAAATAGCTTTAGCTTTAGAATACAGAAAACACATGGCCAAGCAGGAACAAACTGGGCAGATGAGAAAGTAAGCACTAAACAGGCAGTGGAGAACGCAGAGCCTGGAACCTCACACACATCCTAGAACTTCCAGAGGCCCAGGCATGGGGAGACATTAGGTACCTCAAGAAGTCGTGGCCCAGCCGGGAAGTGGTAGCACATGCCTTTAATCGCAGCACTCGGGATGCAGAGGCAGGCAGATCTCTGTGAGTTCTCTGTGAGAGCTGGTCTATATAGAGAGTTCCAGGGCTACATAGGGAGACTCTGTCTCAAAAAGCAAAGCAAACAAACAGAAAACAAACAAAAAGAGGTCCTTGTAGGGCTCAGGATTAGAAACCATGTTTGGAAGTCTGTTTAGAAGGTGTGCTGGTTAGTTTTCTGTAACTTGACACAGGTTAAGGTCATATGGGACAAGGGGTCTTCAGTTGAGAGAACGCCTCCATCAGATCGCCTGTAGGCAAGTCTGTGGGGCGTTTTCTCGATTGATGATTGATGTGGGAAGGTCCAGCCCATAGTGGGCGGTGTCATCCTTGGGCAAGTGGTCCTGAGTTGTATAAGAAAGCAGGTTGAACAAGCCATAGGGAGCAAGCCAATAAGCAGCATCCCTCCATGGCCTCTGCATCAGCTCCTGCCTGCAGGCTTGAATTCCTGCCCTGACTTTCCTCAAAGATGGATTGTGACCTAGCAATTGTAAGGTGAAATAAACCCTTTTCTCCCCCAAGTCGCTTTGGCTGTGGTGTTTATCACAGTAATAGAAGCAAACTCAGAAAGAAGGGCACTCCAGGAGCCCTATTCAGCTTCACACAAGTAGGCTGCTCTCTGTCCCATAGGTGCACAGTCCCCAGAAAGCACATGATGCAGAGCTATAGATGGGTTGTGGTACAGTGTGACGGGTAGGTACCATGTGAAAGAGGAAGTCAGTACAGTGAGCATTCTGAAGCTCGTGAATAGCCTCTCTTCTTCTCTAGGCTGGTGAGAAAGACTTAATGGCAGGCAGATGAGGACGTGCTGGCTTATATTCACACCCCAGGTAGGAAAGCGAAGTATCCTATTCTGAGGATTCTGGCCCACTAAAGAAGAAAGGTCTGAAAATATCGAGACCCACTTTTACACATGAATCCATAAATGAGGGTCAGGAAACAACTGCAGGAAGTCTCTAGCTTAAAATCAAAGGAGAAAGCTGGTGGCGTAGCCCAGTGGTTGTGCTTGTGCCTGTCATGTGAATGGCCCCAGATTTCATCCCCAACAGAGAGAGAGAAAGAGGGAGACAGATAGACCAAAGCCATCCAGCGAGACGGGTCATGTTGGCAGAGACAAATAGTAGACAAGGAAAAGAAATCTGAAAGAAGGCCCTACTGCTAATCTGTCACAGGAATTAGATGGTGACAATATTGAGACGTTTCATTGTCCGTTATATGCGTTACCATTCTGAGCCCTTTACATACATCAGTTTGTTAAATCTTCTCACTTACCTTATACGATGGGTATAATTATTATTCCCATTTTAAAGCTGAGAAAAGTGAGTCCTATCTATTAAAATCATGTTCTAAGTCTATGCTGTTGCAGTAGTTTATGTCTAAGCCTATATTTATTTGATTAGTGGGTTGGTTCTAAAGCCAAGCACTCTGTCCTCAGAGACTATACTTAATCAAATAAGCATGCTGCTGTTTACGAGGAATTTCTAGGAGCTGAGAATGCAGCCCAGCAGTAAATTGTTCTTCTAGCATTCTTGAGGTCCCAAGTTCAATCCTTAGCACTGCAATATAAATACATCAACAATTTTAATAATAAGGGAACATTTGAAAGAGAGTCTTACAGAGGAAATAAGAAAGTTAAAAGGGCTGATAATACACACACATACAAGGCTCAGTATGATGTTGTTGGCATAGATACATGTTAATCTGTGTTTCTGAAAACCAGAGCAAAAAAGATCAAGAAATGACAGTTAAAATGAAAATGATTTTTTTAAATGAGAAAATCTGAAGCCAGGTGGTGGTGGTGCACGCCTTTAATCCCAGCACTCAGGAGGCAGAGACAGTCAGATCTCTGTGAGTTCGAGGCCAGCCTGATCTACAGAGCAAGTTCCAGGACAGGTTCCAAAGCTACAGAGAAACCTTGTCTAAAAAACCAATACATACATATAAATACACACACACACACACACACACACACACACACACACACACACACGTGTGTGTGTCCAGGAGGTCCATCATCTTTCCAGGAAAATAAAAGAAGAAAAAGAAAATTTAAAAAGAGAGAGAGAGAACTGAATGATAGCTTCAAAGAAAAGGATTCAAGCAAAAAAAATTTGAACTGAAAAATAGGAATTTCCAGATTGCAAGGGGCTTCCTGGGTATTCAATTTTATAGAAATGGAGTTACATTAAGTTGGTGCTAACTTGTTACAGCAGCAACAGGAAATGAATATGGTGTCCTACTGGCCAAATCAATTTACATGGCTTAGATTCAAGAAACAGAATGGTCCAGTGTCATGATACACACCTGTCATCTCAGCATTCAGAAGGCAGAGGCCAGAGTTTGAGGTCAGCTTGGGCTAAACAGCAAGTTCTGAATCAGTCTGGGGCCACCTAATGAGATTGTCTCAGCCAACAAAGAAGGGGAGGAGTGGCAGAGTGGTGCACATTAAGAGCAGGCATTAGAGTAGCTATCTTTGCAAAATGTCCACAACAGGGAGCAAGGGAAAAACTATAACAGTGTAGCACACGGCTCAGCAGGAATGGCGTTTGGTTAGTTACAGTGTAGTCAAGCCGCCCTAGCCTCAGATTTCATATTCACAGACTTCAAATCAAGCACAGATGGAAAATGCTGGAGAGAGATACATTTCGACTGACCATGTACAGACTTCTTCCTAACACCAGTCCTGAAAACAATGCATGATGAGAACTGTTTACATATTGGTTCTGACCTGCTGAGTTGTTTGTTTGTTTGTTTTGTTCTATTTGAGTTTTGGGGTTTTTTTTGCCAACTTGACACGGGCTGGGGTAATCTGTGAAGAGGGAAACTCATTCAAGAAAATGCCTCCCTAAGACTGGCCCATAGGCAAGCCTAGGGGGCATTATTGGATTAGTGATTGATGTGCGAGTGCCCAGACCACTGTGGATAGTCCCACACTTTAGGGCAGATTTCCTAGGGTGTATAAAAAAAAACAAACTGAGCAAGCCAAGGAAACCAAGCCACTACTCAGCACCCCTCCATGGCCTCTGCTTCAGTTCCTGCCCTGAGTTCCTGCCCTGACTTTCCTCCATGATGGACTGGAAACTGTAAGTTTTAAACACTTTCCTTCCCGAGTTGCTTTCAGTCATGCTGTTTATCACAGCCATAGGAAGGAAGCTAAGAAATTTTCTGTTGTACTAGTTATTATAAGTGAGTCAGAGATTATTTCAAGTCTGTGAGATGATGCTGGTGTGTGATGGGTAAATAATATGCCTTTTCGCATAAGGAACGTAATCATCCAAGGACTTTGGAACCTCCAGACGAGGAGACTGAGAGATGATGGAAATATGAAGATCAAATATTGATCTAATCAAAGCTATCATAGGGGTAATTTGGGAACAAATGAGCCAGGGAAGAACTATTAGAGTGAGGGTGAGCACCCGTTGCAACACAGGATGTCTTCAGGAGCCGACAGATCGCACCTCAAACCAGAGAACTGTAAAGCCACAGAGACAAATTCCAATAGAGTCAGCCAAGCCAGATGAAAGGGGAAGGTGACCAGGTTTTCCAAAAAATATGTTGTTTAAGACCTTCTAGAGCCAGGCGGTGGTGGTGCATGCCTTTAATCCCAGCACTCAGGGAGGCAGAGGCAGGCGAATTTCCTTGAGTTCGAGGCCAGCCTGGTCTACAGAGAGTTCCAGGGCAGTCAGAGCTGTTATACAGAGAAACTCTGTCTCAGAAAAGAAAACAAAAAAGTTAATAATCATAAATAAATAAATAAAAATAAAACCTGCTAGAACAATCATACCATTAAATTATATGCAGGTATATGGTATGACAATGACCAAAGCTTGTATTTTGGAAAGGAAGTGTGCTTGCTGCCTCTGCTCTTATGTTGTTGGGATGCACCCCCTCCCTTCAGAACTTACTCTCTTCTAGAATGACACAAGCTCTCATTATATAACCCATGGCCAATGAACGTTCAAAACTATCATCTTTCCCTCACTAATTAACACAGGCAAATAAATTTCAAAGGCAACATTTTCTACAAAGGTACATAGCTAAAATTCAACTTACAAATGCAGTGAAGACTTTAGGTTCCATGGCCTAGAGGCTACAGAAGAGCCACGGCCACCATAATGTTAACAGGCGCTTTCCCAAGAGTTATAAAGGTAATTTCCACCCAGCACATCTGCACCCATGTGGGAGGCTTACCCTCTATTTTAGTACATGTTGCATTAATGTCAATCAATATATGTTTGAGGGCTTTATACATTACAGACAATAATGTTGGTGCTTGGCAAATTTCCTCTTGGGGGAGCTACACATGGGTTCTGCAAAAGAAAGCCAAGCAGCCAAAACCAGCAAAGTCAGGCTCTCCTAGGGTTCCACACCTGTTCATGCCTTCAGCTATGCAAATGAAGCCAGGGCCTGAGGACTGTCAGCCTGCAAACAGGAAATGCCCCAGAGGATAGAGACCAGCTGGGTGGACAAAGTCCTTGCTTCTGAACTATGGGGCCATGTGGAAGGAAGACAGCCATGCAGATGGGCTGGGGGGTACCTTGACCAAATCACTTTGTGTATCAGTGATTGCCTTGTAAACTGGGGTGCACTGATCACCTGGATGTGGAATTGCTGTGAGGATTAGAAAGTCTGTGCAGATGCTCTGTGACAAAAGACTGAGTCACATCCGGATAAATCTATTGTGAGGAGAAAATGTCAGAAGGGGGAAGTGCGTTTAGCATGCCTCCCTGCATCCCAGCCGAGCCACTCTGCACAGCGCGACAGCCTGTCTTCAGCTTCTCCTGCTTCTGCCCAGCACATCCTTATGCAACCTCCAGTATACGAGTGTGCAAATCAAACTCAGACTGGTAATAAATCATAGAGAAATTTATTTGAAAATAATTCTTTGGTATACATATAATCTGTTTATTAAAGACAAAGGGAAATTTGCATACTAATGATATGATGTGCTTGTCTATTTTTGCATAAAGAATTAAATCTTGGCTGAATATGTGATCGTGCAGGACGTAAAACATCTTCAACATTTTCCAGACTTGATCAATATTTTGATTTTATAATCTTCAGTGCCGAGAATGTTGCTTTGCATAAATACGTAGCAGAAAATGGCAGAAGGATGTTCAGGACCGTTTCAGAAATTCTGTCCTAATCCTGAGCCAAATTCATCAAATGTTTTGTGTGTGTGTGTGTGTGTGTGTGTGTGTGTGTGTGTGTGTGTGTGTGAAGATCAAGACAGGAATTCAAACAGCAATTTTTGATAACTTATTAGTATTTATTTATTTATTTATTTATTTTGAGTCAGGTTCTCACCATGTAGTCCAAGTTGGCCTGGAACTTACTATGTAAACCAGGCTGGCCTCAAATGTACAGCTCTCTGCCTGCCTCTGCCTCCCGAGTTCTGGGATTATTAAAGGCATGCACTGTCATGCCAGATTTCAACCAGCAATTTAAAAATATCAAGCATTCAAACACAGGACCATCTGAAAACATGCCAATTTGATATGTTAGAAGTCTATTCTCTGTAATTATATCACATTTCCATAATAACAGAAAGCTGTATGGACAGTAGAAACACAACAGTCTCAAATATGAGCCAACATATTTCAGGCAACACTGGTGTTACATGGCATTATGGCATGCCCAGACTGTATATCTTAAGTGTTCAGACACAAGGCCACAGGGAAGTCTCAGGATTTGACACAGACGAGCACAGTCAGAAACATCTCAGATGTGTTTGACTTTGAATTAAGTCGGGGGTTTGTTTAGTATTTGAAAACTTTTACTCTTGCCAAATTTGTCAAGACTCCCACATTCGGGTCCATGACCCCACATTCAGCTCTACAGTTTACGCAGCTAGGCTGTAGAGTGTCTGTTGTCTCCCCTCATGATCACAGCCCTGGCTGGGAGCTTCCGTCCTTCCTGCTATCCAGCATCGACAGAGCTAACTGGACCACATACCGGTAATCAGCTGGAGAAACCAATCCAAATTTAAAATGGGAAATTGTTTCTACTGAGTGCACCACTAATTGCATACTCCGTACCTTAGCTTGGGCTCATGAGTCAGAGACCCTCTGTATTTAATATATGTGATTTTTGCATATATTTGTGTGTGTGTGTGTGTGTGTGTGTGATTTTACTCTTATTGGTCAGTTAAATAATTGAAAGACTATTTCCTTCCCCCTGAATACACTCTCTGTCATACAGCATTGTAGTCCATTATACTTCCTCTAACCTTGACGTTGAGCTTAATCACATGACTTGATTTCAAGGACAGAATGTAACTAGAAGTGTGTCTATCAGCTCTGAGCTTAGACCCAAAGAGGCCACATTTGTCTGCTGCTACCCTCAAAAGACAATGCTCTCAGCTTTCCTGCTGGTCTGGGAAAGAAGAGAACTGTTAGGGGCAAGTTGTAGTTATGAGCCAAACCTGGCAAAGCCTAGCTAGATACATAAAGCTATCCCAGTCAATGGGGAGAGAAGCGATTGATTATGACTATATCACTGCAATCTAGCTGTATTTTGTCTGGCCATAGCTAACTAAGCAGCAAGGGACAGAAGGGAAAGAAGCTAGACCTGTGGGAGGCACCATTCAGACAGTACCTAGAGCGGTGAGATGTTAGATAAAGATGCCCGTGTGCTCAGGAGTTCAGGGTATCTTAGCATTCCTGGCCAAGGGAATTCTCACTCCCTATACATTATGTTCTTTAAAGTATTTAAAATTTGCTGGGTGATGGTGGCACACGCCTTTAATCCCAGCACTCGGGAGGCAGAGGCAGGCGGATCTCTGTGAGTTCGAGACCAGCCTGGTCTACATAGCGAGTTCCAGGACTGGTTCCATAGCTACTGGGAAACCCTGTCTCAAAAAACAAAGATAGATGGGTAGATAGATAGATAGATAGATAGATAGATAGATAGATAGAATGTTCACATTTTAGGATTCCCTTTTTGGATGGCCTCACTCTCCATAGAAAGGTCTGTGCCCACAAAGGGTTGGAGAGAAAGAAGACTAGAAAGCTCTATGGGATCCAGGCATCACCATGGAAAAAAAAACATGAAATTATTTCTAGGCCAAAGACAGAAGCCCATGGGATAAAACCAGAGAACACAGGTGGTTTTTCTTGTTTAGAAAGGTCTTCTCTCGCCAACTGGGGTTCTCAGCACTGTGTTAGGCTTCAAGATAGAATTCTTATGCACAATGACAGTTGACTTGGGTTTGGATGGAAGGAATACTTTGAAGTTGTCTATGAGATTTGAGTTCCACCTTACACTTCTGTGCATCTCCTGTGTCTAGCACAGCGCCTGGCCCATGGGTGAATGGATGGGTGGGAGGATGGATGGATGGATGGATGGATGGATGGATGGGAGGATGGATGGATGGATGGATGGGAGGATGGATGGATGGATGGATAGATGGGAGGATGGATGGATGGATGGATGGATGGGAGGATGGATGGATGGATGGATGGATGGGAGGATGGATGGATGGATGGATGGATGGATGGATGGGAGGATGGATGGATGGGAGGATGGATGGATGGGAGGATGGATGGATGGATGGATGGATGGATGGATGGATGGGAGGATGGATGGATGGATGGATGGATGGATGGGAGGATGGATGGATGGGAGGATGGATGGATGGATGGATGGGAGGATGGATGGATGGATGGATGGATGGATGGATGGGAGGATGGATGTATGGGAGGATGGATGGATGGATGGATGGATGGATGGATGGATGGGAGGATGGATAGATGGGAGGATGGATGGATGGGAGGATGGATGGATGGGAGGATAGATGGGAGGATGGATGGATGGATGGATGGGAGGATGGATGGATGGATGGATGGATGGATGGGAGGATGAGAGGATGCACAGAAAGGTACGTAGACTGACTATAAGTATGTAAATATTAAGTTCTCAGAATTTGTGGCTGTATAATCCTGTAACAAAAAGGGATTTTTTTTTTCTTGGAGATGATCTCATTGAGCAAAGACTTCCTCTGAAGTCCTTCAGTTGTTGTCTATGTTGGAATTGTTCAAATGCCTGCAGTATCGCTGCTGTCGCTTCAGGGTTTCAGCGCATCCTCGACTCACTAGCAGGTTAACAGAATGCATTTAGAAACAAGTTCTCTGACACCTAGGACCTCGCTGCGGAATGGAATTTTAACGCAGGTTTGAAATTGCGACAGTATTCATACCTTTGATTATATGCCATTCCTCAGTCTCATTAACTTATATTTTTATAGTGGTGCGGACACAGTGCAACCAAAAGCCAGATGAGCCAGATGGCTTCAGAGAACAGCTTCTCTGTCCCACAATGACAGAGTGCAGTGGAGCCTCTGGCAGCTAACTCTGAAACTGAAACCACTGGTGGCTAAGGAGACAGGGTGGCGACAAAGCCCCTAGCCTGGACGGGAGCAGCAGATAATGACCACTTGTATGGCGGATGGGGAGCAAAGCCGGCCTACCTAAACGCCCGCTGCCCTGCACTAGCTTTCTGACCTTGTCTCACCTCTGCCATGGCCCACGACTTTTCTTACTGCCACCTGGCTCCTGCCGCCAGGATCTGAATAGTTTCACCTGCTCTGGGAGGCTACACCTGCCCTCACTCTCCAGGAAGGGAGCTTTCTGGCCCCAGCGCCTCAGCGACAGCAGCTGCAGCAGAGGAGACAAGCGGAATGTTCAGGAGCTGCCAATGGCTGCGTAGCTAATGCGGCTAGGAAGAGTACCGGCAAATGCCGAGTCACTTATTTCTCTTCATTGGTTTCAATTTGCTGTGCAGTCAGTTCCTGGGCTCCCATTGGCTCGAGCGCTCTGAACCCTTTTTTTGAGGCGTTTGCTGACAGGAGCTTGGAGTTCCTGGGGGCAGGCCAGCCCTTCATCACGGGGCACAACCCAAAGCCCCACAGACGCAGCTGGAGCGTGTGGGCCGGCGCCGAGCAAATGGGAAAACGTTTTGAAGCCACACGCTTCGCCTGAATTAAATATTTACTCATTTCATGCTTCTCCCTCTGTCCACGGAGAATCCAACTCAAACTAAATAACAAAGGAGGTCAGGCTTGTGTTCTGCACAAAAATACTTACCCTGCAATTATAGGAATATTGGGCCTTACAATTAATGCCAGGCCTGTGGAACTTGGACAAGGTCCAAAGAACAGCAACAGAAATGATGAAGGGGCAGAAAGATAAAGCTAGCAGGAAAACTAGAGAGGTAGGATTTGTTTTGAATGGAAAAGACCTTGGGGGTGACCTAATTACAATCTTCAACACATTCTAATGCCCGAATGTGGCAACATGGGGGGTCTCCAGCTCCACTGTGGGCAGGCTTACAGCCTACCACCAGGCTACCTCTTATGTTCCATTTTTTTTTTGATCCTAGGAATGGAATCCCTGTCCCTAGCACATGCTGGGGCAAGTACTCTACCCAGTCCTGTCTTCGCTTTAGCTTTATTTTATATTTTACTTCCCTATTAACAAAACCATATTAGCAGCCGGGCGGTGGTGGTGCACGCCTTTAATCCTAGCACTTGGGAGGCAGAGGCAGGAGGATCTCTGAGTTCGAGGCCAGCCTGGTCTACAGAATGAGTTCCAGGACAGTCAGGGCTTCAAAGAGAAACCCTGTCTCCCAAAACCAAAACCAAATCAAAACAAAACAAAAACCATTAGTAACGACACCGTAGTTGTATTCCCTTGTGTGTGTGTTCGTATATTTACTCATTTCACGCTACTCCCTCTGTCCATGGAGAATCCAGCTCAAACTAAATAACAAAGGAGGTCAGGCTTGTGTTCTTGCCTTAACTTGTATGGGCGTATATATGTATTTATATATAGAGAAAATGCTACTCACTCATATTGTCTTCGCTATGCAACATGCACAAAAATGGAAAACATCTAAGGATGAGAGAAATAGAACTTCGAATTACACTATGGAAACCTGGGGGGTGGCTTTCTTGATAGAGTACTTGTTTGGTATGCACGAGGCCCTAGGTTTGATCCCTAGTACCACATAATCCAGATGTCGTGGCACCTGCGGTTCCGTTGCTGGGGAGGTGGAGGAAGGCAGTGCCCTGGCACTTGCTGAACTGCTGGGCTAACCAACCACCAAACTTTAGGATTTCTGAGAGATGCTGTATCAAAAAATATGGTGGAGGGACCAGCAAGATGTGATGGAGGAAGGTCATTGGTTAAATAAAAAGAAACTGCTTGGCCCTCATTGGTTAGAAGATAGGTATACCATGGGCCTGAAGGCTGAAGATGGATGCCCCAACGGTACAGAGGAACTTTGGGTGACTGTCCAGGCAGTGAGATGTCTCTGTCCTTTCTAGAGTTTTAAAAGTTGCTTTTTTCTAGTTTGCTTAGGTAGTATTGTATCTTTCTGGAGTCTTTGATGGAGTTAAGAATAGTTAGTTATAGTTTTCCTTAGTTATGATAAAGATTATTGTAACTTTTACTTGATAACTGTTTCGTTATATGTAATTTTGCTATGTTAAAGTTAAAGCCTTTTTTTTTTTGTTTAAACCGAAAAAGGGGAAATGATGGAGGAAGGTCATTGGTTAAATATAAAGAAACTGCTTGGCCCTCATTTGTTAGAAGATAGGTGGGAGGAGTAAACAGAACAGAACGCTGGGAGGAAGAGGAAGTGAGCTCAGACTCCACAGCTCTCCTCTCGGGAGCAGACGCCTCAGAGAGACGCCATGCTCCCAGCTCCCAGGCAGACGCACGTGATGAAGCACTGACCCAGGATGGACATAGGCTAGAATCTTCCCGGTAAGCGCACCTAGGGGCGCTACACAGATGATTAGAAATGAGCTAAATTAATATGTGAGAATTAGCCTAGAAGAGGCTAGATAGAAATGGGTCAAGCAGTGATTAAATGAATACAGTTTGTGTGTTGTTATTTCGGGCATAAGCTAGCCAGGCAGCCGGGGTGCTGGGGACACAGCCCCGCCGCTCATATTACTACAAAGATGGTTCAGTGCTCACTGTGGGAGGAGAGAGAAGTCCCCTGTCTTCCATGTGCCAGCTGTCCCTGTCTTCCTCCCAGCATTCAGACACACAGAGAGAAAGTAAATAGTAAATTAACTGAAAGATAATGTGGAGAGGAATCGAGGAAGACACCTGATATGTTTGATGATTTCTGGCCTCCACATGTATGTACACACACACACACACACACACACACACACACACTGTTCTTTCTTCTTCTTTGATGTGGGAGTGTCATATATCAATCTGTTGATTTCATTGGTTAAGCAATAAGAAACTGCTTGGCCCTGATAGGTTAAAACATAGGTGGGAGGAGTAAACAGAACAGAATGCTGGGAGGAAGAGGAAGTGAGCTCAGAGACGCCATGCTCCCCTCTCCCAGGCAGACGTGAGAGCTCTGCTCTCTGAGGCACATGCAATGAAGTTCTGACCCAGGATGGACATAGGCTAGAATCTTTCCTGGTAAGACTGTTGCTACACAGATTACTAGAAATGGGCTAGTCCAGGTGCAAGAGTTAGCCCAGAAGAGGATAGATATAATGGGCCAAGCAGTGTTTAAATGAATACAATTTGTGTGTTGTTATTTCGGGGCATAAGCTAGGTGCTGGGGACACAGCCCCGCCGCTACTATTACTACACTTCTTCTCACCATTCTTTCCTTTGGAGACTGGGAATCTTCCCAGCCACAAAGGTCAGTGATATGTCCCCAGAGGCCCAGGGCAGTGATTATTTTAAACACAATTCTCCTTAGAAGTAGAAACTGAGCTGGACAGGCCAGGCCAGTCATGGAAGACCAGAGTGCCGAGTAAGATGTGGTTTCAAGTAGCATTCCCTCAAAGCGAGAGTTTAACAAACCCGGTTCATAGCAAGCAAGCAGGCTTCTTTCCGAAGCCAGTGCCTGGTGATTGGACTCAGGGCCAGGAGAAGAGGGGTGATGGACACTAGAAGAAATCTGGGGCTCTCTGAGCAGGCTAAGGCAGCTCCAGGAGCCTGAGGGCAATCCATAAACAAACAAATAAAGCGATGCTGTGCTGGCTGGGAAAACTGCAATGCCAGGGAGAGGCCAAAAATGCTGCTGCTGCATCTGAGGATGCTACTATGACCCTGGCGCTGTGCATGATGGAACCCAGTTCTCTGCACACCTCCATTCATACATGCTGCCTGACCACCGAACCTGTCAACCTGGGGTCTCAGGTCTCTGCTTCGATGGGGGAGGGAGAGCTTTAGAAACCGCCTTTTGATGGGTGGATGAGGGGGGATGAGGTGGCCAGATTCCCTGCCCAGGCCTGAATTCCACAGTGAGGCAGAACTGCCTCTAACCTGCAAGGAAGACAGCTCTCTGGCGACACAGACCTTTGTACCTTTGTAAAACACCAACAAAGACAAAGTAGCAGCCCAGAGGTGGCAACCAACAGACTGGAACAGAGCCTGAACTTTCAGAAAGCATTTCTCTAGGCCTGGCTCAACATGAGGGCCTGGGAGATCCGGAAATGTGGGCCTAGGACCGAACGCCTATTTGCCAGCTCGTGCTGCAGCTGGGTGACTTGGAGCATTTCTGCATTTATTCAAAGGAAAGGGGCTGCACCCACTTCCCACCTGATGCCCAAGTCAAGATTGCACTGCTGTAAAACTGCGGATCCCTCACACGAAGGCCAGTTACAACTGTGACGTGTGGCTTAGATGCTGTAGGCCATGCCGCAGCCCAGGGACTTCTTAGATGTTCGTGGCTGGGCTCTGGGGAGCCCCATGCTTGCTCCCACAGCCGTCTTTGCTGAAACCGATGCTGTGATGGCCTCCTGTACAAGCATACCATTCCCTGGTCCCCACCCCGCCTTATCTACACCATCACCACCAGCTCGTCAGACTCTCAGCTTTCTTTAATGGAGAACCCGTTTTCACTCGTCTGCAATGCCGTGGAGTTCAAAGTGCGTGGAGATGGCTTCTAAGGCCACTGGGTTTCTGAGTCACCAGACAGTGATCAAATTTCTATTTTCCTGCGCCATCCGCCTTTTAGACGGTGTTTGTGTTTCATGTTAAATATAATTCTCTTTGGCTTCCCCAGCTGCCTGCTCTGTCCTCCAGCAGCTCGCCCAGGAGCTGCCTCTCCATGTGGCCTCTGGGGTCAATTCATTTTTCTCCCAATGCCTTAATGAGTGATGATTTCTGGAGACAATCAGATCGGCTGTGCAGGGGCCTCAGCTCCATCATTACGACAGCCAGATACATCACAGGCACCATTTTTCAAACCCATGTTTTTCATCACGCAGATATGACTTGATTAAACCTTTGTGATATTACATTGGGATATTTGAAAATAGCCTTTGGTGACCAGCATGCACATCTTGTTTCTGATAAATATATTACTGTGAGGTGAGGCACTTTTACATACAGGGTCTAAGAGCAGACTTAGAAGCTGCTGCATGGCCCAAGTCCACTTCTAAATTTTTGCTGTTCACCTCTGCAGGACTTAAATTAACTTCTTCATCCTCTCTGTGACTCTGTTTCCTAGGACTACATAATATTAATAATAAGCTACCTACTTCAGGGGCTGGAGAGAGGACTCAATAGTTAAGAACATTGGCTGCATGTGCACCCATAACTCCAGGTCCACGAGACCCAATGTCCTCTCCTGGCCTCCAAAGGCACTACATTCATGTGGTACCTATTTAAATCATACAAACAAGCATTCATACACAAAAAATAAATATAAATAATAAAAGTTGAAAAGCTATCTACTTCATAAGGTCTTCACCAGGGCTAATGAAGTTCAAATGTGTGATGTGCTTGGTACATTGTAAGATATACATATACTTAATATATATTATAACAAAAAAGCAATTGTAATATATGCTACTATTATACTTTTTCTTTTTTTAATTTTATTGAATTTTATTGAGCTCTACATTTTCTCTGCACCCCTCCCTGCCTCCCCCTTCCCCTTCAGCCCTCTCCCAAGGTCCCCATGCTCTGAATTTACACAGAAAATCTTGTCTTTTTCTACTTCCCATATAGATTAGATCTATGTAAGTCTCTCTTAGGGTCTTCATTGTTGTCCAGATTCTCTGGGATTATTATTTGTAGGCTGGTTTTCTTTGTTTTATGTTTAAAAACCATTTATGAGTGAGTACATGTGATAATTGTCTTTCTGGGTCTGGGTTACCTCACTCAAAATGATGTTTTCTAGCTCCATCCATTTGCCTGCAAAATTCAAGATGTTGTTATTTTTTTCTGCTGTGTATTACTCTATTGAGTAAAAATATCACATTTTCCTTATCCATTCAGTCGAGAGGCATTTAGGTTGTTTCCAGGATCTGGATATGATAAACAGTGCTGCTATGAACATAGTTGAACACATGTCCTTGTGGCACATTTGAGCATCCTTTGGATATATACCCAAAAGTAGTATTACAGTGATGTGGAAAGGTTATTTGTCAATCTGTTGTTTCATTGGTTAATCAATAAAGAAAATTGCTTGGTCTGATAGGTCAGAAAATTAGGTAGACAGAGTAGACAGAACAGAATGCTGGGAAGAAGGGAAGTGAACCAGATGCCAGGCCTCTCCTCTCTGAGCCAGACACGATGAAGCTCCAGCCCAAGATGGACGTACGCTAGAATCTTCCTGGTAAGCCACCACCTTGTGGTGCTACACAGACTATTAGATATGGGTTAGTCAAGATGTGAGAGTTAGCTAAGAAGAGGCTAGATATAATGGGCCAAGCAGTGTTTAAAAGAATACAATTTGTGTGTTGTTATTTCGGGGCATAAGCTAGCCAGGCGGCCAGGAGCCAGGTGGCAGGAATGCAGCCCGCAGCTCCTACTATAAGAGATGATGAAAGGATCCATGCATGGAGCAGTAGACACAAATGAAAATCCTGGAAAATTCAAGCTGTTATTTTTTTTCTGCTGTGTAATACACCATTGTGTAAATGTATCACATTTTCCTTATCCATTCTTCAGTCAAGGGGCATTTAGGTTGTTTCCAGGTTCTGGCTATGACAAACAAAGCTGCTATGAACATAGTTGAGCACATGTCCTTGTGGCACAATTGAGCATCCTTTGGATATATACCCAAAAGTGGTATTACTGGGTCTTGAGGAAGATTGTTCTCTAATTTTCTGAGAAATCACCACACTGACATACAAAAGGGCTGTATCAGCTTGCATTCCCACCAGCAATGCAGGAGTGTTCCCTTTTCCCCACAACCTCTCCAGCATAAGTTGTCATCAGTGTTTTTGATCTTGGCCATTCTTATAGATGTAAAATGGAATCTCAGAGTTGGTTTGAGTTGCATTTTTCTGATGACTAAGGATGTTGAGCATTTCCTTAAGTGTCTTTCAGCCATTTTAGATTCCTCTGTTGAGAGTTCTCTGTTTCGGTCTGTATCCATTTTTTTATTAGATTATTTGTTCTTTTGATGACCAGTTTCTTGAGTTCTTTGCATATTTTGGAGATCAGACCTCTGTCTGATGTGGGGTTAGTGAAGATCTTTTCCCATTCTGTAGGCTGTCGTTTTGTCTTGTTGACCGTGTCCTTTGCTTTACAGAAGCTTTTCAGTTTCAGGAGGTCCCATTTATTAATTGTTTCTCTCAGTGTCTGTGCTACTGGGTTCATATTTAGGAAGTGGTCTCCTGTGCCAATGCTTTCAAGTGTACTTCCCACTTTTTCTTTTATAAGGGTCAGTGTGGCTGGCTTTATGTTGAGGTCTTGGATCCATTTGGACTTGAGTTTTGTGCATGGTGATAGATATGGATCTATTTTCATTCTTCTGAATGTCCATATTCATCATTTGTTACTATGCTTTCTTTTTCCAATTTGATAATTTTGCTTCTTTGTCAATAATCAGGCGTTTGAAGGTGTGCTGATTAATATTCGATTCAGTTCCATTGGTCCTCTTGTCTGTTTTTATGCCAATACCAGGCTGTTTTCAGTACTGTAGCTCTGTAGTAGAGTTTCAAGTCAAGGATTGTGATACCTCCAGAAATTCTTTTATTGTACAGGATTGTTTTGGCTATCCTGGGTTTTGTTGTTGTTGTTCTTTGGTGTTTTGGGGTTTTTTTTTTTTTGCTTTTCCATATGAAGTTGAGTACCATTCTTTTGAGGTCTGTGAAGAATTTTTCTGGGATTTTGATGGGCATTGCATTGAATTTGTAGATTGCTTTTGGTAAGATTGCCATTTTTACTATGTTAATTCTACCTACCCAAGAGCATGGGAGATCTTTCCATTTTCTGGTGTCTTCTTCAATTTCTTTCTTCAAAGATTTAACATTCTTGTCATACAAGTCTTCTGCTTGTTTGGTTAGAGTTACTCCAAGATATTTTATGCTATTTGTGGTATTGTGAAAGGTGATGTTTCTCTGATTTCTTTCTCAGCCCATTTATCATCTGTGTACAGGAAGGCTACTGATTTTTTTTATTTAATTTTGTATCCTGTTATATTACTGAAAGTCTTTATGAGTTGTAGAAGTTTCTTGGTAGAATTTTTGGGGTTGCTTATGTAAACTATCATATTATCAGCAAATCGTGACAGTTTGACTTCTTCCTTTCCAATTTGTATCCCCCTGATCTCCTTTTGTTGTCTTGTTGCTCTAGCTAGGACCTGAAGAACTATATTGAATAGACATGGAGAGAGTGGACAACCTTGTCTTGTTCCTGATTTCAGTGGGATTGCTGGGAGTTTCTCTCCATTTAGTTTGATGTTAGCTGTTGGCTTGTTGTATATTGCCTTTATTATGTTTAGGTATGTTCCTTGTATCCCTGCTCTCTTCAAAGATCTTTGTCATGAAGGGATGTTTTATTTTTTCGAAAGCTTTTTTGGCATCTAATGAGAGGATCATGTGGCTTTTATTTTTCAGCTTGCTTATATGGTGGATTACATTGACAGATTTTCACATGTTGAACCATTCCTGCATCTCTGGGATGAAGTCAACTTGATCATGGTGGATGATGGTTTTGATGTGTTCTTGGATTCAATTTGCCAGTATTTTATTTAGTATTTTTGCATCAGTGTTCATGGGTGAGATTGGTCTGTAATTCTCTTTCTTAGTAATGTCTTTATGTGGTTTAGATATCAGGGTAATTGTAGCCTCATAAGAAGAGTTTGGCAAAGTTTCTTCTGTTTCTATTGTGTGGAACGATTTGCAGAGTATTGGTATTAGTTCTTCTTTGAAAATCTTGTAGCTAAGCTGAAACCATCTGGTCTTGGGCTTTTATTGGTTGGGAGACTTTTGATGACTGTTTCTATTTCTTCAGCAGTTATAGGTATGTTTAATTTGCTTTATCTGTCTTGATTTAATTTTGGTAAGTGATATTTATCCAGAAAGTTGTCCATTTCCTTTAATTTTTCCAACTTTGTGGAGTACAGGTTTTTGAAATATGACCTGATGATTCTCTGTATTTCCTCCTCATCTGTTGTTATGTCCCCCTTTTCATTTCTGATTTTGTTAATTTGGATATTCTTTCTCTGCCTTTTGGTTAGTTTGGAATAAAGGTTTGTCTATTTTGTTGATTTTCTTGAAGAACCAACTCTTTGTCTGATTGAGTCTTTGTATTGTTTTCTTTGTTTCTATTTTGTTGATTTCAGCTCTCAATTTGATTATTTCCTGCCTTCGAGTTCTCTTGGGTGAGTTTGCTTCTTTTAGTTCTAAAGTTTTCAAATGTTCTGTTAATTCACTAGTGTGGAATTTTTCCAGCTTCTTTATGTAGGCATTCAGTGCTATGAACTTTCCTCTTAACACTGCTTTCATTGTGTCCCAGAAATTTGGGTATATTGTGTGATCATTTTCATTGACTTTTATGAAGTCTTTAATTTCTCCCTTTATTTCTTCCTTGACCCATTGATGAATCAGGTGAGCATTGTCTAATTTCCATGTGTTTGTGGAATTAGTATTGCTGTTGAATTCTAGTTTTAAGCCATGCTGATATGATAAGATACATGGGGTTAGTACAAATTTTTTGAGATTTGTTTTGTTATCGAGTATATGGTCAATTTTTGAGAAGGTTCCATGAGGTGCTGAGAAGGTATATTTTTTATGTTTGGATGGAATATTTTATAGGTGTCTGTTAAGTCCATTTGAGTCATAACATCTGTTAGTTCTCTTATTTCTCTGTTCACTTTTTGTCTGACTGACCTGTCCAGTGGTGAGAGTGGAGTGTTGAAGTCTCCCATTATTAGTGTGTGGGGTTTAATGTATGATTTAAGCTTTACAAGTGTTTCATTTACATATGAGGGCACCCTTGTATTGGGGGCATAGATGTTCGGTATTGAGATTTCCTCTTGATGGATTTTTCCTGTGACTAATATGAAATGTCCTTCTTTGTCTCTTTTGATTGGTTTTAGTTTGACATCTATTTTGTCAGATACTAGGATAGCTACACCACCTTGTTTCTTAGATCCATTTGATTGGAAAAATTTTTCCCAACCCTTTACTCTGAGGTGATGTTTGTCTTTGAGGTTGAGGTGTGTATTTTGTATGCAGAAGGATGGATTCTGTTTTCGTATCCAATCTGTTAGCCTGTGTCTTTTTATAGGTGAGTTGAGTTCGTTTATATTAAGGGATGTTAATGATCAGTGATTGCTATCTCCTGTTAATTTAGTTTTCATTGTTGGTGATGTTAATTTGTGCATTTTCCCCTTCTTTGGGATTTGCTCCTGTGAGACCATCAATTGTCTGTGTTTTTGTTGATTTAGCCAACTTTCTTGGAGTTTTCCTTCTAGTATTTTGTGTAGGGTTGGGTTTGTGACTAGGTATTGGATAAATCTGGTTTTGTCATGGAATATCTTGTTTTGTCCTTCTATGGTGATTGAAAGTTTTTCTGGGTATAGTAGTCTGGGCTGGCATCCGTGGTCTCTTAATGTGTGCATAACGCTTGACCATGACCTTCTGGCTTTCATTGTCTCCAATGAGAAGTCAGGTGTAATTTTGATAGGTCTGCCTTTATATGGTACTTGGCCCTAATATTCTTTCTTTATTCTGGAAATTTAGTGTTTTGATTATTATGTGGCAAGGGGACATTTTTTTTATCCAGTCTGTTTGGCGTTCTGTATGCTTCTTGTATCTTCATAGGCATATCTTTAAGTTGAGAAAGTTTTCTTCTATGATTTTGCTAAATATATTTTCTATGCTTTTTTGAGTTGAACTTCTTCTCCTTCTTCTATACCTATTATTCTTAGGTTTGATCCTCTCGTGCTCCTGTGGAGTTCACTGTCCCAGGCCCGCTGCAGCCCTGGTCTCTGGCTCAATCCTGCTCTTTTAGAGTCCACTGCCTCCCTACTATTATTCTTATTTCAATTATTAGTATTACTACAGTCTTACAAATTAAAGATAATTTGTTTATATATAAGGAATTCATATGAGAAGGGTTAAGTAACTTGTCCAAGAGGTAGAGACACCAAATCACCAAGTTTTATGTTTGGTATCAAATGTCCATTTTTCTCATAGACATGGTAATTTAAGATAGAAAAAGAACCTACTAAGGGGCCACAGGGAGCTATGGGGATAAAAAGGACAGACAAGAAACCTGGCAACTGCTCTTAGGTCCCTGGATTCATGGGCATGTTTCTACCCATTCAGCCATGTCATGTAACAAACACGTCTCGAGTCTCCAAGGCTCACAGCAACAGGTATTTCTTTTTCTCCAGACAAACCTGGCTCTGGGAACAGGTTGCTGTCAATGTTGATTCACATACCTGTTTCTTCCGGGATGAGCAGCTGGCCACTGGTATGTACTATTCTCCCATCAAGGGAGCTGGAAACTATACAAGCATATTTATTTAGTTTTTTTAAAGATTTACTTTATATATATATTCTGATGCCCATGGAGGTCGAGAAGGTATCAGATCGCCTGTAACTGGAGTTACAGGCAGTTTTGAGCCTCCATGTGGGAACCAAACCTGGGTTCTACAAGAGCAGCCAGTGCTCTTAACCACTGAGCCATCCCTCCAGCCCCCATAAAGCCTCATGTCTGCTGATTTCCTATTGGTCAAAGCAAGCCCTACAGCCAAAGAGCAACATGAATTGGCACTGGGAAATCTACTTTTTGCTCTATTAGGATGGCCTGTAACTTCAGACCGTCTTGATTCTACAATCCTGTGATATACAGAGGTGTAGCAAGAATTGGGAATTAAAAAAAAATGCAAGCTAGGTTGGGTGTCACATACAGACAGACAGGGAGGGATGGAGGGAGGGAGAGGGAAGGGAGAGAGGAGGAAAGGAGGGAGGAAATGGTGTAGACAGGGGCTTCTGCACACAATGAGAATAGCTCCAAGAACCAGGGTGTGGCTGTCATCTTTATTAGGTGAGAGATAGGCTCTCAGCTCAAATGTCCTTGAATTGCAATTTCCTGCTTCTAAAAGCTCAAATGCTATTGTCGGGGTTAAGTAGCTCTTCTTCCACCTTTCTGTCCTGATGTTATTCTGTATAGACTTGTGGCCCTGAGGATCACACAGCCTTTACACAGGTCTGAGATGCCAAAGGAGACAGATTCTTCGCAGCATTTGTAGAAGCCACTGAAAGTTGAGCGCTGAGTCCTGGATTAGTTACTGTCACCCAGCATGGGGCAAGGGAACGCCCAGGGAGACTGGTTGGAAGAAGAGTGGTTGTCTGCTCCAACAAGACAGTTTGGGCAACTAAACTCAGTGATCACAAGAAGAAGAGAGAAGGAGAAATGAGTCACTGGGGAAAGAGAATGGGTGAGAAGGGCACAACCGCAGAAGATTTCGTGCATGAAATGTCACAATTAAGTCTATTATGATATAGAATTCGTATATATTACTAAACACACTTTAAAGGGTTTGCTAAGATGGCTTAGTGAATAAAAGCACCAGCTAGCAAGCCTGACCACCTGAGTTCAATCTCCAGGGCTCATATGATGGACGAACCCAATCTTTGAGTTGTCTTCTGACCAGCGGGAAAGCACACGCACATGCACACACACATCAAATGTAATTTAATTTTTAAAAAAAAAATGAGACAGGTTCTCTCTATATAGCCATAGCATTCTGGAACTCACCACCAAGACTAGGCTGGCCTCTGCCTACTGAGTGCTATGATTAAAGTCATATGCCATTGCGTCCAACAAAAAGAATCTTTGGAATGAAGGAGGGACAATCCTCCAAAGAAAACCAGATATGATGATAGAAGTGGCTGGTAGATGCTAGTCACTTTCCAAAGTTTACAGAGGTGTTGCTGTGACATCTAGCTTTAAACAGCAACCCTGTATCGTTGCTCACGGCTCCAACTATGGCAAAGCTCTTCTTCTGACCTTGTCTGGCCTCTCCCCTGCACCTCAAGACACCTGGCAGATCCACTCCCAAAAGACCTCATTCGCTTGTCTGGAATTTGGGGATGGCTCTTGGTTGCGGTGCTGGAGTTCTCCTCCTGTACACAGCCTTTCATCTTCTGCATGCCTAGACTGGACTCTTCACGGCACAATGGTATCAGGAGTCCCATAGAGAGCATCCAGAACATCCAGGCTGCTGCATCTAAGGTCAGTTCTCAAAAGCCACACAACCTCATCTCTGTTATATCCTGTTAGCTGAAGCCAGTCTCAAGCCCATCTGGATGGAAGGAGAAGGGAAAGAGTCTATTTCTGTTGTGTATTGGTATGCAAGCTGTGTGTGTATGTTGACATATATAGGCTGTATATGTGTGTGTACATGTGTGTGTTGGCATACAGACTGTGTGTGTTGGCATGTAGGTTGTGTATGTGTTGGCATGCAGGCTCTGTGTGTATGTGTGTTGGCATGTAGACTGCGTGTGTGTTGGCATATAGGCTGTGTGTTTTGGCATGCAGGCTCTGTGTGTGTGTGTGTGTGTGTGTGTGTGTGTGTGTGTGTGTGTGTGACTTGCTTTTGTTTTGTTTTTTTTCCCTTGTAGTGACAGGCCTTGCAGCTGCTAGCCAAGGTATTCTGCAACTCCGCAACTGGTGCCCCAGTTTAGATTCCCCTCTTGATCTCAGGATGCATAAGGTCACTTTGCAACAAGGCTTGAGGGGTGGAAAGTTTTCAAAGCCATGTTTGCAAGCCATCGGCTACAGTAGGTTTGGGCCCACGACTCTTGATTGTTACCATCTGACACACACCATGTGACATAGTAGTCAGGACACACTCTGAAAATATGTTAGCTTTCTCCCTGCTCTGACTCTTCCTGTCTTCCTGCTTCCCTTGGCCTCCTCCGCAAGCACCCCTTTCTGAGAAGACCTCAGCCACAGACGTTCCGCAGGCAGCTTCCTTGCCCATGTATACAGCACCCTCAGTTTTCGACTCCAGCCCGTCCTCTAGAGTATTCTGAAAATGACACTACAGTCTCCAACTTGCCTTCTATTGTGACCCTCTGGAGTAGAGGCATTCACTCCTAGATGGCATGCCCTAGGGGACTGAGAGGACAGTTGAAATGATGCGTGCCCCTGCCTGCCAACTGAGGCTAGAGCAAGGCCTTGTCAATACCTCCTGGCTGATGTAGACACGGAGGAGACAGTGGCAGGTGGCTGCATAGGCCACTGGAGGCGCGACCTCTAAAAGACAGTAACACAGTCCTCATTGGGCCCCTAGGAGACTGCGTTGTTTTTTAAAAAGTGAAATGTTAGGGCAGCTGGAGAAATGGCTCAGTAGTTAAGAGAACGTATTGTCCTTGCAGAGGACTCAGATTTGGTTCCCAGTACCTACATGGTAGCGGTTCACAATATCCACACTGCAGTTCCTGGGGAATACGATGCCCTATTCTCACCAGAAGTGCATGTGGTACACACACACAAACACACACAGGAAAAACACTTGCACACATGAAATAAAATACTATTGTTCATCTAATTTTTTAAAAAGTGAATGTGATTCCTACTTGTTCTCTTGGTTCCTGTCTCATTGTGTGTTCTCCTTCCCACATTTCCTGTCTTACCATATTATCTGTCCCTCTCGGAAGCACTCTCACCATGATGTTTGCCCCAACAAGGCCCTGAGTAAGAGCTGAACAAATAGGGTGCAACCTTGGACCATCGGCATCCGAAATTGTGACGTAAGTAAAGTTCTGTATGCATTTTCCAGCCTTGGGTATTTTGTTAAAGCCACAGAACAGTGACTAATTCAGGTATCTTTGTAGCTCTACTGGGGAAAACAATCTAAAGTGCAGGAAGCAAAAGGCAAGCAGTTGCTTTATAAAACATTCTAGGATCCAGCAGGACAGAGTAGAGCCCAGTGTGGCTTTAAGTCAAAAGAAAGGAACATTGCCATCTCTACCAACTGCAGACGTGCGTGCCTCCTGCTGCCTCCTCACCACGGAAGGCTGCCCAAATATCCAACTCCCCTTGCCCTAACCAACACTGTACTAGAATGTGAACTTCATTCAAAGCTCATTGGCAGCCCCTCCCTTTGCCTGGATCATCTGTGAAGTTGGAAAGGCACTCATTACACCCAGGCTACAGATTTTCTCTGAGTTGGCAGAAGATGACTCAGCCCTTGTTCTTTAACCAAAAGGCTGGCCGCCTGAGCAGCCACTCTGTGAGAAATCTCCCCAAGAAGGGAGAGAAGGACTTGACAGCAGCCCGTCAGTGTGATACACACGGAGAAGGGCTCTGAAGATCCCTTCTTTCATCCATGAAACATCTGTATACCAGCCCCAGGGAGATCAGGGCTGCTAGGCCAGGCAGATCACAGATCACAGTGTTGTAAGAGAACAAGTTCCTTCACTCCATGCTGAGAAGGATGCTCAGGAGAACCCAGAAGAGTGGAGTCAGGGCACCCTCAAAGGTTATGTGGATATGGATAGAAAGCTCAGCCCACGCCAGCTCATGGGCTGGAAATGAGCTCCTCAGCAGCTCTCAGTCCAGAGGACACTGGATAAGATCTACAAGGCACAGCAACCCCAGAAGATGGTGGCTTATGTTTTGAGGCTTGGGAGTTCAGAACTGGGTCAAGACCCAATCTAGTTTTCCCCCTCGAGCTCTGTGGTTTGGGACCTCTACAGAGTTATAGCCCTGACAAATCCAATATGCACTGGAAGTTTCTTAAGCGGGAAAGGCGTCCAGCCTAGGGAACATC
The DNA here is from genome assembly GCF_018167655.1 of Microtus oregoni. Classification (NCBI taxonomy): domain Eukaryota; kingdom Metazoa; phylum Chordata; class Mammalia; order Rodentia; family Cricetidae; genus Microtus; species Microtus oregoni. The sequence goes on from NW_024544604.1 coordinate 4,332,680, forward strand.
CCAACTTAGCCACACAGACTGCGGGGCTGGAAGGTTGCTGTGGTCATTGCCACTGCCCAGCATCACCAGATAAGATCAAACTGTGCATCTCTGGTCTTGGAGGAGACCCACATTAAACACTCAAAGCGGGTGAAATGCTGAGTTCGCATCCCTGCCTCGCTATCGTGATGGTGAAACTTAAGACCAAGCACCAGTAAGTTGAGGTCTTCTGCATTTTATTTTCTTTTTCTGGGTTTTCCATCTCCTCCTCTTCCTCCCATTTTTCTCCATCCCATCTCCTTCTCTCTGTCTCTTTGTCTCTGATAAACATCACTTTGCCTCTTTTTTCATTTTTGAAAGATTTATTTGTATTATTCAATTCTGCATCTGTATGTGGGTACGTGCATGTGGATGCAGGTGGCCCTGGGAGATGGAGTTATAGCTGGTTGTGAGCCACCCACACGATATGAGTGTTGATATGGGAGCCAAACTCAAATCCTCTGCAAAAGCAGTGTGCACTCTTAACTGCTGAACCCTCTCTCCCGCCCTTTGTTTGACATTTGTGTTACACTGTAATTTATTTTGTGCGTATATGGGGCAGGCAGGGAGAACATGCATGCCTGGGCACATGCGTGGCAGGAGTCAATCTCACCGTCCATCTTGTGAGTCCTGGGAGTTGAGTTCAAGTCATCATACTGAGCAAGTAAGCTCCTTTCCCCCACTGAGTCATTTTGCTGGCCCTCCACCTGATATTATTTAATGGATTTTTCTCCATTCTTTCAATCTTTCCATCTTTCATGCCTCACTCTTTTTTCTTTCTCCCAATTTCTGGAAGAAAAACAAACAAACCGGACAACAGAAGAAAGCAAAGTATATTTTTTTGAGGAGGACTTATTTCTAATATAATACTGCTTCATGTTTTTATATTTTGAAAACTAAGAAACAAACCAGATCTTAAAGGGGGGAAATAAACAAAGAGGCAAATTACATCTCATCATAAATCACCGGGATGTGTAGTCTTCATTAACTGTTGCTTGTATTCATGGGTTCAATGTTGTCCAAACGGATATGGCACTCAGATGGTTTTATAACCCACAAGGAAAAACTGGTAACAAAAGAGGTCCAATCATTCATGCAAGCATATCCTACATATGAGTCCTTTTAAGGACTAACAAGAAGATGAAGAGGTTAGCAAGGTCAACAAGGTACCAGAAAAACACACATAGAAGCAGCATCTCTTCAAATGAAGATATTGGCAACGTCATCAAAGATAGATAGAGCCAAGTGCTGTAGATGGTGGAGCCGAGAACGGTTGTGTACCGCTGGTGGGAACACAAAAGGACACTTTCATCCTGCAGGATTGTCTGGTGGTGCTTAGGAATGTAGTCTGTGCAAATCCTATGACTCAGAAAGACCCCAAGTCTTTACCTCAGCCGTTCATATGATGAAATTCCATGTAGCCGTCAGAAGCAATAGAGCAGATTTACATACAGCACATGACAGATCTTGAAGACAACATGATGAGTGAAAGAGGAAGAAGATTTATAGCTTTATATTAAATTACCATTCTTATAAATGAAAAGCACATTTTTACCACAAAGCTACCATATATCTTCTAAAGGATGCATATTAGCCTAGATGTCGGACCTAAGGATGGGGAAATGGAATGGAATGGGGACGGGTGATGGAGAAGAAGGCAAAGCACAGTAGAAGAGTCGATCTGAGTCTAGATTGTTGAGCATGGTGATAAGACATAGCTGGGGTATATGGTTAACTCTGTTCTCTGTTTTCAAAAGCCTGAGGCCAGAAATACCAAAGGATAAAGAGTGAGGGGGGTAAGGCAGAAAGAGGAAAAGAAGACAAGTATTGTCTGTGGTCTCATTGTCCTGGGCAGACACGTAGATCTTCTTTTTAGCAGGAAGAAAATTAAGTTCAAAATGAAGGCAGGGTCAAAGACTTGCCCAAGGTCACATGGCCAGAAAGGCTTGGCCCACTTTTCCTCATTGCTGCTCCAATCTCTTCTTGGAAACAATATGTTCTCAATAGGTTAGTGTCAAGCATTGTGCCAGACAACAAAAATGGCAGCCAAAGGACAGGAGAAAAGGGGCCTCATCATGGCTTTGGGCAATGAATGATGCCTCTGCTCAGACTGGACCAAACAGCTCAGAAGAAAAAGGAGCCTGTACTAGCCAAACCAGGGAGGAGGTGTGAGATATGAATATACTCCATTCCCACGGCCTCATGGACCTAGTGGACTTTCAGAGAAGCTCTTCGGAGGCGTTCTGCTGTTCCTGCTGTCCCTGGCTGCTCTGCAGATTTTCTTTCATCTCAACTGAGCTTTATGCAAACATGCATGCAGCTAGGACTTACTTAGCTGGAAAGTAAAGAAACCCAGCTCAGACGGATGGTAGCATACAAAACACGATGATGATGCTTCCCTGCTTCGTGGAGCTTGACCAGTTCACAAAATACATTCCACTTCAGACAAGGCAAGATTCAGAGCTCAAACTCAAGGAAGAAAAACTCGCCCACCCTCCCTCCCTCCCTCTTATTTCTTTCTCTATCTCTGATGGCCTCTTCCTCCTCTTCCCTCCCCTATCTGTCTCTGTTTTCCTCAGTATTAATTAGCTTTATTTCAAGACAGCATCTCCCTTCCCTCCCAACAAAGACAGTGGCTGGCTTGTCAGTGAAGCGTTTATCTAATTATTCTTTATCAATAAGAACTCGGGAGCTCAGGAGTCAGATATCAGGGTAAGAACTTGGATGATCAGAGAAACGATGGAGAAGCAAGCAGTGATCTTCTCCCCCTCCCTTCCCTCTTCTCTCTTCTCTCCTCTCTCTCTCTCTCTCTCTCTCTCTCTCTCTCTCTCTCTCTCTCTCTCTCATTTCTTGATCCAAAACAGCCAAGACTCTCTAAACCCTAAACCCTGCCCTACCACTTCCTGTGTCTCTCTATCTGTCCTCAATTCTCCAAAGTCTCTATAGCTAATTTTGGTCAGCTAGTAGCTAGCTCCACCCTCTGATTCAAAGCAAATTTTATTGGCAGTCTCAGGAGCATCAGAATGCGATCAAAATATCCCACAACACCTCAGTAACACCAAATACCAGGAAGTGATTCTTTCCCCATAGCTAGAGCAAAAAGGTGCAGAAACAGCTAACATTGGTCTGACTTATGTCATGTGTTCTCTGATTGGTAGATCTAGGTCATATGCCTACCTTCAAAGTGTGTGTGCCATGGTCATGGAGACTCTTGAGGCTAATAGCAGAAAGGAGTAGGAGTTACCCCAGCAGAAAATCAAGGTCTGGAGAGACAGCTCAGCAGTTAAGAGCCCTACTGCTCTTGCAGAGGACCTGGGTTTGGTTCCTGACACCCACAAAGTGGCCCACAAACATTAGTAACTCCAGTTCCAGGGGATTTGGCACCCTCATCTGACCTTTGTGGGTACCAAGGATGCACATGGTACACATACATGAACGCAGGTAAAACATACACATAAATAAATCCTTTTTAAGAAGAAAAATCAAGTCATGATGTAAGCACAAATAAAAGATACTCACTACTATGTAAATGTTTATCTGCATTGGGACATATGACTTTCTGTGTGCTTATTATGTAAATGTGTATCTGCATAGGGATATATGACTTTCTGTGTGTTTATTTCATGCTTTTTTTTTGCTTAGTTAATACAATTGCATCTTGATACTCAAAAAAACATCAAATTCAAAATAACGACCAAGGAAAATTCCCATCCCACCCTTAACCAGCCACCTAGTCAGGGACCTTGTCTGAAGCAACCAGTATCACTGAATTGCTTTTTCTTTTTCTTTTTGGTTTTCTGAAAAAGGGTCTTGTTCTGGCTGGCTTTTTTATCAACTTGACACAAGACAAGGTCATCTGAGAAAAGGGACTCTTATTTGAGGAGTTGCTTCCAAAGGATTGGCTTGTAGGCAAATCTCTGGAGGCATTTTCTGGATTAATGATTGATGTGAGAGGGCCTAGTCCACTGGGGATGGTGCCCACCATGTGCAGGTGGTTCTGGGTTGTATAAAGAAAACAAGTTGAGCAAGCCGCGGGAAGCAAGCCAGCAAGAAACATTCCTCCATGGCCTCTCCTTCAGTTCCTGCCTTGAGGTCCCTGCTCTGAGTTCCTGCCCTGACTTTCCTCGGTGATGGAATATGATCTGAGAGTTGTAAACATAAATAAATAAACATTTTCCTTCCCAAGCTGCTTTTGATCATGGTGTTTATCACCAGGAAGAAGGCAAACTAAGACTGGTCTTGATATGTACTTGATATGACTGGCTTTGAATTCACTAGGTGACCCAAGCTAGACTCCAACACCCAATCTACCTGCTTTGCAGCCTTCCAATGCTGGGAGTTCAGGTGTGTGCAACTATATCCAGCTCAAGTTCTTATTGTTTCTTACAGGTACCCATCTATATCCTGTCCTTTGCTTGTCTTGGCATCCCCTTTGCAACCAAATTGTTGGGTGTCAATTTGTTGGAGGAGGCAGCTTATTGGTTCCCGGCTGTTTAGCCCCAAAATAATCACACACAATCTGTATTAATTAATCACTGTTTGGCCCATTAGCTCTAGCTTCTTATTGGCTAACTTTTACATATTAATTTAACCCATTTCTATTAACCTGTGTATCACCATGAGGTTGTGGCTTACTGGCTAAAGTTCTGGCATCTGTCTCCAGCGGGGCTACATAGCTTCTCTCTGACTCTGCCTCCTTTCTCCCAGCGTTCAGTTTAGTTTTCCCTGCCTATCTAAGTTCTGGCCTGCTATAAGTCCAAAGCAGTCCTTTATTAACCATTGGTATTCACAGCATACAGAGGGGAATCCCACATCACCTGGGCATCATAATTCATGAGAACAGAGGAGGGGGGGAGGAAGGAGTACAGATCAAAACAGAAAATTCTCAAAAGAGGAAAGTAAAGTGACTGAGAAGTACTTAAAGAAATGTTCAACTTTATTAGTCATCAGGGAAATGCAAAACAAAAAAGGGGGGAGGAAAAGGAAGGGGAAAAAATCTTCTGGGTTTTGAGTTGTGCCCCTATAGTTACTTCCTATGGAGGAGGAAACAGTCTACTTCTCAAGGAGATGCCAACTGGCAGCTTTACCCCAAGATCAGGTCAATTTGGGCAGGATGGGATACAAGGAAGGGAGCTTACTGGCCAAGCACAGCTCCCAGACAGATGTTGGCTATGTGAGGAGCCTTGACTGTGGGAGGAAGTTACCTGGGAACCCCAGGCAGCAAGGTAACCCAGCTAAAGTGTATTTCTAGCACAGGATCTTGCTGGCCAAGTACAGACATCAGACATGGTCCAACCTTGTTCTCTTGAGCAAACAAGACCTCATGCTGAGGTCGGTCCTTCCATCCTCGCCCAGCAAAGGGGACAATCTAGGAGGTCCTCTTGCACAGTGCTGTGGATCACATGCTTCTGAAACATAATTGCATTTAACTCCTTCAGGTGCCCTAAAAACTGACAGAGAAGCTCAAGTCTAAGTGACTGGGCAATGAATAGGATGCAGGTCTACACTAAAGGGCTCCCAGGCTGTGCCCACACCATCTCCCTCCAATTCTCCAGCTTTACCAGCTTCCAGCTGGACCACAAAACTCAGAAGCCTGAAATGACATGCCACACGGCCGTGGCCAGGGTGCCTACACTACCTGGCATTCATTTACCTGTTGATACTAAAACCTGGGACAGCTATTCCCACCCTCCAGGGGTACCCCAGGGCCAAACAAAGGGAGCAGGAGGCTCTCTTCTTCCTCTCTCTACCTGAAATGGGAGCTGCACTCTTGACGGCCCATGGCATGGGGAGGCCCAGAGCAGCATGGGTCACAGCAGTTAACTGTTGTCATGATTCTCTCCCCTAGAGCAGTGAACTCCATCTCCCTCCAGGCTGTGCGGGAGGGGAGGGATCCAATCCAGTTCTCCTTGGAACTCAGAGCACACAGTGACTCCTTTCTCCTTTTGTGGTCAGGAAATGAGTTTTGCTCTGTTTTTCACTTGGGGGCTTATTATGCAATTGCTTAAAATATGCAATGGGATGCAGATATTTATATGAGGATGTTGAAATGATGGCTTTTTAATGGAAGCAATCTAATTATGCCGTATCTGCGCCCTTTTCATTAAAAAAAATTAGTCTTACAGTATTTTAAAGAAGCAACGGCATGAGTGAGTGAGTCTCTCTCTCTCTTTCTGTGTGTGTGTGTGTGTGTGTGTTGCATTCTTGTTTTTGTTTAGGGTATGTGGTTTTATTTAATCTTCCAAACTGTTTAAATGGATTGCAAAGGGAAAAAATCCAAAAGAAAAAAAGTATATGGCTGCGATTTAACAAGATAATTATAACAAAATCTAAGGCAATTATCACTTCAGGAGGACCCTGAGGAATCCCAGCTGCCAACATCTTGCATCGCTGCCAGAGGGAATGACATCATAACTCCTCCAGACAAAGGGGAGGTGGTTTCTGGTCACTGTGATGTCATTTGCTCTAGTAGACGATACCAGACAGCTAGGAGACAGGTGACTGCTTCCCAAGATGGGGAAGGACGATAGAAAAATAAGCATGTCAGGAGACATTAAACCTTACACTTTGAGATTGTGCCCAGAGGAGCACCAAGACATGGCATTCCCAGTACCGCCCGTAGCACAGTCATACACTGAAGTTCCTCTTTGCTCTAACCTCATATCTAAATGTCACATATTAGGAGCTTGTTAGATTTTATTTGTGAGTTTACCACTTAAGCAAAACATGTCCCCTTAAACGTGAAAACTCACCCTGGATGGGGATCTAAGCAAGTTTAAGAACAGATTCGTGATTTTACCCCAGAGTTCCGTATTTTCACACTTATGGCTAACAATTTCTCAGGCTGCTGAGTGCATTTTTTACTTTCTCTCTCTCTCTCTCTCTCTCTCTCTCTCTCTCTCTCTCTCTCTCTCTTTTATCAAACCTGAGTAGTCTAGCACCAATTTGTCAAATTCTAAATAGCAAACTAGAGTTCACCATTGATTGGACTTTCTGTGTAGAATTAAGCTAGGAGCATAAATGCCAGCAAATGTTGAAGGGCATTGTGGGATAGTCCACAATTGAATGCACAGTGCTGTCTTTTGATAGTTCAAAAAAGAGGGGAGGAGGGTTAGGCTGGAAAGATACTAGTAATAAAGGGCTTGCCTTGCAAGCACGAGGACTCGTGTTTGATTCCCCAGAACCCACATCTTTAAAAGGTGAGCAAGGTAACACGCGCTTGTAATGCCAACCTGGGGCAGGAGGAGTGTAGACAGAAACAGATTCCCAGAGCTGCATGGCCGGCCAGCCTAGCCTACTTACTCAGCAAGGTACAGGCCAGAGAGGGACCCTGCCTCGAAAGACAAGGCAGAAGGTGCCTAAGGAATGACACCTAAGGTTGTTCTACACACATGTGCTCAAAGGAATTCATGTGTGTTTGGATACATGTGCAAGTGTGTATACACACACACATATACAAAAAAGGAGAAAAGCAACCCGACTTACTTATAAATTATAGAAATGACAAACAACGTGGCAAATTGACTCTGGTCACAGATCAGTTTGGGAGCTTCCTACCCACTCTCCTTCATGAAACTGTAAAGCCACGGACAAAGCCTTCATAGGTCACATTGCCAGGTGCCATTCTTGCTGTCTGGGTGGGAATCTGTTCTCTGTCCTTTGGCAGATGAGTCACAAAGAAAAGTGTCATTACCCATGAGCCTCTCCCATCTCTTCCATCTTAAACAACTGAGGCCTAAGTAACAGACTAGAAGGAAGCAAAAAAGGTGACTTCTAGAGGCTTCTAAACACCCTAAAAGCACACTGAGACTTGAATAGCTCTGAGAAAACCTCCCAAACACTGAGACCAATCCCAGAGGTAGGAAAAACTGGCCTGCCCAGGCTCTCACCTCTTTGTGGGAGCCAGCTGACTTCGGCAGTCAAGGATCTTTGCTCAGCCCACGCCACAGATTCCTTGGCCCATCGCCATCCTCAGCCTTCTCAAACGCTTCCTGCTTCCTTTATGGAAAACAGGTGTCCATGTCTCCGTGCATTAGGCCGAATGCTAGCCAGGACCTGGGCTAAGGGGCTGCTCCTATTATTTAGAGCTGCCTACAGACCACCCCAACCTTAGTGGCATAAACCACAACTACTTCAGTATACCCTGGACTTTCAGACAGCACCCCAAAGGGATGGCTCACCTCTGCTCCTCAGTATCTGAAAGTGACTCAGGGCCTGCTGGCTGATGGCTGGGTCCTGCTGGCTGATGGAAGTTCTTTAATGCACATGCCTAGTGCGTGGGCCATTATGACTCAGAGGTTGTGCTCTGTCAAGACTGCTGATGGGTGCACCTGCATATAACCTCCTGGCATAAACTGGGCTTCCTTACAGCGTGGTAGCCTGGCATTAGACACCTTCCACAATAGCTTGCCATGCAACAACAAGTCTCCCTGTGAGCCTGTCAGAAGTGGCCTGGACTTCAGTGACCTGATTTTGAAAATCACATATCCTCCAGTATACTTGGCTGGAGTAGTCACAAGCCCACCCAGGTTCAAGGGATGGGGTCCACAGAAGCAGCTCTGATGGAAAGAGGCATGGGAACTTGTGGCAAGATTTCAAAGCCACCTGGAGTTCTTGTGTCCAATTCCTGCTCTTGCTTTGGGCCAGCCTTGAGCACTGAGATCATAGTTTTCTGTCCGCCACAATGCCATCAGAGCAATGCTAAGGATGGGAATGAGGACAGGAGAGGGAAAGGCTGGGAACCAAACCTCGCTGTGTCTTTTTCAGGTGTCTAACTCTGCTCCCCCATTTCTGAGAGTCTGTCGTCCATAGCCCTTCTTTTCCCAGCCACCAAGGCTGAGAGCAGGCTGCCTGGAGCCTTGGGCTTCCCTGAGTCACTGTCCTTGGAAGGCATGCTAGACTAGCCCACAAGGGCTTCTGAGGCAGCCACAGTTCTTGGCAGGGGAGAGTTCTGGAGTGCTTGCTTGAGGCTCCAGTTCCCAACATGCATCTAGTAGTAGCTTGCCCAAGCATCTGATTTAAAAAAAAAAAAGCACCTAGCTTTTGCACAAGCTTTCTGGGTACTGAGATGGCAAAGGGAAGACAGATTTCCCCAGTGGAGAATGAAAAGGGACTTCTCACTTAGGGGATTCACTTCCCAGAATTCCACCTCCCTCCCTTTACAACCCTTTTTATAGCAGAGAGGACCAAAGATCAGAGAGTCTGTGACTTGTCCAGGGTCACCAAAGTGTCAGTGGTGGAGTCCAAGCTATACGTCACCCTGCCATCAGCCCTGGGGTATTTTCCATAGCTGGATGACAGCCAGGGGTGACACTCAGGGGAAAGCCACTAATCACCAGCATTTGGCTGGTTCAGTCAGCAGTCCAGGCCTCTGGGCAGCTCTCAGCCTTCCAGGAGGGTCCTGCCCATCCCCAGTAACCCACAGAGGCCCCCCAGGCTGCCAGGGCAGCCTGTGGTCTGCCCAGCTAATAGCAGTGGCTGGGGGGCGGGGGTAGAACCACGATAATTACAGCATCAAGGAATCACAAATGGCTCTGCGAAGATGACATTAGGAGCATTAGACCTGGCACAGCCGCCTCCAGAGAGGTGGCTAGGAGGAGGCAGGGGCTAGAGCCGGGGCCAGGGGACAGAGACGAATGTGCCTCTGTCTTATCCCAACCCCTTTCTTCACAGCCCAGACTAGGATGACAATGCCAGGATTCACAAGGCCCTCTTGGGCTACCAGTCCCATGTGTGCCAGCAAAGACAGCAGATGTCTTTCAGGGTTAAGTAATTGTTGTAACACTTCTTTAGATAACCCCCTGGAGGATACATTGGAGAAGAGGGAGCCTTGCTTTAGGGGATGGGAATAACCTCCGCAGCTCTCATGGTCCTTCGGCAGCCTAAAGGAGCAGCACTGGCCTTGCCTAGTTCTGCCCATGACTCTAGGGAGAGTCGCTGCATCGCTGGTGCCATTTGCTCCTTCCAGAAGTCTTGTCGGGGTGAGGGTGGATGGAATGTGTTGGCAAAGCTGAAAAGAGGGGAAAAAGAGGAATTATGGATGGGCAAGGCTTTGGTCAGGCCCCCTCTTCCCAAGTCTGAGAAATGGGTCTGAAGGTGCCAGTCTGCCTTTGGTCAAGCCTGGCACCAGTAGGTGTCACTGTCAGAAAAGAGGGGCTCTGGGGGCCAGACTGAACTGGTAAAAACAGAGCTTGCCTGCATTCCCATTGCCAAGTCGCCGAGCCTTGATTTATAAGGCTGGGAGCAGACGTGTGTGTAAATGGTTTTTCATGTGAAATGGGTAGCCAACCGCGGGCTGGCTTTTTCAAACTTACAAGGAGAGAAGGAGGGAGGAAGAGTTGGGGAGGGAGGGAAGGGAGAGTGAGAAGGCAGCCAGGGTGGGGAACACATGGGCCACTTTTATGTACCACCCCTCTGATACACACCGCGGTGGGGATTGATGCTCTCTTTGAAGTAAATTGCATGCCAGTGCACCATAGCATGAAAGTTAAGACTTAACCATGGCTGGGACCTTGGAGACCCTGCTGGAAGCTAGAATAATTAGCACAGCATTTGGCTGCCTCTCCTCTGGCTCTGCAGGTGGGGGCTGGAGTGGCACTAAAAGATCTTCCAGGTTTGCGTGTTTGTCATGGGGTCCATGGTGGCTGGGAGGAAAAGGGACCCTGGTCAAGAAGAGAAAAGGATGCAGGGCCAGGGTCGGGGCTGGGACTGAACTCATCACAGGGGACAATGGGACCTGCTTGTCTTGGAACTAGGGAGCAAACCCACTCAGCTCTGCAGGTGGGTGTCACAAGCCCCCTTTGTCACAGAGAGATGGGACATTACCAGTATTCATGAAGGAACCCAGAGATCTCGGCTACAAAACAGATCCCAGGGGCATTACAGGTAGGTGTCTTGGGGTACCTGGTCAGTTTGGGGCATCCCTTGACCCCACTCTATCAGGTCTAGTATTCGATGGCCTTCAGAAGATAGTGCCTGGGCTTCCTAGGCCTTCGTGGCTTTTTCTCTCGCATTCCTCTCCTGCAGATACCCTCCAGGCCCCTCCCAAGGGCTTTTTCTGTGCTAGAAAAGCAGAAAACAAATGGATCCACAGAGCCCAAGCCTCAGGAGAGGACTCTTCACAGCTGTGGTGAGCCCGGCCTTACTGCTAACACAGCTGTTTGACCTCAGGTAAATTCCTGGCCCTCTATGGGCCTTGGCTTCTGGCTTGTGTGGAAGCGGGCTGGGTTTGAACACAGTCACATTGAAAGGGTTCTGCTAAGTTCTGCGATATAACTGACTTTGTCACGCCCCACACTCAGCCAGGGATGTCCCCGTGGACTGTGAGATGTCAAAGTGCAGATGTAGTGTTTAATTATAAGGTGGCAAATGCTTCCAGAAGATAGGGGTGCTTCCTCAGCAAGGGCTTTTCTGAGGTTCCAAGGGAGGAGGTGATTAGTCAGCTTTCCACGAAGCACAGCAATTTTTCCAGACCCCACTTAAGATCATAGGAGAGCCACACTTGGGCAGCCTTGTCAAAGTATCCATGGGATACAAAAAAAAATGTAAAGTTGTTAATAAAGTCTCCATTTCAACTCGTAAGGAAACTGAAGCTCCTGGCACACGTGAGTCGAAGGAATGACAGGTGGGACCTGAGCTCAGGGAAGTCATTTGGCACCTGTGACACTAGCTGTACTCCATGGACCAGATCCTCCCAGGCCTGGACAAACCACAGGAGAGAGGGCTGCAGGCATCCACTTGGAAAGGCATCCTTCAGAATCTGCAACAGCACCTTTGGCCCCTTCTGAGCCTGGATCCAGCCTCCCCAGGACTCCAGAGTCCATGCCGTGAGCTTTCCTTCCTCAAGTAAGAAAGCAAGATCAAGGTTAGTCTGGGCTATAGAAGATATTCAGGGTCAGACTGCAGAACCTTCCCGCCCCCCCCCACAGGGGGGAAATATGACTAGGGATGTCATTTAGTGGTAGTGTTCGGCTGGCATGTACAAAACTCTGGGCTCAATCCCAGAGCCATAAAAAAGAGGGGAGGAGGGAGAGGAACAGGAAGAGAGGAGGGAGAGGAACAGTCTACAGCATGTGGAATCTCGGCTATGCAAATCTCAGGCCCTCCTCACTAGCTGAAAGAATCCAGGTCATTGAGAACTCAAAGCCTTGGCCTACTCACCTGAAAAGTGGGCGCTAAGTCAACCCAGATGAAAGCTCACGAGGGCTAAGCAAGGTAGGGCAGCCTCCTATAGGCAGGGGGAACCAGAAACTCCCAAAGTCAGGCTTGCCTGGCATGCTGGCCTTCAGCTCCAAGCCACACACACACACACACACACACACACACACACACACACACACACAGCTCCAAGCTGCTTTTGTCTCCCAAGCCTTATGCAGTGCCCAGCACAGGCTGAGCCCCGTAAATATTTGTTGAACTGAATTACAGTTGCAATACCATAGAGGCCTCACTGATGAGCAGATAAAACTGGAAAGGGCTGAGGAAGACTCCCCACAGGGAATGAGGGGCCAGTAGCACAGAAAGAGGTTAAATGGAGGTGGGGGGGAGCCATCTGGGAAAGTTCATGTTGAGGAGGCTGGTGACCCTCTCAGAAGGAAGTAGAGGGACTGAAGCAGATTCTGAAGGAGAGATTTCTAAAATGCCCACAGCCGTCTTTCCCGCAGCTTTTACAGACCTGGGGAAAATCTGGCCCATAAACGAGACTAAGCAGCCACAGGTGCCAGATGAGATTTCTGAGTCTCCTGCTGACCCCTCCCAAACTTCCCACCTGCTATAGAGATACAGGTGCGGGAGAAGAAAGGGGTAAGGACTCCTTCCCGTGTCAATGCTGGGTTCAGAAGGCTGGGGAATCTCAGGGTCACCTAGCAAACAACCAAGCCCTCTCTCTACTCCAGGGTTTCCAGGCTCAAGCATTTGAGTCACAAGGGATCACACAATTCCACCATAGCTGCTCACAAGACCTGCCTCTGGCCATAGGGAACCTAACTCAGAGGCATTTCCTTATTCTGTTTTTTTTTTCTTTTTCTTTTTTTTCAAGGCAGGCTTTCTCTCTGTGTAGCCCTAGCTGTCCTGGAACTCACTCCGTAGACCAGGCTGGCCTCAAACTCACAGAGATCTGCCTGCCTTTGCGTCTGCCTCTGCTGGGATTAAAGGCATGCATAACCACACCTGGCTCATTTCCCCTCTCCTATCACACCCAGGACAGGGACCACAGACTCACCAAGCAGCCAGAACAGCAGACTATCTCAGGGTTCTTGGTCTCTCCTCAAAGGGATATATGCAAATGTGTGAGTGAATTGAGAAGATGCATGGATGAATAAGGAAATAAATGGGTGATGGTGAATAGATACATGGATAGAAGGCGAATAAGTGAATGGGTGTGGGAATTGATGGATGAATGAATGGATGGGTGGATGGCAAGAAAGTGGATGGATGGATGAATGAATGAATGGATGGATGGATGAATGGATGGATGGACTGAGTCCCTGCCCTTTTCTGGTTTCCTCCTCTGGAAGCTAACAGTTCTTATATCAAGAGATTTTCCTGTCTACTTTGACCTCAATGCTGGCCTTAAAAATAGTCCCTTTTGGGCTGGAGAGATGACCCAGCAGTTAAGAGCACTGACTGCTCTTCCAGAGACCTGGGTTCAATTCCCAACACCCACATGGCCGCTCACAATTGTAAGCCCAGTTCCAGGAACCCGACACCCATGGCAAAACACCAATGTACATATGACACAAAAAATCTCTTTTTTCTGTCCCTGGAGCAACAACAAAAGCCAAATCTGTTTTTTCATTTTAGTTAATTACCATTCCATACATGGGACATTATGGAAAAAGGAAGACCTTAGAGACAGACAAAGCCAGGTTCAAGAACCAGAGTAAACATCACTGAGTTGTGGGACGCTGGACAGCCCACAAAGTCTCTCTAGGCCTGGCTCATCTCCTGTAATGGCAGAACCCTAATCGTCAGGTCTCAGAGGAAGGGGCTATTTTGAGGAAAGAAGAACTGAAGGCGTAAGTCACAAACAATGCCACACCAATTCGGGGTTATGATTATTAGGGTGGTATTTATTTAAAGGGGAAAAAAACTTACAGATCACTGTCCCAGGCAACAGCCCTCTATGCAACCAGGAAAGGAGTCTAGTCGCAGGCGGAGCAGGAAGTGAAGAGAGAGAGAAGAGGGAAGTGGCCGCTTTTTTAAAGGGAGAGAAACCACGCCCCAGTGGGCTGGTACCTCAGCGGTGATAGGCTGGAGGAGTGGGAGGACCTCCCGCAACACCTCCCCCTTTTGTTTAAATAAGAGAGTTCTAAACCTACTATGAAATTATATACAATAAGTACAAATATCCTATTCTAACTAGCTTAGGTCTTGTATAATAAATAACTTGGCCAAGTCATGAGAGAAAGTAACTACATTTATATAGTCTTCAACCCCATCGAAGATCTGAGAAGGGAAATAATGTTACCTGGGTAATTAGGAAGTTCAGTAAAACAACTTCCAAAACATGCAACAAATTACAGAGACAACTAGCTACCTGGGCAATCACCCAAAGTCACATTAGCAGCGTTGAAGCAACCAACTTTGGCTAAGGCCTAACATAACTGACATACCATTTTCTAAGGCAAGCAACTTTTCAAAACTATCTTACCCTGTCTTGGCAGGATATGACAGTCCTGTTTTATCCATTGATGCATGCTCTGTATCTTTGTCAGTTGTTGAGGTATGGGCATTTCTTTGCCCAAACGCCAGTTCTGCCAAAAAGAAAGGCTCCAGGTGGAGTGTCTTTGGTGCTCAACATTCTCTCGGGAATAGAGTGGTGTTGCCAGGAGCAATTGTGTCTCACTACCACAAAACTCTGAGTTAGATTAAAGGCCATTTTCTACAGCTCTTTGAAGAAGTTGAAGATTATCTATCTATACTGAGTATAATTTCTATATATCTAAAGAACCTGATTAGTCTATTGTAAATGACAAACTTAGATGACTATTAGTCTATATAATTCTCAATATCTATCTAACTTAAAGACTAAGACAATAAACGACTGTGAAACAAATGAGGACAATGACCTCCAAATATAAACAATGTACAAATATACATTGCAGTAGGCAAATATATATCAATACACAATCATTATATAAGTATCTTAATCAGAGGTAGAAATGTACACTGCAATATGGTAAATATATACAATACATATATATATCAATACAATATATGTCAATACATAAAAAAATGTTTTAAACAGAGGTAGAAACATGCATGCGTACAATAGTCAATATAATTTAACTTTGTATCAATATACAAGAATCTATAGCAATGTATTTGTCTAAAAACAGTAACTCACAATTACAAATCTATTATCCCATCATCCCTCTTTTTTTTCTTTCAAAATGATCCCTGAGCGTATAAAATTCCTCCCTCAACCCTCAATCGTATACTAATTATAATCAACCCCTAAATGATGTCCCTAAACCCAAGGGCAAGTTTTACTGGGAAAGGGGACGTCGTCCTCTAGAATTACTTACAGCTGTCATGGGGGCGACGTTCTTTCTGGGGGATCCTGTGAAAGTGAAATGATGGTTAAATTTCAAGATCAATGTCTTTTAAAATTGCCAATAGTCTCTGAGTATTTTGTGCAGGTCTGGCCAAAATGTTGTATAAGATGTGCACCATTTCAGCTAACCAAGTTGGAACTGTCTTGTGCAGCTAGTACCAAAAGCAGGTCTTGTAGTAGCGCTATCAGTATCATGACGTCATATCAACCAGGTGGAGTTGTTGTTATGGGGCCCCATCTTCTTCCTGGAAACTTCAAATGTCACTTCAGGAAAAACTCATTGTTCATTATGAAAAACTTAAACATTAATCATATAGACATATATAAACATATATATATATTCAATGAAAGACATGATAGATATATTCAATGAAAAGTATGATAGATATGAAGAAAAGCAAAGATGTTTTCTAAACTCATATTTCTTTCTGTCCCATATCATGGCTCTTGACATGAGACAGAAACTCCAGAAACTCTGGGTTTTTCTCTTACTAACAGGCTTGGAATTGGAGAGGGACTGAGCCAAAGTCCAACTTCAAAACCAGCTTTATAAATTTAGAAATATGGTTTAATATTACTTACACAATCCATTCAGTTGTCTTCATATTTCCTATTGGGCAGGTATTTTTCCATCTGTCAGTATCCAAACATGCAGGGTCCC
Organism: Microtus oregoni; assembly: GCF_018167655.1. Taxonomy (NCBI): domain Eukaryota; kingdom Metazoa; phylum Chordata; class Mammalia; order Rodentia; family Cricetidae; genus Microtus; species Microtus oregoni. Next base: position 4,348,915 of record NW_024544604.1, read on the forward strand.
TTGAATTTCTCAAAGATGAGTGTTTTCCTGTGGAGATAAGAACAGAACCCTGCCCCCATTCTATATGTTTTTCTTACCACCTGTATGAATATCATCGTTGTGGATGAGTTGTCATTTCTCCTTTCCAAGAGGTTTCTCCTCTTCAAATCGAAACTTTATTAATTTTGATGGTATCCACAATTTTTCTTCTCCTGTGGAAACAAGAGCAAAACCCCTTCCCCAACGTAACACATCTCCTGGCTTCCACTGAGAGGTCAGCACATCTTTGAAATAAATCGGTTGATTTAGTTCAGCAGACTTTTCCATTATCCAATGTCTTTCTGCTGCTGTCGTTCCTTTCTCATTAGCGTTAAGAAAATTCAAGGTTAATAAAGCATTATGTAATCTATTTCTGGGGGTATTTTCAGTCCCTTTCTGTTTGTTCAGCATATCCTTTATAGTACGATTTGATCTTTCTATAACTGCCTGACCTGTAGGATTATTTGGTATACCTGTAATGTGTTTTATATTATAATAATCAAAAAAGCGTTTCATTTTCTTAGATACATATGCTGGACCATTATCTGTCTTTATTTGCGCAGGTATACCCATGATGGCCTTAACTTCCAATAAATGTGTGATTACTGAATCAGCCTTTTCTGAGCTCAGGGCAGTAGCCCATTGAAAACCTGAATACGTGTCTATGGTGTGGTGTACATATTTTAATTTACCAAATTCCATAAAGTGGAACACATCCATCTGCCAGATTTCATTTCTCTTAGTACCCTTTGGGTTACTCCCTGCAGGCAACGGTGTTTGATTATAGAAAGAACAAGTAGGACATCTCTTTATAATGTCCTTAGCTTGTTGCCAAGTAATGGAAAATTCTTTCTTTAGGCCTTTACTATTGACATGATGCTTCTTATGAAATTCCGAGGCCTGCAACACACTTCCAATCAATAATTGATCAATCTCAGCATTGCCTTGGGCTAGAGGACCAGGCAGACCTGTATGGGACCGGATGTGTGTTATGTACATCGGACAAAGCCTGTTCCTGATTATGTCTTGTACCTGGATAAACAATGAAGTCAACTCTGTGTCATCTGGTATAAATTCAGCGGTTTCAATATGCAAGATAACTCTTTCTGCATATTGTGAATCTGTAACTATATTAAGAGGTTCTTTAAAATCCCTTAGCACCATAAGAATGGCATATAATTCTGCCTTCTGGACAGAATTATAAGGGCTTTGTTCCACCTTACTCAATTCATCTGACTTGTAACCTGCTTTCCCTGATTTATTTGCATCAGTATAGAACGTACGGGCTCCAGTTATTGGAGCATCACGTACAATTCTAGGAAGAATCCAAGAAGTTCTTTTTATGAGATTAAGTCTATCACTTTTGGGATAGTTGCTATTAATTTCTCCCAAAAAGTTAGCACAAGCTCTTTGCCACGGTTCATTGTCTTCCCATAACTTTTTTATTTCTTCAGTAGTAAAAGGCACTATAATTTCTGCTGGGTCTATACCTGCTAGTTGACGAAGTCTCAGCTTACCTTTTATAATTAATTCAGAGACCTTTTCCACATAAGTTTTTAATTTTTTACTTGGTTTATTAGGTATAAATATCCACTCTAAAATAATATCTTCCCTCTGCATTAGAATCCCTGTAGGAGAAATTCTGGAAGGCAATATGACTAGGATGCAGCTAAGATTTGGGTTCACCCTATCCACATGTGCCTCCTGTAATTTTTCCTCAATCATTGTCAGTTCCTTTTCTGCTTCAGCTGTCAGTTCTCTTGGACTATTCAAATCTTTATCACCATCTAAGGTTTTGTTTAAATGAACTATTAGATCAGGTGTTATCCCAACAGCTGGTCGTAGACTGGAAATGTCTCCTAACAATCTTTGGAAGTCATTAAGAGTCTTTAACCGGTCTCTCCTAATTTGTGCCTTTTGCGTTTTAATTTTCTCTAACCCTATTCTGTAACCTAGGTAATTAATAGAATTTCCTCTTTGAATCTTTTCAGGGGCAATTTGTAATCCCCACCTAGGCAAGACTTTCTTTACTTCTTCAAACATCCTTTCTAAAGTATCTTTATTTGAATCAGATAATAAGATGTCATCCATGTAATGATAAATGATGGACTTGGGGAATTGTTTACGAATTATTTCCAATGGCTTACTTACAAAATATTGGCACAGTGTAGGACTATTGAGCATACCCTGTGGGCGGACAGTCCACTGATATCTCCTATTAGGCTGAGAATTATTATAAGTAGGCACTGTGAAGGCAAATTTTTCTCTATCCTTTTCTTGTAACGGTATAGTGAAAAAACAATCTTTCAAATCAATAACTATAAGAGGCCATCCTTTTGGTAACAGAGAAGGCAAAGGAATTCCAGATTGTAGTGGGCCCATAGGTTGAATTACTTTGTTGACAGCTCTTAGATCTGTCACCATTCTCCATTTACCAGATTTCTTTTTTACAACAAACACAGGAGAATTCCAAGGGCTGGTTGATTCTTCAATATGGTGAGCATCTAGTTGCTCTTGCACCAGCTGTTCCAATGCCTGTAGTTTATCTTCAGCTAGAGGCCATTGTTTGGTCCATATTGGCTTCTCAGTTAGCCATTTTAAAGGTAGGGCCGTTGGTACCTCTAAAGGTTTGGTATTTGCTGTATGTTCTTGTACAGCCTGAATGGCTGGTGACCTTTTTCCATAATACCTCATCATATCCTTCCCAGAATTATGAGTTCCTGGAAATACAGGAATGTTAATCTGGGTATTCCATTGCTGTAGCAGGTCACGGCCCCATAAATTTATGGCAATATTGGCTATATATGGCCTTAGTCTTCCTATTTGCCCTTCGGGCCCTATGCATTCAACCCATCTTGTGCTTTGTTTTACACGAGATAGGGTTCCAATTCCTAGGAACTGAACATCTACCTCTTGAAGAGGCCAATTCGGATGCCAAGATTCTGGGGTAATGATACTTACATCCGCACCTGTGTCTAATAAGCCTTCAATAAAAGTGCCATTTATACAGACTCTTAGCTTTGGTCTTTGATCATTAATAGAAGTCTGCCAAAATATACGTTTACTGTGTCCTATTGGGTTTTTTGACTCATCCTCCACACGTAATTCTTCATTTAGACCAGTATTACTTTTTACAGCAGAAATTGGGGCTTTTAATTTTCTTGGTGAGGCACGTTCTCCACTGTGACTGGGAATGACTGGGCCACTGTTGGCTTGGGGGCCTGCGAGAGGCCCCCCAAGGAGTTTCCCAATGATATCGGATTGCCCCGTCTGTCTGTTGTTGACCTACATTCGTTGGACCAATGCCTGCCTTTACCGCATCTCCTACATATACCTGAAGGCCGAGGTCTCCTATTTTTGTCATTCCCAGAAGAGATATTATTCCTAGAAATTCTTTGCCTGCAATTCCTTTGCAAATGTCCTAATTTACCACAATTAAAACACCTGGCAGTTTGATGTCTCCTCATTGCTTTGGAAATCGCTTCTCCTACCCAAGATTCATCATTATAGCTAAACGTCTCAACATTCATCGTATGCTGAATCCATTCATCCATAGGTGCTGATCTAGACTTTAAAGGCCCAATTATCTTTTTGCATTCTATGTTTGCATTCTCAAAAGCTAGAGATTCAAGAAGTATTCGTCTAGCTTCTGGGTCTGTTACCCCTATGTCCAGAGCCTTAATTAATCTTTGCAAAAAGTCAATAAAGGGTTCTCTCTGTCCCTGCCTAATTCTGGTATATGATTCAACCCTTTTTGCTGGATCTTGTATCCTATTCCAAGCATTTAAAGCTGCTTGGTGACATAGACACAGTACTTCATCGTCATAAAGAGCTTGGACCTGTGGATCAGCATATTCTCCTGCACCAAGAATTTGATCTTGGGAAACCTCAATACCTTTTGCTCTTCCTTGCTGTTCCATATGTTTGGATTCTTCTCTGAAATAAATTCTGAACATCAAGGAAGGTCCATTATCTAAAACTGCAGACACTAACTGATGGAAATCATGGGGAGTAGCTCTAGCATTAGAAGCCCAAGTCCTTATCATTTCCTTTACATATGCACTGTGCAAGCCAAAATTAACAACAGCTTGCTTAATTTCTTTCAGATCATTCATTGCTATTGGCATCCATCTAGCTTCTCTGACTCCCTTTGAGCCTTTAGAAGTTGATGCTTTTTCAGAATTAAGTATAGGGTATGTCGCTAGAACCCTGGGTAAGCCAGTTCTAATAGCTGGTGGAGGCCTTGTATCCTGTCCTTGTGCCTCCTTACTCTGTTCACCAGCTGCAATAATTTCCCCAATCTTTTCAAATCTTTTTATCATTGTCTCTCTTAAATCCTGAATCTCCTGACCTGTATATATTTCCAGTGATTTCACTGAGGTATCAATTTTTTGGTCCCCATTCTGCACCTGTGATTCCAAAGCTTTAATTTTTTCCTTCAAAGATAACATGTCCTCCTTAAACTTTTCTTGTATATCATGTAGATTCCCATCTTGGAGGTACATTCTGTCTGTTACCTTATCAAAACTTTGTGATAAAGTCTGAACGTCAAATTCAACAGCCTGAACCCTTTCAGGTAACTTTCTAATACCCTTGGATATGGAATCAATTTTGTCTGTCATAGTATCCACTTGTTCAGATAACCTCTGATTTTCAATAATTTTAATCCTGTCAATTAGTTGTTCATTATTAGTTCGTAAAGATTCTATCATTCTTAGGAGTGCCATATTCTTCCTTAATGATAGAATATGGAAAAGAAAACTGAAGGCTAGTAACAAGCAAATTAAGGTATCCCCATAATCATATAAACCTTGTATGATGTAATTCATTGTATTAGTAAATATAAATTTACTAATCCATTGTATTAGTGAAAACAAAGCAGTAAAATTTGCGTTAGAAACAAAAACTGCAATATTACCTATTATCCAGCAGGTGGCGCTGTTGCAGAGTCGCGGTGAAAACATGGTCCTGTTTCAGTGCCTTAGTAGATGTTAAAAACTGGAAAATGCAAGTTTCTCAACAAAATAAATCTAATTAAATCAATTCCTGAGACGGAACAAGTCACCCTGAGGGGTTGCAGCTTTCAGCAACCACGTGCTCTGGTTCGTGCCACTTAAGAGCTGTACTTGCAAGGGAGATTTAAAAATGACTCAGAAAAGAGCAAACCACGCGGCCAGAGACTACGCGGGCCTGTGGAGTTTAAATCCACGTGGGGAGTCCAAGGCCGCTGGCGGCTGTGGAAGGGGAGGGCTCCCGCCAAGCCGAACTAGAGCCCGCCAAGCCCGCGGCCGCCAAGCTGAACTTGCACCCACCAAGCCCGCAGCCGCCAAGCCGAACTTGGGGCCGCCAAGCCGAACTCGCGGCTGCGAGTGGGGAAAGGAGAGGTTCTAAAACCAAATGTTGGGCGCCAAAATGAAGGCGTAAGTCACAAACAATGCCACACCAATTCGGGGTTATGATTATTAGGGTGGTATTTATTTAAAGGGGAAAAAAACTTACAGATCACTGTCCCAGGCAACAGCCCTCTATGCAACCAGGAAAGGAGTCTAGTCGCAGGCGGAGCAGGAAGTGAAGAGAGAGAGAAGAGGGAAGTGGCCGCTTTTTTAAAGGGAGAGAAACCACGCCCCAGTGGGCTGGTACCTCAGCGGTGATAGGCTGGAGGAGTGGGAGGACCTCCCGCAACAAAGAACCTTCTCACTAAGTGGCTGACATGATAACTACTCTGTCTTTTTGTTTATTTTTATTATTACTATTTTTGTTCATTTGTTTGTTTTGATTTTTTGAGACAGGGTTTCTTTGTGGAGCCTTGGCTGCCCGGAACTAGGTCTTGTAGACCAGGCTGGCCTCAAACTCACAGAGATCTGCCTGCCTTTGCCTCCTGAGTGCTAGGATTAAAGGAGTGTGCCACCACCACCCAACTTATTTTTAAGATTTTTAATTGTGGGTATATGCTTGCACTACAGGTACCGTTGAAGGCCATAAAAGGGTGTTGGGTCCATCCCCTTCGGTGAGAATTCCAGGCAGCTGTGAGCCTGTCACTGGACACAGTTGCTGACAATCAAGCTCGGGCTTCAGCAAGAGCAGAACACCCTCTTACTGGCTGAGTCATCTCTTCAGCCCTAGTGAGTTTTCTCTTTTCAAAGAAGTGAGCTAGCTGAGGTTGAAAGCAGTCCAGGTTTTGGCACCTGGCCAGGCCTAGTTGGAAGCTGCATAACCGTTCAGCATGGCTTTCTGCAAGAGTAGTGTGTTCCAAGTCCTAGTCACCGAGCCTTTCAATGTCGCCATGAGCAGCAGGCATAGTCTAGGAAAAGCTTCTAGCACACAGTAGGTGTCCAACATGTGGCATCAAGCCATTATTACTTAATGAAGGAAGCTAGAGAAACTGAGGCAGAGAATGCCCTGCTCCATTAGAGAAGGAGTGATGGGATCTAGGTGTGGTCCATGATCCAATAAGCAGACCAAGTACCCACCCAGCAGCTCTGAGGAAGGCCCAGACCCAGGTTCCAACATTTAACCTGATGTCTGGCAGGCTGCAGCACACGGGAAGATGGGGACCTGGATTCCTGGTCAGTGCCCCCCCCCACCATCCCAAGGTAGCACAGGGACCTGCCAGAGAACTGCAGAGCCACGCCACCATGGCCTCCGACCACTTCGGTGTCTTGGGCTCTGTGTGTCATCATGCAAGCGATAAATGTTGTGCCTACCTCAGAGGGTTGTCGTGGTGGGGAAGGAGTGCCCGGTACATGCAGAGTCCCCTATCAATGCTACCTACCATTGTCATTTGCTCTGTGCTACATACAGCTTTGCTCTCTCAAAGACCCATTAATCGCTCAGCTCCTTCTTCATGGGGTTTAAAAAAAAACAGTAAATGAAATTCTAAATGAAATCATCGCTGTAATATTTCTGCTGCCAGGATGAATCATTAGAGGGGGAGCGAACCTGGCAGTGGTGCCACTGGCCTGCTCAGAGTAGGAAGGGACATTAATATAGCGGCTTCCTTTCTAATGGCCAGGAAAGACGGAGGGGGAGGGGATGGCAGCCAAAAGCAGGCCATACTGGCTCCACTAGAGTAAGAGAGAGGAGCTCTCAGTCACATCTTCCGAAGGTGAAGGGATCTCTATGACCAGCAGGGAGGCGAGGACCCAGGTCTAGACACCCTCCCTGCCTTTGGGGCAGTGTCTAGCCTGTCTCTTGTTCTTCTGCCTCCTGCTTTGTGCTTTAGGACCTCCTCAAGCCTAAGAAAGGTGAACTTGCGTCTTTTTCCCTTAGAGCACGGCCTGGGGAGCTTTGCTGTTCACAGCCTCCCCCACTCCCTTCTGGGAATCCATCTCTGCAGCTTAAGAGGGACGATCTGACTGAGGCTGCAGTTTTCAGAGCTGTGCTGGGGAACCCAAGGATGAACAGGGGGCTGCTGCTGGACAGGGTTGTGTATGGGCCTGGGCCAGACTCTCCCCTAGTCTGTCCACCCACCCTTAGCTTACTTCAGTACCGAGGTTCCCAACACACATGATCTTGTTCAGAAAAAAGGATCCCCCTATGTCAAACTCAAGAAGGTTCAGAGCCCCTGCACTGAGGTCTCCCACCAGCCCTCACCCAAGTGTTACATAGCTTAGGGTTTGCAGAGGATTTGGCTCTGTGTGCAGAGGGCATTCCAGTTCTTCTTCCTGAGTGGCCAGCTTTTCCTGCAAGGGCTGGCTGGACACAATGTGTCGGCCCTAGGCCTCCTTCAGGAGCCAACCCCCACAGTCTGTTGGGCTTCCTGCCATGTGCCAGCACACTCCTTGGCAGAAGAGGTGACCAGCAGGCAGAAGGCATGCTGTTCTGCCTGGACTGGGGTGCCCCAAAATGGTGTCTTGCCAGTCTCCAGGGAAGTCACAAGACTCAGATCCGGAGGCCAGAGTCACAGTGTGGCTATGTCTTCTTTCCCAAGAACATGGCAGGTGAAGGGTGGGTAGACCGCCTTCAGGAAGCAGAGTGAAAATCCACACACACCGCTCACTTTGAAGGCTCAAATCCAAATTCAACATCAAGGTCCCCAAGTGGAGGACAGGGACTGTTTGTTGAAGCAAGGATATGTCAAGCCCCTAATGACACACTCCGTCAAGGGTGATGAAGAGCATGAGTAGATTAAACAAAGCTTGAGATAGGCATAGGAGGCCTCTTGAAAGACAGAAAGGCCCAGAAATAATGGCCATAGACCCACAACCTACTTGACAATCTTTCTAGGGCTTCCTGCTGCTGTAGGAGAATGCTTTTGTATACTGTAAAGATTTGTCACTTATATTGGTTTAATAAAATGCTGATTGCTCGGGCAATGGTGGTGCATGCCTTTAATCCCAGCACTCGGGAGACAGAGGCAGGCGGATCTCTGTGAGTTCGAGACCAGTCTGGTCTACAGAGCTAGTTCCAGGACAGGCTCCAAAGCCACAGAGAGACCCTGTCTCAAAAAACCAAAAAAAAAATGCTGATTGGTGAATAGCCAGGCAGGATGTATAGGCAGGGAGACCAGACTAGGAGATTTCTGGGGAAGAAGAAAGGCTCAGTCTGCAGTCACCACTCAGATGTAGAGAAAGCAAGATGAGAATGCCTCACTGAGAAAAGGTACCAAGCCACTTGGCTAACACAGACAAGAATTGTGGGTTAATTTAAGTTGTAAGAGCTAATTAATAATAAGCCTGAAATAATAGGCCAACCAGCTGATAATTAATATAAGCCTCTGTGTGTTTCTTTGAAACTGAATGGTTGCAGAACTTGGTGAGACAGAAACTTCTGTCTCCATCTTGCCCACTTTCATTATTTCTCCTCACCAAAATTTTACTGAGGACAAGTCCTGGCTGCTGCAGCATTGGGAAGTGGCAACTGCTGGAATGTGTTTAGGTCATGGGAGCAGAGGCCTCAGAAATGGATTAAAGGCTTCTTCAGTCCACTTTGGTTAGCCAGCACTGAAGCTTCAATCCCCCTGTTCTGTCTTGATCACTAACCCATTTGTCCTCCCACTTAGTGCCATGAGTGTGAAAGGGTGTAAAGCCCTCACCAGCAACGGAGCACACAGATGCCCGCTCCATAGACATCCATAACTGTGAGCCCAAACAACTCTCTGTTCTTCATAAATCACTCAATTCCAGATTTTCTTTTCTAGCAGTGGATAATGGACTAAGCCAATGTCAAGTCTGAATTTTAGGCACCTATTTCAGAAGCTTCCAAAGCAGACAGAGCAAGCCGCTTTAACAAAAAAACACTTACAAACAAATGTGGGGGTGCATGTCTGTAATCCCAGCAATCAGGAGGCTGAAAGCAGGAGTAGCTCTGACCCAAAAAAAGGCTAAAGATAGAATTCAGCTGGTGACGTGCTTGCCTAGCATGTACAAGGCCCTAGGTTTGGTTCACAACACCACATCCACTTGCCATGTTATGCATACCTATAATCCCAGCACTTGAGAGGAAGAGGCATGAAGATTTGAAGTTCAAGGTCATTGTCTTAGATAGGGTTTCTGTTGCTGTGAAGAGACACCATGACCACAGTGACACTTATAAAGGAAAACATTTAATTGAATAGTTTACAGTTCAGAGGTTTAGGCCATTATTATCATGGTGGAACATGGTAGCTCTCAGGTAGACCTGCTGCTGGAGACCTAGCTGAGAGTTCTACATCTTGAAGGCAACCAGGAAGTGGACTGAGACACTGGGTTGTCTCTTGAGCATATATGAGACCTCAAAGCCTGCCTCCACAGTGACGCACTTCCTCCCACAAGACTTCACCTTTTTCAACAAGGCCACACCTCCTAATAATACCATTCCCTTTAGAGGCCACTTTCTTTCAAACCACCACAGTCATCCTCAACTATGTAGTGAGTAATCAGGTCCAACCTGGGCTACTTGTTGAAAGAAAGACAGGGAAGGAGGAAGGTAGGAAATAAGTTTAAAAAAAACAAAGAAGCCAGACCCCAGTAGGTAGACTATAGTATTCATTCAGATCAGGTTGAAAGTCCCTCCCTGTATGTAAAATAGGGACACACTAGCCTTACAGGAAGCAGTGAGAGGGCCTAAGGGGAACTTTCTTGGGGACTGCTGCTATTCTGTGTCCCCACCTGAGTGCTGTCACAAGGGAGGGCTTTCAGCTTGTAAAAAGGTATCAAGCTGTACACCAGAGTCTGTGTTCTTCTTTGAATGTAGGTTAGAGTTCAATAAAAAGTAGAAGGGGGGGAAACAGCTAATGTTGCCTAATGGCCTAAATTCTATGAATATGCAATAAACTTGCAGCCTAAGAATTTTGTCCTGCAATTTGCCTGCTGACTTTAGGCTGGGGAGGTGTCAGGGTAACAAAGCACCCCAGGGTGAGCATTTGACAGGAAGCATTAGCTGCCTCCCAGGAGCCTCAAATACCTGATGGCTTTTCTCCTGCTTAAAATTAAAAACCTGCCTGTAAAGATGCGGAGGAAGGAAGAGCCCACCCCAGCCCTCATTCTGCAATGTTATTAACTGTGGGAGTTGAACACAGTGGTGGTGGGATTCGGCTACAACTGCTAGCTTCCAGGCCTGGGGAGTGGGACCAGTGGCTTCTTTAGCTTTCCACACCCCTCCCTGCCAGCCGTACCCACAAAAGCATAAAGATGCTGTTGTTTAATAAACAGTTTCCTATGGGCCATGGCACCCTGGCACAGGAAAGAGAAATGATAGCTCATTTTACCTTGGTGTGCACTGCACACCCAGCCATATGAAACACTTTATCTATATGACCTGGTTGCCTCCATCCAGGTCCGCATTGCCCAGAAGCCTCAAGTCGTCTAAGTCCCATTCATACAACAGTTGGGACCCCCACTAAAAGTCTTTCACATGTTTAGGAGGCCACCTTTAACTGAGGGGTCTAGTTTTACGCTGAGACCTGCCTCCCCACCCTTTGTCCCTGGAGCCCGCAGATGGCAAAGCCAGTTGATACCTGCTCATTATACTCCACGTGGGCTCATTCAACCAACCATAGGTTGAACAGATTTCAAAAGCTGGGTACGGCGGCTCATGTTTGTAATTCTAACACTTAAGAAGCTGAGGTAGGAGGGCCCCAAGTTCAAAGCCAACCCCAGGCTACAAAGCAAGGCCCTATCTCAAAGAATAAAACTTATCACAAAAACAAAGCTATTCTAAAAATAATCTGCATCTATATGAAATAGTTACAAATATGCTTTCTTATTGTCATCCCCTAAACAATACAGTCTAATAGCTACTTAAAATTGGCATTGTATGAGGTATTAAACACACTCAGAAATGATTTAAAGAATATAGGGAGAGGTATATAGGTCATAGCCCATTTTATACAAAGAACTTGCCCAGCCTGGGGGCTTGGCACCCATGTAGATCCTTAATCCAATCCTCTCTATACACCAAGGGACAATTGTGGTATGAGTAGTGACAAGCTATCAGGGACCTCAACTCCAAGACTCCTCACAGAGTGTATTACAGTCAACTAGCGGGCTCCCCAACTTTGAGTGGTTACCAACAGCGCATGATCCACTGGATTTTCCCTCATTGAGGACCTCTGGCTCCTCATGCACATGGGTGTCTTACCTAGAGTACGTGGTCCCTGGGGACACTGGCTGAGCAACTTGGAACTTGCAAGTCTTATTGTCACAGTGAGATCACAAATTCTTTAATGACAGAGAGTGCAGAAGTCGGCGCTTCTTGTGCTGACCCCCACCCCCAGTATTTAGTGGCTTAGTTCAGCCTGAAGCTGGGGGGTGGGTCTCCCTAAGCAAAGCCCAGGAGCTCCTAGAGGCATAGCACCACTGCCTAGCTTTGCCACCATTCCCTCTTCCACCAGGAACTATGGTTCTCTTGGTGGGGCAAGTGGGCCAGACATCTCTCGTGTCACACCCATTCCCAGAGACTGCTATTACCAATGGTCCTGAATCTTTCTCAGGAATCTGCCCTCCGGACAGTGTAGGCAGGAGGCATCTGCCCCTGCTCCCATGGAGTCATCTACAGAGGTACAACAGGGCACTGATGGAACCACCCCCCACAGAGGTCACACACAACTAACAGCTCTGTCAAAGCTGAGGCACAGGAGTCTGACTTTCTTGGCCTGTGAACCTCCTCATGAGGCCTGGACTTCCTCACAACATGGCGGCCAGAGCTTTGGCCCGGCTGCATTGCCTTTAAGGGCCCAGCCCTGGGAGTCACATAGTGTCCATTTGCCACTCTCCTTTCAAGGGAAGAGACACAGTTGTCTGTCCATAGAAGGGTCTGGAGGTATTACTGCAGCCTGTTATTACTGGGCGTACCATACTTACCCCTTACACCCAGGTCACAGTAAGAACTTGGAAACCTGAGCTTTGAGAATATTACAACACAATCTTTCCAGGTGTTGACTTGGAGCTCAAGAAGTTATTTGTGAGCATACAAGAAGGCTCAGTGGGTAAAGGCATCTGGGGCCAAACCTGATTACCTGATTCCAATTCTCAGGGACTCGTGTTATGGAAGGAGAGAATCATCTCCTCAAAGTTTTCTTTTGACCTCCATAAGATGCCATGACACATGCACACCCTCACATACACATATACACACACAAAATACATGAAAATGGAATAATATAAATTCAGGTATTTGCCAAGAAATCGAATCCACTGCTAAACACAGTGGCTCAGGGATGTACTCCCATCACTCAGGAGGCTAGGACAGAGAACCCCAGGTTAGAGGGTAGCCTGGGCTATAGAGAATACTATGGACTAACCTGGGCTATGTGGTGAGATCCTGCCTTTAAAAATAAAGAAAACTTTCTCTGAAAAAAATTTGAAACTAAATAGTAAAGAAGGAAGGAAGAAAGGGAAGAAGGCAGGAAGGAAGAGAGAGAGGGAGGGAGGGAGGGAGGGAGGGAGGGAGGAAGTAAGGAAGAGACGGAGGGAGGGAGGGAGAAAGGGAGGGAGAAAGGGATGGAGGGAGGGACAGAGGGAAAGAGGACAGAAGGGGAGAAAACGAAACCCAGTGTCATTATGAAACAACACATTGTATATTATATTAAAACATTCAAAAGTATGGTGAGAGAGCAAGTATTGAGAGGTATACGTCTTTAATCTTAAAGAAGAAAGATGCAAGAAATTAACAGTGTTTGTTGCTGGGGAGGGCTGCTATGGCACTGGGAATGACAACAGAGAATCATTCATAAAGTTAGCAGAGTTTTCGGTGAATACTTGTGCTGGTTGGATATTTTAATATAGCAAGAAAAGGGAAGGAAAATGATACAACAGTTTCCAGTTGGTCACAGACTTAAAAAGCAAAATCCTTCCACGGACCAAGTTTTAAAATGGATTGTGACCCACTTTTGCCTCTGCCTGAGACAGAACTGCACCCTCATATCCCTTGCCATCCAACTGCACACCTTCTAGAGGCCATATCCTGTCCCACTGACTTAGGGTTTGGCATGATGACCACTTTTGGCCACTGGGCAAAAGTAACACTGTGCTGGCTCCAAGCCTTATTCTTTTTTGGTGTCGACCATGAGTCACAGAAAGAGCCTGGTCCAGGTGGCTATATTTCCTTCAGTCCGGATGAGGAGAGCGAGCGTGGCAGCGCTCTAAGGCCAGCCCACAGCTGTGCCCTGGGCTCTACAGCTGCAGCTAGCCCTCCTGCTCCATAGAAGACAACTGCAAAACCCAAAAGTGCCAAAGAAATAGTCGCCGATCCGAGGTGGGGGAGGGGCGTTCAGCAGTGTTATCACACCAAAAACCTAATTAGTGCAATCTCTAAGACTCTGAGTCATCTAGCCCCGATGGCCAGGCCAGCCCCATCTCTCCTCACACTGCCCTGTGGTTCACCAGATTCTAGCCCCATTGACCTTTTGCAGTGTCTAAAGGTTTTGTGTTCCCGTTGTAGACAGTCTACTTGGACTGTCGCTCTGGTCTCTGTCCATTCACGGTTCCTCTTCCAGGAAGACATCATCTGAGCATCGCCACCTCTTCTCTAAGCTTCCCATACATTTGGCTGTCTGAGAAAAATCCTGTCTAGCCCTCACAGTATTAATATTTGTTCCAGTCTGCCTTCTGCTGCTGAGATAAAGAGCGTGGCCAAAAGAACTTGGGGAAGAAAGGGTCTATTTCATCTCATAAGTTACAGCCCATCATGGAAGGAAGTCAAGGCAGGAACCTGGAGGCAGATCCAAAGCAGAGGCAATGGAGGAGTGTTACTTACAGTCTGCATGCCTTATATACCTCGGGCCCCCCTCTAAAGGATGGTGCTGCCTACAGTGGGTGGGGCCAGCCCTCTGATGTCAATTAGCAATCAAGAAAATGCCATGAGACATACCCACAGGCTAATCTGATGGAAGTAATGCCTCAACAGAGGTTCCTTCTTCACAGAAGTGTAGCGTTGACAGCTAAGCTTAACTGCCACCCCTGTACCTAATGTGTCACATTTCACAGTTCCGGGAGGCTTGTGTTTCGGTGTCCTCTCTCATGGTCCAGGTAGTAGCAACTTCCAACACTCGTCTCGGGACCGTGGGGCTCTACAGTGGCACTGGAGAAACCACATTCCTAAATATGAATTTGAATCTTTTCCCAGGCTAGCAATTGCAGTATGACACTCTCTCAGGACACTCAGCAGGAGTGATACACAACTCACAGTCAGTCTTGCAGTCAGGGAAGGGGGACACTTTTACAGTGTGTTAGATCAGATCAATTATGAGAGCCAGTCAGTAGTTCACGGCAAAACAAGCTTTGTGTAAGCCGATTTGACTGTAGGCTAATGTCGGTGTTGGGAGCAGGTTAAGGTGGGCCAGGCTAAGGATGTTCAGAAGGTTGGGTGTGTTAAATATATTTTCATTTTTCTGAGACAGGGTTACAAGTATCCCAGGCTGGCCTAGATCTCAAAACTCATCTTTCAGGAGGGCATAAACTTCTGATCTTCCTGCCTCCACCTCTCCAGCACTGGGATTATGGGTTTGTGCCATGTCACCTGGTATAGGCAGTGCTGGACATTGGACCCAGGGTTCTGTACATGCTAGGAAGCCAACCCCAACAAAGCTATAGCATCATCTTCAACAAAGCCCATCTTTTAACTTAGAATATTTTTAAGGTGCAGTGACTTTGTCTGCCAGGAATTCACCCCCATTATAAGCCCAGACTCGTGGGTATTTGTACTCCGAGCTCCTCAAGGGCAGAGCGCAGGCCTGTCTTGTTTCTATACCCTGTGGTGATGGTACCTGGCACACAGTGACCTAGTGACTAGATGAAGAGGGTTGTTTCCAATCATACAGAGGAGGGCTTCTTTCCCACTGGGGACAGGGCTGCAATGAATAACAGCATTTAATCTGAACCATAAGGTGTGAGTGGAATTTAACTCACGCAGGATCGCAGCCAGGGCAGCTCCAGGGACTCTGGGGAGCAGAGAAGGATGACATGGCTGACCTACACCAGGGTGTCATGCAGGTGCCAGGGAGGTGCATGGGCTTTCTTGTCCCACTGTGGAACTAACTCCACACTCACGGCACCTGGTTGAGAGCCATGGGTAGGTTCAAGCAAGCAGGGATAAAGTAATAAAGACGCCAAGGCAGGGGGTTACGGTAGGGTTGGTGTGGGTTGAGGTGACAGGAAGCCATCATGGCTAGGGACAGCATAGCATAGCCCTCCCGCTAATAGAGTCAGGTAAATAAGTACTGGCAGCTGTGAGGGACATAGGGGAATAATTTCTGCTTTCTGCTTTTCTGCCTTCAGCAACTAGGGGAACCGTGTAACTGCTAAATTGAGGAGGAGGCAGAAGAATGGCAAGACGCAAAATTTTACATTTGTCAAGTTGGATGTGAGCATGGGTCATCTAGCAGGCAATTTGGAGAAAGCACCAGGATTTGGGGAAACAGCTAGGGAGAGGGGCCCTGGCTTGGCTTTCTACAAAAAAACAGACTCTAAGATAAGGATGTATAAGCAAATGGATCATGGGATCCAGGAAGGAGAGGAGAGGCAAGGAAGAGAAGGGAGCTAGGACAGGGGACAGGTGGAAATTGCGCCCCTGGGAGGGTTGAAGGAACTAAGAGAAACTAGCCAGACACAGCTCACCCAGCTCAGCACCACACTGCAGTGCTAACACGCTAGCTCCCATTAGTCCTGGCTTCCAGGCTCTTCCTAGAGACGCCTTCCTCCTGACACTTCCGCATTGTCAGGTACACAGGAGAGGGCTCCAGTGACTGAAGGAACCCTCAAGCAAGGAGAACCAGGTTGTATTGGTAACCAAGAAGGGGTACGCCTGCAGTTAGGCATCTACAAGGCTTAGTTTGCATGACCCATCTTCACAAGAACCATTTTAAAGATGAAGAGATGGGCTGGGATAAAGTCCAGCAGTAAGATGTGGGCTTAGCATGCGTGAGACTCTGGGTTCTGTCCCCAGGACCACAAAAACTAAAACTAAAATAAAGACAAAGACACGGGGTCTCAGAGGAAATGTGACAGGTCACTGAGCTGTGCTTTACCCAAAGGACTAGCCAATATGACATAAGACCATGGCATATACAAGACATTGATGGGAGTCAGAAGCTTCCAGAAGCTAGGCTGGCCATAATAGCACATAGCTTTAAATCCTAGCACTCATGAAGCAAACACAGATTTCTCTCTGTGATTTTGAGACTTGCCTGGTCTATATAGCCAATTTCAGGTCAGTTAGGACTACACAATGAGACTCTGTGTAGTGTTTGAATAAGAATAGCCTCCATAGGCTCAAATATTTGAATTCTTGATACCCAGTTGTTGGAGCTGTTTAGGAAGGATTAGGAGGTGTGACCTTGTTGGAGCAGAGGTGTCTCTGGAGGTTAATGTTGATGTTTCAAAAGCCCACACCATTACCAGTTAGCTCTGTCTGCCTCATGCTTGTGGTTCAAAATGTAAGTTAAGCTCTTAGCTACTGCTCTGGTCCCTGGCTGTCTGTTGCCATGTTCTCCACGATGATGGTCATGGGAACGAAAGCTCGGAAACTGTTGTTGTTGTTTTCCTATACGTTGCCTTGGTCACAGTGTCTTATCACAGCAATAGGAAAAAAATGAAGACATCCTGTCTCAGGGAAAAAAAAGAAGCTTCCAGCCCCAAGAGCCCACTGCCACAAGAAATGATAGTGACAGTGATGGTGGCTATATGAATATCTTGTCATAAAAGACAAAGTTAGAAAAGGAGGCAGAAGTCTACTATTGTGAGTGTCAGGAGCAAGTGACTGGAACGTGGTAATTTTGAAAGAAATAAAGTCTTTAAACAGCACTGATGCCAGCTGAGTGGAGCAATTGATTTAACAGCACCTGCTCCTGAGGATGAGAAGACCTGCCACCCCAGGGAAGTCACTCTAGAAGCTTCACCTAGAGACTGGCCTGGTGAATGTCAGCCTGAGCAGTTGATATCATACCTGAAATGACAAGAGCAATATTGAAGGGTCACATATTGCAAACAGAACACCAGGCTTTCTTGGTCATATCAAGAGCAGACACAGAGGAAATTTATTGACACCAGGTGAAGGCTAAGAGTCAGTTTTGAAGAATTGTAACAAATGACTGGGAAAATGTACACACACAAAAAAAATTAAAAAAAATTAAAAATTAAAAAAAAACCTAGAAAGCTCTCAGTTAAAGCTAAGCCAATTATTAATCATTAACAAGAGTTGGAAAACAGGCCTGGGCAGGTCAGTGAAAGGAAATGGGGTTGAGACATCCGTAGAAAGGGGAGCCACTTGGCTGGCCTTGAGTGTGTGTCACTTATTGCTTCTTGTCATTTGCTGATTGTGACTGAGGCAATGACCAAGACACGTGACAGAAGTAACGTAAGGAAGAAAAGCTGTGTTTTGGCTATGCGTCAGAGAATTCCGTCCAGTTACTCGGCCACATGTGCCTGAGCAGAGCATCATGGCAGTGGGACTGTGCGGCAGAGGACAGCTGTGAGAACGGAAGTGGTAAGGGATAAGAGGTTCCCCTTGACCTACTCCCTCCAACTAGGTCCCACCTCCCAGACTTTCCAGAACCTCCCAAAATAGTGCAACCATCTGGAGGCATCCCAAGCGTGAGCCTATGGGAAACATTTCAGACTCCAGTTGAAATGGTCCGTTGTCCAGAATCGCCCATGGAGATTTTTCATAATGCAGATGAACCACTGTATTAGTTTTATTTTTATTGTTGTGATAAAACATCGTGACAAAAAAGCAACTTAGTAGAGAAAGGGCTTACTTTAGCTCACAATTCCCACGTTATACAGTTCATCACATCAGGGAAGATGAGGCAGCCGGAATTTCAAACAACTAGTCACAGCACACCTGCAGTCACGGGCAGAGACATGACTGTGTGCACGCTTGGCCTCAGTCTGGTTTTCCACTCTACAGTCCCGGACCCCAAGCCCAGGGGATGATGCTGCCCACAGTGGGCTAGTTCCGTCCCATATAAACTAATCTGAATTAGTTTATATGAATTAGTTTATATGAATTTGTCAGTCAAGACAAATCCCCACAGACATGCCCACAGACCAACCTGATCTAGACAGTTCCTCACTGAGGCTCCTCGCTGAGGTAATTCTGCATTGTGTCAAGTTGACAATGAAAATCAATCATCACAAGGCCTGATAAAAATGGCTCAGCAGTTCCGAGTACTTCCAGCTCTTCAGGGGACCTGAGATCTACTCTTAGCATCCTATAGCTCTCAGCGACCTATCACCCCAGCCATGGAGGATCCAATTCTCTCCTTTGACCTCTGCAAGCACCCTCACACACATGACATACATTCACTCAAACACACACACAAATAAATAAATCTTTAAAATAACTGAGCCGCTCGTCCACAGTCACTGCCACGAGCTGCAGTCAATCCTTTGGCATGTCTGTCTGTGTCTCTTGTCCACTTTGGTATATGACATCTGTTTCCCTACATCTGGTTAAAACTGCCATTTCAGAGGACAGGGTAGCATACACCTGTAACCCTGACACCCGGGAAGTGTGGGCCGGAGGATCAGGAGTTCAAGGTCATTCTCTGCTACATAATGAGTTTAAAGCTTGCCTAGACTACTTGAGACCCCATCTCAAAAAAAAAGTAAAATAAAAAAATAATGAAAAGCAAAGAAACCAACCACCTTGCAATTTGGGCGATTTCGTGTACCAACTGCTAGTTACCCCAGGCCTTCTTCTGCTGCTGGCTTCCTAAACAAAGAGCTTCCAAAGAGTCCTTAGTCCCTGCTCCTTATTCTCTCCAATACCCATATGGATGGCTTCATCTGTCCTTGCCTCTCCCATACCTGGCTCCTCCTCTGCTGCCGGTACCCAGCACAGAGTCAGACTGCCAGCTGCTGAATGATTATCAAACACTCCAAAACAAGAGAGGCATTTCAGACATTTCCTCAGAGCCCAGTAGCTCACTGAAGAAGCTCTGGACTTGCCTTAGGTGGAAATAGTAAAAGAAAAAGACAAAATACCTACTCAGAGACAGTGGAAACCCAGGCAGTGATCACACAGGGAAAATCTTATTTCTCTCGGCCACAAGAAGCAGCCACAAAGAGCTGAGCTCAGTCTACACTATCACAGAATTTTCCCAGTCAACAAGTGTCCCATGGGGACCACGATTGTCAAAGCTACTGTGGCTTTCATGGCTGTCACGGCAAGCCAGAGCTCCCATCAAAAGGGCTGCCTAGGAAGATCCCCAGCAGGCTGCCTTTGTCCTGGGCCCCGGGGTGATTTATGGCCACCTCCACAAACACACACTCACTCATCCTGTCCAGCAACTGAAGCTGGGCCGAGGCCCATAAACTAGGCAACAGCTATTGGCAAATTCATTAATTAGGATTCTGTTTGTACTTTTATTGTGAAGGAAAATCATTTGTCAGCCTAAAGTCAGACCCGGTGCCTGATGAGGACTGTTATTCTAAGGAGGAATTGACTGACGGCTCGACAGAGCATCCCCTGTCCCTTCCCCAACACCACCCCACTCCACCCCCACCTTGACTCCTCTTCGTCTGCTCAAAGTCTGTGGCAGATCTAGTGAATTACCTTCTGCATTGGCCTCCACCACCCCTCAATAGCCAACCTGAAGTGGCTTCTGTTCAGATATATGTATCAAAAGGGCTGGCCCTTCCCAGCTCCATAGAGTGACAGACACCACATGAGTCAGAGCCAGCCATGATAGTTCCATTTCCTGTCCCAGTGACATGACGATGACCAATGAGGCGTGGGAAGAAGTCGGTCAGGGCTCTTTGCAAAGGACGAGGGAGGACGCGAGGACTGCGCATGCTGTCAGCGAGCCTTTGAACTTGTTTTGGAACATGACTCCGGGAGCTGATGAAGCCCTGTTGGGAACAAGACACAAGACAGAGGGCCTACATGAATAAGCCGAGGACGGTAGAGCAGACGGGGAGGCCCTGGGCATCGATGACAGTAGTGAGTGCTGAATTCATTACCCAGGAATGCTCCTGCACTGGACCTCTTGGCTGCAAGAGAAAATAACCTTGGGGTCTACACTGCCTGCAGTGAGCTTTTAGTTATAAAAATCAAGCATCAAATACCCCTGCAAGCACCCTACCTCCACCACAGCCAGCTGAACCCCACATTGCCTCCAGGTGCCCATCCTGGTAGTGGCTGTGCCCTACCCGGTGCATGGGACAGCCAATTTCAAACACTAACAAGTCTCCAATTGCCTGTGTGTGAGCCCCTTTCCCATCAAACATCCAACACACAACACACTCACACTTGATCACGCATGCACTCACACATCCATCCATCCCCGTGCTCACATACTCACATTCATGCTCATTCATACATGGTCATTCGCATGCACTCTCACACACACATGCACGGTCTCACACATACATGCTCGAGCACACATGGACACATCCACAGCCTCACTCACACACACTCACACATGTATGAGACACACATATGCAATCATAAATGATCACTCTGATACAAGCTGGGTTATATATTAACCTCTTCACTCCCAGTGCTTCACTGTGACTTTCATTATTACAGATTCAATGAATTAAGATAAGATTATAGGATAGGATGGGTCTCTAATCTTATGTCACTGGAATCCTTAGAAGAACACATAGGGTTGGAATCATTTGGCCATAAGTGAAGGAACTACCGGAAGCTAGGAAAAGAGCCTGAAGCCAATGCCCCCCCCAGCACTTTTAGAAGCTTTCAACCTCTAGTAATGTGAGAAAATGCATTTGTAGTATTTAAGCCCCCCCCCCGTGCACAGCAATTGATCACATTATCCCTAACAAACAAATCTAACAAGGCAGTTATAATACTGCCTACAGTATTATAATACCCATTTCCCCTACAGAAGACAAAGTCGTTTGTTTGGGGAAGAGAGTGCGTCTTTTCTAAGTTGTGAAGTTCCTCTAAATGCCTTCATACACAGAATGGGCTGGGCAGGCCAGCTGGACAGCTGCCCAGAGCGCTAGACTATTAGAGGATCCAAAATATCACTGGAATAAATAGAAACACCCAGTCCAGTTGACGCAAGTTTCCACACGCCTCTACCAAAGTAAACAGCAGCCTATTATGGCAATTTAAAAACCACTCTTGCCAGACACAGACCCCCCTTTGGGTATTTTTGTAGTGCACACATATAGCTACCTGCCATCAGTTCCCATTCTAAAGTCAAATAAAGCATGTTGCCGCTGTCCAACACAAATGAGTATTTGTTTTATTATGTAATTTGTACCTCCTTCAATATGTTCCCCCCCACAAATTGTCTGACTTGAGAAAATGCCTAAGAAAACCCGACAAAAGGGACTACAGAAAGGGTAAGCTATCTTGCCATTTTAGACCATTGGTTTTTCTCTACCCGGGGCAGGAGAGCAGTGAGTAAACCTGCCCTATGAAGAGAAGTTTTTAATTAATAAGTTTAACAGAATCTGTTCCCTGACCTGCAGCCTCTTCTCTGCCCCTCCTGTGTGCTAAGAACATCTGCAATCTTCACTTGGCATCCGGTCACCAAACATAAAGACTACATCTCCCAGTCTCCCACGGCTAGGAGTTCTTGTATGAAGTTCTGGCCAGAGAGATATAATCTGAATTATCACATGACAGTTCTGACAGCCTTCCTTCCAAAATACTTATGTGTCCCCATTTCCACTAGTCACAACATAGACACGCTGGTCTCCAGGCTACATGGTGATCTAAGGTGTCAGAGTTTGGGGATGCAAGGAGCCTGAACCCTACAGACATCACAGAGCAGAATTCCCGTACCAGCCATGGCCCGCCCACCTTAGACGATGGAATGAGAAAGGGGTCATCTCTACCTTGTTTTGGGTCTATGTGTCATTTGCACCAAGTGCTGTCATAATAGGAACCTGGGTTTCCCTATATGAACACACACCGAACTCTTGTCCCCTGCAGAGTGCTGCTGACTCCTGGCCTGGCCGTGGTCCAAGTCTGGACTACTGCTCTGGTTCCCACAAAGGCACGATAGAATGACAGGTGGTACGATAGGAACCGTGTGAACAGGGGACCAGAAATCATGAAAAGTCAGCCCCCAAGTCCTGCAGGAAAGAAAAGGAAGCGGTGAGGCCCTGTTGATGGGGTTGAAAGGTGGTTGCAAACTCTTTGAGATTTAACACCTCAGAAGATGGATGTGGTGCCCTTCAGTAAGCAGTTTCATTCGGAGAGAAGATGGGGGAATGGCGCGCCTTCCAAGGCTAGGTTAGAAAGGGTCTCTCTTTTGACATAGTCACCCCTGACATCCAGCAGCAATAATGTAGAGAAGCCAACTGACATTCTGATCATCACCCAACAGCTAGCAACAATCAACAGACATTCCAGTGAGCAGACTTTCAAATAATTCAGCCCTTCCCCCCCACTCTGGCTGACAGGGACCAGAACAGGGAAGAAACGCTGCCACTACCTCTTGCCCAAAGGGCATGTCCAGTAAACCATGTTAGTATTGTCTTGCTTTTAGCTCCTTAGGTTTGGAAGAGTTTGCTATGGAGCAGCAGGTGGTCGCAGCAGCTGCCTGCTCTGCCCACATCCTGCATGACTACATAGATAGGTCTTTGGCTACCACACAGGTCTCTGGAAAGTTCCAACCTCATTTTGTGGGTTCTTAAGAAGAAGGTAGGGGTCCTAAGACAACTGAGTTGGGGAGCTAAAGTGAGTTTAGAGTAGTGATGGCAAGACCCCAGAGATAGCTTAGAGCTTACGTTCATGTGCTGCTCTTCCAAAAGACCTGAGTTTGATTCTCAGAATCTACATTAGGTGGTTCGCAACTGCCTGTAACTCCAGCTCAGGAGGATCTGATGCCCCGGCTCCTGTGTGCACACACAAACACACACACAGAGACACACACACACACACACAGAGAGAGAGACACACACACACAGAGACACACAGACACACATACACCAGAAGCTGTTAACTAGCTAGCGTGAGCACATAGGTTCACTTGTGTGAGAATGGCCCTCAGATTCTCGTGATTACAAACAGGTACACCTGTGAAGGTCTGCCTGCGGGAGCCTTACCTCGTGCACCAAAAACTGGTGCATAACCAAGGTGGACCTTTACATTTCCAGGAGGATTCTCAAAATTAAGTCCGAGGCCAGGTGTAAGGTAAGGTGGTGCACATCTTTAAATCCCAGCACTCTGGAAGCAGGGGCAGGTGGGTCTCTATGAGTTTGAGGCCAGCCTGGCCTACATAGTGAGTTTCAGGCCAAAGAAGACTACATATCGAGGCGCTGAGAATCAATCTTCCCCTCTCTCTCTCTCTCTCTCTCTCTCTCTCTCTCTCTCTTGTAGTAGTATGGGCGGCAGGGCTGCGTCCCCAGCACCCCAGCCGCCCGCACGGCTAGCTTATGCCCGAAATAACAACACACAAACTGTATTCATTTAAACACTGCTTGGCCCATTCTCTTCTAGGCTAATTTTCACATATTAATTTAGCCCATTTCTAATCATTTGTGTATGGCACCCCAAGGTGCGCTTACCAGGAAGATTCTAGCCTATGTCCATCCTGGGTCGGAGCTTCATCCCGGGAGCGGGGCATGGCGTCTCTCTCTCTCTCTCTCTCTCTCTCTCTCTCTCTCTCTCTCTCACACACACACACACACACACACACACACACACACACAAAGAGATGGGCTGGGGCAATGGCTCTGTGAATAAGAATGCTTACTGAAAAGCATGAGGACCCGAGTTCAAATCTCAGCACCCACCTTTTTAAAAATGGGTATAATTGAATGTGTGCCTGTAACCCCAGCACTATGGGGAGTGGAGACAGGGGAACTGCCGGAACTTTCTGGCCAGTGTTCTAACTCCATGTTCAGTGAGAGATGCCATCTCAAAGGAATAAGGCTGAAAGTGAAAGCCCAGAACATCTGATGTTCTCCTCTAGTCTTCCTATAGACACATACACACGAAATAAATAAGAAAAGGAATTTAAACACAGCAATGAAGCTGGGGGGAGCTCAGGCCATGGCAACCTCACTAGCAGCTGCACTGGAAACAGCTGTCACCTAAGGCATGGTGGGAACACCCAGGGAAAGCCCTATCCTTGCACCTCTCCCTTGGTGTGAAAGAACCTTGCCCTGCTTTGCAGCCCTAGGGTCAGGCACATCTTCCTACGTGGGCATCCCCTCCCTGGATACACAGGCAACCAGAAGCTAAGTAATCCTTTACAACGCTGGGCAGAGGAGATGTGACACTTGAAGACATCATGGAGGCAAGCTTCCTCTGTACCCTGCACCCTGGCAGACTCTCCTAGCTCAGAACACCCAGTCACTTCCCTTCTCCCAGCCTTGCTGTCCAGGCAGCTGCCTGCTGCTATGCAGCTGCCAACATCTGCAGACCTTGCCTCTGATATCTTTTAGGTTTTGAACTTAAAAGGTGCTTCCCCAACTTTAAGGGGAAATAGCAACGGAATCAGGCATGATGGAATATGGATAAAAATCTCAACACTCAGGAATCAGAGGCAGGAGGATTGTGGGTTCCAAGACAGACTACGGTACAAACTGAGTTGGAGGCCAGCCTTGACTATGCAGTAATAACACTGGAAAGAGAGAAAATAGGAATGAAGGAAGGAGAAAAATGGAAGATGGTAAGAGGATTTATATTTCAGGGGCTCAAAGACATCGTCACCTCCCTCTACCTTATCTCCTAATGCCTTCTGGTCATTTTCTGTACACACACACACACACACACACACACACACATCATGCAGAATGCTTTAGCTACTCTGTAGCCATCTGCCCTATTTGAGCCCAAGCCCAGAGGAGCTGGCTGCAGGCAACAGACAATCTGGCAAGACTCCAAGACTTCTGAGTTCGGACCTCAGCCTGCAAGGAGTTCTGAGCAAGCCTTCCGCACACATTCAGCCAGCAAACTCTCCACCAACATTCATTTCGCAGCTGTAGGCTATGCTAGGGGACAGGCACTACACCAAGCCAGGTGGGTAAAGTCCGAATAGCCTTCTTCACGGTTTAAAATAAGCCATGAGCTAACAAATTGGCAAATGGCAGGTGGTAGCAAAAGCCATACTAAGAACCAAAACAGGGTGCTGTGGCTGGCCCTACCAGGAAGCTTGCTTAGGTGACCTGTGGGCTGAAATCTGTAGGACATTAAGAAGTCTGACATGGGATTATTAGAGGGCAGAACATTCTAGGCAGAAGGGATAGCTGCTACAAGGGCCCTGCGGCAGGGTAAGGAGGTGGGGTTTCAACTGGGCTCAGGAAGAAGTGGTAACTTAGTGAGACATGCCAGGAAATAGTGATGCAGGCCTTTAATCCCAGCACTCGGGAGGTGGAGGCTGGCGGATCTCTGTGAGTTCAAGGCTAGCTTGGTCTACAGAGTGAGTTCCAGGCTAGCCAAAGCTACATACACACACACACACACACACACACACACACACACACACACAAAACTGTCTCAAAAAACAAGATCAAAAACAAAAATTTCTTCTCGAATATGCATTAGTACAAAGGGAAACAGAGAGGAAGAGCCAACTTTAGTCAGACGGGCACAGTTACACCATCAGTGGTAGAGCAAGGGGACATTTATGTGCCCCTGCTGCTACACATTAAGGACATGCATCCTTAAAGTGGTACTTCTCTCTAACAATGCAGAAACCAACTCTAGTTAACCAGAAACACCAGCAAAAGTCAAACAGTGGGGCAATCTTCCAAACCACCGGCCTGTGCTCCAGAAGTGCTCATGTCACAAGAGAAGACAGATGGAAGATGGGGCGGGGCTGCTTACAGCATGGGATTCTGCACTGGATCCGGCAGCAGAAAAGCGTTCTTTCTTTCTTTCTGAAAGGCCCTCCTGGGGCACTTGATGAGATTCGAACAAGATCTATGAATCAGGTAATAGTGTTAGATTGGTGTTAATCTCCTGCTTTTGGTCGACTGTACTGTGGTTTGGGGGTATTTATGTGACATTAAGAATGGAAACCAGGGTCTGGTCTCCACTACTGAGCTGGCCCTCCAGCCCCTACACTGCCTTCTCAAATTTAAGGGCCAGCTTCTTGCCTCCAGCTCCCCAGTGCTGGCATTGCAAGCATGCCCCACCACCCCTGCTATTTTGCTGTGCTGGGGATTGAACCAGGGCCTTGGACATTCTAGACATGCATTCTCCCAACTAAGCCACATCCTCAATCCCAGTGTTGATCTTATTACACTACTATTATTGTGTATGTGTGTATGATGCGAGAGGGAAAAACTTGTCCCGAGACACATGTGTGCCAGTCAGAGGACAACTTTGTGGACTCGCCTCTCTTCCTTCCACCTACATGGGGGCTCCAGAGACGGGACTCAGTGCTTTCGCTTGCACCCTTTCACCAGCCCAGTTGGTTTGTTCAAAGAAAAGTCCTGGTTTATGGGGTTTGTTTGTTTGTTTAGGTAGTACACACTGAGACATTTAGAAGCAAAGGCGCATCTCACCAGCTGCTCTCATCTTAAAACTTCCAGGGAAATCGTGAGATGGAAGGAGGGAGGGAGGAAGGGGCCAGAGACAGAACGCACGCAAATTGCTAACGTGCCGACATCAGAGGAACCTGAATGCAGGGAAGGCAGGGACTCTTGGCACTAGTTTTGCAGCTTTTTCTAGTCTGAAACTATTTCAAAATCAAAACTCCATAAAATACAGTAAAAATAGTTTTAAACATCATAAAATAAAAAGTTTTAAGTCTTCTCTGGCCTTTGGGTGAGACATAAATTTTGGGTGAAGGGGGCAACATGAGAAGCAGGCGAAGAACGCCTTTGAGGGGTTGACAGAGGCCCTGGCTTCCAGATGGCAGAGAAATTAGGAATGAACAATCTTCTTATCTCAAGGCTGGGGACTGAGCTCAGTCGGTAGAATGCTTGCCTAGCATACACAAAGCCCTAGGTTCCGTCCAGCACCTACGGTGGAACACAACCCTAATCCCGGCACTCAGGGAGGTGGAGGCAGGAGGCTCAGAAGCTCAGCCTTAGCTACACAGATATTGGAGGCTAAGCTGGAATACAGAAGATTCTGTTTGGGACAGGGGTTCTTTCCATCTTGAGGAATTCACTGGGTCCCCCAGATTGAGAACAAAGGACCCATCTAATGCTGACCAAATGGCTTCTTTACAGCCTGTCAAAACACAATCAAAAGATGGATCCCAGGGAGATGAACTCAGCAATGTGCCAGGCTATTGCCCTGCTGCTTCCCAGTGTGCATCTCCCAGTGCATCTCCCACCACCCTAGGCCAGCCTGGGTCTCTGAGGAAATAAGGCACTTCAGACCCCAGCAGACCTTTGCCAAGACCCTTTTGACCTTAGCAGGAGCAGCCAGGCTCGGTTGGGAAAGAATAAAGGAGCTGGCTTTCTCCAGGGGACGCCCCTTCTCAGCCGGGTGTGGGGGACACGTGGCATAGCCTGCGAGGCTGTCTAAACAAGCAAGGGCTGAGCCGCACACCAGGCGCCACACTCATTAAATAGGAGGCCAGCCGCAGGGCTAATCTGACAGGCCGCCTCCAGACACCCGGGGGTGGAGTGGGGACTGCAGGTGGACAGGGTGCATGGATCAGAGAGGCCGGGTGGTCTGACAGTCCCTGAGCGATGTGTGGCCTCCATCTCCAGGCCTCCTCATACATCCACACGCAGAAATCAACAACGCTGTGGGGAAGCTCGTGGGGACATTTACACACCTCAGGCGACTAAGACCACCTTGGGGAAGGGACACTGAAACTCCTTTCCTAGCTCGGTGGTTTCCTGGAGCCGCTGCTGAGGCACAGTGAGTAAGCAGCGCCAGAATTCAGAACAGCGAGGGCCCAGGGTCTGGGTAGGGATGTCGGCCTGTGTGTCAGGCTGAGCCTGGCGCCTAGCCAGCTAGGAGGCTGGAAGGCTGGGGAGGCAGGAGGTTTGCAGGCTCATAAAAAGAAATGGCTTGTTCTTTTGCCAGATGAGAGCGCGCCAGGTTGGGAGGGGTGAGAAGGGCGCTTCTAGTACCTGAACATTTCTGCCTACAGCAGTGTCCTTCTTGCAAATGGGGAGGCTGGTGGAGATCTGTGTTTCTGCCCCATTTGGAGGTGACCCTGCTGCAAGTGAAAAAACTGAGGCCTACGAGATGGAATGCCTTGGCCTGAAGCGCCCCCTCCCCAACCGCCGCTCCTCCCCACTCCCCCTACCCAGCCTGCCCTCCTGCCTTCTCTATGGTAAAGAAGCCTCCGGGACACTTGAGGACATGTGAAGTATGAGCTCCACTTGCCAAGTCACCCTGGCCCCTTAACTTGGCTGCTCACTTGTTTAGCCAGGCTGGGCAAGCCTTAGCTGTGTCCTGACTTCCAAATTTCTTCCGGACTTCAAATGGTCCAAACTCAAACAGTATTTTTATTTTTTTATTTTACATTTTTATTGATTGTGTGTGTGTGTGTGTGTGTGTGTGTGTGTGTGTATGTGTGTGTCCATCCATACATGTAGATGACAACTTTCTTCAATCAGTTTTTTTCTTCCACCTGGAACTAAGGTCGTCAGGCTCAGTGGCAGGTGCCTTTGCCAGCTGAGCCTTTTTCCTGGCCCAAAAACAGTATTTCTTAAACCAGCTTCAGATATAGGGCTAGTAGTGTGTGTGGGGGGGGGGATTTAATTAATTTCAATCTATCATAAGCAGATACAATAAAAATGATTTGCTAGAAAAAGGAAATGAAAAAGAAACACAACGTATGAAATGCAAGCCCAGACCTTCATTATTAAATTTAGCAGACATCCGAATCTTCTGTCAACATGCTATGAAAGTTTCCAAACACTTGCTCCTAATTTCTGGACTTAGCTCACTGAGGATAGGTGCCAGGCAGACTGTGGACTGGCACTAGCACCCAGAGTATACTGTGAGTAGCAGTGGCAAAAAGCCAAGGTCAAAGCATGTAGTGTCTGAGGCTCCAGGTGGAGCTCTATGGGGATGGAGCGCTACCGGAGAGTGATTGCCCAGCACGTTCTGGCTCTGAGTTCCATGCCAGCACAGGGGAAAGGGGCGCTCTGCTGGGTATGGTGGTACACACCTTTAACGCCAGCACTTACCAGGCAGAAGCAGGAGGATCTCTTTGCATTTGAGGCCAGCTTGGTCTATGTGGGGAGTTCTAGGTCATTTGGGGAGCTATACAGTGAGAACCTGTCTAAAAGAAAGAGAAAGGAAGAGAAGGAAGGAAAGGAAGAAGGAAGGAAAGAATGATGGGAGGGAGAATGAAGGGAGAGAGGGGGGGAGGGAGGGAGAGAGGGAGGGAGGGAGGAAAGGAAAGCAAGCCAGGTGTGGTGGCACACATCTTTAATCCTGGCACTGAGGAGGCAGAGTGGATCTCTAAGTTGGAGGCCAGCCTGGTCTACAGGGCTAGTTCCAGAACAGCTAGGGCTACACAGAGAAACCCTGTCTCAATAAAACAAAAAAAAAGAAAGAAAGAAAGAAAGAAAGAAAGAAAAAAGGAAGGAAGGAAGAAGGAAAGAAAGAAAGAAAGAAAGAAAGAAAAAGAGAGAGAGAGGAGGGGGAGGGGGAGGAAGGGGGAGAGGGAGAGATCTGAGATCTAACGCCCATCTCTATAGCGGCTTGGCTCTGTGGCTTCCCTATCAGGGTCAGGTGGCCTTCATCCGCTGCTCAGAGCAGACCCACACTCTGCTCCCATACACCACAGTCAGATGCATTCGAAGAAAAGTGTGAGGCCTTCATTTCATTGCCAGCTCAACTGCTCTTTCAAAGCAGAGGAGAGGGTAGGATGACACCGTGCGACTTGTACGCATGTCACAGAGAAACAGCTAAACAGCCACCCGGCGGTTCTCAACCTTTAACGGTCACATGGTGACCCCCAACCATAACATTACTTTCGTTGCTACTTCATAACTATAATTTTACTACTGTTAAGAATCATTATGTAAATATCTGTGATAAAACCCCTGTGAGGGGATCACCAGCCACAGGTCGAGAAGCACTATTTTAAATGAACCTTTAGGCAAATGCCCAGGCTTTCTCAAATGCCTGGCCTACCGACCCTCTCTTCTGTAAAACAGTATTTGAATGTGCCAGGGTGGCTAACAGGACCTATGTCAGCATTTCTTCAACTTTAATGTGCCCACAAGTCCCAGGGGAGCTTGTTAAAGTGCATCACTGTGTGACAAGACTGGAAAGCCAGCATTTGGGAGGACTGAGGCAGGAAGAAAGAAGGTATAAGGTCATTCTTGGCTACACATGGAGTTTGAGACCAGTCTCTGATACATAGTAAGATAAAACAAAGGAACCCATGTGGATACTGCAGGTGCTGTCTCAGCTTGGGAGCTCTGTGGGGGGCAGGGGATGTGGATATGGCCACCAAGCTTTCCCCAGGTCGCTTGCTGCTCAACTGGTCACTCTCTGAACAGCAAGAGGGAATAAAGTCTTTGAGCACTGTCACCATTCCCCATTACCAATAGGCCTCTTGGAAATGTCCAGTCCCCTAAAGTGGATGAGTGTCTTGGTCGCCCCTAGAATAGTGATGCTAAGGTGTAGACGGCGTTCTCTGACTAGAGTGGGAAGATGTAACTTGAAGAGTCTGTGATGTCCCCTAACTGGATCCCTGCCCCACATCCACCAGTTATTAATCATGGCTAACTGTCACAGTCTCTGTGCAGGAGCATCCGATGAACTGCCAGGCACCATCGCTAACCCCAACACCAAGCGCAGTTCCATTCACTACACAATGCTTTCTTTTCATGGTGAAGCCCAGCAGATGATTTGGGGATACCTCTTCCGAACTGTGACATTCGCCCCCCAGATCTCCCAATAAAAACAAAATCAGAGGCCAATACACTGCCACCCAAGGCAAGGCATACCTAACTTCTGGTACCCATTTCGCTCCCAGGTCCCAGAGTAGGAGTTCAGAACTGCCTCCCAGCTCCAGCTCCCTTATCCTACAGTTCTTGTTTTGTTTTGTTTTGTGTTTTTTACAAAAACCAACTTGGGAATCCTACAGTTCTTGCAAGGCAGTGAAGCAGGCCCTCTTCCTATTCTTTTTCCTGCTCCTCTGGACCTGCTGAGTACAAACTTTAAAAAAATGGACAAAGCTACAGACAATGAATGCCTTGCAATTCTATTTCCTCCCAGCCGATTCCAATGCAGGCTAATTGGACATAGTGGAGCAATGATTTCTTTGGTGAGCACTGACCAGCATCTCCTCTCCGGTACTCTGAACTCCATTGGAAATCCACAGGCAAATAATGCCCAGGGGCCAGCGAAATGGCTGCACCGTGAAAAAATAAAATAAAAAAGCATTTGCCAAGCAAGCCTGATGACATAATGGAACACAGGGTGGAGGGACAGAACCGACTCCTCCCAAGTTGTCCTATGGTCTCCCTATGTGCACAGTGACGCACATCACAGACACGAACACATGTAATGATAATAATAATAAATAAAAATGAATATATGTTAAATAAAATAATGCCTGAATGAGCCCTGCTGCATGTGGCATAACAAGAGTCCTCCTGGCCCCTAGGGCTGTGTTTCTCAACCTGTGGGTCTCAACCATTTTGGAGGTCGTATCTCAGATATTTACATTATAATTCATAAGAGTAGTAAAATGCCAGTTAGGAAGTAGCAACAAAATAGTGTTATGGCTGGGAGTCAGCACAGCATGAGGAACTAACTGTATTAAAGGGCACAGCATTAGGAAGGTTGAGAAGCACTGCCCTACAGTCTATGAAAGGGCTGTCTCCTTGGCATCTTAGAAACAGCATCTTTCCTAGGGAGGCCAAGGACTGAGCTCTCCCATAGCCTCATCTGTCTGCAGAGACTTAGTGAATTCCTACTGGGTGTTAGGTACCGGGAGAGAACCAAGAGGACAGAAAAACTGGGTGGTTGGGGTCCTCCATTCAAAGTGCTCTCGAGTTTAAGGTGGTGACATGGCCAACCCCCTGTGACAGCTACTATAATTCTTCCCCCAGATCTTCAAGGGAAGACATGCCCAGCCTGGGGCTCTCAGCTCCTTGCTCAGCTCCTGAAGAGCTGCCCGCCAGGGCTATGCCCTCAGCAGCAGCCCCAGCCCCATTCCCACTGACCAATGGTCTCCTGAGTGTTGCCCAGGAAACTCACACATTGTTTAACCACTCAGTTCTGGGCTTTACCAGGTCTGGGTTCCCAGTTAGTTAGCACATAACCTGGTGCTGGGGGAGCTGCACAAATTGAAGAGCTTAGAGCTGTTGTTGGTCGTGACCTTGGCTGACTGACAGCTCCACCCTAAGTAAACCCTAGCCTGGGTATTCCACAGCCAGAGGGGCAAAAGGGAAAATATTCAGGATGCCTATGGGCCACTTTCTCTATCTGGATTTTGGTCCACATCTTTAGGGGGGGTTCTTCTAAAGTTACAGAGCACAAATGGTTCTTCATCTCTTATAAAATATAATCAGATTCAATACGCTGTCCAAGCGGCCTACAAACTCGGGGTACACTCAAACTCCTCCACTGACTACTTTGCCTTCTGCTCTTCGTGGCCTCTCCAAGGCACCCAGCGAGCCTCAGGAGGCACGCTCTTTGTGAAGGAGGCCCTCGGAGCTGACTTGGGGTCTGGGGAAAGAGAGACCCTTATTCTGAATATTTTCTCTCCCAACTTCACTGGAGACAGTCGACAACCAGCTGGGGCTTAGAGAGTAGAGTTCAACATGGCCATACCAAGAAGCACCTGTGGGCAGACTCTGTGAAGATGCCCAGGGAGCTGGACTGCCCTCTGGCAGGCAGCAACAAAACAGGGCTCCCCTACCCCTTCCTGAGTTCTAGCCAGAGCACCCACTGTGGCTAGGAGAGAGTGTGGGCCCAGGCAGACCCCAGCGAACAGCCCCCAGCCTTCCACTCGGCTGCCACCTGTTTGTTTTCACAGCTGCTCAGCAGCCAGGCTGCTCCAGGGAGCAAAGGAATCTGCCAATCTGTGAAAAAGAATGTGGCAGAAAGGCAGGAGGTGCCTGGAGCAGCCCAGGCTGCCTTGGCAGCATCAGAGGTCCGCAGATCTCTCCAGACATGCTCTGGGGAGTAACCCGAGACCCCAGATGCCGAGGTCAAAGCTCAGAACCACCATCCTCACCTTTGTCCACGCTCATTGGGAGGACTTTGGCCAGGCACACAGGACAGACAGGGCACCCAGCCCCCACCCACCCCCCACACCAATCTAAGGTATTTTATTCACTTCTTTCTCATTTGTAGAGCTACACCACACACACACACACACACACACACACACACACACGAGGCAGGGAGTGTGGCTCTGAGAAGGAAGACAGAACTCACAGGACTGGACACAAATGAGCCCGTAGTCAGGACAACAGTGAAGTAGCAGGAGCACGGTTCACCCCAGCACCCCTACCTTTGGCCCAGTCTTGAGGCTAGGAACATCTTTCCTTGATGTTAAAGGAGGCTGAGGTGGGTCCAGGCAGGATGAAGGCCATCAGGCAAACAGGAGCTCTAGCCACAGCCCCCAGGCCTGTTAAACCTGTCCTAGAGCACTGTGGCATCCCAGGCAGGGATGGACCAAATTATCCTCATTTGTGGGCTTTGGGTCACAGGGACATGTGGGATTTCAAAAGAAGGGGCCCCATCTCTCCAGGTGCCATTTTCTCACTTAACTCAGGCCCGTATCAAACTTAGTAGGTAGCAGAGGATGCATTTGAGCTGTGGCCCTCCTGACTCTACCTCAGGAGAGCTGGGATCGCAGGTTTGTGCTGCGGTGTCGGATCATGTGGTACCAGGGGTAGATTTCGGGCTTTCCTGCGTGTTAAGCAAGCATTCTGTCTACCAACAGCTATGTCCCCAATTCCTCTAGGCACACCTGTCCGTGTTCACCCTACCACCTGTTCACCTCTGCAGTGACCAAGTGAGGGCTGGGACTGGAGTATAGGGAGCCATAAGTTGTGGAACCGCTTTCTGGATTTTATCAGGCTCCCCTCCTTAACTGGTCAGACTGTGCTATTGCAGTCTGGCTTGAGTTATGCCTCTCAAGTGTGCAGTACAGAATTAAAAAAAAATCTCTCCCTATTTGTTCCTAATCATTAATAGTCTGGATGTCACTGAGAGCCCACCCCCACCACCATGGCCTTGGTCATGCTCTTTGTATACAGTGCTTCTAAATGACTATAGGCCAAAGTTCATATAGCGAGAGTGATCAGGAGAAGATGTCTTGGACTGGGCCTTCCCAGAAGAGACCCCAGCAAGGATTCGGGTCCATGATTTATTCAAGAGTGAGGCAGGGGCTGGAGAGATGGCTCAGCGGTTAAGAGCACTGACTGCTCTTCCAGAGGACCTGGGTTCAATTCCCAGCACCCACATGGCGGTTCACAACTGTCTGAAAATGCAGTTCCACAAGATCTGACACCTTCACACCAATGCACATAAAATAAAGTTAAATAAATCATTTTTAAAAAAAAAGAGTGAGGCAGTGTGATGATTTGCATTGTCAGCCTGACAGGACCTAGAGTCATCTAAGAGATAGCCTTTAGGCATACCTGTTAGGGTTATCTAGGTTAGTTAAGCCTCTGGCATCCAGAGGGTGGGGTATCTTCATCAGGTTAATTAAGGCAGGAAGACTTGCCCACTATGGGTGGGTGGCATCATTCTTGGGGTTGGGTCCTGGCCTGAATAAAAGTAAGATGAGTGCAGGCCAGCATCCATCACATTTGGCTTCCCAATTATGGATGTTCCAAAGACCTGCTGCCTTGATGAACTGGGAAAGGACCAGTATCGGATCAGGACCCCCAAGACCAAGTTCTCAGAACAAAGGAGATTTATTTGCCCAGAGGGACAAAGCACAGGGAATAAGAGACAAAGACAGGAGATAGAGGATGAGAAAGAAAGGGAAGGGAACAAGGGAGAGAGGGAAGGGGTATTTAACCAGGAGGGACAAAAGACTGACTCTGGATAGAGGGGAGACAGACACAGGCAAATGGCAATTTATAAAGGGAAAGGGGGAAATCCCATGTCAGGATGAGGTGTTTTCAATTAGGTGAGCCAAAGGGGGCTTTTGATTGCTGAACTGTGGTAGTCAACCTCAGGAAGAGGAAGTGGCCAAATAAGGGAATAGATCTTGGTGACTAGATTTAGGAAAGTAATCTAATGGTTTTTAGCGAGTTAGAGGGACTGGGGAGAAGGGCAAGGCCTGTCAGCCATGTTTGCCATGCTCAAGCTGGCCAGAGTCATTCAGACTGTCCTCACCAACTGTGAGCCAGAATAAGCCCCTCCCTCTGAGGTTGCTTTGGTCACAGCAAGAGCAACAGGAATCAAGACAGGCAGTGAGTGGGGAAACACGCACCAGGTAAATGGGCATTATCAGGCAAGTCACCAGAGTGAGACGCTGGGATGTCCCAGCGGGACCTCTGAAAAGATAGCCCAGCATTGCCACAGTTGAGGCATGGGGAAGCTGAGGTGGCTCCCGTCCAGCATTGACTGGAAGATGCTCTATGGGCATTGCCTGCAAGCCCATGAGTGGGCTTCTCGGGCACTCAGAGAAAATTCTGGATTGGTGAGGATCAAAGCAATTGAGCTAAAGTGAGCACGGGGGGAGAAGGGTATGTATCTTTAATCTCAGCATTTAGGAGGCAGGAGTAGGAGGATTAGGAATTCTAGGCCAACCTAAACCACATAGTAAGGCTCTCTTTAAAATTTAAAAAACAAATTTAGTGTACAAAGCTTTGCAGCATTGCCACCATTTAATTCTAAAAGATTTTTTTATCACACACTTGCCCTCCAAGCTTCTAGCAACTGATATAACCTACTTAGTCTCTAATATATTTGCCTTTTATGAACATTTCACATAGATGGAAGCACACAGCACGGGGATCCTTTTAACTGTTTTCTTTCATACAGCATAGCCTCTGTGTGTGTGTGTGTGTGTGTGTGTGTGTGTGTGTGTGTGTCCTGTTTGCACTGCCTGCAATACTGGGGGGACACAGGTACTAGCTGCCACCAAGTCCAGCTTACACGTGAGTGAGCACTGGGGATCCCAACTTAGGTCCTCATGATTGCACGACAAATGCTTTACCAGCTTAGCCATCCCCCAGTCCTTCCATAGACTTTAGCAGATCCATCCATATTACAGAACAAATTATTCATTCCTTTTTGAGGTTGAACAATATTCCATTGCATGGACATGCCACAGTGTTTAAACACTGATGGCTATTTAGCCTGTCTCCGTGTTTGGGCTCTATGAATACTGCAACTATAAACATTTATATAAAGTTTTTTTTAAAAAATAGAATTTTATTATTTTTAATTCTGTGCATGGGGGATGGTTATGTGCACATACGTGTAGGGTCCTGGAAGACCTAGGATCCCTAGGAACTGGAATTGCAGGCAGCTGTGAGGTGCCATGTGGGTGTTGTGAATTGAACTTGGGTCCTTGGAAGAGCAACTAGTGTTCTTAACTGCTGAGCCAGCCCTTAGCCATGTGTAAAGTTTTGTGTGGACTTGGTTATATACCTGAACCATGAGGTAAGTCTGTATTTATCTTTTGGAAGAACCAAAAAGCTATATTCTATAGTATCTATACCTTGTTAGAGCCCCACCAGGGCATAGAAGGGTTGGAATTTCTCCATATCCTCTTTCTGTTCCCCTCTCCTCCCTCCTCTTTGTCTTTCTTACTTTCTTTCCACCCTCCCTTTTGTTCCTGCCTTCCTCCATCCTTTCTTTCCTTTCTTTATTCATTCTTCTTTTTTCTTGTTTCCTTTCTTCCCCTCCCTCCTTATCTCCCTCCTCCTCCCTCTTCCTTCTTGAACCCTATGGGCATGAAGCCAGATCTCATTGTGGTTTTCAGTTGTTTGTTTTGTGGCTTTGGGGAGGGGTGTTGTTTGTTTTTGTGTGGGTTTTGTTCTTTTGTTTTTGTTTGTGACAGAGGCTCACTATGTAGACCAGGCTGGCCTCAAACTCACAATGTTTGCCCACTTCTCTCTGCCTCCACACCTGGCTCATTTGTTTTTTAATGATGTCAAGCATCTCTTTTTCTTTGTTTTACTTGGGGTTTGTTTTTCTCCTGTGGACCAGGCTGGCTTTGAACACAATATGTTGTCAAGGCTGGCCTTGAATTCCTGATCCTGCTGCCTTTGCCTTTCAGGTACTGGGATTGCAGGTATGTGCCACCATGGCCAGCTGTCGCAGCACTATTTAAGTCGCCATAAACTCTGGACAGTTGCTTTTACTGTGATGTCTCAAGTGTTAGATAGCATTGTAGTATTTTAGGAACTTTACATACAATTGTATTTTTAATTTTATATTTGCTTAATATAAACAATAACATATGAAGATGCTATGATCTCTTTTTATTGATTATCTCTGTATGTTTCCCTTTTATCAATATTTTCTTATCAATTCAGATGAGCTCTTTCACAAAACAACTCTAAAAGAAACATGCTTTTTTATATAGGCCGGTGTTGTTTTAATTTGGGAACCACGGTTTGATTTTCCCCCTTCCTTTGTGTTAGACCGTTTTGATTATCTGTACGGTTAACCTTGTTTTCTATTTTCTGATTTCTTCCATCACATCAAAACTTAAAATGTCCTTCCCCAGGGGCAGAACATGGCTTTAAGGAGAAACTCTTCAGAAGAAAATAGCCCTCCTAAGTAAAATCACAAAATGTTTCCAATGATCTCTTCTGTTAACTTCTTCATGACCCAGGAAGGGAAGGGAGTACATTTAATGGCTTCATAAAGAACGTGGAGCCAGGAAGTGCATCTGCTTGTCTCCAGCGAGAAGGCTTCAAGGTTACTTCAAGCAGTGGGTGCGCTGGCAGCTCAGGCCCTGAGGGCCTGAGGGCCCCATGGCGTGGTTGCGACACGCCCCATGGCTTCTGGAGGTGGTCCTACTGATGAGGAGCAGGCTACAGGGCTGGAGAGGGAGATCATGATAGCCTCAGAGAAGGGACTGGATCCATACAATATGCTACCTCTGAAGGCAGCTTCGGGCACCAAGGAAGATCCTAATTTAGTCCAGTCCATCACCAACAAGCGGATAGTGGGCTGCATCTGTGAAGAGGACAACTGTACCATCATCTGGTTTTGGCTGCACAAAGGCGAGACTCAGCGGTGCCCAAGCTATGGAACCCATTATAAGCTGGTGCCCCACCAAATGGCCCACTGAGCCCTGCGTTAACTTTTCAGAATGTGATGGAAAACTTCCCTCCAATAAACTAGCCGTTATACTGGCTCCTCCAAAAAAAAAAAAAAAGAACATGGAGCCAAACTGGACTTTAAACCCCAGCACTGACACCTCTTGGGCAAGGTGTTTAATTCTCTGTGCCTCAGTTTCCTCATTTGTACAGAAGGGTGTGGCTGAAGAATAAAGGATGAAAAAGAGGCACCAAGGTGAATAGGAAAGAGTCAGTGGCAGAAGAAGACTAGAAACCTCTCAAGCACAGGATAGAAATAAGAAAACAGAATGTGAGTGAGAAAACTCCGAGCCCTCCAAGTGTGGGAAAAGGCAAGTACTACATGAACAAGAAGGGTCATGATGTTCAGGGCCTGAGAGCTTTCAAGCCTTGCTCTTTCCCCAGATTTTAGTCAACTTCATTCTTGGAAATGTCTTTCTTTTCTTAATCAACTCTTTCCCATCACTATCCATGTGTCCCTGATCCTTTCTTCCATTATTACTTTGTTTATTTTCTGTGCACGTATGTGTGCAAGTATGTTTGTGTATTTGTGAGCATGTGTGCACATGCAAGAGAGCCATGGCATCCATGTAGAAGTCACAGGACAACTTGCTGGAGTTGGTTCTCTCCTTCCACTGTGCGGGTGCAGAGATTCACCTCAGGCTTAGCAGCAGACGTGTTTTGCTGGCTGTGCCATCTCAGCAGCCCCTAGGCCAGTTCTTCGTTCCTAGACAGAAGAACCTGGAAATATGAACAGGTGTTCTCTGACCACTTGTCCATACCTAAGACAGGGATAACACCTGAATATAACCTAGGGATGGTATAACACAGATAATAACCTAAAACTACCTAGTTTCAGGTAGGATTGTTAAAAACATTAAATGGCATCCTAAGCATGTCTCAGATTAAATCTAAGTATAGCTGTGGCAGACAAGTGCAAAGATGAGGTGGTGCCTCTGGACTTGTCCAAGAAAGGCCAACAGATGCCTCTTTGCTTATCTTTCAGCCTGCAGGACCTGGTCCTCCAAACTAGGAAGTAGGCTCAGCCCTAGATCATCTCCCAAGAGCCCATATTGCGCTCTGTTTGCCCACACCCAGGGGACACGTCAAGAGATGGAAAGAGCCCCACTGGCTCTGGCAGCTGCTCACCACTGCCACTGAATATTGTCTTGCAGTCCCCTCTATGGTCGCCCCCCGCCCCCCCCCCGGGAATTTTAACTAACCCAGATTTAGAAAATCTGTTAAGCCTGAGTCATAGCAGAAAGGAGAAGGGACATATTTAAATACTGAAAACTGTTAAGTGGGGCAGTCAAGTTCCCAGAAAGCTGGTTAGTGGGGACCAACGGGAGGTGGCATCCTCAGGGTCATGGTTGAGCCATAGTCTTCATGCCCTAGAAGACAAAAAAAATGGCCATGTCCATTTGGCTCAAAACAAAGAAAAGTCCCAATGTCTTATCTTAAAATGGAACCTCTCCTTTCCTAAGCATGCCCACCACATGCCAACACCCTGAAGCTGGGATGCCTTAGCTCCAGGAAGGCAGGCCTCAGTTTTGTGCAAGTTGTGCTTTGGTGTAGGACAATTCTATATTCTGTCAATTATGTTTTAAATAAATGGTAATTGGCCATTAGCCAGGCAGGATGTACAGGTGGGACAACCAGACAGGAAGTAGAGGTGGGGAAAGGAGAACAGGAGAATTCTGGGAAGCAAGAAGCTCCCTCGCAGTCCTGTCCAGATCACCAAAGAAGCAGGATGTGACCTGCCCCCGCTGAAAAAGGTACTGAGCCATGCGGCTAACACAGATAAGAATAATGGGTTAATATAAGCTACCAGAGCTAATAAGAAGCCTGAGCTAATGGGCCAATCAGTTATAACTAATGCAGAATCTCTGTGTGATTTTCTTTGGGTCTTATCAGCTGTGTGAACTGGGCAGGACATAAACCCCAACAAGCCAGCCTTCATGTTACAGTGCTTGGTCTAGCTGCTAGTCATCCTGTGGAACCAAGACGGCAAGTAGCATTGCCCCTGTTTTACAAAGCAGTAGAGTCCCCCAAAATGACTGCCTAAGCACTGGTATGTTCATGCAGGGCCCCATTTTTAGCCTTCAGAATCTATTCCAATAGGCTCATCAGAATGTCCCTGCCAGGGCTCACACCAGGTTGCTCAGGTTCTGGTTCACTGGAGCCAACACCTAGTTTTCTGACCTAGTTAGTAATGCTGAAACCATGGAGTTGGTGACCACAGGCTTCGTACTGAGAGCCACTGGCCAAAAAACGTCTGCCCCTCATCACCCGTTCCTGGCTACACTCATCAAGAAATGCCTCCAACAACAAATTTGGGTCTATTCCCAAAGAATCAGTCAATGACAGTATAACTGAAGGGAGAGAGATGACAGCCTTCAACTGCAGGGTCATTCACATGGACGTGAGGGTCTTGAACAAAACAGAGTTAGCCCCGGTTTAAGGTTTGACCACGTGGGGTTAATTCTAAATCCCTTCTGGGAAGTCAGGTGACCAGGGAAGGAGGGAGGTGGAGTGATTGCTTATCCACAGAACCATCAAGGTCTTGACTGTGTTAAAGCCCAATCATTACTTCCAGGTAGTAATGTGTTTTAGGCAACGTCTCTGCTTCTGCTCAGCAATGCATGAGTCTCAGAGCCGTGGCCAGAGAAATGGTGAGCCGTCGTATATTGAGCGAGTGCTAATGGAATCCAGGAGGTAGAAATTACAAGTCGAAAAGTAAAATCGATGCCCTGACTGTGAAATGACGGAAGGCCTGGTGAGGAGCTGCGTGGAGGTGGGTCCCCTGCTTGCTCCGAGAGGACCTCTAAGACACTTGACGGTTCAAAAGTTCCTTGTGGGCAGGGAGCGTATTTTAATCATGGGTAATCATATGATATCAGGCTGGAACAGGCCTTAGAGAGCTTCCAGCCTTGGAATGGCAAATTGGTTTCATTTTGGTGCCAGCTACAATTGGTTAGTGATGGCTGCATGGAGCGCCGGATTGAGAAGGGTTCCGTGTCTCTGGGCTCCCACCACCATCAATTAGCTGTGCTTACCACAGGCAGGGTGGCAGGGAGACAGCAGTCTGCTCTAATTAGCCAACCCTGGTGGAGTTCCACCTGCCCTGCAGAACACAAGGCAAGAAGGCTGTTCCTGCTCTGTGTCCCCAGGCACACCTCAGTGCAGTCCCGTCTCCCCCCAGGCATCTTCTGCTAGACTAGGGAGTCCACAAACAGTATTGAAGGGTCTATGAACTTGACTGGGGGCAGGGGCGAGAATGTCTTCAGTGTCACTAACCTCTAACCGAAACCAAGCATTTCCTTCCATTGCACTCCCACAGCATTGGTCCCTCCTGTGACAGCCACCAGCAGAAACCACAGCCATGAGCACTTGGGACTTACTATCTCTAGAGATTGCTTCCACCCCTCACTAATGGGAGACGATGGGAGTTATTAGATCTGCCACTAAATCTTGTTCTTTAATGTGTTAATGAGAAAGCACATTTATTACTGCCCCACAAAGTTGTTTTTTAATATTTGGATAACTGCGTCTCAATCTAATTGGTTTGCTCTGTAATCCTGTTTTGTGCATGGAAATGCCCTAGTCTGAGAAAGGGCCCACAGGCCTCACTGGGTGGCGAAGATGTGCGCGGCCCACCAGTGATCAGAAGCACACACATCCCACCCCCAGCTGGCCAGCCCAGGCTTTAGGTAGAGAGGAAGATGACGACAGTAAGGGTGGCCTTTGCTACTCTGGGTCCTTTGCTGTGATCTGGCAGCAGCTGGCAACTGAGACGGTGAGAATTGGCCACTCTCCACTCTAGAGAGACAGCTGACCTCCGGGCTCTCTGGGCTCAGATGCCCAGACGGTGACAGCTCTGGCCCCATGCCAGGATTCCCTGGTTCAGCCTTCCACAGCGATGGTCAGTCTGGGTCACAAATGCAACATCAGTGCAATGTTTGCCCTGGGCCACCTTTCTCCTATGGCAACCTCACCCTTCTGCTGAGCTACTGCCCCACCGCCACCACCAGGACCATGATATGCAAATGCGGCCTTCATGGAGAGTTTACTGCTACAGCCCAATGTTGGTTTCAGCAGCAGGGCAGGGCCAAAGACAACCTTCTTTGATTTCATTTTCAAAAAGGGATGGATTCTGCTTCCAGGAGATATGTAGTTCAGGATTGCAGGCTATTAGGCCTAGATACCATCTCCCCAAAACATCTTCTCCCACTCATCACCCCAATCTCTACTTTGCAAATCAAGACACTAGCTGAGAGAGGGACCATGAACTTCTCATGTGGCACAGACCTAGGTCTAGAATCCAGGGCTCCAAACCATCAGGTCAGTCCTTCTCCTGACATTCTGCAGTTTCATAATAACGTAAGAGTCGAATATTAGAACCATCTGTCTCAGGATAAGAACTGGCGGGAAAACACTTCTCCTGGCTCAAAGTCACCATCTGATGAAATGGAAGAATCAAGGTTCCTGCAGCTGCCCATCTCCAACAGCCTTTGCCCACACCACGTTGATGCCCCGTGACTAGAGAAGCCAGGAAGTCTAGAGCAAAATTCACTTAAAGGATCTGTGGGGCTAGAGACATGGTTCGGTAGTTAAGAACACTGGCTGCTCTTCCAGAGGGCCCAGTTCAGCTCCTGGCAACCACATGGCGGCTCACAACTGTCTGTAACTCCAGCTCCAGGGGACGGGACACCGTTACACAGGGAAAACACCAATGCACATAAAAATAAATAAATGTTTTGAAAAAAATTATCTGGGAAATTCTGTAAGGGGGTTGGGGTGAAAAGTGCCCCCCCTTATTTTTACCAGTGTCACCAACACCACCAAAAGGTGCCTTACAGATAGAGCCTACCTTCCCCAAGGAATCTTTCCTGCTGCCTTTGAAGTCGATAAACCTGCCTGAGATACAAGGCCTTTCAGTTTGTCCTCATGGAACACACAAAGGCTTATTTCTTTGTGGCTCCCTTCCCATTGCAGGCAGCCATTCCAGAAACAGCCTTCCACAAGCTTCAGGTTTCTCCCAACTCTTAGTAACGGTACTGCCAACTTCAATAGGTGATTCGTTAGACCAAACGAGAGTAGAAAGAGGAAACAGAGGAACCTGAAATGGGAGAAGTTTATGCTTCAACATCACTTCTGTCCACTTTCCGTAGGCTAGAGCTATGTCACATGACTCCAACCTAACTTCAAGGAATCCTGGGAAATGAAGTCTAGCTAAAGATTTTAAAAAGACAAGCAGATGGCTGAGATGAAAACAGAATACCTTGCTAAAGATTTCAATTCTACACTATTATCCCAGCAAAAACTATTTGGTTTTTAGCTAGGTTTGATGTCACAAATTCTTAATCCCAGCCCTAAGGAGACATTCATTCATTGCGTTGTTTGCTATTTAGCCTCCCACTAAAGTGGAAACATACTGAGGACAGGCCTGCCTTCTTATGTCACCCAATCCCTGTGCCTAAAACTGAGCCCAGAACATAGCGGGTACTCAAGAAATAGTGGTAAGAATGAATGGGTATTGCCACGTCCACCAGCCTCATGCGCACATGGCTGAAACCGAGAGGGTACGCCTGGACACTGGATGGGACAGACAGACTGATGCTCATGCCCCTCCCCACACCTCACCCACCCCAGTTTCTTCCAGAAACCCTTTAAAAAGTCTTCAGACTAGCAGCTTGATGGTACCCTGTCTCCTGGGACCCCCGTTGCTATACAGGAACTCTGTGCTCTTGTGTGCCACCCCCCATTGCCACCTCTGAATCTTTAATCCAGAGTGCTCTCTAAACTTCACCCTCTGTGGTCTGTGAATTTCATTCTTCAAATTCTCAAGACAAAACCCCAAAGCTACTGGCTCAGGGTAGCTTGGATAGCTGTGGAGTTTCCAGGAACCTAGTTCCCTGAGAAAGGCCCCATTGTTCTGAAAGACACCCCAATATTCCTGTATTACATACACACTAAATGCAATTTTGTTTTTGTTTTTGTTTTTTTGTTTGTTTTTTTTTTTGAGACAATGTTTCACTATGTAGCTAGCCATGGCTGGTCTGGAACTCACTGTGTAGACCAGACTGGCCTGGAACTCAACAGAAATCCACAGACTTCTAATAAAAATTAAAAAAAATAATAATAATAAATCTCC
The DNA here is from genome assembly GCF_018167655.1 of Microtus oregoni. Taxonomy (NCBI): domain Eukaryota; kingdom Metazoa; phylum Chordata; class Mammalia; order Rodentia; family Cricetidae; genus Microtus; species Microtus oregoni. The sequence continues at coordinate 4,393,603 of NW_024544604.1, forward strand.
ATATAAACTCTTGGTTTAGTGTTTGGGCATGGTAATGTTCCAGGGAGCACATGGCATATGGGAGACCTGGGCAATGAAAAGGGCTTGTCGTGGTTTTTGGCTTTGTAAGGTTTTGGAGAAGCCAACATTGAGCCCAGGAGGTAGCCAGAAAGACCGACTTGCAGAAGTCTTAGAAAGAAGTCAGTGCTAACTTTACTAGTCAGACCTCTGGAATGACAAAAAGGGTCAGGACAGTGGCCTGAGTAGTTTAGCCAGCACACTGGTTCTGTGGCTCCTAAGGACAGAGCTCAGAAAGGTTCTTTCTTAGTTGCTATCACCCAGCAGGCCACTTCAAACAGAGCCAACACCAAGGCTTCACTTAGGGACTCAGGGAAAAACCAATGTAGCCCAGCTTTCTCTTAATTATATTTGTCCCTATCATGGGCACCCCGTACCACTGCGGGGGTGGCCAGCTAAGAGCTGCATCTGCCAAGATCTCACGGGGGCAAGATGAAGCGATTTCAGTTGCTTCTTGGGTTTCAACCTCTTTTCTGATCTGGGAGGAGGAAGAAAGCCAAGGCACGTGGGTGACTCAGAAAACAAGCCCAGATAAGAGCATATTGACAGGCCCAGCTAGCAGGCCCCTCATTCACACCGGCTTCAAAGACAAACACTTTCCGTTTGTCGATTTGTTTTAGGCCCTTGCCGAATCTGCGACTCTGTGGCCTTGACTCTAAAAATAAATCTCCTGCAGTAATGACGAGGCTGTTGCAAAGAGGAAGGCGTGCGGGGAAGGAAAAGAGGAGGGAGGCAAAGCAAAGACAGGCCAGGAGAGACACCGAATACCAAAACAGGAAGAAGGGATATGTGGGGAACTCGCCCTGGCTGCTTCCTCCGGAGCAACAGCTAGATGCATTGCAAAAGCCAGCAGCAGGGCCAGCTGTGGCCCACAGGGGCCTGCGGTTGATCAGAACCCAGCCTGGGACAGGGAGGACAACAGTCCTAGTGAGCCATCTCCACCCGCTGTCAGCCTACTGCCAACTGTAGCCCACCAACCAGATGTTCAGTGGCACCTGGGAGCCTGTCAGAAATGAAGAATCCTCAGCCACACCCCAGACCCTCAGAATAGACATTTTAATTAGCCCCAAGGGTTAGAATGAGCCCTAAGCCCCCAGAAGGTGAAAAGGCCAGTCAGAGTCCCCAGGGTGTCGTTGAGTGGAACCCAGAGGAGGCAAAGTGGTCCTTCACTCTCCTCACTTCAGACAAAGGAGAGAATGAGCCTTGCCCACCCTGCCTCCACAGAGAGGCTGGTGCCTCGAACTTTACCTAGCACAAAGGAGCTGCACCTCAGCTAGAGGTCCCTTTGACCACAGCCCACACTGTTTGAATGTGGCTGTTTTACCACCTGGTTCCCAGAGGCTTTCAGGTTCATGATCACCAAGCCCTGATGCAACTCGCCACTCTCAGGGGTCCTTCTGGAACCTGTCCTTAGAAGCCTTCCCTCCTTGACCTCAGTCTGAAATGCTCCCTGTCTTATCTTTGTGAAGTTCTTTGTGATTGTGGCTTTTCATTCATGCTGACACTCATTCCTTCACCGTGCCCTCCTCTATTTGGGCCTAGCTGGCACACGACAACCCAGCCTGATGTTTTCATCAGTTCGCCAAAGAGACTGTCCTTCCTCCTGGCTTCCTCTGCCGTTAGAAACTGCCATTTCGTGTGGATTCCAGGTTCCCCTGCTCTGGCCCGGACTGAGCAGGTGAGCAGGCCATTGTTTAGATGCTGAGCAGGTGACAAACAGTTATGGCTGTTCTTCACTAGAATTCTAAATAGTGGCTGTCACTCTTCATTGACTATAAAATGTACAAATGTGGATGATAAGAAAGAACGTAACTGTGGCCCATCTTATCAAATTTATTTTAGCTGTGCTTTAAAATCAATTTAATTTGTAAATTATTCATGGCATGTAGCAACTTGCACATCCAAACCCTATGCTTTCAAGATTGCCCTAACTTTTCCTAGACATTTTGCGGATGCTTTTTATCATTTTTTATTACAAGAGTAATGCGTATCTATTTTAGAAAATGTGGATACTACAGATAAGCAAAACTAATTATTTCATTATTATCCCCTTTAATCCCATGACCAAGAAAGAATCCCTGGTAACATTTGGGTGTGTATTTCATCAGTCTTTTTTCATTCTGTACACACAGATGTGGACAGCTCACTTGCTCCCTCCTTCTAAAGTCAATGCGTGTGTGGCAGTTGGTCTCCATCAATTCCTTCCCCTTTGTACCAGAGCCCCACACCCCCATCCCCATCGTGTTCTAAAGCCAATTCATATCAGCTCAGCAGAACAAATTATGTGCACCTCTTTCTACCTCCGCTGCATTTAGCAACTGCATGTCGCTGGTGCTTAGGATCAGCCATGGTGGAAAATGTTCCCCGTCAGGGTTTTGGATTTATTTTATTTTGCACCTCCACCCCCGCTCAGATATGCAGGCATTAGATATTTACAAGCATACGCAGCACCGCACATACAGGGCTAGCTCCATGAATATGAAAGCTGAGCAGTCACCCGGGGCCCACGAGCACAACGGCCTCATGGATGGCTTAATGCTGGGCAGCTTATATCTTGTGATTCTCAGTAAGTTGATGTTTCCACTGTGTCTCCTAACTGAGGTCCATCCGGCCAACAGAGCAAAGGCATGTGTAAGGAGCTATGTGCCACATAAAGGCTGACCTTTCTGGTGGCACCATTCGCAGTGGTTACGATTGGAGTCCAGGTGAGCCCCATGGCATGGATGCTCAGGGTGACTTGGAAGTAGGTACAAGGTAAGCATGTCACATTTACAGCTGAGGATGACAGCCAATGGAGGCCTTGCTTTCCATTTCAGATATAGAAATAGGGCAAGGCGTTTGGAAAAAACAAACAAACAAACAACAAAAAGACCATGAACCTGGCCTGAAAAGAGAAGAAAAGCTAGCTGTGGCCAGCATAATGGCTCAGTGAAGCAAATGTGCCTGCTGCTGAGTCTGATACAATGCCCATGACCCATGTAGTAGATGGAGAGAACCAGCTACTCCTCGACCACCACTCACTGGAGGTGGCATTCTGTGCCCTTTCCCCACCCGAAGTACACAAAAGAAAATTAACTATCAGACAATCTTTTTAAAAAGCTGTCAGGCTTGGCAGTGGCTTTAATATCAGCACTCAGGAGACAGACAGGTGAATCTCTGTGAGTCTGAGGCCAGACTGGTCTACACAGTGATTTCAGGCCAGCCAGAGCTGCACAATGAAAGGATGCTTCAAAAATAAATAAATACATCTCTTTTTTGGGGTGTGTGTGTAGGTGTGCTGCTGCTGAGCCTTGCACAATGCATGCTAGGGAAGTACTCTACCACCGAGCCAAATCTTCAGACCCCATTTCTTTTCTTGCATTACTGTGTGTATTCATCAACTGCTTTTGCTACAAATGAAGGTAAATGATGAGGCGACCCGTAGTTTCCTTTCCTTCCCACCCTTTCTTACTCACAAGGAAGCTGCAAGCAGCGTGGGTAGAAAGTAAACAGGTAATGGAGTCGAAGAAATCCGTTGAGTTAGTTTTTTGCTGCCTTTCTACCACTCTGGTAAGAAGAAAATACATATGCATGTACGAGCAATGGAGCACAAATTGTGTAATTCCAGTGATTCCGCAAACTAGTTAAATGCTCTTATATTTGCATTTAAAAATGACAGCACACAATATATGGATGAATGGTACATTCGTGTTAATAACTTAAATTCCCTAATTTTTCTTTACTTAGAAACTCATTAACTAGCAAATAAACACCATAAGTCAAAAGAGAGTGCATGGAAGAAGGGGAAAGCTGTATAATACTTTAGTGTCTGCAGTTCAAGGGTGTGTGCTCCTTCCCAAATTCTGCGGCAACGGTGTGAAGAGACAGAGCCTTTGAGAGGCATGGAGGCTAATCACAATTGTCAACTTGATGAGATTTAGATTCACCAGGGATACAGGCCTCTGCGATCGCCTGTGGAGGGTTATCTAAAGTAGGTTAATTGAGGTGAGGGGATCTGCCTGCTCTAGACAGTGCCATTCCCTGGGCCGAGATCTCAGACTGTATGAAATGGAGAAAGTGAGCTGAGTAGCAGCGTTCATTTCTCTCCTAATGACTACAAAGTACGGTGAGCAGCTGCTTCGAATGCCTGCCACTTGGATTTCTCCACCACGACGGATGGCAGCACCCCGAATCTGTGAGCCAAAAGAAACCTTTCCTACCCCAAGTTACTTCTTTCATCACAGCACCTGGAAAAGTAAGACATGTGACTAAGACAGGTGACTGGATCGTAATCAATAAGATTACATACCCTTCATCGATAGGATTACATGGCCTTATAAAAAGCATTTGAAAAAAAAGCATTTGAAAGTGAGCATTTGCCCCCTGGGTTACCATATCTTCTATCATATGAGGCACGGTGCTTCTCCCCCCACCCTCAGAGGACACGGCAGTGAGGCACCATCTTGGAGCTGAGACAAGACTCTCACCAGACCCTGAGCCTGCTGCTTCCTTGATCTGGACTCAAAGCCTCCCGAATTCTAAGAAGCAAATTCGGTCCTTATGGATGACCCGCCCCAGGTGACTTCACAGCAGCACACACCAAGCTCAGTCAGAGCCTTTAATGCTGGTCTCGCCACTCGTGTTTCTAACCTCGGCCCCGGTGCCTACTGGATCTTCTGACTCACACAGCCAGTCCAAGTCCAGAGACGACAGCTTCTCTGCTTGCATCCTTAGCCTTGGAGCAGAGGCTTCTGCTTCTGCCTCTTGATGCTGAGGCTACTCTACTCTGCTGGGATGGCACAGAGCCTCTAGATGTGCCAAAATGAAGCTATCTCTACCATCCAGCCCAGTCTAGCCCTCAGAAGAGAGCAGTGCCTTCTGGCTCCAGTTACAGGAAAGGCAGCTCCTAGGCAGAAAGCAGCTGCTGGACCTCTACTGGCCCCACGGATGAAGGGGGAAGAGCATTGTGGTCTGGTGGTCCTCAGTTTTGGGGAGGTTTGTTCGGACACAACAGACAACCAGAGCAATATGCCTGTTTTATGACTTATTTGGGTTGTTTTAGTTTTGTTTTTCAATTTCAAAGAGAAAGTTCTAGAAGTATTTCTTGCAGAAATCAGAACATTAAGTAGCAAATGTCACTAAATATTATCAGTAGAACTCGTGGGGCTGAGAAGACAGCTCAACAGATAAAGCTCTTGTGCTCAGGAGACGAAGACAGGGGATCCCAGGCCAACTTGGCAGGCTACAGTAGCTGAGTCTGTGAGCTCCAGATGCAGTTAGAAACTTTGCCTTGTTTGCCTTGTTTTTTTAGATGACAAGAAATGAATAAAGACACCTGATATCAGCTTCTAAGATACATGTGCACATGACCTCCATACATGTGAGACTACAAACACGTGGACACACATACACATAAGAATACACACATCCATAGGCTGTCTGAGTTACTTTCCTACTGCGGTGATAGAAACACCATGAGCTAAGTCACGTATAAAGTAAAGGCTTTAACTTGGCTTACGGTTTCAGAAGGTTAAAGTGCTTGGTGGCCAAGTGATGGTATAGTGGAGAATCCACATCTTAATCCACAGCCACCAAGCAGAGAGAGAGAGCACTGGGGATCTTGGGAGTCTTTGAAACCTCCAAAGCCCACCCCCAGTGACACACCTCCTCCAACAAGCCCATACCTCCCTATCCTTCTCAAATGTTTTCACAAACTGGGTGGCACATATTCAAATATGTAAGCCTATGTTGGTTATTCTCATTCAAAATAGCACACAGACCAGTTTTTTTTAAAGAGTAGATCTCAAGTTTAATATGCCCAAGATGGGGGGCTGGAGAGATGGCTCAGTGGTTAAGAGCATTGCCTGCTCTTCCAAAGGTCCTGAGTTCAATTCCCGGCAACCACATGGTGGCTCACAACCATCTGTAAAGAGGTCTGGTGCCCTCCTCCGGCCTGCAGTCATACACACAGACAGAATATTGTATACATAATAAATAAATAAAATAAATATTTAAAAAAAATATGCCCAAGATGACTGATCAGAGGAGAAAGAGATGATAAGCGCCCACGACTGCTCATCCAGTCAGTACGGATGTGACCAAGTGGCTTAGCTTGGGCTTCTATTGTGAAGAGACACCATGACCATAGCAACTCTTTTCTGTTGCTGTTGTTAGGTATCATAATTTATTTTTTAATTAATTTATTTATTTTATATCCTGACCGCAGTTTCTCCTCCCTCCTCTCATTCCCTCCCTCCACGTCTTCACCCCCACAATCGACTCCTCCTGTTCTATTCAGAAAGGGGGCAGACTTCTTCTGGGTATCAACAAAGCATGGCATATCAAATTCCATGATAACAACTAGGGTGGCTTGCAGTTCAGAGGTTTAGTCCGTTATCATCATGGCAGGAAGCATGATGGCACTGAGGCAGACATGGTGCTGGAGAGAGAGCAGCGAGTTCTACATCCAGATTGGCAGGCAGCAGGAAGACAGAGTAACACTGGGCCTGGCTTGAGCATCTGAAACCTCAAAGCCCAGCCCCCCCCCCCCCCCCCCCCCCCCGCCCCCAGTGATACACTTCCTTCAGCAAGGCCACACCTACTCCAAAAACGCAACACCTTCCTATACCAATCCCTATGATGTACCACTCCCTATAAGCCCCCGAGGGCCATTTTCATTCAAACCACCACACAGGAATGTGGACAGATCCCCCATGACACTGAGGCAGTCTTTGGGTGGATTACAGTTGGTGACACTGATCCAGAGTGTCACCATGGAAAGTGGATGGGATTCCACAACAGCCCCAACTCTGCCTTACTCACCTTGGTGGTAGTCAGGGAGGATTAACTGGAATAAGGATAAGCCCAGCCCTCATAGAACTTTCTGAACCATCTAGTTAAAGACAGCAGAGAAAGCAAAAGATGGTCTATTGCTCTTATACAGTTAGCAGAACTTTCTAGAAATGCATTCAATTCTCACTGATTCAGCCAAAGTCAATGACTCATAGGACCACTCATGGGAACACAGAGAGAAAAGTCACCCATCTGTCACTATCAGACTCTTCCTTTCTCTCATTGTTCCCAAAAGACACAAGGGTGGGTCCCCAAACACCACTTAAGTTAGAGGGAGCTAAAACACACAAGAATATTTTAATTAACCATGACAAAAGAAAATTAATATTACTGTAATTCAAAGTTTCCCTAGCTAAGTGTGGTGGTTCGCACTTGTAATCCCAGCACTCTGGAGGCTTGAGACAAGAGCGATGTAAATTTTAGGCTAACCTGGATTACAAGGGAGAGAGGCATGTCTTGAAAAAAAATAAAGCCTGTAGATTATGATTTGGGTGTCTTTCATTTCTGGTTCCTAGTTTGGTGCCAGCCTCATGACAGCTAATCAGTAATTATGATCATTTTTAGTTATCAATAAATTCCAAGCATCAATGCTCCAGCCTCAATGTCACATAGACATCGCTGAATATAATTAACATTCACTGGACTTCATCAGATCCTTGTGGGAAATGTCCTGAAAGAGAGAGACATTGTGCATAACTTGGTGAAATTAATTTCCTCAAAGCCTCCCAGAAGTGTCTAAATCCTGAGGAAACAGCTGAGATCTGGCTGCTTGTAGGAAGAACCTTAAAGGAGTCAGGTTCAGTGAATCACTCCTACCACAGAAGGGAAAAGATAAGGACTGAACCTTGGGTTCTAGGGACACGGCCACAGAGAAGGGGTATGACCTTGAAGCAATGGTGCAGACGGGCATCTGAGTGGCAAGCCCTGAAAGGCACTTACGGCCATCTAGATGACGAGAAGTTCTGATCAACCATCCCTTCCTCATCTGGGACACTGAGACAAACACATAGATTGCCAGGCTTCCATGATGACACCAAAAGATAAGAGACACCAAGTGCTCCGATACCTGGTGCATTTTCTAGAGAAAAGGCCCCTTCTCATTCCCTTCCAGTAATCTCTCAGTGGCATGAGACATTCTCTCGGACTCCAACTTTCCCTGCAGACACGGGATATTTCTTAGGAAGGAGACTGGGGACAGACGGGGCGCCAGTCGTCTTTTGCTATGTAACAAGCCACCACACACATGATAGCTTAAGGGCCCACTCTACACTCGCTTTTTACCCCGAGATCATCAGCACATCTCAGCTGGGTTCAACTGGACAGCCCTCTTCTGGATGCTAGCCTACCCAAGCCTGGATCCTCATTGCAAACAGGGGTCAGATCTGACTCTGGATCCCCAGAGAATGGGGTACACTGCTCTAAACATAATATTTGTGTGTCCCCCCAATTCTTATCTAACCCTTAGGACCCAAAGTGATGGTATGAGGAGGTAGGGATTTTGGGGGTGGCAGTGGATAAATTGGGCCATAAGGGCAAGGCTCTGGTGAATAGGACAAATACAATCATATAAAAGATGCCCTGGTGGTGGGATAGATGAGTCAGTGGTTAAAGCACTTGTTGCTCTTGTGGAGAACCCAGGTTCAGTTCCCAGCACAACCATCCATAAATCCAGTTCCAAGAGATCTATCTGTTGCCCTCCTCTGATTTCCTTGGATACCAGGTATGTACATGGTGCACATTCAGATATTCAAGCAAAACACTCATACACATAACATACATAAAATCTAGCTTTAAAAAAAATGCCTCAAGGCTGATGAGATGCCTCAGCAAGTAAAGGTGCTTACTGTACAAGCCTCATGATCCAAGTTCAATTCCCAGAAGCCACAAAAAGGTGGGAGGAGCAAAGAGACTCCACAATGCTGTCCTCTGAGCGCTACAGTCATGTAGTAACATATACCTCCACATACATATCATACAAAATAATAAATAGGTAACTAATTTTAAAAGGTAAGATAACCTAAAGAAAAGCATGGTGACTCACTTGTAATTCCAGCACTAAAGAGGCAGAGACAAGAGGATTTCTAGTTTAAGGCTAGATTGTGAGTTACAAAGTGAATTCTAGGCCAGCCTGGGCTATTCACTGAAATTCTGTCTCGAAGACACACCTGGCCCCAGTGACCTCCTTGCCCCTTCTACCATATGGGAACATGGTGAGAAAGCCAGCCATCTGTGAAGCAGAAAGTGGACTTTCTTAAGACAAGACCTCCTGGCACCTCAATCTTGGCCTTCCCAGACTCCGAAACATTTTTTTTGTTGTTGTTGTTTATAAGCTCCTGGGCCCATCATAACTTATTATAGCATCCCTAATACATTAAGACATTGTTTGTCCTGGTAAGGGTTACTATTGCTCTGACAAAGCACCATGACCAAAGCAACATGGCGAGGAAAGTGTTCGTTTCATCTTACAGTTACACAGCAGTGAGGGCATGAACTCAAGCAGGGCAGGAACCTGGAGGCAGGAGCTGATACAGATGCCATGGAGGGGAGCTGCTTACTGGCTTGCTCCCATGACCTACTCAGCCTGCTTTCTTCTAGAACCCAGGACCCCCGGCCCAGGGATGGGCTGGGCCCTCCCCCATCAGTCACTAATTAAGAAAATGCCGTACGGGCTTGTCTACAGCCTGATCCTATGGAGGCATGTCTTAGGGTTGCTATTGCTGTGAAGAGACACCATAACCACGGCAACTCTTATAAAGGAAAGCATTCAATTGGGTGACTTATAGTTCAGAGGTTTAGTCCACTACCATCATGGTGGGACATGGTGTCACACAGGCAGACATGGTGCTGGAGAAGGGGCTGCGAATTCTGTACCTATGATGCACAGGCAACAGGAAGTGAACAGAGACACTGAGTGTGGCTTACGCATATATGAGCTCTCAAAGCCCACCCCCAACAGAGACACACTTCTTCCAACAAAGCCACACCTTCTAATAATGCCACGCCTTATGAGCTTATAGGGGCCAGTTACATTCAAACTACCCCAAGGCATTTTCTCAATGGAGGCTTCCTTCTCTCTGATGACCCTAGCTTGTGTCAAGTTGGCAGAAAACTGGCCAGCACATGGGTGCTGCATGGTCACTGAAGACTCCACCTTTCTACCATCTGCATCCAATTCTTCTTTTCTGTTCTCATTCCCGAGAGACACAGGTAGTCCCCAAATTGCGCTGTTTTAGAGTTTCGGCAGTATATACGCCTTCTGGCAATGCCAGGAATATGAGCGGGCCACCACAGAGCAAGCTAGAGAACAAAAAGAGATCATAGGAGAAGTATAGACCCAAAGCCAAGCCACCAGACACAGGCTGGGACAACGGAGCCGGCAGAACTGGTGCAAGATGCTACCTACCGTGGAGAAGGGTGAAGAGATAGGCTGGCTTCTTTCCTCTTCCCGCCCCGTGACTGCCATCTTTCCCTCTCATTGGCCACATATATTGGAAGCCAAGGAATAAGGAACCAAGGATATGGAGTTTCCCAAGATACCACAGGAAAAGGCTTGAAAATGACAGTCCTGGCTGGACCTGGTGGAAAGACAGGCGAATACAACGATGTTTACAGACCCGTCATCCCACCCAGGCAAGGCAGTGACTAGAGCCTTAGCATTCACCGTCAACGCATCCCTCACCTCTTCGGCCTCTTACCGGGTATCTACAGCTAAACCTGCGGCCTTTCCTGGCCCAAGCCCAGCTGCCCACAGTGCTGTCTGCCGACTACCATATTTTGATATATTCCACTCCTCCCCTCATCTACCACCCCCAGCCTAAGCAAACTCTTTGTACAAGAATCCTTGCCTAGGTTTCTCCTCAGGAAGAGCCCATCTAGGACAAACCACAAACACAACTCACAGCAGCATCAGGGCTTTCTTCCCAGCATGCTTTGTGGCACCCTGGAACAAAGATGGCTGCCGTGACATCTCTCTGAAGACTGAGACTCCCTGTTTCAATCTCTAAGACCCCCAACTCTCCCGCCTATTTGATTTTTCCCATCCTCTCTTTTCTCTCCTTTCCATGGGAGGAAGGACGGCAGAGCCGGTGGCCCAGGGACACCCCTCCCCACTAGCAGATTTAGAATATTCTCCCAGAATCTCTACCCCAGTTCCACTGCTCTGCTCCCTTCTGGGCACCCCCAGCCCACCAGGAGAGATTAACCCTCTGAGAAGGGGGTGAGTTAAGTGCTGCATTAGGAACTGCCACACTAGCCACCAAAGTGCCTGCTCGTTATTTGAACACTTTCTTCTATTTGACTGAATCCAGGAAAAATGTCACAAATAGAATATTCATCATCGCCCTTGCGCGCCCTTTCTTCCCTGCTTATCTCTCGGCTGTCATGTACCAATCCCAGCTTCAGATTCATTTGGTATGTTGAGTGCGTGCCCAGGGAGATGATGCCGCCGAAAGGCTGGCCCACGTGCTCCGTGCTGCGACAGCCTCCCTCCCCACTGGTGACACCCCACCAGACAAACGCCACTCACACTGACCCCTCGAGGCTAGGACACCGTCTGCCTAAGTGAAGGGGCCTTCTGCTTCACGCAGAGGGAACATAAAAGACCCGAGGAGCCTTCACAGCCATTTAGTGATTCTCGGCATGTCACTTTTACAGACACCTCGGCTTCCAGAGCTGTATCCTCAGGTGCTTCTTAGAAGACACAGGATGGCATCCCCACCCCACTTCAAACACCGTCTGTTTCAAGATCCTCAGAGGGGCTAACACCGCCTGCCAATTTTTCAGCTAAAGTCATCAGCGCACAGCTTCTCTCTGCCTCCTCTCCATCAGGGCCAGCCACTCCCCAGCTGGCTCCTCGTCCAGCCAGGCCCCAGCCAGCACGCTGCCTCCTGTCAAGCTGCAGGGAACACGGTTCCAGGACTGAAAAAATCAAAGTACTTATTGCCCTGACAATTAGGTATTATGTTCAACTGCGCTAACGCAAGCCTGAAAACCTAGCAACTCAAACAAGATTTGCGGATGGGAGTTGCGGGTAGTGTTCTCTCTGGCATCCTTAGTCCAGAAGCAGGATACGCAGGGATGGTCACCCCATGAAGCTATCCAAGAACCCAGCTCATTTCTTTTTTTAAAAAAAATTATGATTTATTTATCTTTATTTTATGTGCATTAGGTGTGAAGGTGTCAGATGCCCTGGAACTGGATTTTCAGACAGTTGTGAGCTGCCATGTGGGTGCTGGAAATTGTAGGATATGATCCTCGGGCTCTTACAGAGGCAACTGGAACTCTCCAGTCAGCCCATCAGAATCTGAGACAGATTGCAAACAAAGGGCGGAGGTGCTTATCACAGAAGCAACGTTCCCAAGAAGTCCCACCCAAAAAGCCCCAGCCACACCTTGCTGTCCAGAGTGTGTCGTGTGACCAACCCTAGCTACAAGGAGGCTGTGAAGTCTAAGCTTTCAGCTGGGCAAACTGCCATGGTATCTGAAGTAGGGATTCTATTACTGTGTCCTCCCAAAACTTCTATGTCAAAATCTAAATCCTCATGGCTTCAGAATGAGATGGACTTGGAAACAGGGCTCTTCCCGACATGAGTATGTTCAATGAGGTCATTAGGCTGGGCCCTAGCACAACATGACAATGTCCTTAGAAGAGGAGTTTATCCGGGTGATGGTGATGCACGCCTTTAATCCCAGCCCTCAGGAGGCAGAGGCAAGTGGATTTCTGTGAGTTCGAGGCCAGCCTGGTCTACAGAGCTAGGAGTTTAGAAATCAGGCACACAGCCTATGGGAGAAGGCCGGGAGAAGATGGCTGTGTACAAGCCAAGGAGAGGGTCTTCGGGATAAACCAACCCTGCCAACATCTTGATATCAGACTTTCAGCCTCCAAGAACTTCACACTGACTAATCTGTTGTCAGGGTGGACCAACGCCATTAGTAAGGAAACAGAGGCCATTGGTCACTGTGACCAGGAGCTGATACATTTGGCAAGATTCCACATGTTTATATTGCCTGGGCTTTTAAACCTATCCGTCACTGGTCATGGTAGCCCACATATTAATCCCAGCCCTCAAGAAGCAGAGGTGGATTGGTTTTTGTGAGTTCAAAGTTACCCTAGTCTATGTAGTTCCCGACCGTTCAGGGGCCACATAGTGACTCTGTGTCAAGAGGAGAAAGAATAAAGACTTTTTGTCAAATATTCTCCTCACAAACGTTTTTGAAGAACCGTTTTATGGTACTATCTATCATGTAGTCCCTAGAGGGCTTCACCTCCTCGCCCTCCCTGGACAGCTCTTGGCAGACCGCCCTCCTTGGAAAAGCTTGTGTAAGAGCACCGCAAGCCTCCCTTTGTGCACTCGGGAGAGGAGTAGGGGAATGGAGCTCTCACCTGAAGTGCTGAGAAAACACAATGGAGGGGTGCTAAAGGAAAATGACTGGGTGATCACAAAGAAACGAAAAGAAACTCTTGTGTAAACCTCATGGCCTCTCTGGAACGACATGAGAAGTACTTCAGTAGCCCCCTCCCCGCCACTGGCCATAAATAGCCTGCAAGTCTAAAGTCGGCGCTTCATTCCTTTGGTTAATCTATTCTCCCTGTGAAAGGGCAAATTAACTAGCAAATGCTCCGGATCCGGTGAGCCCTGAGCAGCTCTTGATGGGGAGAAAACACAGAGCTGGGCCAGGGAGGGGGGGGGGAAATGTCTGGAAAGGGCATGCCACAGCATCAGAGGCCAGAACAAGAGCACAGCAGGCCCACGTGAGGTCTCTACGACAGAGAAGAGGTCCCTCAAACACTGCAAATGCACCCTGCTTTGCAGAAAGGTCATGCGAAAGGGTACTGGGGTCAAGACATTTTCCCAAAGACAGCACTGTAACCTGTCTCATCACATCTTCTAATAAAATTGCATTTACATAGGATCCTCCTATGAATTTATGGGCCTGTATTCCCTCTCCTGGTGCTACGGTTTAAATGTGTTCCCCGCATTTCAAGTAGTCTCCGAAGTCACAAAGACTAACTAACAGTATTTGGAGACAGAGACGTTAGGCCTGTTGTTGCAATTAAACAGTCTTAAAAGTTATCCATGGGGGGGGGGTGCACAGGTGTGGAGGTCAGAGGCCAGCTTGCAGGAGTCAGTTCTCTCCTTTCACCATGTGGGTTCCAGGGGCGAAACTCGGTCATCGGGCTTGGTGGCAGAAGCTGTTACTCACGGAGCCACCTCTTCAGTCTGGGATCAGAGGCAGTGGTGATTATGCCGCGTCAATTATGCAATTTATGTCTTTATAAAAGGAGGGAAGGAGGTCTGAGCTAGCACGCCCCCTCTGGCCTGCCCCGTGATGCTCCGCACCACCTCGGGACACTCCAGAGAGTCCCCATAGCTAACAGGCTCTCATCCAACATTGCCCTAATGACCAGAATGATAAGAAATACATTCCTTTGCTTTACAAATGGCCTTACCTAGTCTGTGGTACTCGGTTATGCCATCAGAAAACAAAGACACCGGCCCTGGAAACTTCTCCACGGAATATCACTGGAGAGCTAGCTGGATTGGGCTGTTCGGTCCCCCTGGGTTTAGGGACAATATTTCCCTCACATGAGATACTACAGACACCAAGCTTTGGTCTCTGTCTTCGCGGAATCTGACAGCTTGCTTTTCTTCAATTTGTTCACGCTTTGCTTTGATGAATAACGCCTTGAAGAACTCTTGGGGGAAGGGAGCTGGGAAGACAGCCCTGTCAGAAAAGTGCCTGCAGTACATGGATGCGGACCTGAGTTCAGATCCCTAGTGTCTACATAAAAACCAGGCGAGACAGGGCAGGAGAGATGCCCCAGCCTTTAGCGCTCTTGCAAAGGCTCAGAGTTCAGCTCCCGGCACCCAGATTGGGCGGCTCAGAATCCCCTGTAGGTCCAGCTCCAGGGGATTCTGAGTACCTGCAGTATCGTGTATACACAGATACACGCATACACATAATTTAAAATTAAAAGAAACAATAGTTTTAAAAACTAGGCAAAGCAGTACACATGTCCCTCCCACACTTGGGAAAAGGGACAGTGAAGACAAGCAGATCCCTGAAAGCCATCGGCCAGCCACCCTAAAGAAATCAGTGCGCTCCAGGTTCACTGAGAGTCTCTGTCTCAATTAATAATAATAGTTAATAATAACAGAGAACAACTAAGGAAGATACTCAGTGTTGACCTCAATTCTTCCTACACATTCACACAAACATGGACATACAGTGGTATATTATTTGTGTTTTAATAAATAAAGCTTGCCTGAGGATCAGAGGGCAAAGCAGCCACACTAGTCAGGCCAGGGAGTGGTGGTGCACACCTTTAATCCCAGGACTCAGGAGACAGAGGCAGACAGATCTCTGTGAGTTCAAGGCCAGCCTGGTCTTGAATCTGTCTAAAAGAGAAACAGAGTTCACACAAAGATGATTCCAGCACTGGGATCACGCGTCTTTAATCCCAGCACTAGGGAGGTGGAGACAGGAGTGGTATGGCTGGGTGGAGAGAGGAATATAAGGCAGGAAGAGACAGGAGCTCACTGGAGTGCGGAGTCTGAGGATTCGTGGAGACATTCGGTCTGAAGATTTGGTAGAGGTAAAAAGTCTCTCTCGTGATTGGCTGATTTGCTTTTCTGATCGTCAGGTTGAATCCCAGTATCTGTCTCTGGGTTTTTATCATTCATGCTACATGTACATATCACACATACAACATAGAAAATTCTCGGGGAAACATTAGACTTGCCAAGTTCTTAAATGTCCAAAAACATCTTGAATTTATCTCCACAGTAGAATACATTGTAATAGGCGAACTCGTAGCTTGTGGTAATCAGGATGGGATCCAGGTTCTCATACCTACCCCAGATAGGCAAATACTCTATCGCAGAGTCACGCTGCCAGTCCCGCAACTGAACGCTCACTGACTAGAGTGCCCATGGTTATTGCATTTTCTCAATACAAATCTCACCATTTTAACCCTCATGATGCCTGGGCTAGAAGCCTGCAAACTACATTTCCCAGAAGCCTCCCTATATTGCTCTGCTGGTGGAGAGCACCAAAAAAAGAGAATTGGGCAAGAAGAGAGAAGATTGCAGCTTGTGGCTTCGATAGGGTATAATTGTGTTTCTCCTTTCCCGTTCGGACCCTGGCTGGTAGAGGATTGAGATATAGAATTCAACTCAAAAGTGATCTTTCTTAAAAGTGTGAAGACCGTGTCATTGTCATCTAGCTTACAGCTTCTCAGACTGTGGGCCACAGTCACATTTAGGGTCACATAACACAACATGAAGGCTTCAAAGCAAAAATGACAACAGCGAAAAGTTTCTGAATGCACACCCTAAAATTAATTTGAAGTCAAACACATAATAAATCTGAGCTATTTCTGGCTGTGCTCGCCTGTCTTGTAGCGCGGGACTCTGAGTGCACAGCATGTATACTATTGCAGCACGGACACCCTCGAACCACGCAATGTGAGGTGCTGCCTGAAACACTGCAGCTCGCTCGTGAAACTGTTGCATGTTGTGAGCTAGTGTTCTCATTGTACATACACACATTTTCGCTCTTAAGGAAACATTTATGTTTAATTATGGGGGAGTCTGAAAGCAGAGACTGCTCATTCGTTTCCTGGCCACTCAGACCTGAATAATTCCACAGAAACTGTATTAATTACAACACTGTTTGGTCAACGGCTCAAGCATATTCCTGGTTAAATCTTATATCTTAAATTAACCCATTTCTATTAATCTATGTATTGCCACAAAGCTGTGGCCTACAGGTAAGGTTCCATCTGTCCAGCATCTGTCTTCTTCAGCAGCTACATGGCATCTTCCTGACTTTGCCTACTCTCTCTCTCTCTCTCTCTCTCTCTCTCTCTCTATATATATATATATATATATATATATATATATATATATGGATTTCTTGCCTGGTTTTGCTCTGCTAAGCCATTGGTCCAAACAGCTTTGTTTGTTAACCAATAAAAGCAACACATATACCAAAGGACTTTTCATATCAGGAGACTTTTAATACTTTCTTACTATTATTTACTGGCATGAAAATATCAAATTTCATATTTTAGGACTATATTGTGCTACAATGTTTCATTGTAAAAATGGTTGTTCGGACCTAAAGAGTTGAGTCAGCAGTTAAGAGCACTTGTTCTTGCAAAGGACTCCGGTTCCGTTCCCGGCACCCACATGATGGCTCATGACCATCTTAACTCCAGCTCCAGGAGCTCCAAATCCTTCTTCTGCCCTCCACTGGCATCAGACATGCATGCCCTGCACATACACACATGCAGGCAAAAACCCTGGGGCATATAAACTAAAATAAATACATGCAAACCATTTTAAATAGAAAAACTAAAATGTATTGTTTGAATGTTTCACATAGTGATCCATACCTTTGATTCCTGCATTTGAGAAATAGAGGAAAGTGAATCTGTGAGTTTCAGGCTAGCCTGGTCAGCATAGAGAGTTCCAAGTCAGTCAGGACTCCATAGTGAGACTCTGCCCCCCACCCAAAAAAAAAGAAAGGAAGGAAGGAAGAAAGGAAGGAAGGAAGAAAGGAAGGAAGGGAAAAAGAAAAAAGAAAATAAACAGATAAAGTTTCTGACTTAAGTTTCATGAAAAGTCATTATTAGGGGACTAGGGCTCTAGCTCAGGGTTAGCATGCTTCCCTAGCACGTGCAAAGCCCTGATTCAGTCCCCACTACTTCAGAAAGAGTTGCTTAAATGTATTTTGGCTTGAGATTAGGACATTACCTGCAATAACTTGTCAAATGACCTTAAACATACTTCTGCCACTTTATCCCATGTATTTATTTAAATCAGTGTCCTCAGTGTTGACCATTACAACATGAAAATATCATTAATCCTGAAAAAATGAAGATTCTTTACTGCAGTGTCAAATATTCAGCAGAGGCAGGAGATGGGGCTCAATTAGTAGAGTACTCACCTAGCATGCAAAAGGCCTTGAATTTGATCTCCAGCATTGCTTAAAACCTAAGTATGATGTCATACACCTGTAATCCTAGCACTTAGGACAGAGGCAAGAAGATCCGAAGTTCAAGGTCATCCTCAGCTACATCCAGTTCAATGCCAGTCTGGACTACCTGAGGCTCTGTATCAAAGAAATCTAGACCACCAAGCTTGGAGACCTGAGTTCAATCCCAGCGATCTCCATAAAAGTAGTCAGAGTAATCTTCTGAACTCCTGACGTGTGTGCTGTGACATGCATCCCCAAATACATGCACCACACACAGATACACATATACACACATCATTATTATCATCATCATCACCATAAAAAAACTTTATAAAACTCAGCCAGCATTTAATTCTGTAGCTAAAACCCGACTAGCACGTCTATTTCATTAGTATTTACATTTGCAGGCATCCTCTAAAAATGGCAAAAGTATAGGTTTACCTAAGAAGTGTTTTAAAACAAATTTACAATTTAGTCTCAGTGTATTTTTCACTTGTATGCCCATTTTATATACCTACATAATCTGGGTTGCATAAAGTATCTCAGGTGAAGGTACTGTGTGAAAAGAATTTAAGGAGCCCCGCTCCAGTCCGCGAGCTCAAGTCTTTCAGCGAGTTCTGACTTTCATCTCCCTAGAGGATCTGAAATTTTTTTTTTGTTGCATGGGAAAGTTTATTTATTTATTTATTAAAGATATCTGCCTCCTCCCCGCCACCGCCTCCCATTTCCCTCCCCCTCCCCCGATCAAGTCCTCCTCCCTTGTCAGCCCGAAAAGCAATCAGGGTTCCCTGCCCTGTGGGAAGTCCAAGGTCCTCCCACCTCCATCCAGGTCTAATAAGGTGAGCATCCAAACAGCCTAGGCTCCCACAAAGCCAGTACGTGCAGTAGGATCAAAACCCAGTGCCATTGTTCTTGACTTCTCAGCAGTCCTCATTGTCCGCTATGTTCAGCTAGTCCGGTTTTATCCCATGCTTTTTCAGACCCAGGCCAGCTGGCCTTGGTGAGTTCCTGATAGAACACCCCCATTGTCACAGTGGGTGGGTGCACCCCTCGTGGTACTGAGTTCCTTGCTCATGCTCTCTCTCCTTCTGCTCCTGATTTGGACCTTGAGATTTCTGTCAGGTGCTCCAATGTGGGTCTCTGTCTCTGTCTCCTTTCATCGCTTGCTGAAGGTTAATATTCAGGAGGATGCCTATATGTTTTTCTTTGGGTTCACCTTCTTATTTAGCTTCTCTAGGATCACGAATTATAGGCTCAATGTCCCTTATTTATGGCTAGGAACCAAATACGAGTAAGTACATACCATGTTCCTCTTTTTGGGTCTGGCTTACCTCACTCAGGATAGCGTTTTCTATTTCCGTCCATTTGCATGCAAAATTCAAGAAGTCATTATTCTTTACTGCTGAGTAGTACTCTAATATGTATATATTCCATACTTTCTTCATCCATTCTTCCATTGAAGGGCATCTAGGTTGTTTCCAAGTTCTGGCTATTACAAACAATGCTGCTATGAACATAGTTGAGCATATACTTTTGTTGTATGATAGGGCATCTCTTGGTTATATTCCCAAAAGTGGTATTGTGATCCCGAATTTCCTGAGAAACCGCCACACTGCTTTCCAAAGTGGTTGCACAAATTTGCATTCCCACCAGCAATGGATGAGTGTACCCCTTTCTCCACAACCTCTCCAGCAAAGGTTATCATTGGTGTTTTTTATTTTAGCTATTCTGACAGGTGTAAGATGGTATCTTAAAGTTGTCTTGATTTGCATTTCCCTGATCGCTAAGGAAGTTGAGCATGACCTTAAGTGTCTTTTGGCCATTTGAACTTCTTCTGTTGAGAATTTTCTGTTCAGCTCAGTGCCCCATTTTATAATTGGGTTGATTAGCCTTTTACGGTCTAGTTTCTTGAGTTCTTTATATATTTTGGAGATCAGACCTTTGTCAGTTGCGGGGTTGGTGAAGATCTTCTCCCAGTTAGTGGTTTGCCTTTTTGTCTTAGTGACAGTGTCCTTTGCTTTACAGAACCTTCTCAGTCTCAGGAGGTCCCATTTATTCAATGATGCCCTTAATGTCTGTGCTGCTGGGATTATACGTAGGAAGTGGTCTCCTGTGCCCATGTGTTGTAGAGTACTTCCAACTTTCTCTTCTATCAGGTTCAGTGTGTTCGGATTGATATTGAGGTCTTTAATCCATTTGGACTTGAGTTTTGTGCATGGTGATAGATATGGATCTATTTTCATTCTTCTACAGATTGACAGGATCTGAACTTTTTATCATCACCCTTGGAGTCCAGAAACTGTGGCACCTTTAGAGAAGGGGTCTTTTATAATTCTTCTTGTTTGGGATTTGGTATGCTCTTTAAATCTAAAGAGTGCAGTCTCTCTCCTGCTCAGAGAAATTGTTTATTCTATTATTACTTTGATTATTTCCTCTCCTGCGGGCTGTCTATTCTTGGCTTCTAAGAACTCCTGTTAGAGAGTTGAATTTCAGGTCCATCATGCCTCTTAATTTTTCTGTTATATGTTTTCTTTCTAACGTCCTTGTCCATTTTGGACTTTCTAAGAGACTCTGCCAATGTTGTCATCAGTTCGGTCTTCAGCCATGGTCACTTGGCCACCAGGTCCCTTCAGTGAACAATCGCACTTCAGATTCTAAACACCCAGACATTTTCTTTTGACAGCAGTCAGCTGTCTATTTATAGACAGTACTTTCATTTCATGTAAATATCTTTCCATATCCCAGCAGAGTTCTGTGGGGATTAGCTTTTCTGTTTGTTTAATTTGGCGTCTCTCTTTTCTTCAAATGTGTTTCCTAAGTCTTTTCTCTGTTCCCGTGATAGATGGAGGGAGATCCACGCTTATCTCCACTGGAGTCTGGCATGCATTTTCTAAGCACCAGTGGAAAAGGCTTGTTCTCATGAGGGTGAAAGCAAGTTCCAGCAGTGGGAATCTGCGCTTGGCTGTCTGGTTGGTGAGGAGGTCTGGATCCAGCACATGTCCTGCCGGGTGTTTGGGTAGTGTCTCTATTCCTTGGGGCTGGCTCACTAAACAACAGAAATTTGTTTCTCAGGTCTGCTGCCTGGGAGTGCAGATTAGGTTGTTATCAGGGCTGGGGTCTGGGTCACCCGGCAGAAAGAGGGAAGCAAGCTCTTAGGCCTCTTATGAGGAACCTCATCCCTTTCGGGTTGAACATGTGGTCCCCAATGAATAACCCTGTTTGGGGAGGTTGTCAACCTCTGGAACTGTTGACCTAACTAGCAGAAGTGGCTCTCTGAGAGGGATACCTATTCCTGATTCCCACGCAGGCTCTACTGCTTCCTGAATCCCCAAGATGTACGGCACCACTACCTGCCACTCCCACTGGGCTCAGGATGTCATTCCAGCCACCATGCTCTCTCCACCATGGTCCTCCTTCTCTTCTGTAAGGTTTCAGTGGCAGCAATCAGAAAGGTAATGAATGTAAGTCTTGCCCTTCTGACTTCATTCCACTGTAGCTCGCCCCCAAGGCACTCCTTTCTAATACTCTCCCATTAAGAAGTGGGTTCTATTCGGGTCTCTGAGAGGAACTAAGTACCTGACAGAAACCATTTGGGGAAGCAGCCTTTGCTTTGGTTCACTGTTGCAGAGGAATCTCAGCCTATCCCAGCAAGGAGGTCGTGGAGCAGTTCCATCTGGGTAGAGGGGCATATGCAGCAGAGGCTGCTGGTGTGGTCGCAGACTGACCAGGAAGAGGAGAAAGCAGACAGGAGTCAGTAGATATAACCTTCCAAACCCGCATCAGTTATGTACCATCGCCAAGCCGGCACCACCTCCTCAAGGCTCTCCGGCCTTTCCAATGGTTCCTAAAGCTGAGAGCCAGGTATTCAAACATGATTTTGTGGGGATAGTTCAAATCTGAATCATAGTGTTTGGGTATAAAAATCTGGGGGTGAGTGTCCAAGCTTTCAGTCCATAGCAAGTAGATTGTCTTCCAAGGGTAAGGGTTCCCTTCTCTGGTGTCCTTCCCCCAGCCACAGACTGTGGGAGAAGACTGAGTCAGAGCCCTCCCTTTAGAGGACTAATCTCATGGCTTTGCAAGGCTAGGAAGTAGTTCCCAGAAAACATTCAACTCGCATCCACCAACACCTCCCCTGCTCTTTCTGCCTGCTTCAACCTTTGAAGCCTCTGCTTTGGGGATTCTTCCAGGGCTTTTGGGAAAAGTTCATCTTTGAGTGAGAGGACCCCCACCCCCCAGCATAAGCCTATGTAGAAGTGTGTGTGTGAGAACCTAGCTTTCATTCCCATCAACACACACACACATACACACACACACACACACACACACACACACACGATGAAGCTTTATATTATGTGTATTTTGTTACAATAGAAAATAAAAATAGTTTCTAATGAATCCTTCCCCTCTTTCTGGAACCCCGTTCACTCATCTTCACAAATAGAATTGGCTCATTCATGCTATACACATCAAGCACACACCCCTGTAAGCATACTCAATTTCATTGATACTTGATTTCATTAATTCCATCAGTTTGGTAGAGTTCGAAGAGGGAAGGCAAATGATAGCTCAGCAGTCTTGAGACAAAATCTTACTTCCTCATAAATGCCTGGGAAGACGAGCACGGATAAGTAATGACTACATGAACGCTTGCTACCCTTTCCTTTCTATTTCTGACTATTCTAGAAAAATACCTTAATAAAGAGATTTTTAAAAACAAAACTTGATGTCTGAAGAATGAATGCTACTGAAAGGAGTATTTTTACCAAGATATTTCTAGCCCACTGATTCTCAAACAGAGGGGCTGGGGGGGGGGGGACACTTGCTTCTTTCTGTACGAGAGAATCATTGAGAATTGTGGTGTGTCCCAGAGTTTGGGAAGAGAATTACTTTGTGCTGTAGAACAGAGTAGAAGCAGGGCTGGGGACCACAGCACCCTCCAGCAGAGCTTCCAGCTGCAGCCGCAACCCCTAGCCACATTCCTCTTTTTGCCAAATGCAAGGCTGATCTGTAAGTTCATCTGGATTCAATAGAAATCCACTAGGCTAGAGGTGTGACTCGGCCCCAGTACAGCATTTGCCTAGCATACACAAGGCCTTGGATTCCATCCTCATCACTACGATGCGTAGATAGAAGATAGATAGATAGATAGATAGATAGATAGATAGATAGATAGATAGGAATCCACAGATTAGTAGGGCATTTTCAGTTTTCCCTCTTATACTTCCTTGTACCAAAGCAATGAGGAGTGATTCTGATCAAGAATGAGATTACCCTGTAATTCCAGCACATGAGAGACTAAGGCAGAAAGATCATGAGTTCAAGTCCAACCTGGGCTATATAACCTGTCTCAAATGTCAACCAACCAACAAAGAAAAAAATGTGATCTTACTATCAAATTGTTTTAAATTTTTCTTTTAAGATCCCACCATCTGTGCATGTGTGTGTGCACGTGCACAGACACACACACACACACACACACACACACACACACACACAGGCCAGAAAAAGGTATCAGAGTCCCTGGAGCTGGAGTCATAGGCAATTTTGTGAGTACCCTATGTGGGTGCTGGGAACTGAAGTCTGTTCCTCTGCAAGAATGTCAGGCTTTTTCCCCTCCCCCTCCCCCCCAGAGACAGGGTTTCACTATGTAACTCTGTCAGGTCTGGAAATTTCTGTGTAGACCAGGTTGGACTAGAACTCCCTTTGCCTCTGCCTCTCAAGTGCTGGGATAAAGGTGTGTGCCACAGTGCCAGGCAACAGCAAGCACTCTTAACTGCTGAGCCATCTCTCCAGCCCTGGAGATTTAAAAAAACAAATAGTTTGAATGCTGGGAAAGAAACCTGGAGCTTCCGAATGCTGAGTGTGCGTTCTACTACTGAGCCTCACCTCCTCGTCCCATCACTGGGAACCTAGCGTTAGCTTTTATTATTAACTTTTAGAATTATCACCTAAATATAATTGTGATCAAATTCTCTCTCAGAAACACATCCTGAAACAATTATGGGTGAAATGATAATGATAGCTGTGACCCGCTGCAGAATAAGTAACAAAGGAAGACAGACATGTTCACCCAGAGGCATGCGCTAGAACGGCTCCAAAGCAATGCCACCCCACATGTCAGCTGAAAGGAGACTGGATAAGCGCGGCCACACCCATACGACAGAACAGTCCTCGGTCATAGAAAGGAATGAGCTGCCGACCCGTGCAAAGCCTGGAGGGATGGCGCCGACATGAACTATATAGAAGACGTCTCACCTCAGGAGCCCACAACATATTATCACATGAACATAAAGGACAAAAACAGGCAGAGCTTCTGATGATATCAGAAATCAGCATGGCCATTGCCTTCTGGGATAAAGGAATGAAATACTTATTACTAAAAAATGAAAAATCATAACTCAGGCTAAAGAAATGGCTCAGTTGGTAAAGCTCTTGCCTCATAAGCATGGGGTCTGAGTTAGGGTCTCCAGCATCCGCATAAAAGCCAGGGGCTGAGGAGCAGAAATATCTAACTCCAGTACTTGGGGGTGCAGACAGGGGACCCCTTCAGTATGTTGACCAGTCAGTTTAGCTGAATGGATGAGCTCCTGAGTGAGAGACCCTATCTCAAAAACATAGAATGAGAGCAGCTAAGGATAAGACTAAATGTTAACCTGTGATTTCTGTGTGCACACGTGTATCACACACACACATACACACACACACACACACACACACACACACACACACGGTAACTGCACAGGAGGGTCACACTGATATTACAAGACATGAGTTCCTATTTATTGGATCCAGGTGAGGGCTAATTACAGTTTTGGGTGTTTGTTTGCTTGAGGCAGGATCTCACTCTGTAGGTCAGACTGGCTTGGAACTCCCTGTATAGCCAAAGCTAGCCTCGAACTCATTTGTTGTGATTACAAGTGTGTATCACACTCAGATTAATGAATGTATAATTACACTGTTGAATTATTACAGTGTTGAGGTATATTCACAATTCTCCACATAAAGTAACTTTTTAAGTGATCGGATTTATAAAAATCCATATTTTCTCCAATGGTGGGGTGAAGTTTGAGGTTGTTTTGGATGGGAAGATGCAGGGGGGGCAGTGTTCCAAATGCAACACCCTGTACCCCTTTCTATTTTAGTCCTCTCACCTTCCCCTCTGGTGCCCTCCACAGCCTCAGGACATGGTCCTATATACGCAGGGACAACTGTTTCCACAAGAAAGCTACCCAGAGCTTCCATTAGCCACTGTGAGCTTCTATTGATTTGTATCTGCCTTTATGTATTCAGGGTTTACAAAGATGCACGCAGCAGCACGGTATAAAATAAATTACAAATTAGTAAGAACAGAGGAGGCGAAAGAAAAGAATAAGAAAGTAAGATGGAGACAGAGGGGTGGGCCGGTGACTACCCAAGATGCCTACCCTACTACAAAACCTTCTCTACTAACTGGAGGCAGAACATAAAATTGAATTCGGTTTCCCCACTACCCTAGGTGCTGAAGGAAGGCCAGCCACACTGTGATTTCCAGAGTAAGTGATGTAACACCAAAGAGGGCAGTCGTGAGAAGTATAAACCCCAAAATGGGAAGAACCACCCATATGAAGGAAAAGACACCCAGGCTTCTGAACTCAAGCTCCTAGCCATCTCAGGGCGGTAGGGAGGGCTGGGGACATAGATTTTTCCCAGTGGATAGTGCGGGAGGTGGAGCTTAAACCCTCTTCTGAGAACAAGTAGAATAAGAATCCGCCTACTAGGAGTGCCTGTCCCTACTCAGACAGCTGCCAGGGAAATTCCCAGGGGCTGGGAACTTTAAGAGGGACAGAGTGATGAAGGTGCCATCCTGGTTCCGGGCCATCAAGCAAGCCTGCAATCATTTCTAGTAGGAGAATGTTTTTCTAATTTAAGGCAATGATGACTAAACACACACCGGAACCGTCTTTTAAAAGTCATTAGTCTTTGCTAGCCAGACTTCCTAATGAATCCTCCAGGCTCAGCTAGAGCAAAATGGGCTGCAAGGTGACCCCGGTGATTAGTGGCTGGAATCGTAAGCCAAGCTGCAGGTAGGTCTGAGGAATCCTTACCTCAAACAATGACTTTGGATCCAGCGCAATCCAACTGTACCTCTTGCTGCCAATAATGAGGCGGAGGCTGTTTGTGAAAGTCATTCCTGGGTGTCATGGCTGATAATACAAATAGCCAGCATGCATGAAGCATTTTCTCCAATCTTAGGAGCTGTTTTTTGTTTTTCTTGTGGAATTCTTACAATAGCACCCTAGTTGGGGAGGAGCCCCGCATTCCCGTCTTCCAGATGTCTCTACCAGCCAGTGAGATGTAAGTCTGTAAAATACTATCTGCACATGAACACTTTGACCCCTGCGGTACTGAGGGGAAGGTTTTGATTAGTTAGTTACTTTCACTTGTACAGATGAAGGAGCAGGGATTCAAACAGGCAAATTAACTCGCCTAGGGACTCAAAGAAAGTGAATTCCCAAGGTTAGAATCACAAGGCCTCCTGACTCCAGGTGGTACGCCCTAGTGGCCAGTCCCAGTGTGGTGAAGAAGTAGCCAGGGAAAAGGTCTGCTTTGTCTGGTTTTGATCTTTTCCATAACCCTGAAAACAGTTACTCTAGCCCCATTCCACAGACAAGAAAACTGCTTACAGACTAAATTCTATACCATAAAATGAGAGCAGAGTTGGAATTTTTTCTGCTAGGTCATGCTAGACAGGGCAGAGGCAATCAGAACAGAGTTCTATAGGAACATAAATTCAGAGATCAATAACACCCCAGAGCCAAGCCCGGTGGCACAAGCCCCAAACCCCAGCCACTCAGGAGGTTCAAACAGGAAGACTGCATGCTCGGGTCCAGACTGGGAAACTTGGAAAACACCCTGTCCCCAAAACTGAAAAATAAAAAGAGGGCCAGGGATGGAGCTTAGTGGTAGATGGTTTGCTTAGTGTGTGCACAGTCCTAATTTACACAAAAGCCTCACCCAGTATCATTCTGGAATGTTCCACTGGTCTTTGCTCTCAAGAGTTTTATAATCTATCAGAGAAGATGATTTTCATGCAAGGGAGATGGCAGGAGGAGAACCGAGAAGCAAAGGAGCGGCAGAGTTCACTGTAGGGTGTTGTCTTGGATACTGTGAGAAAATACCCGGACAAAAGCACCTTAGGGAAAGAACAATTTGTTTTTGGCTTCTGTGCTAAGGGTACAGTCCACCATTGCAGCGAAGGCACGACAGCAGGAGCGTGAGGCAGTCTGTCCCATCATGTCTGCAGGAAAGGAGCAGAGAGATGCCTGGCCGGGGCTCAGCTCACTTTCTCCTTCTCACGTGGTCCAGGACCCCAGCCATAAAATGGTGCTGCTTACATTTAGGATGGATCATTCCAACTCCATTAACCCAATCAAAACACCCCTCATAGATACGCCCAGAAGCTTTTTTCTAGATGATTCTAGATCCTGTCAAGTTGACAGTCAATATTGTCACAGGTGTTTTAACAGAAAGAGATTTAATGCATGGAATTAATTAGATGTTAACAGCATCATTTTGAAGGCTCCAAAGACTTGCATTGGCCTCCAAGAAATGAGCCCAGGGACTGATCGTCTGAGAGCTACAGTCTCGGTCACAGTCAGAAGAAGGGTGATGACGAGGTCCCACTGGGATTGCTGAGTTGAGGAGCATAGCCATAACTATAATCTAAGACCCCAAAACCTACTGTCATCCAGTCTGGGAATGTGAAACCTGGCTGGGGTAGTGATTCTCACCACCCGCAAAGCTGGACAAAGGATGCCATCATATTCCCACGGAAAATTGCTTCTGTACAACCTCGCTTGCACATAAAAGGCCAGTTAAAAATGTTGAACTAGGACCCTGCCTCTTGTCCACCCTGCAAGTCTTGAGCAGTCACAGTACACATCTGCTAATGGAAAGTAGTTTTGCAACCCTGAACCTTAGCTACAAGTGAGTCTGGGAAAAGTAATTTTTCAGTTTTCTTCTTTCTGCTCCATAGGAATGCATACTGATGGCGGGGGTGGGGGTGGGGATCCAAGTACCAGTACAGTGATAGGACAGCCCTTGGAGAAAGGCCCTTACTTGCAACAGTTGCCCATTCCCACTGTGTAAATACTCTCCCAGTGATTGATGTCAAGCTCCCAGTGTGATATCAATGAACACAGATTTGGGAAAGACGTGTACAACTAACTGATTCCTACACCTTAGAACCAACCAGTTCCAGAAAGTCCTTGCTAACAGATCCTACCCAGCTTATGTCAGAGACACTGTGAGGAGGACAGCAGAAGTGAAGGACTCTGGACGCCACATTTGTTCCAGTTTAAGGAAAGCAGCCTGGCCACTTGTTAACAAACAAACTCCATTTTCCCGCCACTAAGTACACCAATCATGGAAATGTTCAGTTCTACGACAGAGTTTGCTCACAAGGTGACAATGTGGCAGAGTCAAGGTTTGGGAGTATCTAGGGGATAAAAAAGCTCCGCGGTTAAGGCATGGGGCAAGCTGATTAGAAGTAAGGAGTGCGGTAATGGGAGTTGTGTGCATGTACAAGCAAACCTGATGGCTCTTTCGAGAACGTGGGACACCTGTGCAGGTCCGGGAGGTCAGTGGCTTCAACCTGTGGAAGCTAATCAAGGCTACTTCTAAATTGCTGAAAACAATGTAATCATTCCCACAGTAACTGTGCACTGGAGGTGTTACTACAGCAAAGCTGCTAGGGGCCTACTTGCTATTTAGCTATTCAGCTTCTACGATTGGTGCCGAGAGCAAGTCACCAGAAACAAGCCAAGCCTGAGGCTTCATTCAGTTTTTCCCTCCATTCCCCATTCTTCTGCAGTGTCTCGACTTGCTGACTTCCTTATTTCTTTACCTTATGGGCCCTACTGCCTTCTCACTGCCAAGACTGACCTGATTGTGGCTTGGGTAGCGGGAAGGATGCAGCCCGTTAAATTAGAGCAGGCCCACAAATAGGAGACCCATTGCAGCGGAACACTGCCAGGGCCCTGGCAAAATAAACACCTCTATTCTCCATTTTCCCCCTAATGCTTACGAGATGGCAAGAGGAGGGAACAAGGGGCCTTTGAGTGACAGAGACCATTTGCTGACTGCTTCAAAAATCTTGCACATGAGGATAGAATCTTCTGGGCTCTTCTTTTTTGGTGGGGAGAGGAGGTTTTTGTTTTATGTTTAGTTGGAGAAAAAGTCTTAAAGTTGTCCACTTGCAACAAAGCAAAACAAGCCTCAAAAAAAGCCTCTTTGAAAAGGAGTATGGAAGTCACTGGAAGGATCCAAGGCAGTCATTATTTTAGACAGGATCTTGCATAGCTCAGGCTAGCCTCGAACTCGTGAGCCAGGGATGAATTTGAACTCCTGATCCTCCTGCCTCTAACTCTGAATGCTGGGACTACAGGTGTGTGCCGCCAAACCAAATTCATAAAGTTCTGGGGAGGCGAATCTAAAGCTCCATGTGTTCTAGGTAAGAGCTCTACCAGCTGAGCTCCATCTTCATTCAGCCCAGCAAAGCATGTGTGTGTGTGTGTGTGTGTGTGTGTGTGTGTGTGTGTGTGTAGAGAGAGAGAGAGAGAGAGAGAGAGAGAGAGAGAGAGAGAGAGAGATTGATTTTAAAATATATCTTTAAAGCTGGGAATGGTGATGCGTGCCTGCCTGCAATCTCAGCACTTGAAAGGCTAAGGCAGGAGAATCAGGAGTTCTAGGCCAGCCTGGGCTACATAACAAGACCCTACATCAAGCAAATAAATGCATAAATAGATAAATAGCTTCATTTAAATTGGCCGATTCGGAAGGAGACAATTTTATATTTTTAACTAAGAACTGAAAACAAATTATGGCTGGAAGCGGAGGGTCCAGCAGACC
This sequence comes from Microtus oregoni, assembly GCF_018167655.1. NCBI lineage: Eukaryota > Metazoa > Chordata > Mammalia > Rodentia > Cricetidae > Microtus > Microtus oregoni. The sequence continues at coordinate 4,423,362 of NW_024544604.1, forward strand.
TGAAGGAACACCACTGGGGCCTCCCAGCAGAAGCAGGGCTATAAGATAGGGCCCTGCTTCTTCATGAAGCTCGAATTGAGGGAGACTAACAGCAGTACGGGAACTCGAGGGGGAGGTGTCACATATAAAAAGTTACAGGACCTCAAGTGTCTTACAGAGCACACCTCTTGAATTTTAACAACCGGAGTTACAACTGGGCAATTAACCCCACAAGGTAGCCCTCCACCCAGGACCACTGGAGACAAAAGACAGAGCCAGAAGGGCCTCCCTGGGGTCAGTGGAGTCAGGCCAGTGCCCCCACCCAGCATAAGTAAATGGCATTTCTTTTCACATCAAGGTCTTCAAAGAAAGGAAGTTCACATGCCATAGAACTAGTTAGTGTCTAAATTCCTGCTGTGTGAAACCCTGCTTTGTCCAAATGTTCTGTGCGTTTAAATGTTTATAGGAAATCAAAGGAAAAGACACAAGCCACAAATCTACCGTGCCGGCAGGGGTGGCAGGGAGGAAGGTTCCGGAGTATCTAGGGACTAAAAAAGGCAAGGTGATTAAGGCATGGGGCAAGGTGATGGAAAATAGGGAGCAGGGTAATGGAATCCTCCAAAACTCCAAAAAGACCTGGAACAAGTTTCAAACTACTTAGAATGCTGGCTATGTAAACAAAACAAACAAAACAACAACAGAAGACCCAGCTATTTGAGGCAGAGTTTCACTATGTAGCCCTGACTGACCCGGAACTCACAGAGATCTACCTGCCTCTGCCTCCTGAGTGCTGGGATTAAAGGCGTGCACCACCATACCCTGCCTACCATCACTCTTTAATTTAAAGCACCAGAACAGTTCAGGACAGCCATACCATTTCCAAGGAAACCCTTGGCTGGGGGAAGGGAGAGAGAAAGCAACAGAGGTGGGGGACACATCCTGGAAGTGGATAGGGTTTTGTTCTCTCTCCCCCACCCTCTTCTAACCAAAGGACGGAAAAGAGGGTAGGGGTGCAGAGTGGAGAGGGCCTGCAACGGAGAATGTCTGAACAGAGGCAGCTAGCTGGGGTCACCTGCCTCAGATCTAAGGATGGGGGTGTGAGGAGATAAGAAGAATAGAACTAAAAATGTCCTCATTCTGAATACAGTGGCTTTTTGATGCCCAAGCCGCTGCGAAAGAAAAGAAAGACGCATGCGTGATCCCAAAACTCTAGAGCAAAACACAGATTTATTAACTCCGGTGGTGACTTCCATACTCTCCAGTCCTATGCCATAAGGTACAAGCTTTCTTGTCCTTTTGCAATGGCTGTCCTGATCCTGGCCCTCCTGGTTATATACTACCATGGACTGCCATGTAGGGTTTAGTTAAACAATTTATGTGATTGTTTTAATAGAAAGTTCACCCTTTATAGGAAAATCAATAGTGTCTACATGGTGTCCTACTTTTGTGCAGGCATGAGTTGAATCTATTCCCAAGAACCCCCTACCACCTTGGATGGGGGTCCAGGCAGCAGGGTGGGTGTGCTGAGCTGGAGGATACATACCAAAGAGAAACAAGCAGGAACTGTAGCAAGCAGTCAGCGAGGCTGGCAAAAGTCAACCTCTGGAGCATGAGCTGTGTTAAGCATGCAAGGCAGCTAACTGGGTTGGTGCCCAACAGCTCCATCATCTTCAGCCCCATGCTCAGAAGGGTCCCTGGGCTGGGGAGTTGAAGGCTCAGTGGCATATCTAGTCAGCCCTCTGTGTCGCTGAGCCTCTGTGGGTCCAACTAACCACCCATGGAAAATAGTGAGAAAACACAGCGTCTGTACTGAACACACACAGGCTTTTTTCTTGTCATTATTCCCTAAACAATATGTTTAAGCACCATTTATACAGCATTTCCAACACACTGCTATTAAAAGCAACCTGCAGATGATTTAAAACATACAGACATGGTGCTGTGTGCCTGTGATCCTAGCACTCAGGAGGCTACAGCAGGAAAATAACAAGTTCAAAGCCAGCCTGGGCTACATAGCAAAATAGTCTCCAAACAACCAAAAACAAAGCTATACACACATACACACACAAAAAAAAAACCACGCAGATAGATTCTATGCAAATTCTGTGTCATTTTATACATGGGGTTTGAGCATCCAGAATTTGTACTGGGTGGGGAGTGATCTTTGCACCAGTCCCTGACAACTCTGATCCTGAAAGAGAACACAACCTCATTGCCTGGCTTCCTGGCAGAGAGAGGTCCAGCAGACACCACTTTCAAAAGTTTGTATTCTATTTGCTGAGTGGTAATAAGGATTGCACTTTCAAGATTTTAGGCTGCTTAATAAGATCTTCCCCACCCCAACCAGAAAAGAAAATATCCAAACAAATAAATTTGCAAAGCACAACTCAGAAACACAAGAAGCATGAAAAAGCAAGACGATGAGATGATGTGACTTCTCCAAGAGATCTTAACTCTTCACTGCTGAACCGAAAGACACCAAAATAAATAAAAGGCTAGATGAAGAGTTCAAAAAGTCTTCTGTGACCTCAAATGAGCAATGACCTCGAAGAGAATACAAAGAAGTATGTGAATTGAACTCAGGACCTGGAGAAGAAAGCTGGCATCATAGAGGAAGAAGTCAGCAGAATGGCTGGGAAATCAGCACAAGGATAAAGTCACATGGAAGTAAGATTCATCAAGGCAATTGAAACTTAAGAAAAAAAGAAGGGGAGACATGTTGGAAAAGAAAGGCTGCATGTATTGAAGAAAGAGGGGGAAAGCAGGCAGGGAAGGTATCAACAAATAACCTTAGCAGACCCTTAAAGAGATGCGACCTACACTCCTCACACAGCCATGTTAAACGGAAGGGGAAGAGATGCCACCAGACTAGTTCCAGGAAGACAGCACTACTCTGATACGAACGCCTGATAAGGACACAACACAAGGTCTATAGACCAATGTCTCTGATGAGCATAGATGCAAATATTCTCAATAAAATTCTCACAAATGGAATTCAAGAACTCATTAAGAAAAGCATACACCATGACCAAGTTGGCTTCTTTCCAGGGATGCAAGGTTGGCTCAACATATGCAAATCAATGAGTGTAATTCATTGACTTAAGGACAGGCATGGCACAATCACCTCAGTACCAAAGAAAAGGCAGTCAAAGCCCTGAAGACTCTAGAATGAGAAAGAATGTGGCTCAAGTTAATAAAGGCAACTATAGCAAAGACTACACCCTTAACTAAGTATGGCGTCTCTGAGGAGGGGGACCAGGTAGTAGTGTTGTTTTGATTACAGGAAGGAAAGGTTAGAGGTCAGGGCTATCACATTTGAGTGTGCATCGGCAGAATTCCCTGGAAGGGGCCCAGGATCTCATGTGACCCAGGCTGGCCTTAACTCACCAAGTAGTTGAAGATAACCCTGAATGTCTGATCCTCCTGCCTCCATCTCTCAAGAATTGGGATCGAAGGAATGGTCTACCACACCCAAGTTTATGCCCTGCTGGTTCTCAAACCCAGGACTCCAAGCATGCTAACAAAGTACTCTACCAACTGAGCCAGCCCAAAGAACGAGCATTTTAAACAAAGTCCTATGTGCTGCTGCTGTGGCTGGTCTAGGGAGCCACACTTTAAGAATTGCAGTTCTAGAAAAATCTTACATCTAATTAAGCAGGTGCTGAATAGAATGCCTTCATGTACTTAGTAACAGGCCTCAGGCTTGAGTGTGGGAAGACAGTGTACTCCTGCATAAAGGAGCATTCGGTAGATTAGCACTGCCAGGTCAAGGACACAGTGCCTCAGATTCCTGGGAATGGCAAGGCCTTCCCCTGGTCCGAGGTCAGAGGTTGAGGAAACAGTTGACCTTTAGCAAAAAAAAAAAAAAAAAAAAAAAAAAAAAAAAAAAAAAAAACACGGACAAAAAGCACCAAGAGGAGCTTCCTTGTCCCAAACCACTGCATTATCGCCTGTCCCAAGGCTGTTCCCTGCCAGCAACTCTGGACCAGGATTAGCTGACAGCCTCCTCCTTCATGATGTACAGAAGTGCTGAATTCCAGGGCTACTGCTGTATCTCCATCCAAGCCCATGGCCCACCTAATCCCAGCTTTAGGGTACTTGTATCTGTCTTTTTTAAAATTTATTTTTATTTTACATGCATTGGTGTTTTGCCTGCATGTAGGTCTGTGTGAGGGAGTCAGATCCCCTGGAATTTGAGTTATAGACAGGTGTGAGCTGCTGTGTGGGTGCTGCGAATTGAACCCAGGTCCTCTGGGAGAGCAACTAGTGTTCTTAACTGCTGAGCTCTCTCCAGCCCCATCTCTGTCTTTCTTAATCTCCTGTGGTTCCCAGTCAGATTTCTAGGACAACATCTTTGTGGGCCAAGGCAATTGGGCCACAGAAAATCTCCCTCCTGTGAAGAAGTTATTGGGTAAGAGTGAAAAGCAGGAAGAAGGCTAGTAATAAAAGGCGACATTGGGTTGCGCTCAATTAATAATGCACACAGCGGATAAAGAGATGGTTCTCAGATTATGAGTACATACCGCTCTTGCAGAGGACCAGAGTTGGATTTCTAGCACTGATATGAGATGGTTCATAACCACCTGTACATCCACTTCCAGATGATCTAATGTCCTATCGTGGACACTATGGGCACCCAAGGACACAGAAGCACACACATACTTAAAAATAATGAAAATAAAATTTTTTATATCATGCTGTAGAGGTGGTTCAGTGGTTAAGAGCACTTGTTCTTGCAGAAGACCTGGCTGAGCTCAGTTCCCAGCACCCACATGGGTGATTCACAACCACATGTAACTCCAGTTCCAGGGGATCCAAAGATCTCTTTGGGTACCAGTTATGCATATTCTACACATCCATATGTGCAAGCAAAATACACACACACAAAGGTGTTGACTGAAGTTTCTGTCCTTCCTGGGTCCTGTAGTCGTTCAGTCTCAAAGAAATCACACAGAGGTCTACGTTAATTATTAAACTGATCGGCCTATTAGCTCAGGTTTCTTATTAACTAATTATAACTTATATTAGCCCATAATTCTTGTCTGTGTTAGCCACGTGGCTTGGTACCTCTTTCAGTGAGGCAGTCACATCTTGCTTGCTCTGTGCCTGGCTTCCTCTGTGTCTGGTGACGACTTCAGACTGAAACTTCCCTCTTCCCAGAATTCTCATTGCCCCGCCTATACTTCCTGCCTGGCTACTGGCCAATCAGTGTTTATTTAAAATACAAGTGACAGGGTACAGACCACTATCCCACAGCACACAGAGGGGAGAGAGAGAGAGAGAAGTAAAAGTAAAATTTTAATTTAAAATTTTAATAAATAAAAATGTAAAGAGGAAACAGGCCTTATCAGACCTAGACAGCCACAGTGAAGGACACTCTGCCTGGCTGGGCTGAGTATTAAGCAGAGGAAGTGATCACCTCTTTCTCTAGGGACTGCTGGCCAATTCAGCTTAGTCAGCCTACACCTAGCAGCCCATTCCTAGCTTTTCAACTTCCTTTTTTTTTTGAGTCTATGTCTCACTACATACACTACATAGTCCAGGCTTGCTAGCCCAGGCTTGCTACCAACTTCCTACATAGCCTAGGCAATCTGGAACTACTAATCCTCCTGTCTCTTTTCTCTGGGTGTTAGAATTGCACCATCCCTTGCCCTTGGTACTTCTTTTCCTCTTCTCATCTCTCTTCTAATTCATCCTCATTCACTTGTACATCACAGTCCTTTTATCCAACCAAAACTATGTCCATGGCTGGTGGACAAAAATCTAGTTATTCATCATGATATCAGTCTGGAGCTATAATTCAGTGGGAAAACACTGCTAGCTTGCATAAAGCCCTGAGTTCCATCACAAAATAAGAAAAAAAAATGGAATGGCTGCTTCCTTGGATGAGAAGTTCGGGGAGCCCTGGTTCATGGGACAGCCATTAATCTTACTGTAAAGTCTCAGTTCCTAGAAAGAAATCTTCTTGCTCTTCACTGGAGTGGAGTGGGGGATGTAACTCAATTGTCAGACACTTGCCTGGCATGCAGGAAGCCATCCCCACAAGGAACAGCATAGAGCAGCTATGGGACTGCAGCCACATAATCCTAACACCTAAGACGTAGAGGCCAGAAGTTCAAGGTCATCCTGAGCTGTCCAGCAAGAGTGAAGCCATCCTGAACTACGTGAGACTCTGTCTCCACAACCAAGAACATGTAACTGCAATGGACACTGAACATGTACAGACATTCTGACCTACTGAGAGGCCCAGGAGCCCACAGGTTCAGTGAGTCCGTAGCCCTAGCACAACACCTGAGCAGCCTGGTTCAGAGCCAGGGAAAGAAACACACCCTGAAATGGGAGCAGAGCCAGGTGAAGGAGACATTTTGTCCCTGAACCTAGAGCCGGAGAAAAGTTCCCATATCCTGAAACCAGGACCAAAAGAACGCACTAAGCCCCTAAATTCAGAGCTTAGCAAAGATAATCACACTGGTCCAAAAATTAGAATCAAAATGGTGAAAAGAACCAAAGAAAGATTTGGTTCCAGATCAGTGCCATCTCTGTCCCTGACACAAAACCAGCCAATCCCTGAGCAGGGAAAACAGACCAGCCACTGAGCCCCTAAAGGTTTGGAATCCCCTCAGGCCTTTACTGCATTTGGGAATTCCCCTCTGGCCTAGAAATCCCCTGACTTCATAGGGGGCAGCCAATCCCAAGCCTGAGGGTCTAAAATTCCCCTCACCCCACTGGGGGCAGCCAATCACAAGCCCAGCCTCTTCCCCTATATAAAGCCCGTCTTTATCACAGGCTCGAGGCCTCTCCTGCACTGTTCCTGTTGCTGCGGCTTGGGGTGGACAGAGGGACTCCAGTCAATTCACAATACTCTTTGCTTTTGCACCTGATACAGTCTCTTATGATTTTAAAAATGCTACCGAGTCCCAGGCGGCAGCTGTAGGCAGGCAGCGGACTCTGGGAGCAGCCAGTCCCAAGGCAGAGATGACTGTGGGTCCCTGCAAGATCCCGGGGGCCATGTGAGCAAGCGGGAGCTCACAGAGCAGCGGAGCCCGGTGGTCTGGAGCAGCTAGCGGCGGGAAATGGGTCCCCGGTGCCGGTGCCAAACAGCAGAGCGGCTCTCGGTGGGGGCGGGTGGACAGGAGACAGAAACGTGGACAGATACAACATGTTGAATATTTATTCAGGGAGTTGTGGAGGGGAAAGGGAGAAGGGGGGCAGAGAGACAGAGAGAGCGCAGCCAAGAGGGGACAATAAGAGAGAGATCCAAGATGGCGGGGCAGGGGTGGGATGGGGTCGCTGGGAGTGGGTGTGGCTTGCCCCTTAAAGGGCCAAAAGAATAACAGTCTCAAGGTAATGTTTTGGGGATCCAGACTTTGGGCATAACACTAGGAATCTCATTCCTAGGCATAACCAAGAGAAATGAATTCAGACATCCACACAAGGGCAAGGAGATGACCATTCACAGTACCTTGATTCACAGAGCCAAAACTATAGGAACAGTCAGTTTTCATCCACGGGAGAACAGATATGTACATTGTAGTTACTATCTAGCAATGAAAAGGAAGAAATTATGGACATTGGCCAAAACATAAGTAGACACAGCTTAGATATTATAAGTGAGGGAAACGGAGGCACAAACGAAACCCTTCTTCTGATTCTATCTACAGAAAGATCCAGAAGAGGCTAGACTAATCATTGGTGATAGAACCTAGGATAGCACTTATACTGGTTGGTTTTCTGTCAACTAGACATAAATGTAGACATATCTGGAAGAGGGAATGTTACAAGAATCTTACCTGTGCTGTGGTCCGATGTGCAATTAGAGTCAGATACTGGGTCAAGAGGTGGGGTTTCCATTCAGCTGATCAGGGATGAATCAGAGAGTCCCCTGCCCCCAGAGAAGGGAGGCAGGCCGGAAGGTTGCACAGGCCCTGGAGAAGGGGAGACAAATTGGTAGGTGTGTCACAACTACAGCCGTGGTGATTGTCTCAAATTCTTATATTTGTCCCCAAGTTTTATATTATAATAAACGGTAAAAAGAAACTGCAGTAAGGGAATCTCAGCTGAGGAACTGCTCCAGCAGATGGGCCTTGCAGGCAAGTATGATGACCATTTTCTTGACTGATGATCAATGATGGGTGGTCGATGTGGGAGGGCCCCACACAGTGGTTGGTGTTACCCTAGGCAGATGGCCCTGGGTTGTATAAGAAAGCAGACTGAGAAAGCCTGTAAGCAGTGGTCCTTCATGGTCTCTACTTCAGTTCCTGCCTCCACGTTCCTGCCTTGAGCTCCTGTCCTGACTTCCCTTCATCCTGGACCATAAAATGTAAGTTGGAATAAACCATTTCCTTCCTGAGATGCTTTTGGTCCTGGTTGTTTATCATAGTAATAAAAATCTAAGATTGAAGGCCAGCTGGACTGGGACTGAATAAGCATGGAATAAAACTGGACTCTCTGAACATAGCGGACAATGAAGGCTGATGAGAAGCCAAGGACAATGGCACTGAATTTTGACCCTACTGCATGTACTGGCTTTATGGGAGCCTAGTCTGTTTGGATGCTCACCTTCCTAGACCTGGATTGTAGGGGGAGGACCTTGGACTTCCCACAGGGCAGGGAACCCTGACTACTCTTTGGACTGGAGAGGGAGGGGGAGGGGAGTGGGGCGTGGAGAGTGAGGGGAGAGGAAGGGGGACGGAAAAGGGAAGCGGGGAGGAGGCGGAAATTTTTAATAAAAAAAAATTTAATAAAAAAATCTAAGCCTGAGCTTAAAGAAGGGAATGTGGCGGTGACTGAGAAAGAGTAGGAGGATACTAGAAAAGTCCCAGTCTGGGAGGTGATCCCATGAATCTAGGCATATGCAAAAATTTATTGACTTGTATACTTTCAGGACAGTGAGCTTTATGATATACAAATTACCCTTTAATTAAAAGATGTTGTAATGTAGTTGAAAACATCATCCTAAGCCATCTGATCTCGAATGATTTTTTTTTTAATACCTATGAATTGAGGTTCGGAAATTTTGACAAATTAGTTTTTTTTCTTTTTGAATTTGCCAAAATGAAGAAATTGTTCTTGTCAACTACACACACACACACACACACACACACACACACACACATTGGTGTGTAAGAGCCACCATTGATACATTCTGAACTTTTACCTTTAACCATGCTCAGGGCCAAGCACTCTAGGCATCTTCTTAATCCCACGACAACCCTGAAATGTGGGGCTACTATAACCACTACTTTCTGGACAAGCAACCTAAGGTTGCAAAAAACCCGAGGGACAGCAAAACTGAGTGACTGCTAAGAAGACAGCCCAGCATGGCTGTCTCTCAGGCAGAGGCTCTCTCGTCACCCGGGAAACAGTCATCTGCTAAAGACATCTCTGTGTTTATGGAGACTGGTTCTTAAAAAGAGGGCAGAATCTTTTTTTCAGATCATTTTTAAGTTTTGTTTTCTCATTTAGTGTGTGCTTATGTATGTCCATGTGGAGATCAAAGAGCAATTTGTGAGAGCTGGCTCTCTCCTTCCATCTTGTGAATCTCGGCTCATCAGGCTTGGCAGTAAGGAACTTTACCTACTGAGCCATCCTGCTTGACCCTGGTAGCGATTTTTTGTGTCATGGCCCCTTCATGGGCTGGTGAAGCCTGTGGACCCACACCCTTTCTCAGAGAAAGGCATTAAATGCATGCAATAAAGTACTGTGCAGGACTGGGCATGTTGTTTGGTGAGGAGGTATGCACATGAGGGAAGAGGGAAGCCCTGGGTTCCATGCCCAGCACCAAAAAGCAAGGGAAATAAAAAAATAAAGCCAATAGAATTATAAACAAACCAAGTATATATTTTATTATTTTTTGCATGCATCAAAATGCCTGATAATACAGTCATATATGTGTTAATTTGATGCATTAAATAGTGAGGTAAAGGAACTGCTATATATCAAAAAGTCATAACTATGAGGCATTATGATAATATCTGTGATTTCTCTTGGTGACTGCTGTAGTTTGAATGCAATCTCCCTCTCAAATTTGGGCTGAAATTTAATCCCACTGTGAGGTTTTAAAGGGGTGGAAACACAAGTTGACTATGGTATTTAGAGTTGGCGCCATTGGAAAATGATTAGTATTAGATCATCAGGGTGGAGCCCCATGATTGAATCCCAGTGGCCTTAAGAAAGAAGGACAGGGACTGGAGAGCTGGCTCAGAGGTTAACTGCTCTAGCAGAGAACCCCAGCACTCACATGGCAGCTCCCAACTATCTGTAACTCCATTTCCAGATCCTTCTAGCCTCGGCAGACACCAAGCACCCATGTGGTGCCCAGACATACATGTAGACCAGCACTCATACACATACATAAAATAAATAGAGATTAGAAGACACATGCATACACAACCCTTGCCCCTTGTCACATGATCCTCTCTAATACCTTGGGACTCTGCTAGCAACAAATTCATCACCTGGACACAGTGGCTCCCACCACTTGAAAAGCTGAAACAGGGGGACTATTGTGTGTTTGAGCCCTGCCTGGGCTAAAAGTGAAAACATGATGATTGTGGTGACGATTTGCTTTACCAAGACTAGGAGCCCAAAGGAAGCCCCTTTCTTTGTGAAGTAGCCTGCCTCTGGTATTTTTGGTATCGGTCATGAAAAATTGGACTAAGAATGACAAACTCACAGCTACTACCATCACCTTGATTTGTTCCCTACATCCACTAAAGGTTATGCCCCATTTCAGTTAGTTTTGTGGGCAAAACTAAAGATGTTATTTCTCTCCATCCAAGTTTATAGCCTTCCTTGTGTCCATCAGTTTAATAATCTTACCTTCCAGGAAATGGCCAAAGGCCATAGAAGAAAAGAGGCAGCTGGCCTGGGCCTCAGGCCTAGCCCAAACTTACTGGGTGGCCTTCCAGAGTTCATTTCCTCTCTTTGGCTCCGGTCCCCTCCTCTGGAAGGAGATCTTTATTAGGCACTCTTCACAGTCCTTGGCTGGATGCTTGTCCCCAGAAGTCTCTAATTAGCACCAAGGGCTGTCTTTAGCCAGTCAACAAATGTGCGCTGTGGCTCACCTTGTCCTAGAAGCCAGGAAACTCTCAAGTGGAACCCTCGGGCTTCCCCAAGAGCAATGGGGCCTCCCCTGCCAATCCAGGGACCATAGAAATCCTCGAATGAGCATCTTCCTTCCCAGGTAACCCCGCCAGAGGAGTGTAGTGTGCCTCTCTGGTCACAGCTTTCCTGACAAATGTAGACTGGTCTCTCTTCCCACAGAAAACCTGGGAGGACCAGATGTTGGTCCCTTGGCTCCTAAGCTTAGACCTTTGCATTTCAAAACTCTCTCTGCCGATTCTACACCCCAGGAAGCCAGGTTGAGAGAGACCAGAGAGTATATAATACAGGGCCAAGTCAAAGCTGGAAACCCTGGGGAAAAGATTAAAGCAAGGGTCAAATGTGCACCTCGGACGAAGTGCCTAATTATCAACCACTCTGTTCCCAAAACAAGTCCAATAGTGAGAGGGAGGAAGAGAGAGAGGAGAACAGAGAGAGCGCACGCAAGCACTGGTGTAGTTTATCTATACCACAGAGAACCCCTGAGCACTTCATCGTGGATGGGGAAGGAAAGGCCCAGGAGGTTCCACCCATCTCAGAGGGAGCACCAGCAATTACAGGTTCTTGGAGGAAGGAAGTCATTTTCTTTGCTGGTATTGCCACTAATAAGTCGTCCGTGCTCAGGCAAGAAACTCAGTGGTCCACAAACAAACAAAGGTGTGGAAGTAGGGGGAACTGACTGAGATGGGTTCCAGCAGGAGAGTGAGAGGGGAGTGCAAATGACTAAAATTCCTTATATAATTTACGAAACTCTCAAACAATTTTTAAAGATGTGTGTGTGTGTTTCCTGGGCGTATTTATGTGCACACATGTGTGTCTGATGCCTGTGAGGTTAAGAGGCTGTAGGATCTCCTGAAACTGCAGTTAGGTATGGTCGCGAACCACTGTTAGGAGTGCTGGGAACTGAAGCCAGATTCCCTGGACCGGCAACAGGTACTTTTAACCCATCCGCCATTCTCTAGCCCCTTGAATTATTTTTAATGAGGAACATCTGGGGCAAGAGGAAGCAGGTGCTTGCCTGTGTCCACAAGACATTTTTCACATTGAAAGTGTAAGAGCTAGATTTTTGGAGGCTGGCAGGACGTGAGCTTGAGTAAGGACTCGGTGGCAAAGTCCAGTAGGTCAGGTAGCATATTGCCTCAGACTTGGTCACATAGCAGGTGGGGGGGGGGTGGCTTCAGGCTTCATGCCTGGATCCTGTGCTGATGGTTTGAGTGAGGTGGGATCCAGGCAAGGGCAAGTTCTTAAAAAGCTCTCTTGGACAACTTGACTCTAGAGGGGTTCCCAGGTGTCCAGGGGAGATGTCCCCAGCTAGTTCCTTGGGCAGCTGAGGAGAGGGAACCTGAACTGGCCCTAACCTATAGCCATACTAATGAATATCTTGCATATCACCATAGAAACTTCATCTGGTGATGAATCGAGATAGAGACAGAGAACCACATTGGAGCACTGGACTGAGCTCCCAAGGTCCAAATGAGGAGCAGAAGGAGGGAGAACATGAGCAAGGAAGTCAGGACCGTGAAGGGTGCACCCACCCACTGAGACAGTGGGGCTGATCTATTGGGAGCTCACCAAGGCCAGCTGGACTGGGACTGAAAATGCATGGGATAAAACCGGACTCTCTGAACATAGCTGACAATGAAGGGTGACTGAGAAGCCAAGGACAATGGCACTGGGTTTTGATCCTACTGAATGTACTGTTTGGATGCTCACCTTCCTAGACCTGGATGGAGGGGAGAGGACCTTGGACTTCCCACAGGGCAGGGAACCCTGACTGATCTTCGGACTGGAGGGGGAGGGGAAGGGGAGTGGGGGGAGGGGGAGAGAATGGAGGCGGGTAGGAGGCAGAAATTTCTAATAAAATAAATTAATTAATTAATTAATTTAAAAAAGCTCTCCTGGAATTCTAAGTCAAAGTCAGGACTGCCAGGCTGAGCACCAGGCAGGTAGAGCAGAGAGCGTGGCTCTGATGTCTGTGGCAGCCGCTAGTCTCTGCAGTCTGTGGGAAGGCCACATTATGGGCAAGACAACCCTGGAAAGCAGAAGCTTACTGCATAAAAGGGAGGGGGCCGTGGGAGATTAGTGAGTTGGGCACATTTTGGGAAGAAAAAAACTGCCTGGCAACCTGCGGGGCTGGCGGTGTAGAAACCAGCTGCACTGTCTCGTCCTTTGTTTTCCACTCAACAGAAGCATGCATGAAATGTTGGTGTGGACCAGCAGAGCTGGCCTCAGAGTTGCAATGGACCTAGAGGTTCTGCAAGACCTAGCCTAGTCCAGCTGCCCACAAACCTAAGCAGTCATCCTGGGAACTACAGCAGAGTCCTGGAAGGATATGACACCACCCTGGCCATTTCCTAGAAGCCCTATGAGAGCAGGCAGCTAACCTCTAGCCTCAGGTGGCGTTTTTGAGACCTTTGCTTCTGGGACTTTCAGGACCTTTAAGAGGCAAGGCCTTGGCCACACACAAAGTAAGGGACCTGGGGCGGGGCAGATCTTGCTGCAAGAGTGATTCTTGCTTTTGCTCTAGGCCCATTTGATCACCAAGGCCCCATTCCAGCATTTGCAGCCAGCCCCACACATTCACAGAGCTGGACTGAGTTTGGCATGCTGTAATCCTAGCACTCAGAGGCTGGGGCAGGAAGATTAAAAGTTCAAGGCCATCGTGGGCTATATAGTGAGTTCAAAGCTATCCTAGGGTACACAATATGATCCTGCCTGAAAAAGAAATAAAGTTGAGGCTCTGCTATGTTCTAAACACTGAACTGGAGGTGGAAGTGCGGCAAAAACCAATTTTAAACAAATCTCTAGGACTAAGGATGCATCTTAGAGTTCCAGAGCTTGTATGGCATGCTCAGAGCCCTAGGCCAACAAAGGAGGCAGAGGAGGAGGTGATGAATACGAAAATAAACAAATAAGAGGTCTATGAAGATGACTTGACAGATAAAGATGCTAGCAGCATAAGCTTGATGACTCGAATTCCATCCCAGAACTCAAATTAAGGAGTCAGGTGGTGGTGGTGCGTGCCTTTAATGCCAGCACTCGGGAGGCAGAGGCAGGCAAAGGCTACACAGAGAGACTCTGTCTTTATAAAGAAAAAAGAAAGAAAGAAAGAAAGAAAGAAAGGAAGGCCAGGTGCAGTGTCAGACATTTGTAATCCCAGAAGTGCGACTAGAGATGGGAGGCTGAGACGGGAACATCTGGAAAGTCTGGGCCAGCCAGCCTGGAGGATGTGGCGCAGCAGCAGAAACGAGAGAGACCCTGCCTCCACAAAACAGAAGCCAAGAACTCCCGAAACGTGTCCTCTAACCTTCATCTGTGCGCGCGCGCGCGCGCGCGCGCGCGCACACACACACACACACACACACAAATGAATAAAATAAAATAAAAAACAAATCTCTGCCCCTGGGGAGGCTACTGGGCTTGCTGTTAAGAGAGAAAGGTCAAAAATCAGATAATCCAAATATACTATATTGCATCTGATGGCAGTTAATGCCAAGAGGTCTAAGAAAGTAGTGAGGGCAGGACAGGGAAAGATCATGGCCTTCCCGAGTTCCAGGACACTTTCAAGGAGTAGTGGCATTGCCTTGGGCACTACTTCTGCTGTGGTTGGGCTAGGAAAGTTTAGGAGGGTTGTTTGGTTATGTTTTTCTATTTTAAATTATGTACATGTGTGCTGAGGGCTGTGCATGTGACTGCAGTGCCTGTAGAGACCAGAAGAGGGCACTGGATCCCCTGGAGCTGGAGTCACAGGTGATTGTGAGGCACCAGCCATGGGTGCTGGGAAGCAAACTCGGGTTCTCTGCAAGAGCAGTAAGTGCTCCTAAGCACTGGGCCATCTTTCCAGCGCAGTTTAGATTTTGAGATGAGGAATGAGCTGAACTGACAGGGCATGGTGTTGTCCTCACTGACACTTGGCTTGAGAGTGTAAAAGTAAAGCAGAAGAAAGAGAGAGGTCATTAGCCTGGAGACAGTCACCCATTAACACAGTCTAGAAATGTTCTAACCACGTAGGCCAACAGTATCTACTAAACCCCTACCTGTCACCTGTGAAAGAGAGAACAATTAGAGGCTCTCAAGGGATGGGCTTTTGGATGGGGAGTAGCTGTCTATAGAACTGGGGAGAGGAGTTGTGGATGGATAAAGAAATACGGTAGTTTGACTGTAATCGGCCCCATAACCTCATAGGGAGTGGCACTATTAGGAGGTGTGGCTTTGTTGGAGTGGGTATGGCCTTGTTGGAGGAAGTACGTCACTGTGGGAGTGGGCTTTGGGGTTTCCTATGCTCTGGATACTGCCCAGTGTGTTTCAGTCAACTTCCTGTTGCCTGCAATGTCTAGGACTCTCAGCTACTCCAGCACCATGTCTGCCGCCATGCTTCCCGGCATGATGATAATGGACTTAACCTCTGAAACTGTAAGCCAGCCACCCCAATTAAACGTTTTCTTTATAAGAATTGCCATAGTCATGGTGTCTTTTCACAGCAATAAGAACCCTGACAAGAGGTATGGGAAGGGTAATGGCAGGCGACGTTTGAAGGAACTCAGTTGACCCACACACTTCTACACTCTACAGTCATTACCCTGGCCTCTGCGAGAGAAAGCCCGAGTCCCCAGGCCCATCAGCTCCTGGAAATACTCGAGACCCTTGTGACCTAATAATAGTCAACAAAGGGGAAGTCCATGTCTAGTGAAAATACTTAAAATGGAAATCAAATTTTCTATGTAAATATTGGTAGGAAATGTAGCTGGGATTTGATCTCCCAAATGACACTTGGTTCAAAACGAAGTTGTTGTTTTAATCCCAGATATTAGAGGAATTTAAAATAATTGCGTTTGGCCGGGCGGTGGTGGCGCACGCCTTTAATCCCAGCACTCGGGAGGCAGAGGCAGGCGGATCTCTGTGAGTTCGAGACCAGCCTGGTCTACAAGAGCTACTTCCAGGACAGGCTCCAAAACCACAGAGAAACCCTGTCTCGAAAAACCAAAAAAAAAAAAAAAAAACAATTGCGTTCAAGCAAACTATAAAATTGGTAGGGTGTGGTGGCACATGCCTATAATCCCAGCACTCAAGAGGCTAGGCAAGATAGCCTGGGCTACATAGGGAGCTCCAGGCCAGCCTGGACTACAAAAGCAATACCCTATAACAATGTGCTAGGAAGTTTTGTTGGAGATTCAAAGCTTCTTTATTCCCCTAACCAAATCATTTAGTGACATGACAGCCCGCAATTGACACCTGACTCACGCACCACCGTGAAGAGGACTGGTTAAGCCCAGATGCTCCAGGTTCGCATCAGCTATCTTCCAAGGGATGGCCTTCAGAAAGGATGTGTGCTTTTGCTCTTCCTGCTTGTGGATGGGCCGTTCCGCTGGGAACTGTGCTCACTTGCTCGCCATGCCGAAGGCTGGGCTGTGGGTCAGGGCAGAGCACTTGTCTAGCATTCACAAGGTCCTGGTTCCACCAGTGCCTGGGGTGGGGCTGCGGGGTTGTGAAGCAAGCCTGTAGTGAATGAATGAATGCCACCTTCTGAGCTGGGAGCCGTCTCCAGCACCATTCTCTGCCTTTAGGATTCCAGCGCCTGGTGGTGTTGGGCTCTGACCCTGGAAAGGCTAAGATGATGCAGCTAGCTGGTCAGAAAGGACAGCTGTCTGGGTGGGAGCAAATTCCATATAGTTATTTCATTACTGAATATTTCAGTAATGTGACAACTTGTCATCTAACCATAGTGACCTAGACAGTAAATGTTTAGGGAAAGATAGAGACCTGTGCATAGATAGACACCAACCCTCTAATACGTGTCTCAGTTGTAGTGCCCACTAGACACCTCCAGGAATTGCCATCTAAGAAAAGCTAAAGATTCCCAGAAGGTTGCCATCAGGCAGTGGTAGTTCTTAACCCCCAAATCTTTTTGGACTCGCTCACTTGGCTCTCCTTTGTGTTGCTGTTTTTCTTCAAGGGCCTGACTCAAGAGGTGGAGCCTTACCCGCTCAGTGCTCCGCGCCCACAAAGCCACATTTATGTAATCATTCCAAAACTCACAACTCCTGAGAACTTTGAGGAATGTTATTAGGCCCTGGAGGCCAGAAAGGCCGTTTCCAGGGTAACAGCAACTCCACACAAAGCAGCCAGCAAGGCCTTTCCCTCCCGCAGCTCCTTCTGGAGTTCAGGCCAGGGGTTCAGTGACAGCCCATGCCTAGGGCTCAGGAGCCTTGTCTCATTCATCGGCCTCACTCCCCAGCCCGAGACCCACAGGGAGGGTCCATCACTGTCCTATGTGCATCAGAGGGCCACCCCTCCTGCCTCAAATATGCCACCCACCGCCACTGCCCGGCCTGTTCCTGTGGGTCAGCAGTCTGCAAGGCTGACTGTGGTTTGGAAAGTTCGCGGAGATGTGAGGTACTCCAGCCAGCGTTTGCTTTTCCACAGTGTAGCCCCGGGCGAGCTGGCTGCCTTTTGTTTTGTGCAGAGGTGGAAATGAAAATTGTCTGTAACAGAGCAAATGCTCTTTCCAGGTGCAATAGCAGCTGCCACTGGCTGCCTGGGAGCTTGTCTGCCCCTCACCTAGCCTGAGCCTTCTCACCTCGGAAGGGAGGGGGAGGCTGGCACGGATGTTTCAGATTGGCAGTCCACGTAAAGACTTCTCTCCCTGAGGTGTGAGGTGGCCTGACAAAGCCCTACAGTACCACTGAGGAGAAACCACATCCATCAAGGTCTCTCTCTCTCTCTCTCTCTCTCTCACACACACACACACACTATTCACACTGTGCACACACACACTCATGCACACACACACTCATGCACACACACACTCACGTGCACAGACACTGCACCCATACACTATTCACACTGTGCACACCACACTCGTGCACACACACTCACGTGCACAGACACTGCACCCACACACCATAGACTTATATCTCATGGAGATCCAAGATCAGGGCTCTATGCTCTCTGGGCCAAGGAAGGTCATGACGATAGGACACTCAGATGTGTGTTCTCCCGTCTCTGGGTACCCCACAGCCTTTGTTCCCACAGTCTCAAAGTTCAGCCTTGTGCATACTTACAGATTTCTTAAGCAATGGCTGGAAAAACCATCTGTTTGTTCCAGTGGCACTGCCCTTCTCTGATTCATTTGAAATTAGCCTTCCCGATGCCTCCTGGGAATCCAAGTGACTAACAGGAAGCCCCTGAGATTGCAAGATTCACCCCTGAGAACGAGAGAACCAGGATGGAGAGAAAATGAAGTCCAGTAACAGAATGAGAGACAGGGACAGGCGACACTACTTAGGTACAGTGACAGCCCCGAGAAGAGGTAGAGGCAGGGGCCTGGGGGAATGTGCTGAGGCTAGATCAGGAATGAAAGAGATGCACTGGCAACGAGCAAATGAACAGCCTGGCCATATGCAAGCAGAGAGAACCACGCACAGAAAACAGGTCTGCTTGTTTCATTCAGAGAATTGTTGAGCCATTCAACATCTCCCCATCACCTATTATGGACCTACTGGTTAGGGACAAGGTACCATGTCAGACCTACAGGAGACCTATGGTTAGTTAGGCAAGACAAAGGACCAGAACAAAATGACATATGATCTAAGTTTGGGTACTTTCCCCCAAAGGAAAAAAGACCCTGAAATAAGGATCTGAGTACTATTGGGGTTTTTTTGTTTGTTTTTTGTCCTTTGTTTTTGTGGCACTATCAGTGGAATGTGAGACCCCGTATGTGCCAGGCAAGTGCGCTAGCAGTCAGCCATCCTGCCAGCCCTAGTGCAACTATTTACCTGGGTAGAAGCTGGGAAGGGAATTGGACAGGCTACTGTTGTGGTCAACTGGGGCTCAGTCCTACTCCAGAGCAAAGGGAGGGAGATGGGAAATGAATTCCCCAGTTCCCATCACTCAGCGATGGAGGTCTACCCCTGGAGAACATGATTTCCCCAGACACTGCCTATCTGCTCCTTGTAGACACAGAGGACTCAGGTGGTCACAGGCAGCCCCCGGGCACTGGGACACAGGCGCTGGTAGCTGTGCACACAGACATGATAAACGCAAGGGGCTCTCGGCAAAGCATCATGGCCTCTCCTCCTCATGTGGCTGGGGAAACACAAAGAAGACAGGGACTTGCATCTTCAGGAAAGACAGCAGGACAGAGATGGGTCCCAGCGTACCCCTCGGGTGACCTAGAGGGGCTTCAGAAGAAGAGTTGGAGGTGAGGGACAGTTCACTGTCTCAGACGGAAGAAATGACAGGAATAAAGGGAGCAGAACGAGGGTTGTGCCTGGGAGAGGTTGAAGGCCCTGCTTTGACTGACGAACAGAGGCTAGGATGATCAGAAGATGACTCCAGCCACACTATGGCACTAAGGTGTCAAGCTGCAGCTTCAGTCTTCAGTCCGCAAAGCATGAAAGTTGTCTGAGCAAAGATGGCATTGAGTTGTGTTGTAGAAACATTAACCCTGTCAAAACCAAGGGGACAACTTGGAAGGAGAAAGACTAGATTTAAAAAAAAAATCCCTAAATGAATGTTTATTAGCCATTGTGGAGATTATTTTAGCAGGCAGGAAGATGAAGGGGGCTCCCTGTAGCTCTGGCCCCAAGGGAAAGGCACCTGAAAAGCATTGTGTGGGAGCTGCTGAAAGGGGGACCAGTACGTCAGCTGCTCGGCCTGATTGTTCCCTCTGGCAAAGATTCGGGCCCACTCATTTCTCTCCTATTTGCTTTCCTCCCAAACCGCTTTTGGCCTCTGGTTTCCGAAAGCTTTGCTCAGTGCGTTTAAACAGCATTTCACAGCATGGCCGAGCAATAACAAATGGCGCCTGGTGGCTCGCCTGCTGGTGGCTTAAAAAACAATTGATGACTTTTAATCAGCTGAATGAGCATGGGACAAATGACAGCATGGCCTGAATGCGGCCCAGACGTCATGGGCTGACATCAGTGGGGAGGAGGGAAGTGCCCTTCTGGCAAGCTTGGGAACAAACAAGAGCAGCCTCAGCTCTCTCGCATGCTCCTGTGTTCTCTCTCCGCCCCCCCCCACTCCCTCCCCCTCCCCCTCTCTC
This sequence comes from Microtus oregoni, assembly GCF_018167655.1. Lineage (NCBI taxonomy): Eukaryota > Metazoa > Chordata > Mammalia > Rodentia > Cricetidae > Microtus > Microtus oregoni. The sequence continues at coordinate 4,443,490 of NW_024544604.1, forward strand.
TCCTCATAACTCCAGGAGGCAGCTCCGAAGCCATTGCCTTCACTTTTAAGGGAGATGGAGAACCGTTGGGGAAGCAGCAAGTGTAAACCTCTGGGAAAGCTATCCATCTGCACATCCTGTCATGAAATCTGTCAGCCAGAGGCTGCCTTAGGCGAGTCAGTTCCCTGACAGGCCTCAGTTTTCCTCCTTGAGAAAATGGAGTCCTTAGCCTGTGATACCTCATGCCTATAACCCCAGCACCTGAGGGGCTGGGGCAGGAGGGTTGCTATGAGTTTGAGGCCAGCCTGGACTACAGAGGAAAAACCATGCCAGCCTGGACTGCATAGCAAGACCTCTGTCTCAAGAAAATTAAGTTATTGAAAAACACTCTTGCAGCCAGGTGGTGGTGGCGCAGGCCTTTAATCCCAACACACAGGAGGATCTCTGTGAGTTCGAGGCTAGCCTGGTCTACAAGAGCTAGTTCCAGGACAGGCTCCAAAGCTACGGAGAAACCTTGTCTCAAAAAACCAAAGAAGAGAAAAAAGAAAGAAAGAAAAGGAAAGAAAAACCAGAAAGAAAAGAAAAAGAAAAACACACTTGTGATCCACAGCTAAGCACTGGGCCAAGCTCCTGGAGTCCAGTCGAAGAAAGGGTGGAGGGGTCATATGAGCAAGGCGGGTCAAGACCATGATCGGAAACCCAGAGACTGCTGACCTGAGCTAGTGGCAGCTCACAGACTCTGGACTGACAGCTGGGGAGCCTGCATGAGACCAAACTAGGCCCTCTGCATGTGGATGACAGTTCTGTGGATCAGGCAGTCTGCAGGCCCATTGGCAGTGAGACCAGAATTTATCCCCAGTGCATGAATTGGCTTTTTGAAGCCCTTTAACTATGGAGGGATACCTTGCTCAACTTTGATGCAGTGGGGGAGGGGCTTAGTCCAGGTTTAGTTGACTTCCACAGGAGGCCTTCCCCTCTCTGAGGAGTAGAGGAGTGGGGGGGGGGCTGGGGAGAGGTGGAGGAGAAGGGGAGGGGGAGGGAGAGAGACTGGTGCTTGACATGTAAAATGAATTTAAAAAATTTTAAAAACACACTTGGTTCTCTGGGAAGCAGTGTCCATGAGGCTAGCTAGCTTGAAGGTAGGATTGACTCTCTGCATCTCCAGCCGCTACAACCACCACCAACACTCCCTGCCTCCTGCATCCACACACCCACGGAATACTCGGAATACTCGGCAAGTGGTTCTGATAGAGGAGGAGCACAAAGTCAAACAAAGCAAGCCAAAAATGGCAGGATGGAAAATAAAGGCAACAACTGTGGAGGTATAGCTCAGTGGTAGAGTGCTCGACCAGCATGCATGAGGCCCTGAGTTCAATCCCCAGTAGCAGCAGATGGGGAAGAAAGGAAAGCAAAGCAGCTCTGTTGTGCCCCAGGCAAGCGGGCCTCACACTCGCTGTTTATATGCTTTAGCTCACTATCTCCGACTCAGTGTGGATAAAGGACTGGACTCTCGAGGGTTTAGGAGTAGGGCTCGTGGAGCCCTGCTACTGAGGGTGGGGAGTAGCTCATTTCAAAGTGCCCTTTCTTCCTCACTTGCAGCTCAAACCATGGGCACAGGAGCAGCCTAGGGAAGAGGCTGGGGCAAATGAGGCGCACCTGCGCAACATAGCCATTTAATCAAGAAGGGCTGGAAATCTGACTGGGTGGCAGAAAGTGATTCTTCCCAACCATCTTAGGAATTTCCCCTCATGAACTCCCCCTGATCACCAATATGGAGACAAGAAGAAGCTCCTCCCAGGCTTTCCTTGCTTTGCATGCTGGGTGTGACCCACAGAACAGAACATTTCTCCTCAATATGCACACACATACACACCTGCAGGCTCTTTTTACCCCTGAACCACCCCCAAACACACACACACACCCTGGTCCAGGAAAGAGCTCCTGAGAGGTGGACTCTTCGGGAACTTAGCTGCTGGTGTTCTCACGGCCACCTGTGACGGCGGCAGGCAACAGAAGGGCAGGGTGTGCCATGAAACTACAGCACAGTTGTCCACAGCTGAGCCTGTGGAGTGTTCTGGAGATTCAGAGATGTCAAGAATTGAAGTGAGAGGGTGCGTTCTTTCGCATGCCCGTATAGACTAGTCACAGAATGAGCTGCTTTCCAGAAGCTGGGAGGACGTGGCAACCTCATCAGCTAAGGAAAATTCCAAGTGGGAAGTAGGGCACTCTTTCCCCCAAAGGGGTGATCTAAGGGAGGTACCATTGTAGCCACACCCTCATCCTTCCAGTGGCATCTGGGGGCTGGCCCATCCTTCTGGGACCCCAGTGTGAGCAATGAATACTGTGGATTGCCACTGTTTCGGGGAGGGGGGGGCTGCTGCAAAAGCATGAGCTAGTTCCTTCCTGTCTCTGGGCAGTGAGGAACAGACACAGACTTTCTTTCCCACCTCAGCCCCAGCCTGTTCCCAGAGCACACTGATGTTTCCCTCACCAGCTGAGTGGATGGTCATTGCCTGGGAGGTGCCGGCAGGCTGGTGGGAAAGTTCCAGCAGGCCTGTGGGAATGCTGCAGCTTCCACGATTTCCTCTTGTCAGTGCCCCAAAGTGTCTACGAGGCTACACCAATGACATGCAGGCACAGAAAGAACTGGCTTCTACAGCCAACCTGGCAACCTCTCTTGGGCTCAGGCCAAGAAAGACCCATCCTTGTTCCTTTCCCTGTCCACCATACTGCTGCATGTCCATTTCCTAGCTGAGAGGACCGGCTGCACTTAGAACCAACCCTCTGTGCCAGGGAAAGCCCAATGCCATTGCCAACCACACTACATCGCCATTCTTCTGAAGGAAATTACTATTGATCCCATGGCTCTCCTCCCCGTGCTGTTTGCCGGGGACAGCCAAGGATTCCCGTGCCAGCTGGGCTCCCACACGGCTCAACTGTTCCTGTACCAGATGGCCTCTGGCTTCCACACACTCCCTGGGAGACGAGGCTCTGACGTCTCTCAGCCTGACTTTTCCTGCTCGAGGACAAGGACGATGGGTCAGGGATAACGGGGCCAATCAGGTTATTCTAACAATCTCTGCATTTCCAAACCCTAGTGACAATCAGTGTAAGTAACAAGGCAAGAAAAACGTGTTCCATAGCCTTCACATTTGGCAAGCATAGGCTGAAGACCTCCTGGCCTTGGGGGATGCAAAGAGATAAAACCCAGTGGCTGCCCTCAAACAGGTTGCAGTCTACTGGGTACAGGTTGCGTGACTGCATCTTCATTGATTAAAAACAAGAGCACTTCGGAGACTGTGAAGTGGGTGACGTTCAGAGTTAATCCCGGGTAATGAACTAAAAAGCAGGGTTTGATCCAAGCAGACCAAGATGCTTGGTGTCTCCAATAGTCACAGCATGGGCAAAGTGGGGGAGGTGGGACTGAGGGGGTGGGGTATGGTACTGTGAGGTGGTGCCACGAGGTGGCGCAATTGAAATGCCAGCTTTGCTTTGTTTTTGTTTTCTACCTTGATGAAAACTGATTTTCCTTTCCATAAACATCCGGCCAATAGAACCCTTTCATGGTGTGCTGGAGCCAGAGAATGCTGATTTAGACGAGCCAATCATTAATTTTTTTAGAAAATTTCCAAGCCAGTTGTTGAACATGCCATTAATAAAAATTAAAATAAATTAAATTAAAATAATTAAAACTTGAAATGGGATAAATCATATTAAAAACCAATTCTCCACTTTCACATCTTCCTACCTTGCCACAGTCTACTATTGTCTCTGCCATGGAGCCTATCTAGTCTAGACTGGGGGGTGGAAAAGCTATGCAATGGTGAGCAGACTCTCCCATGCTCCCTGGGCAACACCACGCTGTCAGCACATCACGTGGGAAGTGGCAGGCTAGCTGGGGTGGGAATATTTACATCAAGGCGATCAGCAGATGCTACAAATCAGGGCTTGGGTGGGGGTGGGGAGCCAGTTGTTAAGCATTTACCATCCCATCACTGGAACCATCATTTAAGTTCCATAATTTATGTGGCTGACTTCATATGCCATGAACGGGTCTCTCGGATTCTCAGAAATTATAGCGTCCCCTTGTCTGCTCCCAAACTCAGGAAGTTGAGAGAGGGGAGTTTCTCCCATAAGCTCCTCTGAATATTCAGGGGGAAAAAAAGGAAGTCTGCGCAGATAAGCCAGTTAGGGCTCAGTGGCATGGCAAACCTGAGCAGGAGACTGAGCCAGGCTCTCGAGTGGAGACAAGAGGGAAAGCTTGTCCCAACCCGCTAACCCGTACCTGTGCGTAACTAAATCAACCAATCAGAAACAAGGTAGACTGTCATCAGTGGTGAGATGGCCTGGCTAGAGCCACCACTTCTGCTGGGGACAAGGGGAATCAGGAACGGATGGCTTACGACAAGAGGATCAGCTGAAGGGCTTGAAGAGGGTATGATTCACAGAGACACAGGTGGGCAGATAAAGAAATCACAATGGCTAGGGAAAGCGCCCTGTGATAATGGAAAACTTCAAGGGGCCAGGGCAGCTGGCCCACCTGGAGAGAGTTCTAAGTGAACGTTGGGGTGGGCAGAGTCTCAGCCACTGGCAAACCTGCAGCCCAGATGGGGGAACCAATGCTCCAATGTCTAACTCCTCCTACTGGCCTGAGGGCCTGTTGGCACCTCCCATTGGCCAAACCCAACAGGAAGCCTATGGCCAAAGCAGCATGATCCAATGAAGGATCAGCCTACTCCACTCAGAAAAGGGCACAAAAAAGTAGCTAGGATAGGGGAAGGACTAATAGATTTGCCCAGCCAGCATGGTTCTGCCCTCACAGCATTAGGCTCCAAGAGCACACGCCTGGGACCACTCACTTGGATGAGGCCTGGCCTGGGGTGGCAGAACAAACCACAGACTGGCTGTGAGCCTGGAAGCAGGCAGGCCATGCGGCCTGGCATTGCTCTATGGAAGAGTTCAAGGAGTGTGCCCCAGCCCTCTAGCCAGTGCCAGTGCAAGGCCGGTCCCAGATCCACAGGGGCCCATGATGATGCCTGGGCACAGGTGAAGGCTTCACCTGAAAACGAATTAACTCAAGGTTCTGGACCCTGGCACAGGATCACGGCAGGGTCCTACAAGTAACTTGTATCTCCAAACTACTTTTCTTCAGAAAACGGCACCAGACCTGTATGGGTCCCAGACTTGAATCTTAGCAGGCAACTATTGTTGTTCCCTTGTAACACTACAACTCCCAACATCCCTCTGGACGGCAAGCGCGGGACACATTTCCCAGAAGCCTTTGCATCCTCTGTTAAAAGCAAGGACAAGCCACAAGTTCGCCCCTTCTTAACCCTTCCCTTGGTCCCTTCCTTTCACTTTTCCTAGTGTGTTTTCCCTTCCCATTAAAAAGTGTACCTACCACGTGGTACCGCCGCGTGTCTGTGTCTTTTCCCTGCGTAATCGTCTTTGCCCCATAGGACAAACGGGAATTAAGAACAACATTTTGGTGCTGCCGCATCGACTCGGAGACCTCTCCGTCCGGTGCCCGAGGCTTTGCCTCTGGGCTTCACCGACAAGGTCCAAAGAACCGACAGCCTTCGTTCACCACCACCTGTTTCCACGGCCATTTCAACAGCTTCATCCTGATCCGTGAGTTACCCTGAGTTGGCTTCCTTCCCCCTGGGGCATTCAAAGACTGTCCGGCCGGCTTTCTTTACACACCTCTGGCTAAGGCTAGGTTGCTAACCCACTCCCCCGTTTTTTTTTTTTTTTTGCCCTCGGCCGAAACGCTCAGTCCGCGCACCCGGAGTTCGGTGCTCCGGGCTTTTTTCTCCTTCTTTCTTCCTTTTTTTTCTAACTTTTTCCTGTCCACTTTCGGGCCACTTTTTGTGGCACCTCCGGGCCCTGTGCCCTAAAGAGCTTAATCGCCTCCTCCCAGCCGGGACTTTCTCTCCCATACGGTTGCTGGGCTCGGGGCAGTTAAGTGTTAACACGCCCCAAATTCGCACGGACGCCTGCGTTTTTGGCTTGCCATGTTCGCGGTACTCTGTTGGTACCTTTTGCGGCTGGGCTGCACTTCAGCCATGGGCTCAAAAAATTCTAAACCGGTCCCCCCATCTTCCCCGCTCGGGCAGCTTCTGGAAGCTCTCCAACCCCACGTCCTCATTCCCTCCATAAAACTCTCCAAGTTAATACGGCTTTGTTCCAAGACTTGGCCTAAATACAATTTACAGGGCTCTATTCGCTGGCCTTCTCAGGGATCATTTGACCCTGACACTCTGCGGGAGCTGGCAAATTTTTGTCACCGGTCAGCTAAATGGAAGGAATTAATGTACATGATGGCCTTCTTTTATATGGCTCTAAAAACTGACCCATCTACCTCGTCACACTGTTCACCGGCTCACATGTTTTTGGCTCTACCCTCCCTCCAGGAACCCTCCGCTCCGACCATGGACCCCGATGACGACCCCCCGCCTCCCCGACCTCGTGACACCACTCCTTCCCGCCCTGCCCAATCGGGGGCCACCTCCTCTATCCCCCCTCCTTCAAAAGTTTCTTTTAGGTACAAAAAGGAGTCGCCTACACCTTCTCCCCACGCCTCTAAACGCTCCATTCCTAGGTCTCCAGGAGTTCCGAGTAACATCCTTCTGGGTCGCCTTCCTGTTCCTCCGAATCCCCCAAAAAATCTCATTCCCCCCGTCTCATATATCCCAGCCTTTCCGATCCAGCTTCACCTAACTTCTCTCGCAGCAGGACTCGACTGCGAAGACAATTAACAATTTCTTCCCATCACAGGAGGCGCAGTAGGCGGGCCGAATCGACTTTGGATTCTTCCGTCTCACCTCCCCGCCCCACCCCTCTGCCTCGGTCTTCCAAGACCCCCTCAGGCGCTAACCCCACCCGCCGCCTTGCGCCTAATTTCACCCCTCCCCTTACGCGCTCGCGAGCTGCTGCCGCAGCAGCAGACCCTGATCAACCCAAACCAGCTACCGTTCTGCCCTTACGAGAGGTAGCTGGGGTCGAGGGCCCACTTCGGGTACACGTCCCCTTCGCCTTATCGGAACTTTCACATATTTCTAAACTACTAGGGTCATATACGGCTAACCCCACTAATTTCACAAAAGAGTTTCAATATTTAACCCAATCTTACAGCCTAACTTATCATGATATTTATATGATTCTCTTTAACAACTTGCTTCCTGAGGAACGCCGACGGGTCTGGGAGCAGGCGAGACTCTGTGCTGACGAAGTACACCAGACTCAGCCTTCTCACCCACCTGGTGCAGAGGCAGTGCCCGAACAGGAACCCCACTGGGATTACAACTCCCCCGGGGGCATTCTGTCCAGAGACCGATTCTTAACCTGCCTTCTGGTGGGATTAAGAAAGACGGCTCTCAAACCAGTCAATTATTCTAAACTTGCAGAAATATTTCAGGATACAAACGAGAATCCTTCCGCATTTCTTGACCGTCTCACCAAAGCTATGCTACAGTTCACAAACATGGACCCAGAATCCAACGAGGGCAGACAGCTCCTGATGTCCCACTTTGTCAACCAGTCCTACTCAGACATCAAGGCGAAACTCAGACGTTTGGAGAAGGGTCCCTTAACTCCACAGGCACAGATCCTGGAGATGGCCTTCAAGATCTACCACTCAAGGAATGACAAGGCCAGAAATCATTGCCACGTGATAACCGCACCCGCCAGGCCAGCCGAGGTGATGGACTCCACCGCCCGCCCTCCGCGCGCGGCTCCCCCGCCCCCCGGCCCATGCTTCAAGTGTGGTAAGACAGGTCACTGGTCAAAGGCGTGCCCCAATCCCCATCGCAACCCGAGGGGCCCCTGCCCAAGGTGTCACAGGGAGGGTCATTGGTCCACAGACTGCCCTCGTGCGTTCGGTGACGCTGGGGCAGCCGCCCCAGAGGACCCCCAGGTTGAACTATTGGGTCTGGCTCTGGAAGACTGAAGGTTCCCGGGCTCCTCCACTGACAACCCGACTGCTACGCCCATCTGCAACCAGGAGCCGCGGGTACTTCTTACAGTGTCGGGACGCCTCATCTCCTTTCTCTTGGACACCGGAGCAACATATTCGGTTCTAAGGGAATTTTGGGGGCCAACCTCCCCCTCACGTTCCCCTATTGTCGGGGTAGGGGGACAGCCTTATCTACCTCTCCAAATTCCACCTCTCAATTGCATATTTAAAGGTATCTTTCTCACTCATTCATTTCTAGTTCTACCAACCTGTCCAGTCCCACTCTTGGGAAGGGATCTTCTGACCAAGCTGGGAGCTTCCATTTCTTTTGCGCCCCCCACCCGTTTCGTTTCAGATCCGTCGGTGACACAGCTGCTGCTTCTCCTGGCTCCGCGACCCTCTGATACTAACATGTCTTTTCCCCTCCCAGCTTCCCAGGTGGACCCTCTCGTGTGGGACATCCAAAACCCAGCTGTCGCTAAACACCACCCCCCCCCCCGTCGTTATTCAGTTAAAGAACCCTACTGGGTATATCACCCAAGCCCAGTACCCGCTTCCTTCCCAAAGCCTCAAAGGACTAAAACCTATAATCTCTGATCTCTTGAGGAAGGGGCTGCTCCGCCCCACCTCATCCCCCTTTAGCACTCCTATACTGGCTGTCAAAAAATCTAACGGAACTTATCGTTTGGTTCAGGACCTCCGGCTCATTAATTCTGCTGTCGTTCCCTTACACCCAGTGGTACCCAATCCTCTCACACTTCTGTCTAACATTCCTTCAGGGACCTCCCACTTCTCAGTCTTAGACCTAAAGGATGCCTTTTTCTCTATTCCTCTCAACCCTCAGTCTCAGAACATCTTTGCCTTCACCTGGACAGATCCTGATACTAATTTCTCCACACAACTAACCTGGACCATCCTCCCTCAGGGATATCGGGACAGCCCACACCTCTTTGGCCAGGCTCTGGCCTCTGATCTGCTCTCACTGTCCCTCCTTAAATCAAAACTGGTACTCCATGTCGATGACATCCTACTATGTAGCCCCTCTTTGGAGACTAGCAGGACTGACACCGCCACCTTATTAAACTTTTTATCCAAAAAGGGCTACAGAGTCTCGCCTTCGAAGGCTCAATTGTCCACCACTCAGGTAACGTATTTGGGGTTAACTATAACCCCAACACAAAAGGCTATCACCTTAGACAGAAAGAGACTAATTCAATCTCTTGCAGTTCCCTCCACCAAAGAAGAGGTTCTGTCATTCCTGGGAGTGGCCGGTTTCCTGCGATCCTGGATTCCCTCATTCTCTCTCCTCGCCCGCCCCCTATACGAAGCAGCCCTCCGTTCTATGCATGAGCCCCTGCTTCACCCCATCACCAAACCTTTCCGGAGACTCCAACAGGCCCTTACCCAGGCCCCAGCTCTCCATCTTCCGGATTTAACCCGCCCTTTTTCTCTTTACGTAGCAGAAAAAGAGGGCTATGCCCTGGGAGTTCTAGGCCATCAACTGGGACCTTCCTTCGCACCTGTAGCTTACCTGTCAAAGAAGATGGACCTCACCACTCGGGGCTGGGCACCCTGCATACGGGCCTTGTCAGCTGCGGAACTTCTTATTCGTGAGTCAAAAAAGCTAACCTTCGGAGCACCTACTACGGTTTTCTCCCATCATAACTTGTCTAACCTCTTAACTTACAAAGGCCTACAGACCCTACCTCCTTCTCGAGTCCTCTCGCTTCAGGTGGCGCTGGTGGAAGACACTAGTCTCACATTCCAGTGCTGCCCACCTCTCAATATTTCAAATCTTCTACCTCAACCTGGTGCTAATAATTCCCCATCCCATTCCTGCATTGAGGTCCTAGAGGACCTACTGCCCCACCCCTCACATATACAGGAGGGCAGTCTGCCCCAGGCCACCCACACCTGGTACACGGACGGCAGCTCCTTTCTATGTGACGGGACCCGCAGAGCAGGTTATGCCATAGTGTCAGACACAGAGATAGTCGAGGCAAAGGCACTCCCTGCTCATACTACCAACCAGCAGGCTGAGCTGATAGCCCTCACCCGTGCCTTCCAGTTAGCCGCCGGCCAATCTTTAAATGTTTATATAGATTCTAAATATGCTTTTCATATCCTGTTGTCCCACGCGGCCATCTGGAAGGAACGCGGGCTTCTCACAGCGAAGGGAGGGTCTATTACCAACTCAGAGTATATTATGGACTTGCTGAGGGCCTCCTATCTACCTAAAGCTATAGGAATTATTCACTGTCGGTCTCATCAGTCTGACAGTTCTATTGTTTCCAAGGGAAATAATCGGGCTGACAGAGCAGCTAAGACAGCAGCTCTTAGCTCAGACCTGCCTCAGTTACCTCAGGGAGTCCTTACAGCACAGCCTACAACCTCACAGACACCTCCTAACACTCAACAGGTCCTGTCCTACCTACACCAGCTTTTTCATCCTAATGAATAAGCTCTGCTTCATTTTGTAAAAACACATATCAAACCCACGCCTGAGGACATCAGGTTTCTAAAAGCCACCACTGCCTCCTGTCAGATCTGCCAAAAGTCAGATCCCAGGACTAAATATCGTAGCTTCCCTTTCCCTACCCACCAAGCAAGGGGCTCCCTTCCGGGAACTGATTGGCAGCTGGATTTTACTCATATGCCCACAGTCAGGAGGATTAAATATCTCCTGGTTCTGGTGGATACAATGTCTGGGTGGGTTGAAGCCTTCCCCACCTCTAACAAGAGGGCCCAGACAGTCTCTGATATTCTCCTCCGAGAGATTATTCCTCGGTTTGGACTCCCAACTTCTCTCCAGTCAGATAATGGTCCAGAGTTTACTTCTCAGATTTCTCAAAATTTGTCTAAAGCGCTCGGGATCCCCTGGAATTTTCATATACCGTACCATCCTCAGTCGTCAGGTAAGGTAGAACGAACTAACCGCTCTTTAAAGGAAGCCCTCATTAAGATGTCACAAGAACTCCACCTCGACTGGGTAAGGCTCCTGCCTTTAGCTCTTTTCCGACTCCGAGCCCTTCCAAGGGGCCCCCTCCTCATCTCACCCTTTGAACTCATGTATGGGCGGCCGGTCTTAACCCCCGGCTTCTCATCGGAGACTTCCCCCCTTCCTGACCACCTGCTCACTCCCCTCCTGTTCCACTTACGCTCATTACTATGGGACTTCACAGATCACTCACTACCTCGACCATGTGCTAATACATGTCCGCCGCCAGTTAAAATAGGGGATGAGGTATTACTCTCACCCCCAGGCCAGCGCCCTTCACCCCTTTCCCCTAAATGGCAGGGCCCTTTCAAAGTAATTCTTTTAACTCCCACAGCTGCCAAGCTTAAAGGAATTCCTCATTGGATTCACCTGTCACATCTTAAACCGTTTATCTCCACAGCTCAAGATAATCCTTCATACACGGTGACTCAAACCGGACCCTGTACTCTTAAGTTCCAAAGGACGCCGGATTCAGCCCCCCTACTACAGTCTAAGGACAACAATGGTCCCGATCCGTCACTGTGTTAACACACCCTCCCTTCTTTAAATTCATAAATAACCGTCTAGCTGTCGTTACAGGTACCCCCAACAAATGCGAAGACAAGTGGTAAGCAGATTCTCCTCTACAAAGCTCTTACGTAACAGGTCAGCCGCTGACTGCAGCAGCGGCTCCCTAAAATGTTAAGAGATGTATGGTTAGAATCTATTTCTTTTAAGACAGTTTCCTTAAGCTCCGGGATGCCAGCCCAACGGATCAAACACAAAGGAATAAGTATCACAAAGGAATAAGTATCACTTAATTTTTTTTATCATTTCTTAACCCCGGACATCCTAAGACCCTCTCCCCCCCCTCTTCACCCCAGCTCTCCAAAAATCCCCCCCCTCTTTTAATTTCCCTCTCCCCCCCCTCTTCACCCCAGCTCTCCAAAAATCCCCCCCCTCTTTTTTAATTTTTTCTTTTACTAATGCAACTTTTGCCTTCCAGCATCTTAATGATGACCCAGCTACTCAGGAAAAGCCACACAGATTTCTTCAATCAGCCGCCTCAGACGACAGCCAGGACTTCAAACATCAGCGACCGACTACACCAGCCAGCAACTCTGGACATCATTGACCAACTACACCAGCCAGCAACCCTGGACATGGACATCAGTGACCAACTGCACCAGCGACCGCAAACGCCAGTGGGACATTGCCAAGATAATCGGACATTCCCTGGACCCCTCAACGCCCAAAGTCAGCAGGAAGCAGCCATGAGAGACTGGACTACGCCCCCATTCCCTACCCTTTAAGGTCCCCCAATTTTTTTTTAATCAAACCAAAAGGGTGAAATGTTGTTCCCTTGCAACACTACAACTCCCAACATCCCTCTGGACGGCAAGCGCGGGACACATTTCCCAGAAGCCTTTGCATCCTCTGTTAAAAGCAAGGACAAGCCACAAGTTCGCCCCTTCTTAACCCTTCCCTTGGTCCCTTCCTTTCACTTTTCCTAGTGTGTTTTCCCTTCCCATTAAAAAGTGTACCTACCACGTGGTACCGCCGCGTGTCTGTGTCTTTTCCCTGCGTAATCGTCTTTGCCCCATAGGACAAACGGGAATTAAGAACAACAACTATAACAAGGAATTTGACTGGTCTCTTCCCAGGGCTAAATCCTAAACCGGGTTCAGAAAGGGAAGTGAGGTCAAAAAGGAGTTCTTATTCCCAGGAGCATCTCCCAAGCCCCGTCCCCCCCCCACCCCCCCCCAACACACACACACTCCTTCCCAACACAGGGTTAATAGACACCAAAGTAGGCATAGGCCTTTTGTAGCCCAGCACTCCAGGAAAGCTGTGGGCCTCCTCACCGGGCTCTGGAAGATTCCCAACGAACATTAGCATAGTAAAGGCTGCAGATAAAGAAAACGTTTGTCTTTGTTTACCGTGGGGGTTGCCCATACTTCCTGGAGCTTAAAGCTGAAAGCGAAGGGGGAGTAGGCGACTGATAAGAGGGTTTTAGGCTTGGGGCACAGCTCAAGCAAAGCGGCACCGCCACCACCCCGCCCCCAACCTTGAGACCTGGGAGAAGCTACCAGAAGCTGCTTGCAGCTGTCGGGAAGTGTGAGGAGGTGGAGCGGGAAGGGATAGGCTAGAGGAGAAGGAAGAGCAGGTCTTTGGTCCCTAGGGCCCTGGGAGGCAACACGCTGGAGCTTGCTCGGCAGCTCCCAGCTTCCGAAGACCTGGCTCGCCACTCGCCTGCATCCTTCCTACAGGAGTCGCTGGCTGGGCGCGGGTAGGGGTGGAAGCTGGCATGAAGGTGGGCAGGTTCCTCCCCCAACGCACCCCAGATCTGGTATGACCCTAGTGGACAGAACCTCCTGGCAGCAGGCAGCCCTGCTGGACTCTCAGGAGGGGTGAAGGCTTCAAGTTTGTGTACAGACACCAAGGACGCTTTGTAGATACCCCAGCCCCTAGGACCAAAAGAAAAAAAAAAGACTATCCCCAAATTCCTGCCTCAGGCCTGCTACCCAGAGAGCTGCAGCCTGGAAGCTGTAAAGTTTGGTGGGTAGGTGCACCAATTAGCCTCAGAAAGAGCTCTTCAGCCAGAGCCACTACTGGGCTCTGCCTTCAATCTCATGAGCATTCATGTCAGCTAGTACGATTTTGCAAAGGTGTCCTCTTTTCAAACAGATTGAAGGGTGGACAGGGCATCAGACTCCAGTGACCCCCCTTCCCGTCCCTAGTACTCTCCCACTAAGTCGGGGCCTGTCTTCTCTCCTCAGGGAATGGGAACTATGATTGCATCTCCCAGGCTAGGGAGGAAGCTGACCAGGCTCCTCTTTCTAGGCTGGAATAACCACCCTCCCCATGTCAAAGATGACACATTCTCCTAGCTAGTGACCTCTGCCCTTTCCCCTTCAGAAACCAGCCCTCCACTTCATCTGTCTTGAGGCAGATGACTGCCTTTCCTGGAACAGGAGGGGCTCTCGCCGTGCCTTTGTTCTCCAATTATGCCTTTTCTGGTCCATTTGCCTTCTTTGGATCTGATTTTACGTTGACCACTGCTGCTTGACCACCCTGCCCCATGCATCTTTCCGAGTCAATCTGGGGAGTCAGTGTACTGATTTGTAGGACTTGCTCAAAGCCCTTGTGTGGGAAGAATTGTGGGTCTCAGAGCTGAGGTCTGGCCTCTATGTAGACTTTGCCAAGCAACCACTCTAGTTGAGCAGAGCCAGTCTTCTGGGTCACAGGGTCCCTGGGCAAAGATGGGCCTTGTTATACCTAGGAGCACCCTAAAGAATAAAAACAAGCCAGGCGGTGGTGGCGCACGCCTTTAATCCCAGCACTCGGGAGGCAGAGGCAGGTGAATCTCTGTGAGTTTGAGACCAGCCTGGTCTACAAGAGCTAGTTCCAGAGCAGGCTCCTAAGCTACAGAGAAACCCTGTGTAAATAAAAATAAAATAAAATAAACAAAAACAAGCTATAGCATTACTGTGGAAGTGTGGCAGCTAGTCATCTAACCTACAGGGTTGCAGGAGAGCACCTAGTGCCTAGAAGTTTCTGGAATGGGACAAAGAAGTGACCCACTCTACTTTTTGAATACTCCTATACATACAAGGGCCAATTGAAAGTGGAGAACACATTTAATGTTGGCCCTTGTGACAGTTCAGATCCTCTAGGAATGATCTCCAAACGGAATTAACAGAATAAGAAGTGTGTTGGGGGGAAAAGGGCTGCAAAGAACAGAGGGAGAAAGTCGGAAGAAAAGAGTGTGCTGGCTAGTTGTCATTGTGATTTGACACAAGCTAGAGACATCTGAGAAGACAGAACCTCAACTGAAGAAATGCCCTCATTAGATGGGTCTATAGACAAGTCTGGGTGGCGTTTCTGTTGGCTGATATAGAGGCCAGCTTTCTGTGGAGAGTACCATCCCTGGGGAGGCGGTCCTTATGAAAGTCAGCTAAGGAAGCCACGAGAGGCAAGCCAGTAAGCAGGGCTCCTCGTGGTCTCGGTTTAGCTCCTGCCTCCAGGTTCCTGTCTTGAGTTCCTGACTGACTTCCTTCCGTGATGAACAGTGGTCTGTGGGGTGAAATAAAACCCAAGTTGCTTTTGGTCACGGTGTTTTATCACAGCTTTTCAGGAAGTCTCTGGATGTCTCAGGGAGGAACACTGGTTCTAATCTTAATCTCAGGACCTCAGCCAAGTTTCCCCTGCTTTGTTTTCTTACCGTGAAACGAAGAGAGTGAGTCTAGCACCTCATCCATCCTTTGGTCCTCTCTAGGGCCTGCTTTAACACACTAGATTCTGCTTTCTTTTACAGCTGGTCATTTTAAAATCATAGTAGTTTGTGAGCATTTCCAAGTTAGGTACCAGAAAGGATCTAGTGACTAGAGTTTAGGAAAGTTTAGAGTCCCTTTCTCTTTGCAAGTAGAGAAGGGACAGGAGACTGGACCAAGACCATGAGCCTTTGGTGTGATTATTGACAAAGATGTAAAGAGTGTACCTTGTCCATACAGATGACTGTTGTGTTCAAAGGAGGCCAGGGGGCTCCTGAGGAATAGGGGAGCTTGATCAGAAAGGCGCTTCTACCCCTACACCCCTAATTCTCAGAGAAGGGGGTTACATCCCATATCAACACCACTTGATCCTAAGGATCAGAGAAATGAAGAGGTTTGGGACAGGCTCCCCAGGAACAAAAACATATAATTCCAGTGACCTCCCCACCCCCCAGCACATTTTGTTTGTGTTACTACCTCTTGCACGTGCACGCTTACACACACAGCCATTTTGGGCACCATTAATAATTTATCTTTGTAGAAACCAGTACAGTTTACAAATATTAAAGCATGATCTAATTGTTTTAATCACAACAACTGCTTTGGGATAGCCTTGTTCTTCCTGATAATAAAGCTAGGCTCAGCCATCAGACGTGCAAGAGGTCAAAGAGCTAGTAGGTGGTTCTTAACCTTTGGGGCTGCCTCAGATCCACTTAAGACTCCTCCCTTTGGAAAACTGCATACCTACTCAGAATTCTGTCGGCACTTCCAGGGTTGCAGCTCCTGCTCCAAGCTCTTACACAGCTCCAACACACACACACACACACACACACACACACACACACACACACGTCACCAACGAGAGGTTCTACTAATGTTTGAGACTCAAAGAAGACTGGGAGATACCCTAACACGACGGAGAACCCTCCTAGACCACAATAGGCTCAAAAAGGGTTAAAGGGGTGTGAGGGTTTGTTTTCCACCTCTAAGAACTCTGTTATGGATTATTAAGAACACACACAAGGCCGGTGAGCATTCCATTCGATAGGCCTGCCTCCAGCACAGAACCAGCTTGTCCACGAGCTAAGTCCTGTATGTGAAGAACGTCCTGCTGCCCAGAAAGCGTGGATGGAAAACCGCTCCAGATAAGGCACTTGCTACTGAAAAAAAAAAAAGAAAAAAGAAAAAAAAAGAAAGAAAAAAGTGGGGAAAAAAGCACGGCTGAGAGACTGCCAGGGAAGGGGAGCTTTCGAAGGGCTGCTGTTCTGGGTAGTTTTGAAGGGAGAACATTCCCCCTCGGGGTGCAGCATCTTGCCTGGCAAAAGGGGTTGTTCTGAGAAGACAGGTCTTCGTGTCCCTGCGGTTCAAAGATGCCCCCCACAAGATGCTTTAGCTTCCTTCTGCTAGATTCACATAATGCTTACCTCCTCTTCCCCAATAGGGGAATCCACTAGGGCCTTCAGGCACCCTGGTCCTGGTGCACCACCCAGGTGGTACCTGTCGCTGTGCAGGTGAGGGAAAAGGCCTGAGGAAAACACCATTACTGATAAGTAACAGCTCCTTTCAGGTTTAATGACACGTTGCATCCATCCTAAAGCTCTCAAAAAAAAAAAAAAAAAAAGGAGGGGGAGCCTTCTCGAGGGACAGCGCCTCTCGCCTGTAAATAGGAACGACGGGCTGCTGCTGCGGGGGGGGGGGGCGGCGCGGGGGTGTAAATTAACTAGGGGCAACAGAGTAAATGCATTACACACAGTATTTATTATGCGTCCGGACCTCAGAGGTGTTCTCCGACTCCCAGGCTTGGCAAATCTTGTCCCGGACGGACGCAGGCCTTGCCGCAGAAACCGAAGGCTAGGGAACTGGTTACGGCGGGGGACTGGGGCGGGGCGGGGGGGGGGGGGTGAGAGCTTCTCGTCCTCAAGCGATCGGGAACCCCTTTCCCCTGACTGTAGCGGGAAAAGGGCTCGGGTTCTGGTAGTCGTGACCTCGAGAGCCGCAAGGGCTCCGGGCCGGCCGGGGAGGGCTGCAGGGTGGGAACCCGCGACGCGCCGGGCCCCTTAGCATTCCGCCAGCGCGCCCGCCATCGCCGCGTGCGCCCCCGCGCCCCGCTGTAATTACCCCGATTACCAAATGAATCTGGCGCTTTTGTGCTCGCCAGGCGGTGGGTGCGGGGAGGCAGTTCTAATAGTTGTCATTAGGGCCGCGGGAGGCGGGGCGCCGGGGGCGGGGGGTGGGGAGCGCGGGCGGGGGAGGCCGCCGCTCCCTCGCTGGCTCGCTTGCTCGCGGGCGGTCCCGGGCGGCGCGCAGGCCGCTGCTGGCTGCTGAGTAATGATTTTTTTTCTAATTGGAGGCGAACAGCGGCCCTAATGGATGGAGCCGCTCTCGGCGCGCTCGCTGCGCCCGCCCCTCGATCGATACGCTTGCTAACACCGCGGGGCCAAGCTCCCAGGCCTTTTGTGGTCAGAGATGCTGCAGGGGTCCCCAATCTTCCTCCCCTTCACCTTGTGCCACCTTGGCCTTGCTCAGAGCCTCGAGACTACGCCTAACACTACCTACCATCTCTGAACATCCCATTCCCTGCCCCTTCCAGGACCCCAGAGCCCTCGCTCCCCTCTCCAGGCATTCTTCTACCCTTCTTCAATCACCACCTCCGTGTCCCCCACCTTCCTTACACTCCATCCCCCTCCTGCCTGCCCTCCCACGCGTCTGCCAGTTTAGCAGTCAGGGAGGACTAGAGAGGAGATGTATGGGGGGCCTACTATAGCCCTAGATCTGTAGAGAAGCCAAAAACAGGCTGCTGCCTCTGATGGTTTGAGACTGGTCCAAGAAAGGTTTGCTGAGTCCAATTACATCCCCAAGTTCTTTCCTTCCGGGGCCTTCTCAGGCTCAACTCCACTCTAACTGAGACCTTTCAGCTTTCTGCAGGGCAGACTGTGCTTGCTGCATGGGAACCGCAGGGCCCCTTCTGTTAGAAGCCCCGGTGGTGGTGGTATGCTTTGCTGGGAAGCTGCATAGGCCCTGCAGATCCTTGGAAGTGAAGGGTCAAACATGCTTGTGGTTTTGCAGGTCCTGTTCCCAAACTGTCACTAAGAAGCTGGTGACCTTGGCCAAAGACTCGGCCTGGGAATCTGATCTTTTTTTCCTACACCCAGCAGAAGCTCATCCATTACCACAAGATAGAGCCTTGGGATACAGTTTTAAGAGCCAAGCCTCCTCACTCCTCCCAGCAGGTTACAGATCTTTCCTGCTTAGGGAAAGACTCTGGCTCCCGGACAGCCCAAGCTGCTTCCTTCTGTGCCCTGCGTCATCTGTTCACTGGAGCTCTTATTCATACACACCAGTTTCATTTCCTGGCAAAATAAGCACTTGCTTGTTTGTGTATTGCCAGTCTTCCCCCAACTACCACACAAGCTCTGGAAAGTAAAGGATTTTTGCCATCTTCCATCCTCACCATCTAGAGCAGCCTGGAACACAGTAGGTGCTCAATAAAGTATTAACTGCATGAACAAATGGAAGGAATTTGGACTGAAGCAACTCCATCCTTTCCTTCCTGGCAGTGCATTGTTTTTTCAAACTATGGTCAGAGGAGGATCTATTCTGGTCTCGGCTTCTCCAGAACTTCGCCACTATCCCCTGTAATGGGGAAGTCTTTTTCACCTCCACTTGAACTTGAGTGGCGCAGTCTGCTGATCTAGTAGGCTTGGAAAGCAGAGGAGCAGATCTGGCAGGTTCGCTGAAGTTGGAGCCGTAGAGCTCATCCAGTTGAGTTGTGATATCAGGGTGAGGCATCCCAAAGTGGGGATGGTCAGCAGTCACCCCACAGCACAGACACAATGGCTGTCAAAAAGAAGTCCATTTCAGTGGGGCTATGTTCAGCCGTAGAGACCCATTCCTCAGACCATCCAGAGAGAGTGTCCCAAGAGAAAGACAAATAGTTGACAACTTCCAACTATGAAGCCTGAAGGGGAAGGTACCCACATGCTCAGGTACCCACCATGCTCACCGAGTATGGTCCTTTGTGGCTAGTCATGTCTTTACTGGGTAAGCTTCCCCTGTAATTCCCATCCATGTCCCTAAGACCCCCTTTCATCTCGTTGTGCCTTAGCCGTTGTTTTCCTGGAGGATCCAGCCTAGGCAGGCAGAGAAACTGACCCCTTTCAACCTCAGCGAATCCCCTGTGAAGTGCCCACTCCCATGAGTCTCGTTTCCCCTCCTAACGGCCCCAGGTGAGGATGGGGACTCAGAGAACAAGTGATTCGCACAGATCTTACACCTAGGTCTTGATGGATTCAAACCCAGGCCTAAGTTGGTGTGGCTGCAGAATTGAAGCGCTTGATCCTTCTGGTGACTCCTTAGGGCCTGGTTGATGTGATGGTGTCCTGGAGACAGTGTTGAAGCACACAGAGGTTAGAGGTGCTGGACCAGGGGACCTAGAGTCCTCCAGGACTTACTAATTCTGTCTTTGTAGCTTTGTGAGATGGACTGTGAACACCAAACAAAGCCCACATTAGGAGAACCAAGATGGAGATTTCAATCTGGTCTCCAGCGGAGTGACCCCAGGCAAATGACTTGATTTTTACAAAGCCTTCGTTTCCACAGCAACTGGAACACTCCGGTTGCTCTGACGATCTAGTATGCCATTAGATGCCCCTCTCTTGGACACCCTCATCGCCCATCATTGGAATGCCTATTCCAGATGCCCAAGGAAAAAGATAGGTTTTTGTCCTCTGGCTTTCAAGATGACTTGAGCAGCCTCTTGGTTGAAGAAACTGGAATCTGGTCTTTGCAGCCCAGAGACCTGGAACACAGGAGGAGCACCAAGGAAAACAGCTCTAATTGGCTGCCTCTGGAGAAGAGGCAAGCCGAGAGTAGATGAAGCCCCTCTCTTACCACAGCAGGCAGTTACCCTGCACAAGCCCATGTAAAGGTTTGGTCTTGGCCCCGCTGGGCAGGTGGTGAAGTAGTTGGCAGTGACCTGTCCACTGCCTGCTGAGGCCCATTGCCCTCAGATTAGCTACCCCTCCTCACTTTTGCCCCACGAACCCAAGACCCTTTCCCTTTTTCGTCATTTTTTTTTGGGGGGGGGTGCTGTCTAAGGAAAGAGAAAAGCTGGGAAGTCCAGGAATTTATGTGAATTCAACCTAAGGACACTAAAAACTCAGCCAAGGTGGGACTGACCCCTAATGCCTTGGGTGGACACCTCAACCATGTAGGTGGCCTTTTCTCACACCCATGGCTTATTAGGGTTCTGGGTCCAGGCCAAGAAATTGCTAAGGAAAAGACAGGCAGTACCTGCTTGGAAACTCGGCAGTGTGGCTCCCCTCTGAGTCCCTCTGTTGTGTGGGAGCCAGTGAGGAGTGAGCGAGTGAGCAAGCAAGCTAGAGAGGGGGTGAGTCGCTGAGCTAGAGCTGCGCCTGACAAGTGACACTTTGACGAGAGACACACACGATGACGAGTCTCTGGGGAGGCTGTGGAGTCTGCTTCCTGCAGACAGTGTTTCCCCTGGGGCAGTCTCCGTGCCTGAGAGTGGGGTGTGTATGTGTGTGTGTGTGTGTGTGTGTGTGAGAGAGAGAGAGAGAGAGAGAGAGAGAGAGAGAGAGAGAGAGAGATTGATTCTCTGAGCTCTCTGAGCTCTACAGCAAGCTTGACAGAGGATCCCCTGGACCATTTGTTGTCTCCTCAAACATCAAAAGCAGGCCTGGCAAACCTGCCACTTGCCCTTGAATTCAAGAGGCCCCTTGTGGAATGTCTCTGCCCTCCCCCTTGCCCCACAGGATGCTAATGAAGGGAAGAGCTGCCTCCAGGCTGCTGCCTCATTTCTGCTGCCTCATTTCTCTCAGTCCCAAGTCTGGATCACACCTAGGCCAGAAAGAAAACAACCAAGTACACTCGTCTCTCCAGACGGCCTACAGTCCAGGCCCTGAAGACTATTAAGTGACATGAAAATCTTTCTTTCGGAAGGAGACAGTGGGTGCATTTGAAGTTTTCTAGGCCAGCAGAAGACCTCTGAGGTGGTGGTGTTCTGTCTTGAGCAGGACTTGTGAGAGAGGGGGACAGGAGGTTTCCTTGGGAGAAGTAGATGGAGCCAATGTGGAAGAGAACAAGGAATCTAAGAAGCACAGGATAGGGCTGTATCAGCCATGTGCTCTCCCAGGTCCCCTGACAGAAAAATAACAAGCAGCCTCCATCTTTCCCTTCATGCCCTGAGGTGAGAACCAAGGTGATAAGACCCCCTCCATGCTACTTTTCTAGTCATTGTGACAAAATATGTGAAAGAAACAACTGGGGGGAGGGGGAGATTGGCTTTGTCCTCTGAGTCACGTGTTTAGGTCCAGCACAAAGGAGAAGGCAGCACAGAGGTCCTAGCAGCCAGAGCCAGGAAGTAGTGTGTTCCTACTGTGTTGGGCCAGGAAGTAGTGAGTACCTGGTGCCTCACTCATGGGCTTAGACAGCAGGTGCTGGCTACTGACAAACAGGTTTCATCTGCTTGGCCTATCTTTCTAGTAGGATAGCCAGGTGTTCCTACATTCTATTGCACAGCGCCAAGGTCCCAAACTCAGAAGTCCCATGGTAACACTTCCATTGTGTCCTTATTGACCAAGTCAAACCCCAAGGCCAATCTGGGCTACAGGAGGAGAGATGATGCTTCTTGTTATGGTTGTTGCTGCTGCTGTTCTTCCTCCTCCTCTTCCTCCTCCTCCTCCTCCTCCTTTTGTTTTTTTTCTTCTTCTTCTTTCTAACATGTATGAATATTCTGCCCACATATATGTAAGTGCACCACATGCATGCCTGGTGGCCTGGGAGTTCAGAAAAAGGTGACAGATCCCCCATGAATCTGGAGTTGTGGATGGTTATGAGCCACCATAAGGGTGCAAGAGTAGTAAGTACTCTCAACCTCTGAGCCATCGCTCTAGCTCCACTGGCTCCTTGAAGGGAGGAAACCATGTATGTAAAGCCCTGGGAGGAACTGTTCACTGCCATCTTGCAGACAGCCTGACAGAAGCAGAAGCAATCGCCACTTCTGAAGTTAAACCTGTGGAGAAGACACAGGCCACATCCTTCCGCATCCTCTTATAGGTGCAGAGGTCTTTCTTCCAAGTAATTTCTCACCACTGAGCCTGGCTTGGAACACTCAGGGCTTGCCACAAAGCCTTCAGTGTGAGGAAATGAAATATGGAAACATTTCAGAGGAGGCCTAAGGAGGCAGGCTGAGGCCAGAGAAAGGGCAAACTTCTGGGGCAGCCCTGAAATTGAATAGGGTAGAGGTACCGTGAGGGCAAGGGGGCCTCCCAACAGATGGTCCTCACGGCCTCCCTGTATTTAAAAGCCAACGGGGAAGAGCTTCCTAGCTCTAACAATCCAGAAAAAACTGTCACATGGCAGAAAGAAGTGTTCTTCAAAAACTCTGAAGACTTGTGGTATTTAACTGTCAGTCAACTGGTTGAACTCTGGGAAGCGTCCCTCATACTGTCTCAAGTTCTTGTTTAGCTCTACCCATGTTAATGCTCCTCCCTCCCTCTGGTAATCTTCATTTTCTTCTTTCTATTCTTCTGTATTCAAGCTGTTTTCTATGTCAAGTCTATTATATTTTCTCATGAGAAAGGATAACATAGGCTAATTAACAGAACCGCCTAACAAAGATATTCACTGCAGTAGCCTTCATGTTAACAAAAACTTGAGAGCCAAGTGGAATGGTACTTGTCATCACAGTACTTGGAGGGCTGAGGCAGGAGAATTCAAGTTCTAGTGGAGCCTAGCCTGTGTTGGAAGAAACTGTCTCAAAGAAAAATGATAATAAGTAAGAAAGAGGAGTGGGGAAGGGGGTAGCAGTGAAATCATTCAGCTGGTAAAGACCCTTGCTGCCAAGCCTGAAGACCTGAGTTCGATCCCTGGAATGTACCATGGTAGAAGGAGCGAACTGGTTCCTGCAAGTTGTCCTCTGACATCGTCATGCACTTTGTGGCAGGTGCAAGACCACCTGTACACAAGTTACACACATGCATAGATAGATAGATAGGTAGATAGATAGATAGATGAATAAATGAATGAATAAATAAATAGCATTTTAAGAGAGAGAAGGAAAAGTCAAGAATAGGTAGCATCAAAGCCCAGCAATAAGAATACTACTGAATTCTGATGACGTCCTGAGGTTGAAAACTTCACAGCCGTCTTCAGTGAGGTTTCTAATGATAAAAGAAAGGCTGATAGTAGAACATCAGGTGACAAAACAAAGAAGACTCAAGGATGTGGGAGGGTTGGGACTCAGTGGCGGTATATGGAAATTTGGTCAGAAGAGCGAGAACTTCTTTTTTTTTTGGTTTTTCGAGACAGGGTTTCTCTGTGGCTTTGAAGCCTGTCCTGAAACTAGCTCTGTAGACCAGGCTGGTCTCGAACTCACAGAGATCCGCCTGCCTCTGCCTCCCGAGTGCTGGGATTAAAGGCGTGCGCCACCATCGCCCGGCTGAGCGAGAACTTCTTTTTTTTTTCTTTTTTTTTTGTTGCTTTTTTTTTATTGAGAAAAGAAGAAAAAAAAACATAAACAAAAAAACAAGTTTCCACCTCCTCCCAGCCTCCCATTTCCCTCCCCCTCCTCCCACCCCTCTCCCCCTCCTCCCACCCTTTTTCCCCTCCCCCCACTCCTCTCCCCCTCCCTTTCCAGTCCACAGAGCAGTCCGGGTTCCCTGCCCTGTGGTAAGTCCTAGGTCCTCCCCCCTCCGTCCATATCTAGGAAGGTGAACATCCAAACTGGCTAGGCTCCCACAAAGCCAGCACATTAAGTAGGATCAAAACCCTGTGCCATTGTCCTTGGCTTCTCATCAGCCCTCATTGTTCGCCATGTTCAGAGAGTCTGGTTTTATCCCATGCTTTTTCAGTCACAGTCCAGCTGGCCTTGGTGAGCTCCCAGTAGATCAGCTCCACTGTCTCAGTGGGTGGGTGCACGCCTCGTGGTCCCGACTTCTTTGCTCATGTTCTCTGGGGCCTTGGGAACTCAGTCCAGTGCTCCTGTGTGGGTCTCTGTTTCTATCTCTATCCATCACCAGATGAAGGTTCTATGAATTTTGCATGCAAACGGATGGAAATAGAAAACACTATCCTGAGTGAGGTGTCCCAGACCCAAAAAGATGAACATGGGATGTACTCGCTCATAATTGGTTTCTAGCCATAAATAAGGACCACGGAGTCTACAATAGGTGAACCTAAAGAAGCTAAGTAAGAAGGTGAACCCAAGGAAAAACATATAGTTATCCTCTTGGCTAAGGGAAGTAGACCAAATTGCCGGGGAGAAAATTGGGAACTTGGTGGTGGGGTGGGATGGGGGTAAGGGGAGATGGGGAGAGAAAAGGTAGAAGGGAAGGAGGGGGGACGCGGGGAAACAGGAGAATTGGGATAAAGGAAAGGTGGATAGGGGAGCACGGAACCACAATTCTTAGTTAAGGGAGCCACTTTAGGGTGGGCAAGAGACTTGACCCTAGAGGGGCTCCCAAGTGCCCAAGATGAGGTTCCCAGTTAGTTCCTTGGGCAACTGAGGATTGGGAACCTGAAATGACCCTATCCTAGAGCAATACTGATGAATATCTTGCATATCATCATAGAACCTTCATCTGGTGATGGATAGAGATAGAAACAGAGAGCGAGAACTTCTTAAGCAAGTACAGTGACACTAGCGATCTCAATCCGCTTGTTAACTAGCCCGAAAAGGCAAATGGCCTAGCCTTGAACTCACAGAGATTAGCCTGCCTGACAATGTGCACCACCATCCCAGGCTTCAAAGCCCCTCTCTGAAGTTGAAACAGTGGGGGCATGCAGAAGTGAACCAACCTGTCTAAAAGGATACTGCCCATGTTTCAGGGCACAAGTTTAAAGCCAGAGAGTGGGTTTTCTGCCCCACCTTCTGAATTGCTAGAATGTGAACACTTTTATTACAGTCTCGAAAGAGATGTGTTCAAGTGTTAACAGCAGTTACCTCCATTGAAGGGTCATGGGCAAATGCCATTGTCATCCTTACTTTCCTGTGTATTCCCAACGTTGTATAATAGGCTACGATTACCTTCCGTCACTGGTGGGAGGGGGAGTCATCATTATTTTATAATAAGAATAAAAACAAATAGAATTCATAACCAATAAACCTTCCCCCAGTGGAAGCAGGCATGGTGGCACACGCCTGTAATCCCAGCACTCAGGAATCAAAGGCAGAAAGATAATGAAATTGGAGCAAGCCTGGACTACAGAACAAGTCACTGTCTCAAAACAAAAAAAAAAAAACCACACAAGCGGGCTGGGATGTGGCTCACTTGGTAGAGCACTTGCCTAGCACTCTGGGTATGCTCGCAAGCACCACATAAGCTGCGGGTTATGGGGGCACATGCCTGTGATCCCTGTGCTAAGGAAGTCAGTCGAGGCGGAAGGATCAGGAGTTCAAGGTCTTTCTTGACTAAACAGTAAGTTTGGAACCAGCCTGGTGATACAAAAGAACCTGTCTCAATAACAAAACAGACCAAAATAAAATAAATTTTATCCACTGGCCTTAAGTTTGGAAAGTTTCCCTTTCTTCCTGAACCTGTCCTTGCCCTGGCTCCTGCCAGGGTCCCCTCTTGGCTCCCCTCCTGAGGAAGCAGTTCCTGCTGGCTCACTGTTTCTTGGCAGCCTGTCGCTGTCAGTATTTGACCAGACCTCACAGGTCCCAGATGACTGCTGGGAGGCAGCTGCTTCCCTACACAAAGCTGCCCCTCCCAACCACGCAGAGCCTGGCTTTCAATGCCCCAGCATCTGCCATCCACGTGTGTCTTATCCCCAGTTAAATTGTCGGGCGCTCTCAGCGC
This sequence comes from Microtus oregoni, assembly GCF_018167655.1. NCBI lineage: Eukaryota > Metazoa > Chordata > Mammalia > Rodentia > Cricetidae > Microtus > Microtus oregoni. The sequence continues at coordinate 4,469,494 of NW_024544604.1, forward strand.
AAACGTGACTTCCACACATCTTGCCAGCGCCCACATCACCTGCAGCACCCATGGTCTCCACAGCCTCTGGGAACACATTTACCCATTAGCAGTGGGCATGTGAAAGGCTAAACAGCGCAGACTATGCAAGAGGGGACTACATGCCAAATCTCCAGGTCCATCTTGGTGGGGAGGGAGATAACAAATACAGGGGCGTGCATATGGGAAGAAGCAGATTTTCAGACCAGAGGAAACAGATTGAGGATGCTGGAAAAGAAGAGAAAATCAACATCAGCAATCCGTTGGAGAGGCAGAGTGAGGAAGCTGGGTCCTTTCAGCAAGGAAGGCATCCTCAGTATCTGTGACATTCAAACCCCAATAGAATTAATTCATTGTCCCTGTGGATGTCCCCATTGACCAGTCTACATATTTATTGAACCCACAGTGACAAGTTACAAGGTCCTTGAATTCAGGCAGGAGTTCATGAGACTGAGGAAGGACTATGAACCTTTCTTCTTCCCCATTCTCTCTCTCTCTCTCTCTCTCTCTCTCTCTCTCTCTCTCTCTCTCACACACACACACACACACACACACACACACACACACTTGCACAAGTTTAGGGATTTAGGAGATTGGTTCTTAAGACACCGAGCTACACTCCCAACTTTAGTGTGAGTGTGTCGTTCTGTGTTTCACTTGAGACAGGGCCTTGCTATGTAGCCCATCCTGGCCTCAAGCTCACAAACCTCCCAAGTGCTAAGATTATTTATTCAATAGCTCTATGTGTTCCATTCCCTTAACCCCAAGTCACAGAGTCAGCAAACCGCAGATGAGGATGTGAACTCAGCAGTTGGGCTCCAGAACCTGCCAGATGGGCCACCTTGTTGAACTGCTACTCCTTGGGGACCTCAGAAATCAGAAGAGTCTAGGCTTCAAGTCAATGAGAAGACTATTCCTTTGTAGAAAACTTCTGTCTGTGTCTCATTTCAGTCTCTGCCTGGTAAGACTCCAGAAAGTACCCATGTACTAACTCGTCCACTACCACACCACCGCTGCCACTACCACCACCACCATCGCCACCACCACCATCACCACCACCACCACAGCCACCACCATCACCACCACCACCGCCGCCACCACCATCACCACCACCACCGCCGCCACCACCACCACCACCACTACCACCATCATCACCACCACCGCCACCACCACCACCACCACCATCACCACCACCACCACTGCCATTACCACCACCACCACCAATGCCACCGCCCCCGCCACTACCACCACCACCACCACCACCACCACACCTACCTATCTCAGGAATGGCTATTAAACCCCCACAGGGGTAACTGGGATCAACCTCCCAGTGAGCTCCTGCTGTGCGATATTTTGTGTTCTGTTCTAATAAAGAAAGCTTGCCTGGAAATCAGAGGGCAGAGCTAGCCACTAGTTAACCATAGAAGGCTGGCAATGGTGGCATACACCTTTAATCCCAGCCCTGGGGAGGTGGAGACAGGAAATGATAAGGTGCAGACAGGATCTCAGCCTTTTGGGGACTGAGGAACTAGGGAGTAAGGAAGCAACTGGCGGCAGCTCCTGGTTCTCTGATCTTCCAGGTTTTACCCTAATATCTGGCCCCTGTTTTTTTTTGGGGGGGGTTGTATTTTTATTAAGATTAATTTAGATTTATGCTTCAGGCTCCACATTCTCTAGTTAGAATTTTTTTAACAGAGTCTCAAACTAGCTAGCCTAAAACTCACTGTGTAGACCAGGCTGGCCTCACTCAAACTCACAGAGATCCACCTGCCTCTGCCTCTTCAGTGCTGGGATTTAAAGACGTGCACCACCATGCTTGACTTCTAGCTAGAATTTGAACGAATGACGATTTTCCAATCTCCTGCCAAGGCTGTAGGTCCCTTTGTGACCATCACATTGAGCTTCCTAGTTGGCGACAGGGGTCTTAGTACAAGCCTGCCACATCCCAAGAACTGTAAGCCCAGTGTTCTGAACTGGTCTTAGGAGAGGTTGTTCTCCTAAGCTAGTCTCTCCTTAGTTTTCTGATACATATGTGTTCATGAAGATAAATCCACAGACGCCATGCCGTGTTGACATAGGTCTTAAAGTTCTCAAAGGGTAGGGACAAGTCCACCGTACTCGAAAATGTGTGAGCGTGTGTGTGTGTGTGCGCGTGTGTGATGTTGAGGATTGAATTGGGGACCTAACTGCTGCCACTGACCTATATCCTCAGTACCCCTCTGTCATTTATATTTTTATTCCATTTCATTTATTGGCAGTCAGAGAATAACGTACAGAAGTTAGTTGTCTCCTCCTCCATCTGAGTCCTAGAGATCAAACTCGGGTTCCTCAGGAATGGAGGTAGGTGACTTTCTCTTTTTCTTTGGAGACAAGTTCACATAAAGTTGCTCAGGTTGGCCTTGAATTCACTTTGTAACCTAGGCAGGCCTTTGAGATTGTGAAGCTTCTGCCTCAACCTTCTCAGCAGCTGGAGGTCTGGATAACCAGCACTGTCTATAATGCGCTTTGCCATTTCTCTTCCTTCACCCTCTCTTCCTTCCAGACAGATTTCTCTGTGTCCTGGAACTCACTCTGTAGACTGGGCTGGCCTCAAACTCACAGCTATCCACCTGCCTCTGCCTCCACAGTGCTGGGATTAAAGGCATATGACACCATTACTTGTCTTTAAAATGTGGTTTTTGTTTGTTTGTTTGTCTTGGTTTGGTTTGGTTTGGTTTGATTTGGTTTGGTTTCTGGAGACAGGGTCTCACTGTGTAACCCTGGCTGGCCTACAACTTACTATATATATCAGCCTGGTCTAACACAGAGATTCACCTGCCTCTGCCTCCAGAATGATAGTATTAAAGACATGCACCATCACTCCCAGATCAAACCTATCTTTTATTTATATTTTTGATTTACAACAGGCTTATTGAGAATGTATCCCCATCACAAGTCAAGGTGCAGCTACACTTTAAAAGATTAAAATGCAATTTTTATGTTATGAGTATTTTATTAGAGACACAGCAACAACAACAAAGACAAAACAAAAAACCTTCGTGACTTTAAACAGTACTGTGTATCAGTTGGCCTATGACCCTGCAGGACTGTGACTTCACCCAGGGTGCATCAGACAGTTCTGAGGATTTGCCTGGACTCATATGACTGTGGCCAGATTGGCTGGCCTCCTGGTTGGTGCCAGGTGTAGCTGGGTGTTAACAGTGCCTGACACACATTCCTCCACCTGCTTCAACCAAGCAGTGGCAGTTGTTGGTTCCGAGAATGGCATGTGCTGTGGTTTGAACATGCACCCCTCAAGATTAATATCCTCATTTAGGATATTTTAAATGGTATTTGGTGGAACAAAATACCATTAGGTGGGACTGTCAATATTAGATGAGGGCAAGTAGGCGGGGCCCCCATGACAGCATTACAGGCATTATGGGACGAGGAAGCTGGCACAAATGCTCAGTTTTGGTGTGCCATGTTGCCAACGTGTTATTACATCATCAGGCCCTCACCAGATGTCCAGTACATGTTGGTGGCATGCTTTGAACTCAAACTCCACAACTGTGAGCTCTGTACAAGTGTTTTCTTCGTAAATTACACAGTGTAAGGTGTTTTGTTATAGTAACAGAAAATAAAGGCAACATAGAAGGGCAAATTTCAATGCCTGAAGACTTTTTCTTATTTATTGAAACAGTGTTTTGCTATGCAGCCGTCCCTGGCCCGGAACTTGTTATGTAAGCACAGGCTGGGCTCACAGTAACAATTCTTCTGGCTCCGCCTCCCGAACGCTGGGATTACAGACATGTGCAAGCAACACCTGGCCACTCACGGACTTTTTAAACCTTTACTCACCGTGACTAACAGTGTCTTGTTGGGCAAAGCAAGTCACCCAGTCAAACCTAGGATCTGAGTGAAAGGAGACTGCCCAGAAAGGATCTGAGAGCAAGTCAGAGACATTTCCACACAGCCTGTCCACAGACTGCTGCAACAGCTGTGGAGGAACATAGGGCCATCTTGGCGTGTTCATGTTCAGAACAAAACAAACAAACAAAACTAAGCCAGCAACTCTATTAGTCAGTGACATCACAAGGTACTCCCAGGCTGGAACACAGTTTTCAAAAATAAAAACCACAAACAGGGAACGCTCTGTGTGAAATTTCCCCATGGAAGCAAAAACAGAGCATACATTTTCAGTTCTTGGGGATCACTGCAAAGTTTAGACGAGGAAATAAGATGCTCTCTGTTGTTGCCCAGTTTGACTCAAAGAGGCACCAGCCTCTCCAACCTGTGGTTCTTACAGGCAAATCGTTATCCCCAGGCCCTGGTTCATCACCATTGGAGTGAGCGAGTCAGGATTTGCTGGGGGAGGGTTCAGGGATGAGAAAAATGGCAGGTGAAGAACCAGACTCCCTCCTCAGTGTGCCAGCTTTCCTTCCTGTCCCCCAGGAGAGAGGAGCCAGATGAGAAAAGTTGACTTCCCTCTCACAAGGGACCCCACCTTTCTTCTGGGATGAAGGGGGTGGACATTATTTTGACCCTTGACTAGACAAGTCAAAACTGGAGGACCGGCCTCTGCAGCCGGCCAGACCACAAGGAGAGTAGCCATACCCAAACAGAAGTCTGCAATGGGAGCTCCGTCTGGATCAGTGTCTACTCAGCCATGTGTGACCCAGAACAGATACATCACTGTCACCTCTCTGCTTCCACATAGAGATGAAACAGGAGCAAGATGCCATGTTCCCAGTGCCCACTGAGGCTCCTAGAGTCTGAACCTTACATGAGACAGCTCAGAGCATACAGACATGTAGGACTCACGGTTTTCCTTTCAAAATGGCTGTCCCTCTCAAACCGCAAGGGAAGCAGGCATCTAGGACTTATGCCAGTAACAAGGGATGAAGGCCATTTTCCAACTGTGTGTGTGTGTGTGTGTGTGTTTGTTTGTGTCTGTTTGTGTGTGTGTTTTGTTTTGTTAGTTTGGTTGGTTTTGGTCAACTTGAGTTGGCCAGCTAGGAATAGGAACCAACAATTGAAAAACTACCTCCTTCAAATTGCTTGTAGGCCTGTCTACAAGATATTGTATTGATCAATGATTGATGGGGGAGGGCTCAGCCTAGTGGGTGGAGCCACCCCTGGTGGTAGCCCTGGGTTCTATAAGAAAGCAGGTTGAGCAAGCCAAGGGGAACAATTCAGTGAGCAGCATCCCTCCATGGCCTCTGTATCAGTTTCTGCCTCCAGGTTTCTGAGCTGTTTGAGTTCCTGCCCTGACTTCCCTCCGTGACTGACCTGAGAGTTGTAAGATGAAATAAACCACTTCCTCCCCAAGTTGTTTTTGGTGATGATGTTCTATCACAGCAATAGAAACCCCAATTAAGACACCAGCCTATGCCTGGGCAGCAAATCTAATACCCCGGGAGCTAGAGAGATGGCTTAGCTGCTCTTCCAGAGGACCCAGGTTCAATTCCCAGCACCCACAAGGCAGTTCACAATTGTCTACAACTCCAGTTCCAGGAAATCTAACACCTTCACACCCATGCACATAAAATAAAGTTAGATTTTTAAAAATTTAGTGTTTAAAAAAATCTAGCTGGGCAGTGGTAGTGCATACCTTTAATCCCAGCACTAGAGAGGCAGAGACAGGAGGATCTCTGTGAGTTCGAGGCCAACCTGGTCTACAAGAGCTAGTTCCAGGACAGGCTCCAAAGCTACAGAGAAACCCTGTCTCGAAAAACCAAAACCAACCAAACAAACAACAAAAACAAAACAAAAAAACAATCAGCAGCCTGACTGCACCCAAAGGTCAAACTCACAGGTATAGGCCTTTAATCCCAGTGTTCAGGAGACAGAGGCAGGTGGATCTTTCTGTGAGTTAGAAACCAACCTGGTCTATATATCTAATTCCAGGCAAACCTGGGCTGCACAGTGAGACCCTGTCACACACACACACACACACACACACACACACACTCACACAAAGCAGGGACAGGTTGATAATGCACTCTCTTGGGCCTCATATCTCTCTGAACTCTCCCCCACGTCACTCAAAGAATCCATTTGCCATCATCTCAGGATGCCCCAGTTATCCTGGAAACTCTGTTTCCAGGACTGTGGCAGATGGCAAATCAGGAAGAAGGTATGCCCTTAGGGTGGGGATGAAGAGCCGCCAGGCAAATGGGTGGTTTATGTGACCACAGGAGCAGTCTCCAGGATGGAGTGTCCTTAGGAAACCAACAACTGTGCTTCTGCAAACCCTAGACCATGAAGCAGACCTAAAAGCATACACACCTCCACTTCACATCCCTTGGGGTTTGGCAGATCTTACCGTTAAATACACTCATGTGCCCCCAGCTGACCCGCAGCACGCACCTGACTAAGTGGGGGATGTTTTTACATGCTGACCCTGTTGAGTGTGAGCATGCCCCTACCTGGCACTGTGAGTTTATTGCAACTTAATTGGTCTTCCCTCCCCCAACCCCATCATTTATTTCTACATGCCAGCTACTTGATATTTCCTCTTCATTCGTGAAGTAGCAAGATACCTCTGCCTCTTGACTATTTATTTTGGAATGGAGACAAGTAAAGACTCAGAAGACTGCCTGGGTGTCACCTAGCACATGGGAACGCTTGGAGGCTCCCTCATGTCTCCAGAAGTGAGATTCCTGTTGTCCTCTGAGGGCTCCCTGCCTGGCTAGATAGGGAAAGGTGGCCCCTGGTGACATGGGGCGGGGACTTATAGGCACAGGGCTAGGGGGACAGGAGAGGTCACTGAGAAAGTCATTCTACCTTTGAAGGTTGTCCCCATTGCCTCCATTCTGAAGCTTTAGAAACCTGGACAGAGGGCTTCCCCGCTCAGGGCCAGTGGCCAGATCTGGGCCAGGGGGAGGTAAGAACGGAGCTTCAGGGAGTGGGGGCAGAGCCGCCAACCCGGCTGCCTTGGCCCCCTATGTATAAAACTCCCTTTGTATGCAGGTCTCCGGCTGCTCCCCATGCCAGGTGCAACTGCCAGGATTCTCAATGCGGTTTGAACACAATTTGCCAGTGTTGGTTCAGCCCCGCTGGCTTCCAGTTGGGGGGCCATATGCTGCCTTTAATCTGCCTGTGCGATTCTCACCCATGTCAATAGGCACAGGAGGGTGGGTGGCTCAAATGGCCCAAGAGCTGAGGCTGGCTGGTGCCCTAACTGCTGCCAGCCAGTCGGGCTCTCCACACCATCAAAACGGGTCCTCGTAGGAGGCTGTGGCACAGGGTGAGGGTGGGGGGCAGGCAAGAAGGGCCTGGCGGCTGGCAGCGGCCTTGTGTTTGGCTGTGGCTCCTGAGAGCCTCTGGGTTGGGCTATCCCCAGGGCCATCACTGGCCCTTCCCCTCAGCAGAGATCCCTGCCAAGGAAGTCGGCCGGGGCGGTGCCAGCACGCAGTCCAGACTTCGCATTTCCCTCATTCTTTCTTTAATTGGATTTTTGGTCCTGCTGGGCAGAATAAGCTTTCCACGGGCAGAGCACTCTTGCATCCTCTGAACGCGTGGTGGTGCGCAGCGGCTCCAGGCAGAATGTCGCCTTCCTTCTGGGCCAAAGCAGACATTCCTTCTCCCCAGGGACACAAGACGCTTGCACACAGAGACACACCCCATCACGCTCAACCCACACACCTTCTGCCACGGCCAGGAAACTAGGCTTCCCTTGAAGAACTTTATTTTCAGACCTTCTTGGAAAACAACTACTCTCACTTCCCCAGGGGAAGATGAAGCTTGGAATGCCCCGACTCTGGCGTGTGGTACAAGCTGGGGACTGCCTAAGCACCAGACCCTGACCGGAGCTGAACTGCTCTCGGCCTGAACTCTAGAGGTTCCTAGTCCTGGGAAGGCCCAGTTTGGTCACTCAGCTACAGATTAAAAAATACCAGAAAATGTCTGCCACCCTTTCTAGACCACCAGGCCGACAAGTAGTGTGTCTGTTGGAGGGACACGGTGGGGGAGGGGCTATTCAGAGAAGTGGCAGTTTACTAGCGACATTCAACATGAGCTATTTAGGTCAAATTTTGAGTTGAACAATAGAGAAGAAAGGGAGGATGGGAGGGCAGGGTAGAAGGAAGAGAAGAAAGGGAAGGGGAAAGGGAAGGAGGAGGGAGGGGATGAAAAGCAGGAGGAAGGGAACTAGAGGGCTATGGTTTGAAAGGGTGCACAAGGAATGGGAGGAAGAAGGTAGTGAGGGGGATCAGAGAAAGACTACAGAAGAGAGAAAGGAGGGAGAGAGAAGGAAGACGGGAAGGGGATAGGAGCAGAAGGAGAAAAAAAACAAAGGATGAGGGGAAAGAAGGAAAGCTGGAGAAGAGGAAGTGGAGGGGGTTAAGGGCCACATCCATTCCCATCCCCTTCAGGTTCGGTCCAGCACAAGCTGCCCCATGGACAAGCAGAAGAGCAGGCTCCCCTGGCCTCGGGCAAGCATGAGAGTGTCACTGGTGAAGGCAGCACAGAAGACCTCTCTTTTTCCGTACTTTTGGGGGTCAGAGCTACCCCCCAGTCCTACCCTACTCTTCCTAGCCAGTCCTCCAGGACCAGCAGAGTAGTCCCCGGCTCTCTGCTGTTAAAATACAGCAGCTCAGTCCCAACAGCAGCCGGAAAGCTGCTGACAGTCAAACACATCAAAATATTTCAGAGTCCCAGTTAACAAGCGCCCATTAAAATCTGACAACCAGGTAGTAGCACCAAAAGCACTCCATTTGTAAAAAACTTGAGCGTTTCCTGCTGCTTCAGCAAGACAAGGCTGGTTTAGGTGGCCCTAGCATTTTAAGCCTGGGAACAGCAGCCCTCACGTCTGAGTGCTGTCTGGTTAATGGAAAGCTAGGTGTTTTTTCGCCAGGCCACGTTTGAAGCAGGCTTGTTAATGAATCTGCCGTTGGAAGTCCACTGTTAGTCAGCATGACCTTTTTTTTTTAAATCAAAAGATAAAACAGTCGGTTATCAAGGATTAATGACTCTTACCCATTCGCGACTCATATTTGTGTTTTAAAAGAAAATGGAAGGAAGAAAAACGACCAGACTCTTTCAGTAAGCAATTTAAATCTGCCCTGGTAAGTTGAGTTCATCCATTCATTAATTCGGTCACATGTCTGGGAAAAGCCAGCAGGAGCCCCTTCCATCATAAAAACTCTGACTGTGAAATAAACCCCGAGTAACCAATTGAACTATGAAAGATGTCTCCGGCAGGTTTTAGGCATTAGTTCAAGTGTAGTTTTCCTGCATCCTCCGTTCTTGTAGCAAGGTGCCTGTTCGGGATCTCGACACCCGAGTGGCAAGAGAAAGTGTGTCTGTTTTCCCGCATCTCCGGTGTCAAAATAGAGCTCTCTTAGGCAATGACATTATTGTGCGCTGTTGACTTAACGGAGAATATCAATATTTTAAATAGATTCCCATATGATTCATATAGTTTTGCATAGCACAGCATGTGTAAATAGCTCTCCACCTCTGAACACACAGAGGCATGTGTGCACACAGGAGCGTGCACACACACAAGGTCCCTAGCACACATACATGTAGAGAGTATGACTACAACAGTATTCATTTTACACAACTTCAGGACTTGGTTGCTAGCAGTTAGTATGACACTGGGGTCTTTTATTAAACATCCATACATAGAGTCTGGCCGTTAACACACAAGTGGCTTATCCAAACTGGACCTTCCTGTTTGCTAAGTCGGCCGTCTTCACATTGCCTTCTTTTTAATCTCTCTCTTCTCCCTGAGTGTCTATATGCTCTGGGGAGTGAGAACTAGTACTATCACACGAGGGCATTCAAAATCACAACCAGAAACGTCAAGGTGCTCCTTCCCACAGCAGTGACAATGGCACACACTCAGTCGACAATGCCGGCCATCTTGGAAATTAAATTATGTTTGCAATGCTGCAGCCCATCAGGCGGACAGCTTCAAAGGAAGGCAAATACTGATTCTGGAGAGAGTGGGGAGGATGGGGGGATCAGCAAACCAATCCCACAAACCCCAGTGAGGAGGTTTTGTTCACTGCAATTTAACCTCTTTCCTCAGTGAACTCATGATTTTATGTGATTATTTTAACACATCATCTCCCAGCCCTGTGGGGAGCCAGGAGAGGTGGGGGAGTGAAGGAAATGCTTCTAGGGGACTAACATTTTCAGGTCAGTTCTCACAAAAAAAGGTGTCACTTGGAGACCTAGACCATCTGCTAGCTGGCACTAGCTGGTACTGGGCTAAAGTTCCTGACCTCTGCTTTAGGGAGAAAAAGCATGAAGGGTGGGAGTTTAAAGGAGTCTGTGCAGAAGGTTCTGGATGGGGGACTCCCCATCCAAACCTCTTCTCAATAACGGAGCTGTGAAGTATTAAAATTAGAAAAGGTGGCGGCGGCCGTTCTATCAGCCCTATATTGGTCGTTACCAGCTAGGAACCAAAACCCTCAAAACAATGAAGAGGGGCCCTCCATTGATGGCTCAGTAGGAAGATGGCTCAGTGGGTAATGTCCTGAGCTTGATCTCCCCGGACCCATATAAAAAGTCCTGATACAGCTTATGAATCTGTAATATCAGCACTCCTGCAATGTGGAGAAAAGAGGAAGAAAGAAGAATTTGCTAGACGCTTAAGGGGCACCTAGTCCAAGAGTACACAGCACAGTGACATCAAGCGACAAGAACTGACTTCTGCTGGCTATCTTCTGATCTCTACACATGTGCCATGATATGCATGTGCCCACTCCCTTCCCCCACACCAATAAATAAATATAATAATTTTTAAAAAGAATTTCAATGCAAAATAGAGCCACTGTTCCAGACTAACGTCAACTAAATAGAAGTGACAATAAAATGCAGCCAAGTCATCCTGAGCCAGAAAACCCCATGGGTGCTTTGTTTGTTTCTTTGTTGATCTTGCTGTGGGGGTTTTCTGTGTCTTGTATCTTGTTTTGCCATGAAAGGAAAGCACTGAGACAGCTGAAGACTATAGCTGTCTGAGACGGGGCACTAACAGCATTGGAGCAGGATTCACTTCCTGGACTTCACAATTAGAGTAGACTTGTGTGAGCGAACGGCCTTGTTTCTTCACAGGTCTCTGTTGGAGGGAAGGGGGTCCTCATGACTCCAAATACCCTTAAGGAATTCAGACACATACATGCATGCATGAACACATATATACACAGAGACAGAGAGAAAGGAAAGGGAAATTGGCAAATGAACTTTTGAAGAGTGTGGGGCAAAGGAAATTAGAATTCTTATACAATTTCTGCAGCTTTCCTGTGAGTCAGAAATGATTCTTTAAATAACTTATTTTTGTTTCATGTGCACTCATGTTTTGCCTGCATGTATGTCTGTGTGAAGGTGTCAGATCCCCTGAAACTGGAGTTACAGGCAGTTATGAGCTGTCATGTGGGTGCTGGCAATTGAGCCCAGGTCCTCTGGAAGAACTGCTGGTGCTCCTAACTGTTGAGCCATCTCTCCAGTCCGAGTCTGAAATGATTTTTGAAGATGGACATTGATAATTACCCCAAGGACTCTCTATGGAGCTACAAATGAGCTGCCATTAGAAAGACACCGAGGGTGGGAACTCAGGGTCAGCAGACAGGGAAGCCCAACCCAGTGGGCAGGAGAAAAGGACAAGGCCATCACAAGTTGCTCTGCGTTGTATGCAATATGTAACCCTTCTGGAATTTTGCTGCAATAGGCACAGGTTACATCGCTATTTTTTCTGTGGCTTAGTAGCTGCCACTGGATTAAGACTTTGCAGGTTATTCTATTTTGGGGGAAGAAGGAAGGAAGGAGGGAGGGAGGGAGGGAGGGAGGGAAGGTGAGAGGGAGGGAGGGAGGGAGGGAGGGAAGAAGGAAGGAAGGAAGGAAGAAAGGAAGGAAGGAAGGAAGGCGCATCCTCCTACTTCTCCATCCCAGGCCATAGAGAAGCCAGCTCTGACCAGGGCTCCCTTTACTGGCCCCAGTTGGGTGAGAAGGCTGGAGCGGCTCCCTGCATTAATCTGAATGCTTAGGCAAGATTCATTATTTAAGCCGCAGAGCATCCCCCAAATAAACACGTGCGTCTTTGCAGCCTGCAGCCCAGGAGCACTATTAAACATGCAGCGGCAAAAGACCCAGGCCTGCGCTCCTGCGTGCAATTTCCAGCCGGCTCGCTATTCTTTTGTCACCGCCTTTTTATTGGTTTTCTCAAAGTGGTTACAATGCTGTTATTGTAAAACCCTCACACCAGAAGAGTGAGAGAGGCGGAGGTGACTCAGAATGGAGCAATTTCTGCCAGAAGAGCCTGCAGTCCCGGCTGGGGGAGGCTACCTGGCAATGGGTGGGGGAAAACAGAGCCTTTTTCTTTTCTAGGGTCCACGTGGCAAGCTAGTCAATCCCCCCACACACACACCCAGCAGACGGAGCAGCCCTGGAGTTCTCTATAGAGTAAATGGCCTGGCCCTTTGAAGCCCCTTTGAAGGATTCACAGCCCCGCCCCTTCCAAGTGCAGCTTGGCATAGGCCGGCTTAGCCAGCCATGGAGGTACCACCTGGAGGACAGAAGCCACACTCTGGGGACTGGAGCACCCCCATTCCTTTTCTGTACAAAGGGCTCTTTTCTCACCTCACTGTGTTGTATGTATTGAGGTATGTAATTGATGTGCAATAAAAGGTGCACGTTTTCAAGTAGCCGGGCTCAGGAAATAGAGCAACCGCCAGCCAATCTAAGCCTGCAAAGGTGGCTATGGTCTGGATCTGTCGATTGCAGCTGGTAGGCACTTGAAATTTTAATTGTGTTTCATTTTAATTTAAACAGCCACGTTAGGCTAACGCTTGCTATTTTAGACAGCACAAATATAGAACATTGTCATCATTCCAGAAAGTTCCCTTGTGCTCTCCTTAAGAGGTAACAACTCTGCTAACTTCTGTCACCACAGGCCAGGATTTTCTATCTTGACACTATGGAGTCCTGGGTCTTTGTAGTGGGGCCCGGCCATTCATTACAGGAATCCTTTCCCTTACCCTTCTAGATATCAGCAATGCACACACACACACACACACACACACACACACACACGGTTGTGATAGGCTTGGTATCCAGCACTCAGCTAGACCCCCTACTCTAAATGAGTTTGCCTCACTCTTAAACTTTGCATTAGTGGAACTGCATAATAGCTACCTCATGGCCGGCTACTTTTGCTTTGTGTGTCTAGGATCCATCCGTGTTATTCTAAATATATAGCTGATTCCTCTTTTGCTTTGGGTTTGTGTTTTATTTTTGCAGTATTGAGGATTGAACCCAGGACATTACATATTCTAGACAAGCACTTGCCACTTGGAGATATATGTATATATCCTTACCTGTGTTTCTTATTTAGACATTGTAACCCAATCTGGCTTCCCACTTTAGATCTTCCTGCCTCACCCACCTGAGGGCTAAGATTCTAAGATTCTAGGCATCCATCATCACACCCAACCAGGTCCCGTGACTGCTGAGCAGTTGTAGTAATAAGGGCGGCGGGGCTGCGTCCCACCCAGCCAGGTCCCGTGACTGCTGAGCAGTTGTAGTAATAAGGGCGGCGGGGCTGCGTCCCCAGCACCCCAGCCGCCCGCACGGCTAGCTTATGCCTGAAATAACAACACACAAACTGTATTCTTTTAAACACTGCTTGGCCCATTCTCTTCTAGGCTAATTCTCACATATTAATTTAGCCCATTTCTAATCATCTGTGTGTAAGCACCCCAAGGTGCGCTTACCGGGAAGATTCTAGCCTATGTCCATCCTGGGTCGGAGCTTCATCCCGGGAGTGGGGCATGACGTCTCTCTCAGGCGTCTGCTCCCTAGAGAAGAGCTGTCGAGACTGAGCTCACTTCCTCTTCCTCCCAGTGTCCTGTTCTGCCTACTCCTCCCACCTATCTTCCAACCAATAAAATGGGCCAAGGCAGTTCCTTTATTAGCCAATGACCTTCCTCCATCAAGCAGTACTCCTGCATCACTGCATGGAGATGCCCTGCGTGTTCGCAAGCATCCTGGAGGTTTCTGGTTTGGGGCTGATAGACTTAAGAGAGCTGAGAACATTCCCATGGAGGTCTTGGTCAGAACACGGAGCTTCATTTCCTCTGGGTTAAAGTCCAAGAGTAGAAGGCTAGATCACATGGAGACATGCGCTCCACCTTATCAGAAACTCGTTCCCCAAAGTGGCTTGACTTTTTTTTTCCACTCCCAGTAAGAACATACAAGAATTCATTTCCCTGTGTCCTGACCTCTATCTTTCTAATTTTAACCAATCTGTGGCCAGCAGGACAGCCTAATAAAGATCACAAAGTCACCCACAGGAACAAGACTGAACCCAGAGCGACAATAACAAAAAAAGGAAGGTGTTGCGTGCCTCACACCTTCATGAGCTCTGAGTCCAGGGAGCTAAGTTTGCTTTGGAGCCCCTTACAGTCGGAGACTGTGGGTTAGATTGCTTTCCAGCAAAGAGCTTTCTGCTCCACAGCTTGGAGGAGGGGGAGGCCATGGGATTCAGGGGGCGGGCATGGCCATGGACTGGGAGACCATTCGAATTATAGCAGAGGGGTCTATCAGGAAAGATGTGTTCCATAGAACATCATCCCTCTCTCTCCCTCCCTCCCCCTATTCCAACACACAAATACTCAATCAGCCCTCTCCAACAGCCTTGTCTTGCAAAGGACAGGGTGATATTGATGATGAAGGCAAGAGGGGTGAGAGTGCTTGCTCAGCTGCCTCGTGAGGGATTCAAAACAGTTGGCTATAAACTCACCAGCGTTTGCATGGCACATTCTGCCCAAGCTGTAGACTAGACATGGGAGGAAGAAAAGTCCAGCAAAGAAATGAATCCCAGCCCCCACCTCTGTGGAGCTCTCTGGTCTAATTTTCGATGGAAAATAAACAATGCAACCAAGACCTGGACACAGAGAGCAGCCTGCATCATGACTGACAGAGTGTGACAGGTTAATCCAGAGGGGCTTACCAGAGGAAAACGGGGATCCGAATGGGAGAAGCGCCTGGAATTAAGCCCGAGGCACAGGAAGCACCCACCGTCCTAACAAGAGCAAGTGTCTTAACACAATCTTCTTATGTGGGCCTTGTTAACTGCATGGGCCCTGACATTTTTGTCTTTGGGAAATTTTATTTCCACCCTTCTCTCCCCTCTCAGGGAAAAAAAAAGATCCTCTATTAATCTGTTTTTAGACTCATAAAGAACCCCCTGGAAATGAAGCAACGACCTTGGCTGTTGTAGGCAGTGTCAGTGCCTTGTGGCCATCTGCGGAAAGTCTCCCCTGTGTTATTGTGTGGAGGCTGACAGCGGGCGGGTGGGGGGGGGGAGTTCAGGGTTAGGAAATTGGGTGTCTCCTGAACGTAGCATCACCTGTTCTGTCAATCATCTGGGAAGGAAATAACTGGAACTGGACAGGGACCCCTGTGATGTCCAAAGGGTAAGCCCGAGTCAAGCGAGAGAAGCTACATGAGTCTGGTTCTCTTGGGCCTAAAGAGCTTGGCTTTAGAATACTCTTTGTTCTTGTTTTTGTAGGGTTACATGGGGGATGTTTTCTAGGCTACTGGAGATCATCTCTACATGTGATGTGAGCCCTCAACCAGTTCAGCTACATCCCTGACCCATGAAACCATTCTTTTTACCTTTGGTTGATATTTTTTGTTGGTAGACTAATGTTTTGGTAGTTTGATTGGTGTGTGTGTGGATGTGTGTGTTATTCATAAAGTGTTGTCCACTATTTTTTTTTCAGACAGGGTCTTTCATTGGCTTGGGACTTTGCCAAGTGTGCACGGCTGAACAGCCAGTGAGACCCTGGGATCTTGCTGTCTGCCTTCCTAATACTGGATTTAAATGCATGTGTGACTACACCTGGCTTTTTAAGTGGGTTCCTGGAATGGAACTCAGGCCTTCATGTTTGCAAGATAAGCACCTTACCAACTGAGCCATCTCCCAATCCTAATTTGGTTTTTGTTTGCTTTGTTTTGTTTCATTGCTTTGAATCTTGCTATATAGTCCAGACTGTCCTCCAGGGCAGAATTCACCTGGCTCAGTCTCCAGACTGAGCTGGACCATTCCTTCTTTCTTAATATTTACATTTAAATTTATTTTATGTGTATGAGTGTTTTGCCTGCATGTATGTATGTTTGTGCATCACGTGTGTGCTTGGTGCATCAGAAGACGAGGACATCAGATCCTCTGAACTGGAGTTTACTGGTGATTTTAGCTACCATGTGGGGGCTGGGAGTCAAACCAAGGTCCTCTATACAAGTAGCAAGTGCTTTTAACTGCTAAGCCATCTTTCCAGCACCTAACTGGAACATTCTTAAGAACACCTTCAAGTGAGTGGACTCAGAGGTGACATCTGCTTGAGAAGAGATGCCAGCCGGCCAGGACATAGAGGAAAGGACAGCGAGCTGAAGATGAATTAACTCTGAATTATAAACCCAATGCTCCAAGTTTGTACTTTTTCTTTGTTTTCCTTTTGTCTGCCTCCTGATTATTAAAGTGTGCCTCCTGGGCTGGCAAGATGGCTCAGCAGGTAAAGACACCCTTGCTGCCAAGCCTGACAGCCTAAATTTGAACCCTGGGACCCATATGGTTAAAAGAGAGAACTGCCTCCAGAAAGTTGCCCTCTGACCTCCACATTCTTGCTCTGGTACCCGCACACTACCCCTTCACACACGTACACACACAATAAAGAAATGCAATTTCAAATGTGTTCTCTGTGAAGGGGCGGGCCTTCCTCTGTCTGTCTCATTCATGGCTGTCTTTTAGCCATGTGCTTGGAACATGGCTCACTAAATATTTGTTGAACGGATGGGTAGCACAGAGGGCTCTGAAAGCGCAGGCCTCTGTTTGCCTGAGTTGCTCAATCTGGAGAGACTGAGCCTGGGTGCAGCTGAGAAACACAAAACACCCATCCAGTCAGCTTGCCAGTCACCGGGGCCAGCCGGCTTACCAGTCACCAGGGCCAGCTGGTTTATCAATCACTCAGTCAACCAGTTTACCAGTCCCAGGACATCTAGACAGAGATGCTGAGGGGAAAGGGACTTCTAAGTTCCAAGTGCCAGCCATGTCTTCAACCCTTCTGTGCTGCCCCCATTTCTGATGTCAGTCTCTGGGGCGGTCTTCCTGTTGTTAAAAAAAAAAAAAAAGAAAGAGGGGATCCCCACACAGCATTACTCCCTCAACCATGTCCCAGAACCTCCCAGGAGTGGATAAAGTGGGTTTCTAGGATGGAAAAACTCCAGGCAGACCACTGGGCCTTCCTCCTAGAATTTGCCTACATTTTGCCCTTCAAGGGTAGGACCCATAGGCCACACCTGGGAGCATCGTCAGCACTCATCACAACTGGTTCACCGAAGGGCACGGACTTCTACATTATTTGTGCAGAAGAGAGATGGGCAGGCATTGTTAAAATTTGCTTCAAGAGAGAAGGCAGCTGGGCATAGTACTTCACGCTAATCTCAGTGCTGGGGGGGCGGGGGGGGTTGCAAACCAGATCAGCCTGCGGTACATAGGAAGACCTTGTGTCAACAATAGCAACAAAAGGAGTGAGGGAGACGGCTCATTTGGTAATATTTCTGCCATCTAAACATGAGGACCTGAGTGGCAATAGCCAGCAGCCTTGGAACAAATTTGACCCAGCAGGCTCCACCTGCGGTCTCCACACTAGGGAAGATTATGGAAAGAAGGAACCCTGGGACTTTCAGACCAGCCTATCCAGCTGCATGAGTGAGCACAGATTCAGTGACATCCTGCCTCAGAAACTAAGATGGAGAGTGACTGAGGAAGACTTCTGACACCAACCTCTGGCTTCCACCCATGCATGTCCACATCTGCATGCGCACCTACAGTCATGGGTACCCACACATAAACACATGAACAGACAGAGAGACAGAGAGAACGACAGAATCCCAAGCAGCATAAAAACCGCCATCTGAGTCCCGCACTCTGAGATTCAGGAATGCAGTGTGCCGGGATACAGGGGACAACCTGCCCTCCAGAGGCAGGTCACGGAGCCCAGGGAGTGCCAGCCAAGGGCATCATTTTTGCTTAAGTCCCCCAATTCCTGCCTTGAGCAAGCCAGTTGCCATCTCTCCCACAGGCACCTTTTTTCCCTGTGCTTCTGCCTGGGAGATGACTCTTCTCAGCTCCCAGAGACTCTCCTGCTGTGTGTGACGGTGCAGCTAGCTGTGGACACACAAGGACAGCGGTGCTTGACAGGCAGCAAATAATAGAGCTCTCTGGGTTTCTGTTATCTAATCCACCTACCTAGGGAGCCTCCCCTGGCAACTCATCAGGACCCCCCCCACTCCCTCCTCCATTCCTCCCCCTGCCATCTGGAAGGGCTTTTAAAAAAAAAACCCTACTCAACAGGGCAGGGCTTTTGCAAGATAACAATTGCCAACAGCAGCCTCTAGCTCAGTGGTTCTCAACCTCCCTAATGCTGCGCCCCTTTAATACAGTTCCTCACGTTGTGGGGACCCCCCGCCATAAAATTATTTTCATTGCTGCTTCATAACTGTCATTTTGTTACTGTTATGAACCGTAATGTAAATATTTCTAGAGATAGAGGCCACAGGCTAAGAAGCACTGCTCTAGACTGTAAGTTATAGGGGTCTTTTCTTTGTTCATCACTGAAGGATCACCATCCGTACCTAGTTGGAATTTACTGTGTTAAATGACTGTCCAATGGACACACAGTGAATAAAATCACATGAGGGCATTCCCATTATTTCTGCATAAAAAGAGCAAACCTTTAACACAGAAGCTTAAGAGTTGCGTTGGACCCAAGTTTACCTGGCTAAGGAATTTGCACAGGACTGACAGTGGCCCTTCTACCTGCCCCACCACGCCTGAGGCTACCATTGAGAGGCCTCAAAAGAACAGAGCATTAGAACTATATGGGCGCTTCCAGGTACACAGATCTGGTGTTTGGACTGAAATGGCTCAGAGGCTGGGCTCAGCTGGGTCTGTCAATCCCATCACCTCCACGTGGCTTCACAGGCCAGGCACTCTCCTAGCGTGGCCAAATCACGTGGCAACCACTCAGGGCTCCAAGGCAGAAGCCCGGCTCTGTCCTGCTCTTGAGAGCAGCAGTCACCAGGACAGCCAATATTCCAGAGGAGGAGAACCACATCCCACTTGTCATAGGAAGGTCTAACACAGAATCTTGGAGTTACACTATTTATTATCTATTTTTGAGGTACTGAGAATGGGATCCAGAGCCTCACACATGCTAGGCAAGGGCTCACTGCTGAGCTATAACCCCAGCCCCACTGTGTATTTAGGGGCTGGAGAAATAGCTCAGAGGTTAAGAGTACTGGCTGCTTATTCACAACACCCAGGTTCAATTCCCAGCATCTACTTGGTGACTCACACCCGTCTGTAACTCTAGTTCCAGGGGATCCCAATGTAGTAATTAGGGCGGCGGGGCTGCGTCCCCAGCACCCGGCCACCCCAACGGCTAGCTTTACCCAAAATAATTACACGGAAACTGTATTCTTTTAAACACTGCTTGGCCCTTTAGCTCTAGCCCTTACAGGCTAATTCTCACATCCCGATCAACCCATCTCTAGTAATCTGTGAGCACCGGTCTTACCGGGAAAGATTCAGCATGTCTAACCTGGCGGCTTGCTTCATCGCGTGTGAGTGGAGCATGGCATCTTTCTCTCTGAGGCATCTGCTCCCGAGAGGAGAGCTGTGGAGTCTGAGCTCACTTCCTCTTCCTCCCAGCGTTCTGTTCTGTTTACTCCACCCACCTAAGGGTGGGCCTATCAAATGGGCCTAGTAGTTTCTTTATTGCTTAACCAATGAAATCAACAGATTGATATATGACACTCCCACATCATCCCAATGCTTTCTTCTGGCCTCCATAAGCACCACAGACATACATGGTACATAGACATACATACAATCAAAAGACCCATACACACAAAATACATACATACATAGATAAATCTTAAAAGAAAATATAATCTGTGTTTTAAAATCATCCCCAAAGAGAGCTAGAGAGGTGGTTTAGCAGTTAAAAGCACTTGTTTCTCTTCCAGAGGACCTGTATTCAATTCCCAACACCCACATAATGATCCACAAGCATCTGGAACTCCAGTTCTGGGGGATCTGATGCCCTCCTCTAGGCACACATGTGACACGCATACATACATACATACATGTAACCAAAACACACATGCACTTAAAGTAAAATAAATCTAAGATGCAATTAAAATCACACCAAAGGAACCAGAGAGGGGGGAATGAATGTGAGCAAATTCTCCATATTCTCTATATGCGAAGACGTCATAATTAAAACTGTTATTTTATTGATTTAAAAAACTAAGCTAAAAAACAGATGCAAACACAAATTCAAATAAATAAAATAACTAGGCATGGTGGTGTATACCTGCAAGTCTGCCCCTTGGAAGTTAGATGTAGGAGGATCAGAAATTTAAGGCCATCCTCAGCTACACATGAGTTCAAGGCCAGCCTGGGTTGCCTGACCAAATGAAATAAAACCTCTCCAAAGGTTAAGTGGTTAGAAAGCTGTAAGGGAAGTTAATGAGATAGGTTAGCAAGGTGTTTGCCTTGCAAACGTGAGGACAAGAGTTCAAAGTTCACATGAAAACCCCAAGCTCTAGAGCGCATGCCTGTAACTCTGGCTCAGGGAAGACAGAGACAGGAAGGCCCTGTAGCTCATGCGCCAGCCCATCTAGCCTAATAGGCAAGCTCCAGGCCAGTGAAAGACCCTGTCTTTCAAGAGGTGGTTGGTGTTTCTGAAGATGACACCCAAGGTTGTCCTCTGGCCTCCACGTGCCCATGCACACCCACAAACATGCACACACATACACATACCCAAAAATAGAATTTTAAAGAGGAATATGGAAAAGCTTAAGCATTGTGCAGTAATTCTTTTTCAGAGAGCTGATACTAGACGTGTACCACGTTAAGCTTTGGGTTGGATCATATATGGAGATCCCATGTTAAATAAAAGGCACATTGTATCTGCCTTCATGGGCCCTGCATGCCACTCCAAAGAGTCTCTCGAGGAAGCATACATAATCACAAATTGTGAGTGCCTAGGGGAGAGATACCCTGAGAAGGCAGATTGACTTCATATTTGAAGTCTCTTGCTACTCCAGAGGCCAAGTCTGAGGCACTTTCTTGGGGAGTGTGGTAGTCTGAATGCAATTGGCTCCCATAAGCGCCTTGGAGTGGCACTATTAGGAGGTGTGGCTTTGTTGGAATAGGTGCGGCCTTATTGGAGGAAGTGTGCCACTGTGGAGGTGAACTTTGAAGTCTCATATATGCTCAAGCTACGCCCAATGTCTCAGACCACTTCCCGTTGCCTGCAGGATCAGGATGTCGCTTCTTCTCCACTCTCAGCTCCTTCTCCAGCACTAAGTCTGCGTATGTGCCACCATGTCCTACTGTGAAGAAAATGGACTAGACCTCTGAAACTGTAAGCCATCCCAATTAAATGTTTTTCCTTTATAAGAGGTGCCATGGTCATGGTGTCTCTTCACAGCAGTAGAAACCCTAACTAAGACAGGGAGGTAATCCCAGAATCATGGATAAGCCAGAGGGGAAGCCAGAGAATGTGTCATCAATACGCTATCATTGTGACTGAATGGGGCTTAGTCCCATAGGACACAGCTGGTTGACAATGTAGAATACATGCCACCTGAAGGAAGAGGAAGTTGGCATTTGCTGCCAAATGCTAATCATAGTTATACTCAGGGACATTGGGGCAAACGGTTTCAGGATTGGTAGAAAGAGACGAGGATGCCAAGGGAGCAAGGCACCTGCCCTAGGAATGAAGAAGTCCTCCATAAATGACTGATCTTCTCAGAGGAAGAATTCAAAAGTCAAGAACACAGAATCTATACAGTATCTAAATATTTTTCTATCATTTGTGAATGTTCATCAAATCTCACCAATATGTCAGCACTTACCACAAGTACCTAAGGCGCTTCTAGCTTCTCCTTCCTGTGCACTTACAATGGCTATCTGTCATCATGGGCCACCCGCCCTTCTCTCCCCTACCCTTTGTGACAAATGAAGAACATGGCAACGTCGCCCATAGGTAGGCAGCCAAGGTGGGGCTGTCTATGCCCAGGAGAAAGTTGTCCTCCATTGTCTCTGGTGAACAGTCCAAAACTCTGACCTCATTACTTTGGCATGGCAGAGGCTGGTGATATTTTCAGCCATTGCTACACATCTGGAGTGGGGGGATCTCTAAAACCCTATCAGCTCCCCAGCGGGAACGCCCTGATAGGAGAAGTTAGTCTGGGGCACTTTTGTGGTAGCTGTCATGAACAGGAAGTCGAAGATGGTGTTATTGACACTTGATTCATCCCATGCCAAGGCTGGCTGACTGCAACCCAAGATTCCAAGAGTGGGCTCATATGACTAGATGCCATTGGCCCAAAAGTCCCAGGAACACAGGCATACTGAGGGTGACGCCAGAAAAACACTAATAAGCCAGAACCAGCAGAGGGAGAGAAAGGGAGCAACTGGAAGACAATGCAGCACTCTTTTCAAAGGACTCAATGGAATTTCCGGAAAATTCTCAAATAGCATTGGTCTTAATGACCCTCTTAAACATTCTCCAATTCCACTGTGACCAAATATCAAGTGGATTTTGGTGCTTTGTGTCAAGTAATGTTTTTGTTTTGTTTTTAAAGTTAAAAAGCATAAGTTAAAAAGCATAAGTTTAAAGTTAAAAAGCATAAGTTAAAAAGCATAAAGTTAAAAAGCCGGGCGATGGTGGCGCACGCCTTTAATCCCAGCACTCGGGAGGCAGAGGCAGGCGGATTTCTGTGAGTTCGAGACCAGCCTGGTCTACAGAGCTAGTTCCAGGACAGGCTCCAAAGCCACAGAGAAACCCTGTCTCGAAAAACCAAAAAAAAAAAAAAAAAAAAGCATAAGACTCCACAGTGACCGAACACAGTCCCTGGACACTTGTCAACTGTCTCCCTGTCGTGGCTGCTCACCTCAGGTGTGGCTTTGCCTACTGGCTCTGGAGCACTCTCACACAGCCCATCAGCTCTGGGTCTGGCCTGGGTCACTGTCACACTGAGAACACCAAAATGGGCATGGGGGGAGAAAAGAAAAAGAGGGAGGAGCAGAGGAGGGAAGTGGAAAATGGGGGAGGAATCAAGCAAAAGGGGAGCCAAGAAGTTCTGGAAAAGAGGGGGAAATGAGAGGAGCAAGGGGGAGGGGGAGAGAAAGGGAGGAGGAAGGAGGAGGAAGGGGGGATTCTACTGGAGTGGAAAGGCCAGGAAGTCAAATTCCTCAGCCTGCGATAAACAGAATCCCAGCTGCAGCAAGACGGCTATAGCAGGGGAATCATTCAAACTGCGAATTCCTGAGGGTGGAAAATAAATTCGTCTGAGCCGCTGAATGGAAAATTCAGGGAAGATGGGGACTTGAGATGGTGACTTGCTGGACTCAGTATTGTATGTCCCCTATACCTGGGGTTGGTCACAGAAGTGGGTGACAAAGTGGGCAGAGGTGAGGGTGTACAGCCATGCACCCAGCAGCTTTACGGACAAGTCACTTCAAGTCCAGATGGGGCTGAGAAAGGAAGCCAAGACTGGAGGGAAGGAGCTGGAAGCCGGAAGCTGAGGCAAAAGGCCTGATGGCCCAGGGCAGGGCAAAACCTCCAGCTGGAGACAGAACCCAAGAAGCCCTGGCAGTGGGATGACCTGAAGATGAGACCTTACAAGGTTGGGACAGAGAGGTGGACGAAAGGAAAGAAAGCTGCTGAGCAGCTGCGACTCAAAGCCTGTCACAGCATGTGTGTGGTGGCACAGGTCTCTAATGCTCTAATACTCCAGAGACAGAACTAGACCAGTCTCTATATTTGAGGTCAGCCTGCTCTACATTGTGAGTTCCAGGCCAGCAAGAACTGCATAGTGAGACCTTGTTTCAACAATAAATGAATAAATCAGAGAGATAGAGAGAGAGAGAGAGAGAGAGAGAATAGAAATAGCTCAACAGTAGAACTCTTGACTGCCACGAGGCCCTGGTTCACCCCAGCACTTAGGACAAATAGGGTGACAGAGCTTCCCCTCCCAGAACTAACTCCCTATGGGCTCAAGTTAGGGTGACTCTCTCATTGTAAATGGAATGCTGCGTTCTCTAAATTCATGGAGTAAAATCTCAACTCTTAAGGTGATGGGATTAGGCGGTGGGACCTTTTGGAGAAGATGCAGTGTGGTGGGCATGAAGCCCGCACCAGTGTGTCTAGGACCTTTACTAAGGAGACCTCAGAGTTCCTGCCGTCTTTCAACACCCAAGGATGCAAGGGAGAACCAAGCTAGAAATGAGTCTCCCCAGAACTGACCCTGATAGTGTCCTAAGGATAGACCCCCAACATCCAAAACTGTGAAACATTTAATGTCTTACGAGCCACTGTGTCCGTGGTATTGGGCTACAGTAGCCCAAACTGAATAAGAGACTTAGTAGAGAACTTTGTGCTTGGTTGGTTCCCTCCCATGTCACCCTGCTTAGCTCTGCAGTCACAGTGTGTCTAGGGAGGATTTCCCCACAAGTCCTCACTTAAAGGTCTGCTTTGGGGTAACAGAAGTAATAGGGTCTGCCTGGTCAGTAGTAACAGTTATCACGGGAGGCCCCTCACAAGGGTATTAGAGAGCTATGCAGAAGAGGAAACAGGCTCCGACATGCGAAAGGACTTGCCCACGATGGCACAGCCAGTGAGCGGAACTGCCTTAGTTAGCTTAGTACTGCCAACTGTCAAGCTCGCGTTTATCCCTTGAAGGCCCACTGAAAAGAGATAGGGGTTACCAGCATTCCTGGGAGAAGCCTTGCAACTTTGGAAGGGAGCTGGCATCTCCAGGGCACCGCTGCCAAGGGCAATCTAGGGCCAGTTAGGCGTGCGGAACAACCCAGAGCAACGCTCTCACTCAAGTCCTCCTAGTAGTCATTGATCCCTCACCATTGAGAGACTTCTGAGCCAAGCCTCACACAGCTTGGCTTGCCAGGCCCCCAGAGGCCTATCGCTAAAGGCCTACTGGTTAATCAAACCCTCAAGCTCTGTGGTTTTTTGTTTGTTTGTTTTTGTTTGTTCGGTTGGTTTTTGGCTTTGTTTTTAATGTTTTTTAAAGATAATCCCCCAAGGCAGGACTTGCTAGGAAGAGTTCAGAAGCTGCAAAAAAAAAAACAAAAAAAACAAAACAAAAAAAAAACACCCTATGAATAAATGTTCAGGGTTACATCCGGAGACACCCACGGTGGCTGATGAGTCATCCCAGGGCCAGCTGTCACCACAGAGAACTATATATAGAAGGAACAGGCCAGAGGGGTGCTGGAGCCTAAGGCAAGGGGGAGAGGCACATTCCTAGGAGGTGAGGCCCTAACTGGGGAACAGGGCTAGATCACTTGGAAACCACAGCCTCAGCTCACTCAAAAGAGAATGTGGGTCAACAATTCCCCAGCATGGGACTCCATGTGTGAACTGGAAGCCACTTAGCAACAGGGCTGGCCTCCAGCTCTGCCAGTGCACTAATGATGGTTACTGCTAGTGACGTCATGGAGGGAGGGGATTCTGAGCACCTCTTCATACATCCCCTCTCCAGCTTCTCATGGGTGCCACTGATTATGCAGCTGGACCGAGTGTGGCCTCCAGGCTCGGTTAGGCTGGGATACTACTGTCCCGTATGCTCTCCACCAGCTGTGTGCAGCTGTGTGCAGCTGGTGAGCTCGCGGTGTGACCAGTCTAAAGAGAGATTTGCTGCTAAGTGGGAAAGGCGCAGGGCATTTCTACGGCTTAGTTTCAAAAAAAGAATGTGGAACACCTCATTAATATTTTTGCCTATATTATATGCTGAAATGGTAATGTTTTGAATAAATGATGTTAAATAAAATATATTATTCAAATTATTCTCACCTGTTTTCTTTTGAATGCCGTTCAAGTCCCATTTCTATTGGACAGGGCTGGGTTACAGGCTAGAGGCCAGAACCTTCAGGAAATCCTGGCTGTGCCTTCTCCTCATGAATACAGCCTGCTTCCTGGTTCAAGGCGGAGTGACCAAAGCAGCTATGTAGACAATGCCAGTGGCCAGCTGCAGCTCTGTCTTCGTTTGGAAGACCCAGGCTACACACAAAAGCCCCTAAGTGCCTATGACCCCAAAACTCATCCTTTATGCCTTCATCCAAGGGACAGCCTTCTCTGGAGCCTTTTCCTGCCCCCCCCCCACTTGCCTGTCAGCCCCCAAGTGGTCTCACACTGTGTGGGGGGAAAAAAAAGATGGCCAAATCCAGCTGCCTCCCAAATTGAAGCAGCCCTTTTCCTTATACGCGCTACTTCTGAGACAGTAAAAGGAGCGAGAGGCAAAGAGAAGCAGAATGGGACAGATGACTGAGTGAGAGAGATCCTGACCCAGAGACAGCTGGGAGAATGTCACAGACACTGCTCACTGAGACCTGGGGGAAGGGAGAGGAGTGTGCTCGCACATGCGAGTGTTGACCTGAGGAAAAGGTTCAAGAGGGAGAAAGGCAGGCAGGACAGAAGAGGAAAGAGATGGGCTCAGAGGGGTCGGCGAGTTGACAGGCCCCCTTGTGTGCCAAGGGCTGCCCTCTCTGTGCCAGTTTCAGTCATTCACATCAGAACAATGGGAAGAATAGAGCAAAATAAAAAATGCATGGGAGCCAGGAAGGCCTGGATCCCTGTGCAGCAGAAACAGCACAAGAAAGAAAGTCCTCAGCGCTGACTGTATACTTTAAAGACCAGACCTGGAACAATGGGGCCTGTGTAAGCATCCACAGTGCCCCTCGGCCAGGCAGGGGCTGTCTTGATGCTCCTCACTTCCATCTTCCTTCAGATTGGTTGACATTTGGGCCTATCCTGAGGTAAGCCCTCACTGAGCAAGCAAGGATCTCCTGGGTGACCAACATTTAGTCTCATCAAGGCAGCGTTATGTGCTTCCAGGTGATATTAGACCTAGGAAGAAGCATTCTGGGAAAGTGAGCTCACCTCAGGCATCTCATTTGAAGGGAACTTCTGTCAAGGAGATTTGGGACAAACATCTCAGTCCGCTCGGATTTTCATAACAAAACACCACAAATTATCTGGACCTGGTGGAATAGGCCCATAATTCCAGACAGTCAGGAAGCTGAGGATGGAGGACTGAAAGTTCAAGCCTTCCTGGGCTATTGATCAAGTCAGAGCCAACTTGAGAAACTTAGCAAGGCCCTGTCTCAAAAAGGAGAGGGAGGGCTGGGGGTGTAGGTTAGGGTAGAGCACTTGCCTAGCATGTGAGAAACCCTGGGAAAGAAAATAACACTACCAGCTCAATAACTTTCCCACAGTTCTGAAAGAGAGATGTCCAAGGTCAAAGGTCAGCTCCTTCTGAACCCTTTCTCCTTGGTTCATAGAGGGCTACATCCCCCTGCCCCACGTCTTCATGTGAGCATTCCTTTTGAAAAACACATACACATGTGCGTGTAAACATCAAGTGTGATGTGTGTGTGATGGAGGAAGGTCATTGGCTAATAAAGGAACTGCCTTGGCCCATTTTATTGGTTAGAGGATAGGTGGGAGGAGTAAAGAGAACAGAACGCTGGGAGGAAGAGGAAGTGAGGTCAGATTCCACAGCTCTCCTTTCAGGAGCAGACGCCTCAGAGAGACGCCATGCCCTGCTCCCGGGATGAAGCTCCGACCCAGGATGGACATAGGCTAGAATCTTCCTGGTAAGCACACCTTGGGGTGCTATACACAGACGATTAGAAATGGGCTAAATTAATATGTGAGAATTAGCCTAGAAGAGAATGGGCCAAGCAGTGATTAAAAGGATACAGTGTCCGTGTAATTATTTCCGGGCATAAGCTAGCCGAGCAGGCGGCTGGGGTGCTGGGAACGCAGCCCCGCCGCTCCTATTACTACGTGTGTGTGTGTGTGTGTGTGTGTGTGTGTATGCCACAAAGGATATACAGAGGCCAGAGGACTTCCTTAGACGTGGGTTCTCCTTGTCTTCTATCTTGTTTGAGATATGGTATCTTTTTGTTTGCTACTATATACGCAAGGCTAGATGGACCTGCTGTAGTCAGATTTTTCTTCCGGCTGCCAGCAACATGGAGACTTCTGATTAATTATGAAAGCTTGGCCTTAGCTTAGGTTTGTTCCTAACGAGTGCTTATAACTTAAATGAACCCATATTTTTAAAATCTATATTCTGTCTCATGTCTTGATAACTCATCTCTCAGTACTGCCCATCCTGGCAGGTGGCTCTGCCTTTCTTCTTCCCAGAGTTCTCTCTCTGCCCAGAAGTCCCGCCTATCTCTCCTGCCTAGCTATTGAACGTTCAGATTTTTATTATATCAATAACAGCAATAAATCTTCACATAGTGTACACATATCCCACAAGAACCAGTGAGCTTCCAGACAGTCTCCCATCTCTGTCCCCCCATCTCGGCTTAGGAGTGCTGGGATTACAGATGGGGGCTACCGCACCCAACTTTACACGGCTTCTAGGGATCTGAACTCACTGAGCTAGCTCACAACCCAACATGGTCTTTCCTCTGACTTTGTAGTCTTTACAAAGATGTGGGTCATTTTGAATTAAGTTCTCTCTAAGGACCTCATTTTAACGTCATCAATTTATTAAAGACCCCACCTCCAAAATCAGTCACAATTCTGAGATTATGGGGGAGCACTTCGGTGTATGAATTGGAGGAGGGGAACAAACTTAACACATAACAAGGAAAAACAAATGCTAAGCCAGCCTTCCACACCTGATGAAGCACAGAATCCCGTAGCTGAGTTTAGAGCTTCCTACGCATGTACACATAAAAGTTGAAGGCAGTATTCCTTCAGGCCAGAGGCTTCGGCTGCAGCTGCTGTCTTCCATGGAGCAGGGTTTTATGTCCCCAGCCCCCAGTTCAGTGCCTGGTCTGGCAGGAAGACCAAGGCTCTACCCATCTAGTATGTTTTCACCAAGGAACATGTGGATGAACTAGGGCTAGATTCAGGACCAGCTGAGACTCTTCTAGGATTGTAGGGTGGAGGGCCGTGCTAGGGAGCCAGCAAGATGGCTCAAGTCAAAGCATCTGCCATGCAAGCCTGATGACCTCAGTTCAATACCTAGAACCCACAGTGGAAAGATATAACTGACTCCCAAAAGTTGTCCTCTGACTACCACATGTGCCCACACTCACACTCAAACACACACACACACACACACACACACACACACACACACACACACCAAGTTAAATTAACTAGAGCTCAGGATGTTTCTCACTTGGCAGAATGCTTGTCTGGCATATACCATCAAAGTCCCGGATCTTGCTTCAGTACTACACAAATGTGTGTTACCCAACACTGGGAAGATGGGCAGAAGAGAATCAGAAATTCAAGTTCAACCTCAACTACATATAGCTTTCCAGACAGTGTGGGGTGTGAGAGATTTAAAAAAAATAAGTTAATAATATAAAATTTAACTTTAAGAAGGAAGCAACAACAAAAAAGGCAGATCGTATTTCCAAGATGGTTGCAAGATCTCCCACACCACATACCTTTTTTACATTCTGATGTTACATTTTGGTTTTTTTTTCAGACAGCAACTTATACTATAGCCTAGGCTGCCTTCAAACTTACAATGACCCTCATTTGTTAGTCTCCCAAATGCTGAGACCACATGTGTAAGCCATGGCTCACTTGGTACCCATGTAAAGGGTCAAAGCCAGGCATCGTGGTGTGCTCTTGTAAGTGCAGCTTGCAGTCCCTATGTGGACAGGCAGAGACAGGCAGATCCCTGAGGCTGACTGGCCGGCCTATCTCTCCTAATAGGCAAGCTTCAGGTCCCAGTGAACAACACTGTCTCAAAACGGGGGAGGGGTTCCTAGAGGGAGTGAGGAATAAGAGACATCGACAGAATGGGGCATCAAAATGATCAACATATATTATATACGTGTATGATATTGCCAAAGAAGGAAAAATAGGAAAACAAAACTAAGGCAGACAACTCCTGTCATCCAAGGTAACCTCTGTTCTCCTCGTGTACTCGCATACACACAAACACATCCATAAATAAGCAAAGGAATTTAGAAAACCTTCAGAAACTTGAGAAAGGGCTAAGATCCAAGCTATGTATATCTGTGTTCCAAGTACTTGGGAACTAGGGGCTAAGGCAGAAGGATGGCAAACTTGCAGCCATCCTGACCACATACAAAAACTTTGTTAAAAAAAAAATCTACCTTTAGAGCCAGGCATGGTGTCACACACCTTTAATCCCAGCACTTAAGAGGCAGAAGCAGGTGGACCTCTGTGAGTTAGAGGCCAGATTGATCTACAAAGAGGGTTCCAGGACAGCCAGTGCTGTCACACAGAAAAAAACTCTCTCTCTCTCTCTCTCTCTCTCTCTCTCTCTCTCTCTGTCTCTCTGTCTGTCTCTCTGTCTCTGGAGTCTATGAGTTCAGTTCCTAGTACCAACATAGGCAGCTCACAACTGCCTGTAATTCCAACTCCAGAGATCTGATGCCCTTTTCTGGCCTCTTTGGGAATATTCATGTGCACATACCCACACACAGATACATACATACATACATATATATGTGTGTATACAAATATATATATATATATATATATATATATATATATAATAAACTCAATAGTATTATTTGTGCCTTCTCTTGAATGGGGCCAGATATTTGACAGTGGTGGAAGTATCATGTGTGACTCCCTTTACTCTTAATATACATCACCACGCTGAAAGGAAGCCCATCCTACAGTGAAGCTCATGGAGACGCTGCAGGAGAGGCTTCTCAGCAAAGAGCTGATATCAGTGGTTTACTATGACTCAGCCCAGGGAGTACCTGATGCCAACTATAAGGGAAGGAGAGAAGATGAGAGAGAAGCACAGAGTTGGGCAAAGCCTTCCAACTAAGGGCTATGAAATCCCTATGTTGTACATGGTGGCACTGTACGACATGACAACTGTTTAAGTCACTAATTTTATTTTCAGTATACCTTATTAATTTGGGGTATTTTTATGTGTGGGGTGCACATATCCTATGTCAGAGGACAACTTGAAGAAGTCAGTTCTCTCTTCCCTTCATGTGGTCCCAGTGATCAAACTCTTATGGTCAGAGTGTGTAGCAGTCACCGCTACCCACTGAACCATCCCACCAGCCGTAAGTCACTACATTTCTGAGTAATTCATGGTTCATATGATCTGCCTCTTTTTCTTTTTCTTCTTAGCTCCTAATCATAATTATAAGGACACAGAGTTTCACAAGACGGCCCATAAAGGTGTTTGCCACATAGCTTCACAAGTTGAATCCAATCCCCACGTCCCAGTGGAAGAAACCACCAAAAACCTTCAAGATGCCCTCTGACCTCACCATGCATAGCGTGGCTCATGTGCCCCCCCCACATACACATACAAATAGATAAATACATACATCAATATATGTGTAATAACCAGAACAGAGACCAAAGTACAGTCATCCACATCACCCTGCCCCATAGAACCTGTTCCGTGCTCCTGGCAGCTGGCCTGGATATTGGGTGCCAGACTGCCGGGATTCACAGCCTTTATTGTCCACCTTTTGGCTGTCCAAGCTAGGATAAGAAAATGAACACCACAGCCTCAGTTTCCTCAGCTTGCAGATGGAAACCACAGGGGAGCCCTTTTCAGTGGGCAGTGGGTAGAGCCCAGGCAGCCGGCAGCATGAAGTGCTCAGACCATGCCAGGCCTGCGGTCAGCAATGGGTAACCATTTGCTGGGATGATGTTACTCAACAGCTCCCTTTCCACTTCCTAACAGGTGGGCTGACAAACATGCCAGTTCTGGCAGCCACACAGCTGACCGTCTTTTTCCATTTATACTGAGGTCACCAGCTTGGCCCCACCCTTATTTGCTTTGTGAAAATGTCGGCAGCTGGGCCCCAGTCCCTTCCCCACCGCTTGTGGGAAGTTGCCCGCACTACCCCTGCCCCGTGTTTGAGTTCTGTCCTTGCCACTGTTGTCTCACGCCTTTGCCTCACAAACCACAGATTAGCTGAAGACAAAATACAGGCTCAGCATTGACCTCAGTACCTGCCTTTTAAAAGCTCCTTGGCCTGGCCCACATTGTGGGACACAGATTGAGCCAGGAACCGACAATGACAGCTGGCAGGGTTTGCCAGACCCTCTAGATTGGCCTCTTTGTACAGTGGCTGAAGGGTGCCATCCATGGTATGCTCAGGTTCCCCCAACATGCTGATTCCTAGAGAGGACTCCCAGAGCCCCCAGCAAGAAAGCAAGGCCATGCTCAGGCAGTTGCCACTTCCACAAGTCCTGTTTGCTGCCCTGGTCACCCCTCGGGGTGTCAGCAAAGCCCAAATCCAGGCCCCACCTAAAGTAATAGAAAAGCAAAAGGCAGAAAACCAAACCAGCATCAGGGACCCTGTCTGTCTAATCTAGGCCTGTGTGGCCTCTTGATTCTCCCCTTTCCTAAATCCCTGTCTTGATTCCCCCTGATTTCCCTGACGTCACACTATGGGGGGCAGCGTTACAGCGACCACCAGCATATAGCTACACATTGGCCTTCTTTCTCATTCTTCCATTTGGATAAGAGGCAACCTCCTCCTCCCCCTTTCCACTGACCCTTGTTCCTCCTTCTGGGTGGCCTCTGTCTGACCTTCGCAGGGTCCCTCGGCACCTGCACCCCTCTTTCCTGTGACTCTAGGCTGCCAAGCTTTTCCTCACTTTCCCCAGCTCAGAGCAGTCCTCATCCAGTCCCTCAAGTCACCTTGAAAAATGATCTCCGGTTTCGAATGAACCAGTTGGTCCTTTAGAAAGCACACCTGAAACTTTCTGTGCCTCCCGGCTCCATTCAGCAAGCGCACAGTCGGTAGCTGGACTCGGACAAATCCCATTGTATGAGACAGTCTCCTCACTATAGGATGGTAGGCATGGTTGGCACCCCTGTCCAGTAAGATCAGTAGCACACCTCCCCCATCAGTGTGGCAACACAAAACCCACCTCCATTTCCCGGTACCTCCCACAGAGTGGAAGGCTTCCTAAAGTAAAGAAACAGTATCCATCTCAGGATAAATAGCTTTGGCCTCTACCACTATTCCCAGGCTCTGTGTCCTCACGGGGGCAGTTACTTGGCTTGAACAATACATGTCCCTCATGCTCTTCAACCGAGAGCAAGGCCATGGCCTCCACAGCCGCTCGCACACTGTGAGCAAGGTCCCCAGGCTCTGTGGAGGAACTATGTTTCGGCTAGGACTCTATAGGAAGGATTGAGTGTGGGCGGTGCCTGAAAGCTAATTGTCAGCAAAGCCTCCACAGAGAAATTATTTGTTAACCCCCTCTCCCCTACCCTTCTTTCTGCCGTCAACTTCACCCAAAAAATGAAATCAAATAAAACGCTAGAGCCAGCATTCCCGAAAGAGCTCCAACGGTGTTGTCTGTTCAAGGCCTGGTGAGGCAAAATCCCCAGGTTAGCCCTAAGGCTCTCAGCTTGGCTGCCTCTTCTGTGTCTGCTTGTCTGTAGCCGAGAAGGAAAGAAAGAAACTAGTCTTTCAAAGAAAGAGACGAGGGAATGAAGACAGCCACCCCATCAAGCATCTCTGCCCTTCAACACATTGTGAGACTATGCAATCCCTCCACCAGCCCTTTGGACTGTGTTACAGAGACCCCGTGCCAGTTTCATGCCAGATACT
The DNA here is from genome assembly GCF_018167655.1 of Microtus oregoni. Taxonomy (NCBI): domain Eukaryota; kingdom Metazoa; phylum Chordata; class Mammalia; order Rodentia; family Cricetidae; genus Microtus; species Microtus oregoni. Next base: position 4,503,158 of record NW_024544604.1, read on the forward strand.
CTGGGCTGTTTTCCGCTTTGGAGCAATAGCTGTTGATACTGATAGCTTCCTACTGATGTGGTAAACTCTCCATCTCATAGGAACAGCCCAGGCTCAAAGGGTCACATATGTGTGAATGTTCTATGGCATGTGACAGCTCTTCCTCACGTTGGATATGCTCACATGCCTGCATCCACTACCCCAGAATTTTGTACATATTGTCATTCCTCCTCGGAAAACATGTCCAAAGGGTGAGGAACCCACCCGAAGCTCACCACAAAAGGAAACACAATGCGCATAGTTTGGGTGGATTATGATTCAGGAGCACCAGGAAGACGCTGCTGCTGAGTAAGAAGCCAGTTATGCAGATGGAGCGTGAGAAAGAAGGCCCTTGGGTGGAGATGCGCTGGTGGTCATTGCAAGACTGGGTCCCCTCAGTGCGACAGTTTCTCTGGAAAGAAGCCACAAGCCTTGTAAAGACGATGGCCCTCGTACCAAGTTTCTCTGGTGTGAAAATACAGCAAGAGATAACGAGAGAAAGGCTTTGGAGACCACTATGGCTCCTGAACATGTCCAATTTATGTGGACTGCTAAAGAGAGGAGCTGTAAAGCAAAATGACCTTGACGGACTCACAACCCATTGCCCCATGTGAAACAATTGGAGCCCATGGCAGTTCCTGCAGACAATAATGCCGCACTGCCTTGTACTCGCTCCGTGCTTTCCACGGCCTGATTGGCTTTCACCAGTGTTAGGCCATCAGTCTCCCATCCGCTCCGTGAAGGCAGGCCAGGGTGACTGCCCCTGCAGAGACAAAAAGGGAGGGCTCCGAGAGTCAAGGTGATGCCTGAAAGTATTCAATGGCTGGTACCATAAGAGTAGGGGCAGAACTTGGGGGTTGGCTGACCCCAAGTCCCTCATTCATAGGAAATACACCGTCTTGAGGTAACTGACTCCTGATTTAGGGGAAAGCTGTACTCTGGTGAGAAGTGTGGAGGCTGAGGCAGGAGGATGGAGACTGTACAGCCTGGCCTGCACAGTGAGAACCTGTCTCAAGAAGCAAAAAGCAGACTAGCAAGATGGCTCAGCCAGTAAAAGAGCTTGCTACCAAGCCTGATGGCCGAGTTATGACACTCCCATCCCATCCACACAAAATAAATACATCAAGATGTAATAATAATAAAAAATTTAAAATGTTTTAAAGAAATAATAGGCAAAGCTGCACTCTGGTTTTTTAACTTAAATCTCTAAAGGTCTTGGGCCACTATTTCCACAGCCCAGTGGGGTGGAGAAGGACGGTGCTCATTTCTGAAGTCAGAAATGGGAGCCTAGCCTTGAAATCTGAGGCACTACCTCCAAGGACAAGGCAAGATGTATGAAGGGGCCTGGAGAGCAGGTAAAGGCACTTGCCACCCGGCTTGCCACCCTTAGGTTGATGCTCAGGACCTACATGGCAAAAGGAGAAAACTAGCTACCACATGTTCTCTGACATCCAGAATGTGCTTTCACACACACACACACACACACACACACACACACACACATATGCGCACGCACATGCACACACACGCACACACAAAGGACAGCTGTACAAAAAAAGAAGACTCTGGGGCTGGAGAGATGGCTTCCTAGATAAGAGTTAATGGCTACTCTTCCAGAGGACCTGGGTTTGATTCTCAGCTTTCTGCAACTCCAGTTTCAGGGGATCTGGTGCCTGTTCCTAGCTTCTGTGGGAGCCAGGCACACATGTGGTGTGCATACATACATGCACATATATTTGAAGGAGGAAGAAGAAGAAAGGAGTGAGAGGAGAGGAGGAGGGGGAGGAGGAGAAGGGAGAGGATTGGGAGGAGGAGGAAGAGGAGAAAGCAACAGTTGGAAGAGAGTCATTTTTCTTTGAGTGAGATGGCGACTGTAGGGTACCCATTACCCTATGCCCATGTAATATGGGTGGCATTACTCAGACTCAGTGCATTAAAAATAAATAATAAAATAGTAAAGAATAGAGCTGGGCGTGGTGGCACACACTTGTAATTCCAGCCCTTGGGAGGCTAGAGGATCAGGAGTTCCAGGTCAGTCTGGGCTACACAGGCAAACAAATATAAGAAAGTAATGTGAGGAGAACCCAGTGGCCAATGAAGACCAGCCCCCATTTCATCGGACACCCACTCACTCACAGTTCTTCCAGCCTCCTGGCTAGCTCTTCTTACCCGCCGTCAAACTGCTACCACACAGTTTAGAGCTTTTGTTCTAGTTCGCTCCAACTTGTCTTGTCACTGTGTCCTCACAGCATAAAGGGGACAAATGAGCTCCCTCAAGCATCTTTGTAAAGGCACTCATCCCATTTCGAGGACGGATCCTTATGACCTGATCACCTCCAGAAGAGTCTGCCTCTCAGCCCTGAGTTAGTCGCTTTTCTCACGGATGCGATCAATACCAATCAGAACAACCTCCACGAGGAAAGGTTATTTGGCTCACAGCTTCCAAGGGGTTAGTCCGTGGTTGCTTAGTCCCAGACACTCAGGTAGATCATCCCATCATTGAGAGGATGTGGAGAAACACAGGTGCTGACCTCACAGCAGACAGGAAGTGGGTGGAAATGGGGAGCGTAAACAGGGTCAGAGTAAGACATATCCCCCAAGGACATGCCCTCTGTGACCTACTTCCTTCAAAAGGTCTGCTTCCCACAATGACATCATATTACAGATCCTTCAAAGAAAATCCATTGATCAGATCAGAATCCAAAGGTATCTAGCAACACCTTTTCTGACACACCCAGAGGTGTCTCTCAAGCTAATGTAACTAGCAGGACTAACGACATTACCCTAGGGCACTAGGGTTAAATTAGGAGCTAAATTAATTTGGTAGAGATATAAACATTTACACTATGGTAATAGACAAGCCTCAGTTCTCAAAGTCATGGCAGCATTGTGATTGCTGGTATCCCATTGGCCAAAGCAAGTCATGTGACCAACTTCAAAGTCAGTGTGAATGGACGCTACCCACATTTGGAGAGAGGAGTTATTTTAAGACATATCTGCAGCAACCTACTCAATGCACGTTAGCCAGAGCCTTTCTCCACCTATCTAATGACCAAAATGCCTTCGTTTCTCTCTCAGCCCTGTGGCAGAAGCATTACCCTGTATTGGCTAACTCCTTGAAGAAGCAAGTATGACTTTGCTGCATATCCTATGACAAGCATTCTCTTTGAGGTATATGCCAAGAGACACGAGTGCTTGTGCCCATCAAAAGCCATGCACACAAGTGTACATGGCAGTTTTCTTCAAAAGAACCCTAAACTGGAAGACGATTCAAACGTCCATCATCAGAAGAGCAGATGAACTAATCATAGCGTAGTCACCCAAGTGGGTATTCCACTACGCTTAAAAAGAATAAATTACTATACATGCAATAATAAGATGAGTGTCCTATACAGGGCTGAGCAAAAAAAAACCCTACACATACAAGAATATATAGCAAGCATATGACCTACTTACATGGGGCTTATAACCAGATGAGTCAAGCCCATGACTTTAGAAATCAGAATAATTCAAACAAGCATGGTGCCAAGCCCCCGGCACTCTACTTACTCTCTAGGAGCTAAAGTGGAAGGCTCACTTGACCCCAGGAGTTCAGGCCAGCGTGAGAAGAGGAGGAAAGAGATGGGAGAATGAGGAGGACAACAATGACCCTGGTGCCAACAACTGACAACAGAATATCTTTGGAGCACGGCAACCGGGAGAAGGCACAGGCGCTTCAGGGGCAGTTGCTGGAAGGAAGGCCTGTGTGACCCCTAGGTAACCATGGTTGTATTCCTAGGTGTAAAGGCATAAGATCTGTCTCTGGTGTGACTGTGTCCTCATCATCTCTTTAGGACAGAAATGACAGTAAGAACACATCTCTTGCGCAGCAGCTCTGGACAGGCTGGCAGATCGGGAAGGAACTTGAGGAGTGAAGAGAGGAAGGAGAGAGGGAGGAAGGAGGGAGGACCTCAACCCAGTCCTATTTGGCCTGACTCCTGCCCGCTCTATCTTGCACAGTGAGTGGAGAAAATCGCTTGCACAGGTGGAGGGTACTTAGGTTGAGCCTGGTGGTGGCCCAGTGGGGCAGCGGGGGCAGGAGAGGGGGGGCGGGGGAGTTCCTCTGTAGGAAATGTTTTAAAAATCCTCTCTTCCCCAGAGTTGCACAAGGCAATGAGCTGGTAATGAACAGCAGAAAACAACAATAATTAATATGGGGCGAAATAGAAATGGATCTCAAATCCTGCCGCTAATTTGCCAGGAGACTTATTCCTGAGGCAGGCAGAGCTCTCTCCTGTCAGACTGCAGAGTAAACAAGGAAGCCACAGGGCCAGGGCGGCTTGTCACTTTGCAGGAAGAGAAGGAAGAGAGGTGGGAGGAGGGAGATGGAAGAGGGAAAGGAAGGGGAAGGGAGGAAGGAGAGGAGGGGGAAGGGAAAGAATGGTTTGAAGAGGAAATGTGCAGAGCAGCAGAGACTGGAATATGGGGGGGGGTGGCAGTAGCCTAACTAGAAGGCAGGCTTCGTCCTTGGTTTTGCAGCCCTACCAGGAAGAACAGGAACCCCTAGAGTTCAAAGATAAATGCCTCTCAGAGACCCTGAAGCTCCACAGAGTCTCCCTTAAGAAGTCCCTCCCGGGCTGGAGAGATGGCTCAGTGGTTAAGAGCATTGCCTGCTCTTTCAAAGGTTCTGAGTTCAATTCCCAGCATCCACATGGTGGCTCACAACCATTTGTAATGAGGTCTGGTACCCTCTTCTGGCCTGCAGACATACACACAGGCAGAATATTGTATACATAATAAATAAATAAATATTTAAAAAAAAAAGAAGTCCCTCCCACTCTTGACTCCTTAGCATAGATCCCCCAACCCAAGCCACCCCTTCCGCTGTAAGTGCTGGTCAGGGTGGGAGGGTGCGGGGGGGGGGGAACCCTTTGTCAGGGAAGGAGGATTCTAGTTGGAGCCTAAATACCGCAGAAAGATACTGTCTTTCCAGTTCACATTGCAAAGAAAGCTTCAAACAATTGTTGGCCCTTGAGCCTTGGCCTCCTTTTCCTCCCCTGCCTAACAGGCTCAGTTCTGCAGCCACGATTGTGGCATTTGAAAAATGACCATCCTTCCAGCCTCTTCTATGATGGGGTCCAAAGGGAGCCTGGGTCTCCTCTGTTAGTATTTGATGTAAAAGATGTCCGTGTGATACTAGCTCTGAGCTCTAGGGAAAGAGGGTCAGAGCTTGGATGGGAAGGTCAAGTCTATTAAGACCTAATCTAAGTCAGGGTCCTTGCCAACTTCAGCTGTAGCCATTGAGAAATATACTTCCTTTCCCACTATGTCTTTCCCTGGGAGTTCCTAGCTCCCGATCCGGAAGTCCCTGGCTTCTGAAGACTCCCCGCAACCTCATACACAGTCTCTCCAACAAGGTCCCAGGCTCCAAAACCAGTTAGCAATGTCTTTTACCCTGCCCCCATTTCTTATGCCCTGTCTCCTTTGTATATAGGGGAAGCTCTCACCTGATTGTCTATCTTTGCCTTTGACTAGAAGCCAGTCTGTCTCAGGCTCCATGCCTTGACCCCAAAGGCTGCTGGGTAAGCGCTGGGGACTTTGCTTCCCTAGACTTGAGTGGCTGCCTGAGTTGACAAATGGATCGCTCCCTTTTCAACTTCGGCAGCGTGGATTCTTCTCGCGAAAGGCTAAGTACTCGCTGAGTTGCAAGTTTGAGAAAATGAGGCCACCATGGGGCTATTTCTGAGGAAAAGAAGGGCCTGTGGTGCCAGCATCAGCCCCATCTGCCTCCCACAAGAATTGGGCACCATTATTTTTACATTGGGGAAAATTCCATCTCCTATTTCAAGAAAAACAGCTGAATCTGACTTTATCAGCAGTGAATGTATGTGCACTGTGTGGGGAATGTGAAGGTTCAACTCTTCTTGAAGATGGGGCACAGCAAGGGACCCAGGGAGCATCAATGACTTTGCAACATCCAACAAGGTTCAGCTGGTGAACGCTGTACTTGGGGTGTTAGCTGCAAGGTCCCTGGAAGACAGTCCCTCAGATGGCACTATGGTGGCCACACAGCCAGGCTTCGGGGTACAGAGGAAGCCCCCTCAGAAAGGAGGAAGCAAAGATAGAGTTTCCAACAGCTCATCTTTGGGTCTCATTAGGGTGGTCCCCAGTCCTCTATGACAGATATCCTTATAAGAAAGGGGGTGAGGAATCCAGCATAGGGACACACGGGAACACTGCGAGGCTGATGCAAAAGGACTTCCAGGCTAGCCTGGGCTATGCGCTGAAAATTGTTTCAAGACAAAACATGACAGAAAAGCAAGAGAAAAAGAAAACAGTTAAGACACAGCTACCCAGGGAAGGTCATGAGAGGACACAGGGAGAGGTCAGTCAACTACCAGCTAAGGAGAAAGGCCTCAAAGGAGCAACATAAACTGAGTGTAATGCCTTATGCCTGTAATCTCAGTGCTCAGGAGAGGGCAGAAAGATCCATTCAAGGTCAACCCCTGAACTACATAGAGAGTTTTAGTCTAGCCTGGGCTATATAAGACTCTGTCTCAAAAAAAAAAAAGCTGGACATGTAGCTCAATTGGTAGTGCTTGCCTAGGATACACAAAGTCTTGAGATTAATCCCAAGTAGTACATTCTTGTGAACTCATCACTGAAGAGGCAGAGGCGAGAGAATCAGAAATGCAAGGTCATCCGCAGCTACACAGAAAATTCAAGGCCAGCCTGAGGCCAGCCTGGAATACAGGAGACCTTGGCCCAAAAGAGGGTTTCTGAGGAGTAATTGGAAACACAGAGCATGCAGGCCTGAGGCCCTGAGTTGGAATCCGCAGCCAGGAAGAAAAGCTGGGTGTGGGAGCGCTCATCTGCAAACACTGCTAGTGAAAGGGAAAATGGAGACAGGGATCTTTTTTTTTGGGGGGGGGGGCGGATTTTTTGAGACAGGGTTTCTCCGTAGTCTTTTTTGTTTGTTTGTTTTATTTTTTTATTTTACTTTTTTTAAATTTATTTATTTATTAAAGATTTCTGCCTCCTCCCCGCCACCGCCTCCCATTTCCCTCCCCCTCCCCCGATCAAGTCTCCCTCCCTCATCAGCTAGAAGAGCAATCAGGGTTCCCTGACCTGTGGGAAGTCCAAGGACCACCCACCTCCATCCAGGTCTAGTAATTTTTTTTTTGTTCCTGTCCTGGAACTAGCTCTTGTAGACCAGGCTGACCTCGAACTCACAGAGATCCGCCTGCCTCTGCCTCCCGAGTGCTGGGATTAAAGGCCTGCGCCACCACCGCCCGGCTGGAGACCGGGATCTTGAGAAGCTAGTAGGCCAAAGAGCCAAACATAGGTAGCAGAAGAACCACACAAAAGAGACCCAGTCTCCACACCAGGTCGAAAGCTAGGGCAGACACCCCAGATTGTTTTCTGACCTCCACACAGGAACTCTGGCATGTGTGTGTCGTCATTTACACATGTGAAGGCCCATGTGTAAGTACACACACGTACACAAAAAAAATACCTCCTAAAGTCTCCTCCAGGGCCAAGCCCTGCCTCTTCCATCTCCCCTGAGCCCCGATAAAAGCTGCTCTCTTCAACTCACCCCCATTGCCACTGTCCTTCCCCAGATTTCTCAGCCCGACCATATTCTCTGCTCCAGGGATCCCCAGTTAGCCTAGTCTGGAAGGAAGGACACACATGAGCAAATTGGCTCCACATCAGCCACACACTCTAAATCACCTGGGACTGAGTGAACGACTAGCTTGTGGGAAGGCGACAGGCAGCTGCTGATGCAAGCATTGTGCACATCAATGCCCCAGGACCTCAGACAGTCCCGTAGAACCCTCAGGAAGCCTCTTGCCAAGAGGGATAGTAGGTCTGACAAGCTTGGAAGAGTCTGGAAAGGGTAGAAACATACAGGCAGACATGGCTGGTGCCAGTCAGGACTGCAAAGATGCTGACACCAAGCGAGGCGGCATGTGGAAGACCAGAAGTCTTGGGTATCTTTTTCCTATATGGTGGCTTCAAAAGGGTCAAACTTCTTAACCAGCATTCAGAGCTCCAGAGATGTGGAGAGGAGGATGAGAGAGAAACAGACAGCCAGGGACATAGAAGTCACAAAATCTTTTAAAACCTAGTCTTGAGCCAGGTGTGGTGGCTTATACCTGTAATCCCAGCACTTGGGAGGCTGAAACAGGAGGATTTCCATGAATTCCAGGGCATCCTGGTTACATAGTGAGTTCCAAGGTCACCTGGGCCACAGAATAAGATGCTATCTCAGTAAAACACAACCAGAAGGTCAAGGAAGGTTATCATCCTAGCTTTAGAAGTCACACTTCTGCCACCTGTCATTTGATTCTTTGCAGAACCTACTTGGTTGGGAGGAATGTCTAGACATGGTCTCAAAGCACCATACATGTCTAAGACCCAGTGGTTGAGGGTTCACCCAGCATACAGAAAGCCTTGAAGCCTTGTGTTCCATCCTGAGAGAGAGAAAGAGAGATGGCCCCACCATACAAGTCGTATATAGCATATCAACAAGGAACCCAGGTCCCTAGCCCTATGCAATGGCAGAATTGCCCAGTACCTGAATGTGTACATCCTGAACATGAAAAGGAATTCTGTCTTGGATGTATCACCGTCATTTGGGGTTTTGAATGACTCCCAGCCAAACCTAATCCTAACTATCCTAACTAATACAGAGAACACAAGTAGGCACGCCTTATCCCTGACATAGAGCAAGCTCTCAAGTCAAGGTTCATTAAGGGAAGTGGGTGGCCTCATGGAGGGAGAAGGGAAGAGGGGTGGACACACCGCACTGAGCAGTAGATGACAGCTAGCGCTCAGCGCGCTTTCTCCTTTTTATTAGTTTTGGGGTCCAAGCCCATAGCATGGTGTTGCCCATGCTGGGAATGGGACTTCTCTCTTCAGTTAAAGCTTTCTGGAAATGCCAGGACATGCCTGGAGGTGTACCTTCTAGGTGACTGTAAATCCAGTCACACTAACAATCCAGACCCAGGAACCACAAAGTGGGGAAGCTGGAGTCAGATAGAGCCCGTGGGTGGAAATGAACAAGAATTCAGAGCACAGCCTGGAAGGGAGAATCCCCAAAGGAAGCTCAGCTGGGGCCCAGGTGCCCAGGCCAGCTCACGCCCTCATTAGAAATACCTCCTTGGGCTGGGACCAGAGTTTGGGAGAGCCTTTGCCTGGCATGTGTGAGGCTGTAGGTTCAGTTCTCAGAACCATCCCGCTATCAACAAGAAACAAAAATGTCCTCTGTCACAGGAGTCTTCTAGTTTTCTTTCCCCGGCTCCACTTTCTGCTCCCCTTCTCTCTGTGCTGTCCCTTCTTCCTTCTCCTTTGCCTCTCCCCTTCCCTTTGTCTCCTCTCACCTGTCTCTCTTCCCACACTCCCTACGGCATAGTCTCGTGCGCACACACTATCAGTGTCAAAACCCTGATGGGATGCCTCACAACAGCCACTGTCGAGGCAGCTGAGGTGAGACCACAGGGACAGAAAGCAGGGCGACAGAGGCAAATGATCCAGCGAGTTCTTAATACCCCTCTATCTGGGTTTCCTTGATGCAAAATGGAGATCATTGCAGGGCACTGTGTGGATTAAACATGACAAGCCAGGAACACCACAGACGCACTGAAAGTGTTCAATAAATGGTAGTCTGCTAGAAAGGCGAGTGGCTTGTGAGGTCCCAGGAAGACTTTGGCAAATCTTTCACAGATTGACTGTTCTCAAGAGCCGTGACTTCCCGATGTAAGCACTGGGGCACGGAACACAGCTCTGAAATTCTGACCTGGAGTTTTTTGATGTCCTAGAGTAGGAACGGTGGGTTTGCAGCATAATATGTAGAATGGTGGGGGAGGGGACAAGAGCAGTTTTCTTGTCCCAAGGGAGTTCATTGGCTAGCTGAAGCGTCTCCATGATGACTGTGGTCCCCGAACAAGCTGGAGACCTAGCATGAGGGAGGTGTGGTACCACCGTCCCTATTCTGTTGCTGGAACAAGATACCCAAGGCTGGGTCACATATAAAGAAAAGAGGTTTATTTTTCTTGTGTTTCTGGTGCCTTGGAAGTTCAACTGTCATCACACTGGCATCCGGGTAAGGACCCCCTGGTGGCATCACCAAGGGACAGAGAGGGCACTGCTGTGTGCAAGTGCGGAGAGAAGGGAATGGGGGTGGCCCATTCTCATCTGAGGGCAGCACTTGGGGGGAGGGAAGAGCAGGTTGATCTTAAACTAGAGGCTAGCCTTAGGTTTATAGTAAGACCCTGTCTCAAAAAGAAAAACAGAATAAAACAAGCCCTGCCCTTTTAGGAAGTAACCTAGTTTCTCTCAGTATCCTTACCCTGCGGACCAAATTTCCAACACCTGAACCTTTGAGGGGACACATTCATTTAGGTCCAAGCTATGGCACTGGGACCCCGTGAGGTGTTTCCAGGCCCTGGGAGGAGGGCCATGGTATCTCACCCCACAGCAGCTAGCTGGAGCATATGCCTGCAAGGCAGACAAAAGAGCCAAGAGCACCTGGGGCTCCCAGAAGAGCTGAGAGGAAAAGGGGCCCACCAGAGGAGCAGGGGTCCCTGGACTGGAGGCCATGACCACCCAGAACATTAGAGGCCACGGTCAAGGTCAGTGGGTGGAGCCTGGAAGCGGACGGTCCTGTGTGGACACACATCCCCTGCTCAATGCCAAGACATTGTAGAATCCCTGCTCCCAATTCCACCCCAGGCGAGAAGCTCACAGGAGGACCGAACAAGAGAGCGCCCCAAAGAGATGCCATCGTTCTTCAAATTACCACGACTTCAGCCAGTTGTGTCTGATCTTGACTCAAGTTCAAGTTGTCTACCATCAGCAGAGACAGGCTCAGGAGCCCCAGTAAGGCTTTGGGGAAAAGAAAGGTTTGCTTTCTTAGCCCACCTAAGTGAGGAGAGGTCGAGTTTAAACTCACCCCGTGCACTGCTTGGCTTAGCTCCAGGTTTGGCAACAGAGGGAAGAAGGCAAAGAGGCATTTATGAATAAATAGCCCAGTTGACAAGCTGGGACTTGCTCTCTGGGGCCACTTCCCTTCAGGAGGCACACAGGGAGGGGGCAGATGGGCGGTGCGGGGGCAGGAGTCTGTCCAAAGAAAGACAAACTGTGCGCCTCTTATTTTTGGATCCTGCCGCCTCTCTCAACAACTCTTAATTACCAGCAATCAGCTCTTAATTACGTACAACAAGAGAGACCAGGGGAAACACAGATAAATGAAATCCACAGATAATCCCCAAACCCCAATTTGGTCGATAACATCATCCAGCTTCCCCAAGTAACCTCTTGCCAGGGCTCTGCTCTCCTAACAAGCAGCAGGACAGAATGGTCCCCAGTTCCCCAGCATTCTTTGCCCTCATCCTGGCAGGCCTTCCATTAGTACAGGGAAAAAGGCAGGTGGGCGCTAAATAATTCCCAACCGGATACTCTTTCCTCCCGTCCCTACGCTGTGCTGCCAGGGCCCCTGGCCTAGTGCCAGCCTCCAAGCCTCCTGGCACTGGACCGTTTTCACTGTCTGTGTGCCCAGCAAATAGAAGTGCTGGCTGGGAATTCAAAGCACCTTGGAGAATAGCAAGGACAATAGGTTCTGCAGCGAGGGTCCCTAGGAACAGGACTGTCTGGTGGCTGCTGTGGGCCACCTGGCTCCCGGCCTCTCTGTCCACACTTGGAGTACAATGGCTGCCCAGGGTCGGAGGAGAGAACCAAGGCAGAATGGAAGCAGGTGGGACAGAGGGCATAGAGGATGGCGCAGCCTTGGTGAGGGGGGGCGGCTCTCTGTTTCTTGACTTTCCTGTCAGGGATGTTTTCTGGGAGTCATCCCTTGGGGAAGCATGTCTACGAGGGGCCTGGAATCAAATGAAAAAGAAAGAAGGGGGGCGAGGTGGTCCTAGAATGGATAACATCTCTTACCTCCCCCACCTCCCACCTGGCCCTCCCTGTGATAGTCAAGGCAGCTGTGGGCAGGTAGCCATTAGAATCCAGGGGAGCAGTGACAGCTGAGCAGGAACCTGAACATTGTGCTCACCCCTTTCTGACTTTTCTTTCTTCCATCCGTCCAGTTAACACAGTGGACAAGGCAATTGTCATTCCCGCAGGCCTCGCTAATGAACCCGCAAGAGCAAATGGGCCTTGTGATTGCCTGAAACCTGGAAGCAGCACGCTCCCCACCAGCTTGCAAATGCCAAGCAGGAAGATCCCTCTCCCATCCCCCACCCAGGAGCCTCCCTTCCCCTCCTCTCCCACCGGCTGTACAAATGAAGAAGCAAATGCCAGCCCTAACAGGAGGCTTGTCCGGAGCACCCACACAGACACGTCCTTAGCCCGGCCCCTCCCCCCCAGCTTTCTCCATATTCATAGAGGTCCCAGTGAGATCACCTTTTACAAATTGGGGCCAGACAGAGCAGTGCCTGGAGGACCATTGGCTGTTTGAAAAGGAAGAGAAGAAATGCTAAGAGCTAGGAAAGGGGCAGCTGGGCCCCCAGCCCAGCCCAGACACATCCTTGACTGGATCGCAGCCCTTTCACACTCCAAATGGGCATTAATGCAGCCAGCACTAACTCAATTTTATCACAGGGAGAAAAGAATCATCTTCCTCCTGTCCTTCGCTTCTACTCTGGCTAGCTTCTTCATTGGGAACTGTTGGTTCTGCCTTGTGAGGTTAGGGGTTTGTTGTTGTTGTTGTTGTTTAGGGGATCTCTCTTTCTGTGTGTGTGTCTCTGTGTATGTCTGTGTGCGTGCATGCGTATGCATGTGTGTGTGTGTGTGTGTGTGTGTGTGTTTTGTGTGCTGTGCATGTATGCTCGGATGGAGGCCCAATGCCAACAGTGGGTATCTCTGCTATTATTTGGAAAGAAGATCTCCGCGAACCCGAAGCTCATCAGTTCATCCAGGCTGGACAATGAGCTTCAAGGAGCCACTTGTCTGTGAGGGTCCCGTGCTGGGGTTACAGAAGCTCCCCATCACTCCTGGGTTTCATGTGGGTTCCAGGATTCACACTCGGCTCCTCCTGCTTGCGCAGCACAGGCGCCTTACCAACTAAGCACTCCCCCTCCGCCCCCCCCCCTGGCCTTCTTAACTCTAGCCGATGGCTACTTGAGGAAGCAAGAGGCTGGGGGGGGGGGGGACATGGAGAAGAACCGAGTTTCCAGAAACAAACAGCTTCCAAAGCCACCATGTTTCTGGGGACTTATTTTGCATCTTTTCTGTCACCTGGCAACCCAGGAGGAGGTGGAAGGATGGTACCAAGTGATATGTGCCAATTGCCCTAAAATGTGCAGACAAGTTTGGGGAATGGAAAAGAAGAAAATGAGTAAGAAATTTGACCCTCCTACCCCACCCCCGGGAGGCTGATGTTACTCTCCATCAAACAGACATTGCCTGCCTTTCCCCACACCAGCATCTGAAGCTGACTTCTGATTATTTCAATCAGCTAAGAATGAGGAGGGTGGAGGCAGCCGCCTTTGTGGTTTGGAGACTTGGAGATGAGCTTCTCTGCTGGCTCTTGCTGAAGCATGCATCTTACTCCTGAAAATTCTCAAACAGCTACAGAGAATTTCAATTTTTTTTCTGACCCCAAAAATATACAGGCCTGAGACTTGCTTGCAAAGTCCAGCGGTCTTTTTGCAATGACTGCCTGAATTGGAGGCCCCATTGCTGTTTAGCTCAGTGTTCAGCATTCTCAGCCAGTTTCCCTGCTGATAATAGTAACCAGCTAAATCTGGGTTCTGTTCATTCCCAGTCGCAGAGTCGTCAGTGCTTGGAGCCCTGTAGGGTGACTGTCTGGATGTTTGGAGTCTAAGACGACTTCTCTTTGACCATTCTTTCTTCGTGGCAAGCTTCCCCGTGTTTCTAAACAACTCCTAAAACAACATAGAGAGAGCTGGGCATGATGGTGTGCACCTGCATTTCTGGCCCTTAGGAGGCCGCAGCAGGGGACTAAGAGTTGAAAGCAGTCAGAGCTATATAGCAAGACCTTGCTCAGAAAACCAAAGGCTGAAAAAGAGAGAAAATGAACAGATTCAGTTTTGCACACTGTGTGCGGCGGAGCAAAGAGAAATGACTACAGCCTGGAACTGAACCCGGGGCTTTGAATGTGCCCAGCAAGCCTTCCACCACTGAGCTAAAACCCCATTTGAGAAACAAAACAAAACAAAACAAAATACTTCTTTTTATTTTTGAGAGAGGATCTCACAATGTAGCCCGGGCTGGCCTTAAACTTACTCTGTAGCCCAAGCAGGCCTTAAACTTTCAATCCTCTCACCTCAGCCTCCTGAGTAACTGGGAATACAGGACTTGTACCACCAGTCCCAAACTGAAATACATTTTGCTTTGTTTTTAAAATTTTGTTTTTGAAACAGGGTCTTATGTAGCCCAGGCTGACCTTGAACTCCTGACCTTCCCATCTCCACATCCCCAATGCTGAAATTACAGGACTATACCAACACACCTAGATCTTACAATTTATTTTAAAGGACTGTGCTCAACTCAGATGGTTCTCAAAAGCTCGGGACGTCATCAGAGCAGTTACTCATGGTAGTAAGCAACATTGACTATTATGGGAATACTAATTGGCCTTCCAAGTATGAGTAGGGGTGTGAAGCCTAGGTCATTTTACAGTCATCACCTCAATCTAATCCTCACTAGTGTGACAGATGTCGCCATTGTCAGCTGACTCTCCAAACCTTCCTCTGAGTTCATTTTCATTTGCAATTATAAGCATTCCCTTCTCCGGACCTATGTCACACATGAGACCCTAAACAAACCCCACATGGCACTAAGGAAAACACTGTCACAGAGCTCTGTCTCCCTGGCAATGAGCTGGCTTCTAGGGACTTCTGGAAGCTGTCTGTTCCCCCCTCCTCAATTTAAGGTTCTTCTCCCTCTGGCTCATGTGTCCGCCCTGCACTGGAAAAGTGTTTCCTGACCCTAATACACTCTTGCACGGGTTTGGTTAACATCAACTTGAGAACAGGAAAAGTTTCTTTGGGTTCATGGCTTTGGAGATCCTGTCTGAGATTGACTTACAGGTCGCTCTTAGGTTTCTGGGGGTGGGACAGCAGCACATGGAAAAGTAAAGTCCCTCCCCACAGGGCCAGGGAGCAAAACCAAAGGGAAAAGACCAGAATCCTGCAGGTTCCTTCGAGGTATTCCCCCCAATGCTTCCACACTTAGACCCCCACCTCTTCTAATTATATGCCACCAAGAGCAAGGCTTCAACACAAGGACCTTCGAGGAACTGTCAGCATCCAAACTCTAGCATCTTCCTTCTTGTTTGCAAAACATGACCTCCAGGCTACCTACCCCAGTACCTCCCTGTTGCTCACCAGAAATGGGGGAAGCGCGATGCAGACACTTGAAGAGCCCGTATCCACTGTCCATCTAAGGGTCAGAATGTCAGGTCAACAGGATTCATTGAACAATCTTGTGCTGGGCTTACCCAGAGTTCCCATGTCAGACCTGTCACCAAGCCAAGTTATGATGTCCTGCTCCCACCCTCCACCCCAGCCAATCAGATTCTTCGCAAGAAAACCCTACAGTAGAGCAGGGTCACAGAGTGAAAAAATGGAACTGAAGTGACAGGAGCTGTCTGCACCTGTGCATCCTCTGCCCAAGGTCCTCAGAGCTCCCTTGGATGCAGCTCTTGGAACGGAGCTCCCTAAGGTGCTGCCTGGCCTGGTGAGAGAAGAAGATGTGGCTTGTAGGTAGACCCTGCCTCTCATAAGCTGGGGAAAGACTGCCTCGGGCTCGCCTCCCAGCCAGTGACATAACCCCTCAGTGATTTCCTGGGACTCCTGCACTCCAAGATGTCTCCCTCGCTGCTGGCATCTTCTGAAGCCATTAACTTATTTCAGTCATGAGTACAAGGCTCAAAACCTCATGAAGTGTCTCTTTAGAAGCACCACCGAAGGCAAGAGTGCCGGCCCAGCCTGTAATCCAGCCCTGGAGAGGCTGAGCTGGGAGGATTGAATTGAAGGCCAGCCTGGGCTAAGAGACTTTGAAGAAGGAAAGGTTGGGGGAGGAGGAGCCAGTTTCATTGCATGGAACTTCAACTGGTGTTTTCTCTGGCTCTAAGGTTGGATTTCTTAAGTACAGTAATCTGTTTGGGGGTGATCCCGGGAGGTATAATTGAGACAGGAAGTGAGATAAGAAGGGGGCAGCAAGACAAAACAGAATGTGTTGATAGATAGATCGCTGCTGTAGAATATGGAGGCCTGACCCCTTTGGGCCCCTCTGAGAGACTGTAGAGCATCCTACAGAATTCCCCAGCTAGACAGTGATGGACACACATACCACTCCTTCACCCCCTACATCACTGGCTGGGAGGTGGGCCTGAGGTAGCCCTTCCATTATCCCGCTCAAGGCAGAGACTACCTACAAGCCATGACCGCATCTCTCCCCAGGCCAGGCAGCACCTTCCCTCAGTCCCAAGAACCGCATCTGAAGAACCTCTGAGGACCATGCGCAGAGGACGCATGGGCACAGACAGCTCCTGCTACACATCAGGGGAGTTTTGAACTTAGCAAGAAGTCATACCCACCTTCGGAAGATAGTTATCACAGAGATCTCGGGAGGAATAGTAATAGCAGCTGAGGCTTAGTGAGCATGCTAGCTCTTTCAAAGCATGTATATACACTAGCCCATTCAGTTCTGGTACATATGGGTAAAAGAAGCACAATTATTACAGCCTGACAGGCAAGGATTCAGATATGCTGTGAACTCCAAGTCAATTCCAGAAACATCTAAGGGCATGGAAGCTATTGTTGGCATACACAAGCAGCCATCCAGCGATGGCTTTAAGAAGATAAAGTGAACCAGTGTTGATTTGTGTGTGTGTGTGTGTGTGTGTGTGTGTGTGTGTGTGAATATATGGAGCTAAGTATGTTTGTTAAATGCAGTCTCATTAGCTATACATGAAACAGTGAATATCCAATTAAATTTTCACCACCATAAAGAGCCTAGAAGTGTAGGAATAAGAAACAACTTAGTGTTGTTCTTATTGTGCAGGAAATACTGGGGGGGGGGGCTCTCAGGAAGTGTGGACTAGGAGCTATGGGTGCAACATAAGGGAAGGGTGTGGTGTGAGCTCCAGAGGCAGGATGAGGGCTAGGGAGCAGCCTGTCTGCAGCTCTACTCAGGCTGGCAACAATACTCACTCCACCCATGGTTCTAGCTCACTGTTTGCTCAGCATGTTGCAAAACTATTTTTTCTGTCCCCCCCCCCGAAGTCAGGGACTCAATTTATTTCGTCAAAGAAAAGTTAAGCAAAGTGACTTGTGTCTCATCTAAGAAGTGACATGTGTCTCATCTAAGTGAAAGCTTTAAGAGTCGCGGCAGGGGGCTGGACTGGCAGCTCAGGAGTTAAGAGTTATTGCTCTTGTAGAGGACTTGTGTTTGGGTCTCAGCACCCACAGAGTGGCTCAAATACCTTCAGTAACTTCAGTCTCACAGGCGTCGATGCCTTTCTCTAATCTCAGGCACCAGACATGTACATAGCTCACATAGATCCAGACAAAACATTATATATATATATGGGTCAGGACTTGATTTCCCATAGGTTCCTTTCCCGTGGAGGTAATCACAGAGCCTATGCTAAGATAGAATCTCCATCTACCTGGGTGCTTACGTGATAACCAGAAGAGCTTCCTCCTGCAGACCTACGTGAACACGAGCAAAGACACAAACCTTCATTGTGTTTTAAGGTACCGAACAATCCCCAGATCTCGATAGCTCGACAGAATAATTTCCTTTCCAATCAAAGTTCACTGCAAGTCAAAGGATGCAGGAAGGGGAGTGTTCTGCTCCATAGAGTCACTCGGGGACTCTAGCTAATGGGGGCTCCACCATCTGGAACACTGCGACAGAGCATCACAGCACGTGGTTGAGGGAAATGGGAAAGTCCTGCAGGGCCTTTGCATTGCTTCAATGTCAAAGTAACACACATCCAGGTCCATTTCATTGGCTAGGGCTAATCACGTGTCTGCCTCTACTTAACTGCAAAGAGCAATAAAATCATAAAAGGGAATTGAAATCTCCCCCATGCCTGGAAGCAGGGAACTGTTGGTGAACACTAATAATTTCCACCTGGCTTCTGAATCCTGGCAAACAGTGAGCCATTGAGGACACTAGAGCATGGGCCCAGGTGGAGAAGGCATTTGAGAAGGAGCCCATGGCCCAAGAGGTAGCAGGGAATCACCCTAAGTATAAAAGCAGGGACACAAGGGAAGCTGAGTTAAAGCAGCATCACTTGACAGACAGGCATGCTGGACACCAATGCAGGGTGGGGTGGCGGGTAGGGAACCAGGGGAAGGAGATTCATTAGGAGGCTGTTGTATTAGCCTAGTCCTGAGTGATGAGGGCCTGGCCTGCTGTTGTCTGAGGAAGAGAGAGAAGAGATGAGGAACAAGCCCTGGGGCTTTTTGCTGTTGTTTGTTTGATTACTTTTTTAAGACTGGGTTTCTCTGTGTAGCCCTGGCTGTCCTGGAACTCACTCTGTAGACCAGGCTGGCCTCGAACTCCCAGAGATCCACCTGCCTCTGCCTCCCGAGTGCTGGGATTAAAAGCCTGCGCCACAACATCTGGCAGAGCCTTGTGACATTTTAAGGAAAGAAAAAGGAGATGTATTGAGAGCTGGCTTTGACATGACTGACACCTCAGACAACAACTAGATGCTGCTGTTTCTCCTCCTTCTCCTTCTTAGTCTCTTCTTAAAATAAATTTACTAGCTTATTTTGGCTTCTTTATTTGATGCATGTGAGTTTTTGCCTGCATGTATGTATGCACACCACATGCAAGCCTGGTGTCTGTAGAGTCAGAAGAGGTTTTCTGTTCAGATGGTTGTAAGCCACCATGTAGGTCCTGGGGATCCAGCATTTAACAGGAATAACAAATGTTCTTAACTGTTGAGCGTCTCTCCAGCCCCTAGCTCTTTGTTCTTAGGCAAATATGAATAATGTCTAAGAGCCTCAGTGCTGTTGCCCAGCAAAAAGGCATGATATTTAGCTTCTTCATTGGTTATGAGGTTTGCAGGAGTAGACCTTATGTTTGTGAGTTGACTCTAGAAACAGTGATGATGGTGATGATGGTAGGTAGTGGTGATAGTGAAGATGGTGCTGAGGATGGTGGTGACAGTGGTGAGGATGGTGGTGACAGTGGTGAGGATGATGGTGAGGATGGTGGTGACAGTGGTGAGGATGGTGGTACTGATGGTGGTAAGGGTGGTGCAAGTAACATAGTGAATCATAGAAGAACAGAGGTTACAGCTCTGGGGAATAAAATACCTAGAATTAGGAGGAATGCTAAAGAAGCTCCCAGTACAGTAGACATAGCAAGGGCAGTCAAGGGTCAGAAAGTACATGATGAAATTCAGGACCCTAGAAACCAAAGAAGAACACGAGCTCAGCAAGAAAATTGATAATCAAAGTAAATGGGGCAGTGGTGAAGAAAGCCTCTGACTTCTACTGAAATGAAGTGACTCTGACCTGGTGAGGGGACAGTTGGTAGAAAGGGATTAAGGACAGGCAACTGTGAAGTGTGTCCCCAGAAGTGGGACTGTCCTCATAAGGAGCCTAAGCAAAGGAAGAGCAGAAGAGCAAAGGCTTTTGGCTGCAAGGAACAGGAATTTTTCAAATCAAAGACAAAAGGAAGGAAGGATGTGCTCAAAAGAGAGAAAGAAAAGAAATATTTGTTAGAAAATGTTTTGCATGGTATCAGGCATAGTGGCATGTTTCTTCAATCTGAGCAATTCAAAGGCAGAGGCATACCTGGACTACATAGTGAGTTCCAAGCCAGCCAGGGTTACATATTGGGACCCTGTCTCAAAAAAAAAATGTTTTGCATGGGCTGGGGATATAGCTCAATAAGTAGAAGTAGCTGCCTACTGTGCAGAAGGCCTTGGGTTTAAAGCCCAGCACCACAGAAAATATCAAGTGTGTATGCCTGTAATCCCAGCACTCCAGAGGAGTGAAGATCAGAAGTTCAAGGTCATCTTTGGCTACATAGTGTGTTTGAGACCAACCTGAACCGTCTCAAGATAGAAATAAAGACCAATCAGCCACAGTGAGGAAAAAAAAAAACAAGCAAGAACATCAATAGCAAAAATTAAATATAAGGCCCCATTTCATTTCTAGAGCTTTTAGTGAGTCTTTCTCTGTTCCACCAACTCCCAAATAATAACACAGAGACTTATTAATTATGAAAGCTCAGCCTTAGCTTAGGCTTGTTCCACTAGCTTTTATAACTTAAATTAACTCATTTATATTTTCCTACATTCTGCCATGTGGCATTACCTCTCTTCCATCTCGCACTTCCTGTTTTCTCTCCATGTCAGATTGGCAAATCTTCCTTTCTTTTTCCCAGAGTTCTCTCTGTCCTCACAAGTCTTGCCTAACCTCTTCCTGACTAGCTATTGGCCATTCAGCTTTTTATTACACCAATCACAGCAAATACATCTTCACACAGTGTCCAAATATCCTAACAACAAGATCATTTCTTTATCTAACATCTTTTCAGACTGTTTACATGGAAAACCCCTGTCTTAGTCAGTGTTCTGGTGCCGCAAAGAGACACCACGACCAATAATTTCTCTCAAATTATTATAAGAGAAATCATTTAACTGGAGCTAGCTTACAATTTCAGTGGTTCAGTCCATTATCATCAAGGCAGGAAGACATGGTGCTGGAGAAATAGCTGTGAGTTCTAAATCCAGATGCTCGGGCAGCAGGAATTGTAAGCCAGTGGGGATTGGCTTGGGCTTCTGAAACCCCAAAGTCCAGCCCCAGGGACAAATCCCTCTTGGGTAGTACTACTCCCTGATAACCAAGCACTCAAATCGATGAGCCTGTAGGGGCCATTCTTATTCAACCACCATAGCCCTAATATTTGCGTTGAACTATTTTTCAGTCTTTTGTCAGTTGTCTGTGTGCATCTTCCCCGAAAGCAAGCCAGGAGAAAGATTAACCTCCTAACTAGGTCATGTTTTATGCTCTGCCCAATGGAACAAAAACAGGACAGGGTGTGTATGTGTCTCCAGGTGTCATCCTTGCAAAATCTGGTCTTGAGTGGAATCCCACCTGCATGGCAACATTGACCTAGCATGTTCAAGGCCCTGAGTCCTATCTCCAGCACTGCAAAAATGATTTTTTTCCCCTAAAGAAACTCAGTGTTTATGAGATACATTGAGTTATTGGTGATCACAGAAGCAGAGTGGATGGTGGTTACCGGGGACTGGTAGCAAGAGCCAGGACTGTAGGGAGCTAGTGTTAAATGGGGACAGAGTTTTAGTTTTACAGGCTGCGAGGAGTTCTGAGGGATGAGCGCAAGCCTAATGAATGTATTTACTACCATGGACCTAGCTGGAGGTCAGGCTGGAGAGATGGCTCAGCAAGTGAGCGTGCTTTCTGATCTTCTAGCATTCCCAAGTTCTGTTCCCAGCTCCCATGTCAGGCAGCTCACAACTGCCTGTAATTCCAGCTCCAGAGGCTCTGACATGCTCTTGTGTCTCCATGGGCACCCCACATATATGGCATACATCCACACAGACACATAAACATAAATGAAAATAAAATTGTTAATGGTTAAGATGGTGAATTTTCTGTTGGTTTTTTTAAGCACAATAGAAGAATGGTAGGGGATATCTGGAGTTGGTCGGCACCTTGTCCATTCTTTTGCTTGTAATCATTCCATTCATCTCACAGCTTCCAGTTGTGGGAATTCTGGGACAGAAGGCAGTGGCCTTGGCAAGGCAGTGCTTTGAGGATCCGGGAACCCTGAGGATGTCTTAGAGCAGAGCAAGCGATTCTAGCGCTGCACTGTCACCAAAACTCTTTTTCCCAGATGCAGTTTCTGAGGAGGGGGAAAGTGGCTCTCTCTGACATTCACCTGGAGAGCCCAGCCTTCTCTTTCCAGTTTGATTTGGGGATGCTGCTCTGAGCTCGCTCGCTCCTCGTGACATCGGAGAAACCTCGGAGGGAGGCTGCCCAGAGCAGCCCCTCAGAGCTCCTGTGAACTTGGCCTTCTTGGCTGGCTCTGATCCCAGCCGAGCATAGCTAAGCAGCGCTGACTTCACACTGGCAAGGTGAGAGCCTCCGAGTGCTTTCAAGGACACACAGCGACCTGATATCTGGAAGTGAAGATCACAAGCGAATAGTGATTTCTAGAAGTAAAAGAAGAGCTTTCAGAAGCTGAGTTCATCCCTGTTTAAACAGAAAGTCCTTTCCCGAGCCACACCAGTCCCCAGCTGCTACCCACTAAGTGCTTGCTCAACCCTTCTCTCCTCATTCGGCATATCCATCATACTCTCCAGTCTGTTGGTCATCTTTTGGGCAGTTGTCCTATCCCCAATTTCTCTGTCTGAGTTCTCTTAGCTGCTTGACAAAATGCCGGACAGAAACTCTCATGAAGGACACTATTTATGTGAGCCCAGAGTTTTGGAGACTCAATTCATTGTGTGTAAGATACATATTGGTCTCTTGTACTGGTGCTGTGACAAAACACGCCGACCAGAGCCACTTAAAGAAGGCCTATTTTGGCTCATAGTTGGAGCGTACAGTTCACCATGCTGGGGCGGTCAAGGCAGCAGCAACTAAGACACTCATAAGGTCTCCAGTGAGGAAGAAAGCGGAGAGGAATGCTACCATTCAGCTTGCCTTCTTCTCCCTCGCTCTCGGAAAGCCAGCCCAGGGAATGACAGTGTCCACAGTTAGAGTGGGTGTTCCCATCTCTAGTAACCTAATTTTGATAATCCTTCACAAGCATGCCCAGAGACTTGTTTCCATGGTGATTTGAAATCCTGTTAAGTTGAGATCAAGATCAAACATGAAGGAAAGGAGTGGTGGGGTTTATGGCCATTGGAGCATATGGCAGAGCAGCACTGCAACCCGGGAACCTAGCAGAGGGTGGCTGCTAGCGACAACCTTTAAAGTCCCGCTCCCTACTCACCTACTGCCAGGCCCTACCACACACAAGTTCCACTGGCACCCAAAATAGCACCACCAGCTGGGAGCAGACATTCGGAAACACTGTGGGTGACATTTCCTATTCAAGCCATGACACCTCCAGCGGCGCTCTTGTGAATTTCAGGGAAACAACGAGCCAGCATCTTGACCTTTATAATATCATTCTCCAGTACCACATCTGGCAGCCAGCGAAGGCTCTAGAAAGGTTTCTCACAAATCATGGCTGCAGATAATCTGGGGTCCTTTGCTAGCAAATAAGAAAAACAGAATAATAATAATAATAAATAAATAAAAAGTCTTTCACTCCTGGTCCCCAGTAGCAACCTCCTGGTCCATTTTGAAGGCCCGTTGCTTCAGAGCTTCAAGATTCTGGCCAACCTCCTTGGTCAAAGGTAGCGATATAAGTTTTCCAGTGAGGAGACAAATTTCTCCTGTCGCGGTTTATAACACTCCACCTGCTTTCACTGTCAGCATGACAGCCCAGCTGCTCACTGCCACCTACAACCTGCACCGACATTCAGCTGCAATGCCTGGCTACGACAGCTGTACCAGTTACTAAAATATTGGAATGCTCCTGTCACCACATAGGAAATAGCCACTAGCCCAGGCCCCTTGAGTGTCCCCACCTGCTGTCCTGGCCATCCTTGGCCAGTTCCCTGATGCCCTGCAAGCTCCTCCTTTCTAATCCAGGGCGTTATTCTGAATGACCTATATCCATGCGTGGCTGTCGCTCAGCAGGGACATCCCCCCATGCTCACCTTTCTCTTCCTCGGGCTGAAGAACAGTGATTTCAGCAGCTTGTCCCCTCCCCTCAGAGATCTAAATTCGATGCCAGTGGCCTCTGGCAGATGTGCGCGTTCTCTGCCAGTCACAGACTGGAGATGGGTACTGCGAGCTGTTTAACCCTGAGATGAGAGGTAAAGCCGCTCACCAGGGCTGGCTGGGGATCAGACATCCAGAAAGGAGCTAAGAGGCTAAAACCTGGTCTGTGGAGCCATCAGGAGCTAGGGAGGCAGCTGGGCTGGATTCAGCTGGTGCCAGAAGTGAGCAGATGCCAGAGAGAAGCCAAGTTCAAGGGAAAGTATGAGGTCAAAGTCAGCCAAGGCAAGAGGTATGCTATTCTGAGCTACTAGGTGCTTGTCCCAAGCCTGGAAACCCCAGAGAAGGGAGAAGGAAGTATGCATTCTTGAAGCCTAGCAAAGATCCATGGGAAG
Organism: Microtus oregoni; assembly: GCF_018167655.1. Lineage (NCBI taxonomy): Eukaryota > Metazoa > Chordata > Mammalia > Rodentia > Cricetidae > Microtus > Microtus oregoni. The sequence continues at coordinate 4,527,357 of NW_024544604.1, forward strand.
GCCCCAGAGAGGCTGGGTGCTGCTGTGATAAGATGTCAGGGAATGATGGGAGGCTAGAAGCAAAAAGGAAGAAGAACGCTTTTCAAAACTTCCTTGCGTTTTTCTCCTCAGCCCGAGGCCTTGAGGCTCTCCTTTTCCTTTCTTCTTTGGTTTCTACCAAAGAACCCACATGGTACCATCCAGGTATCAGCAGGCTCCTTGAGCCCTGCCAGCACCCTTGCTGACAAAAAGAGATGTTAGGCAAAGCAATGTCTCACAGCCCCCGCCCCTCCATTCCTTCCAGGCCCTGGGGGTGAAGGACCAGAACCTGGTAAGCTTGTCTCTTCCTTTGATGCAGATGAACAAGGATTGAAAGAATACTTCTCAGCTTGGTAATGTGGCCATCAAATGGAGTCGTGCACACTTATTCATCAGTCCAGAGCTCTTCTTGAACTCACTGGGACTGACATCCACCACAGCAGGGCTTTTGGAGCCTCCCCTCCCCTCCATGCAACCAGGCAACCAGCCTTGCCCATCATACATCACCCCCCAAATGCCAACATTGAGCTTCCTACAGGGATCATCCATCACTGAAAAAGAGCACAAAGTACATCCGAACCCCCGGAGGCAGAGAAAGGGAATTGAGAAGAATCCCTCACTGCAAAGAAACTTACAAACTTAACTTAAAAACTAGACCTTGCAAGCTGGCTTCGTGGACAAGGGATCTTGCCACCAGGTTTGACAACTGTATGCAATCCCTAGAACCTACGTGACTGAGAGACTCCAGCAAGTTGCCTCTTACCTCCACAAGCATACCGTGCACTTGTGTGTTCCCCCATACACACACTAGATAAATAAGTGTAGAGTAATAGGAAGAGGAAGGGGAAATGATGCAATTATGATACAATCTCAAAAAAATTAATTATTTTTTTTAAAATAGGGTAGAGAAATGGCTCAGACATTCAGAACATAAACTGCTCTTGAAGAGGCTCCAGGTTCAGTTCCCAGCATCAGCTCCCAACCACCTGTGACTCCAGTTTCAGGGATCTAAGGACTTAGAGCACACAGAACTCATGAGTACATACCCTTCCTCCACAGGCACATACATACACTGTAGGAAGAAAGAAAGAGAGAAGAAAGAGAGAAAGAAAGAAAGAAAGAAAGAAAGAAAGAGGGAGGGAGGGAAGGAGGGAGGGAGGGAGGAAGGGAGAAAGGAAGGGAGAAAGGAAGGGAGAAAGAGAAGAAAGAAAGAAAGAAAGAAAGAAAGAGAGAGAGAGAGAGGGAGGGAGGGAGGGAGGGAGAAAGAAAAAGAAAGAGAGAAAGAGAAAGAGAGAAAGAGAGAAAGGAAGGAAGGAAGAAAGAAAGAAAGAAAGAAAGAAAGAAACTCATAGGAAGCTATCAAGTAGAAATGTATGAGGTATACATCATTCTGGATGAACTACTTTGAGTGTTACCAGCACTTCCTCCACAGCCTTTACTCTCTGAGAAGTCTTGTGGCCCCCAAGGACAACCCACTGTTAGTAATGTGTAACAACCTGTAAGGGGAGACTCTGCTTAATTTCCCGGCCGCCCCCTCTCTGAAGTTGATTGGTCCAGGACTGGACTCCTGGCCCAACAGAGCCAATGAAACCCTACCCCAGAATGTTGGGATTCGACATGGTCATCTCTCATCCCAGTAGCTGGAGCACAAGCCATTGTAGTCTGTCAATGAAAACAAACAAACAAAAGCTAGCAGACAAGAGAGCAGAGAAAAGAGAAAAACAACAGGAAGAGAATATATGTCCCTGGTTTTCCAATGTCCCAAGCCCCGAGGCTGCCTGCATTCTACCAGATGCAAGTTTCTCTTATAAACAGGGGGACTGCTTAGAGGTCATTTTAAGTTTGGGGTGGGGGTGGGGGACTGAGACTTTTCTCTTACAACAAGAAAGACTTACTAAATAAACAGCAAGCCTTAGACTTTCACCTAAGCACGTGTTTGGCTGTCCATCTTTCCCTTCCACTGGTGATAAGTCCCCTTCCCTGGAGGGTCAGTATTCCAGACACAGTCCTCCATGAACCCAAGCAGAACAGCGGCAGTGGCAGAAACTTGATTGCTGCTTATTGCTGCAGAACAGGCTCATACATAGTTGACCACCTACTTTCTCAAGAGGCTTCCAGAATCTTCACTCGCTCCAAGCCAACAGCCCCAGTATTCCTTCTTATGTCCTGATGGGGAAAGGGGATGCTTAGATAGAAGAGAGGAATAGGCGGGGACTCTGAGCCTCCACTTGTACAATAGGAGCCTATGGTTGGGTGGGGACAATCAGCTAGAATGACACACCAAAGTGGCTTCAGTCCTGGCACAGAGGCCCTGTTGAGTTATGCCCCTGCCGCAGGCTCACGAGTGGGTCTGCTGTTATTTAGAAGCTCTTTGATTGCCAGAGTTTGGTGACATCACAGAAACCCATCGGCTCTTGGCTCCAGACATTTCCTGAGAAATGGGATCCTGTCCCAGCAGAGCGGCACGCTGACATTTGAAGAGCCAAGGAACACATCCCAGCTCGAAGCAATGCGCAGACGTTGTCTGCAAAAACACTCACGAATCCTTTAGAAATGTCAGCGCCTGGTCAGAAGCAGAGGGGCCTGACATGTTCTGTTACAGTTCCCTGGGGACAGCACAATCCAGTGGCAGGGGGGCAAGGAGGGCACCCTTGCCTTTTGCCCTCACAAACAGTATGTTTCCAGAGCCACATAGGGAGACCCTATCTCAAAAGACCAAACAAAGGCCAGGTGGTGGCACACAGCTTTAATTCCAGGACTCCGGAGGCAGAGGAGGCAGATGGATCTCTGAATATGAGGCCAGCGTGGTCGACAGAGAGAGTTCCAGGACAGCCAGGGCCAGAGAGACACTGTCTTGCAAAAACAAACAAACAAAAAAAGAAAAAAACAAAACAAAAATTAAAGGAAAAGCCGGTTAGAATACAAAACTTAAATTAGGTACATTACTCCACCTTACAGTGAAGGTCCTTTCTTTTGATTTATTCAATTTCATTGCTTTTAAAATTTGTACTTATTTACTGGTATGAAGGAATTCAAACCCAGGACCTCAAACACATTGGGCAAAGTCTCTATGCCTCCAGCAGCCTCCCCCCTCACCTTTTAAAGATCTGTAGAGGTTTTTGGAAACTACAGAGGTCTGCTATACTATCCCATTGTTTATATTTCTCTCCTAGTTTATTTAATGGGTACACACCGAAGCTGTTTGATTAATTTTTGTATCTGTGTTATTGTACGGGTATGAGACTTTCTTTATGTATATAATAAAAAATGCTCCCTCTGTCTTTACTCTCGTTCTAACCAGGTCCCTTATGCTCATTTTTATAGTGTTAATTTATGCAAGCTGTAATAAATAGAAACTTGCATTTTCTTTATGTGTGTATATGTGACATATACCTACGTGTATGCACATGGATATAGGTACATGCACCCATACATGGAAGCTACAAGAAGATGTTGAGCCTTCTGCTCGATAACCCTCCCACTTATTCCCTTGAGACAAGGTATCTCACTGAACCCGAAGATTCCTGTCTGAAAGACCGGCTGGCCTGTGCACTCTGGAATCTGCCTGTCTCGGTCTTGGCAGCACTGAAACTGCTGGCATGTATAGCCATGGCAGAGTTTTTAAATGCAATATCTGGGAATTAGAACTCAGGTCTTTACGCTTGCCTAGCAAGAGGCGTTTTTACCCACTGACGCTCTTTACTTCAGCCCCATATACTCTTAAATCCCTTCAGTTTGCATACTATAATACTGTCATGTACTTACTTGTTCTGGGATTTTTGTTGTTTTATATAACGACTCACCTTCAGAATTTTCCCAACCAAACACAGGACTTCTTCATTTTGTCTCCACCACAGATGTTTCTAGAGTGCGAACCTGGCTCATTTAGCCCCCTTCTTCCTAGTGACTATCTCAGTTGGTTCTCTCACCAGCAATGCTGCAGAGACTATTGTTTTGCTCATGCAGAGAATTGACTGTACCTATGGCACCAAGTCTTTGCCTCTCTCTTGCCCTTTGACTCTTTACGTAGCCTGCTCCTCTCACTAAAGAAGCCAGTGTGTTTCCTTCCATTTCACCACATAACTCATTTAGCAGATGTTATAAACAGCAGCATTTAAAGTACTTCAAGTTTCTGTTTCTTCCTCCTCCTCCTCTTCATCTTCTCCTTCTTCTGTTTTTGAGACAGGGTTCCTGGAACTTGCTTTGTAGACTAGACTGGCCCCGAACTCATAGAGATCCACCTATCTCTGCCTCCAATTGCTGGGATTAAAGGCATGTGCCACCACGACTTTCTGTTTCTTGTCTGTGTGTCTATAAATGCTATGAGACAAAGCTGAGCTGGCCTGAGAACAAGTTAACCCACAGGATGATGACACTGGGTATAGGACAGATCCTCATTGCCCAAGCCATCTGTCTGCTGACAGCAGATTCGCCGAGAAGCCTAGTCAAAATGAGCCCAGTCAAATGCAAAACAACAGACAATTCCATCACCCAGAAATACTGACAGTGCCTGGCATGATGGCACATACCTATAGTCCCAGAACTGTGGAAGCAGGGGCACGTGGCTATCAGAGTTTGAGACTACTCTGAACTACATTGTAAGTTCTAGGTCAACCAGTTCCAAAAGGCGGTAGAACAAAGGTACAGCAGTAGAACTGGGAGCTCCATCTCAAAGGGCAAGCAGGATGCAAAGAGCACACTAGGATACTTAAGGCTTTTGAAACCTCAAGGCCCACCCCCAGTGACACACCTCGTCCAAGACCACACCTCCTAACCCTTCCCAAACAGTTTCACAAACTGGGGACCAAGTATTCAAACCCATGAGCCTGTGGGCACGATTCTTCTTCAAACCAGCACAGTTGGTTACACAGCAATAGCTGACTGCTACATAATGTAATTGCATATGCAAAGGGTTATCAATTCCCAGCAGAGCAATTGCTACTCCAATGAGTCTGCAGATTTGAAATTTTGACAGGCACCAATAGGCTCAGAAAAATTTTTTTTACTTTGAAAAAAGTTTCTATTTTGAGTGTTTTGCTTGTACATCACTTATGTGTCAGCCTGGGGAACAGAGTGAGACTCTGACTCTAAAGAAGTGAAAAGAACATTCTGATGGCGCTGAGTGGTAGGGTGCTTGGCAGAGTCATGCTCAGCATAAAACAACTTAGACTAACCATGGACTACAAATAAGATGGTTGTCCCATACAATTAGAGTGGAGCTGAAAACTTCCTGTGACCTGGTATCACCGTAGTGTAGGACATCACTTACATGTCAAAACCCTGCTACGCTGCTATAGTTATATAAGGTATTCAATCTTTGCTATTACATACTTGTTATGGGCTTATGTATTTACTGTACTATATTTTTGATCACTTAGAGTGTAGTCCTTCCATGTATTAAAGAAAATAGTCGCTGTGTGGTGGTGGCGCACGTCTTTAATCCCAGCACTCAGGAGGCAGAGGCAGACAGATCTCTGTGAGTGTGAGGCCAGCCTGGTCTACAGAGTGAGTTCTAGGACAACCAAGGCTACATGGAAAAACCCTGTCTTGAAAAAAAATCTTGTGTAAAGCTGTCTGCCCCCATCATGCCAGAAGCAGTATCACCAGCCCCCCCCCCCCCCCCATTTTAGAACTTCGTTGAATTGCATCAGATCGACCTGGACCATTTAGATTCGTGAGCACTCTCCGTGTTCACAAAATGATGTGATAGTTTTCCTAGTCTGTGTGCCATCACTAAGTGACACAGGACTGTATTGGGCACTTTTCTTAGGTCAGGGCTCTCTGGGTTGGGATCTCAGCTGTGGGGGTTTGAATGAGAATGGTGTCTTTAGGCTCATGTGTTTGGATAGAGGGAGTGGGACAGTTTGAAAGGGATTCCGAGGTATGGCCTTCTTACAGGAAGTGTGTCACCGGGAGAGGGCTTTGAGGCTTCAAAAGCCCACACCCGGCCCAGTCTCTCTCTGCCTTCTGCCTATAGATGAGGATCAAAGCTCTCAGCTACTGCTTCCATGTTACGCCGGTCTGCTTCCCATCATACTTCCTACTGCGATGTTTATGGACTAGCCCCTTGGAACTGTAAGTAAGCACTCAATGAAATGCTTTCTTTTCTAAGAATTGCCTTGGTGGTGGTGTCTTTTCACAGCAACAGAACAGTGACTAAGACACCAGCACACATAGATAATTATTTGTACAGACACACAAACGAATGAATGACACATATCATAGGGATGACATCTACCCATAATCCCTGTGTAAGAGTAAGCTAGGGTCTATATATAGTGCCCATGGCACAACCTCCTTGGCCAGGACAGGATACTTGACCTAGGTTAGAACTCACCTCTTACCTAGAGATCAGAATCTTTTCTGAGATTTTGAACAGAGAACTTAAGGTCAGGATGCCGAGCCCCACGGTTGTCAGAGCAGTTTGTGGAGTTAAGGCTACCGTTTGGCCAAAGTGCGTCACCTGCTATCAGACAAATGAGCCACAGAAAAGCAGGGGAGGGGAGACAGGGCTCAGTAGTCAGCTGGCTGTCATCACAGCGTGGGGACATGGGCCCTCAACCAGGAAGAAACACAGACACCTCTGCCCCACACCTGTCTTTTCCAAGGCTCATTGATCCCTAGCAGTTTGGGTACGGTTGGGTTTTACATTTATTTATATATGTGGAGGTCCGTTTGGAGGGGTCAGCCTTGGCTAATGCTTCTGAGGCTCTCTCTCACACACATGTGCATCTGCAGGCTTATACACCCTCACATACACTAAGAAATAGCAGTAGGACAGGAAATACAGCTTAAAGGTTAAGAACTTTCTAGAATCTGCCTCCGCAGTATTAGAATTACAAGCAAGTACCACCATGCTGGACTCTTTATGTGGGTGGTCGAGATGGAACTCTGTTCCTCATGGTTGTGCAGCCAGCATTTTACAGACTTGCTACCTTTCTAGCCCCCCTGGGGCTGAGTTTCTTGAAGGACCCTTGTGTCCTATCTACATCCTGTTTCCTTGAGCTACTTTAAGTACAGTTATAAGCCTTGATATCAAGAGTGTCCTAAAGCAAGGCATTATCATATCAACTGGGAAAAGAAGAAAGCATCTTCATCTTGTATGGCGTAGTTCTGCTTTCCAGACTTTTGGGATTAGGGTAGGGATGTGACTCAGTGGCAGAGAGCTTGCCTGGTGCACCAGGGGCTCTGAGTTCCTTCTTCAGCCTTGAAAACAAAACAAAACAAAGCCAAAAGTGTTGTGGTAGCCATCACCCTGGAGAAAGTCAAATTAGAGAATTTGGGGGCTCAGCCAAGGTCACCCTTGACCACAGAGAGCAAAGCTCGGCTGCCAGCTGGAGATGTCTGCTGCCAAGCAGGCCCCCCTCCCCACTGTCTGCAGGCCAAAACCTCATATAAGCATGCTCAGAATCAAGCGCTGAGCCATCAGTGCTGGCCAGTTCCTGAGAGGTGATCAATACTGGCTAGGGCAGCCAGTGGACGGCCTCAAATGGCCTCTTTGGCTGCTACCAGCATCCTGCCTTCCCATGCACACAGTCCCCCAGAGGTGTTCCCTGGTCATTCTGGCCTGTTTCTCCACTGAAGGAAGGCTGCTATCTAAAAGAAAAGAGACACACATGGTACACTTCTGCAGCGGCCAGGCCATCTCTTTGGAGACAGATACAACTACAAATTCTAGCCACATACGTATTACTCCCAAGCACAATTTACCTCAGAAGTGGAAAAAGAAGGCTACTGTCCCTTCCTCTCCCTTCCCATCCTACCCATCTCTCTTTCAGCAACCCTCTTCATCCCCAGGCCTCAGCTTCAAGTGCCCCCTCCAAAAATAGGATTCAAATGTCCAAGTGAAGAGAGCCAGGCTTCTGGACAGGGGCTGTAGGGAAACTAGAGTGGCTTCTTACATGAAGGTAAAGGCACAGAATGCCCTACAGGGGACTCCTAGGTTCTAGAGACTTCCCTGTGCATTGATTGTAGGGGGAAGGAAGCAGAAACTAAATCTACCAAGGAGGGTAGGAAAATGGCTGTCCATTCCCCTTCCTCTGCCTCCCTCCCACCCTTCCGCCCTTCCCTGGCAACTCACTTTTTATCTCGTCAGTTACAGTTTTAAGCATTTAGGGTGTTGCTGTTTTAGTTTTAAAATTTGTTAGGCTCAATTTATGCCACTTAGTAAAACCTCTATTCCAAACAAAGCCAAATGAGAGCTGCAACACTGCGAGCAAGAAAATGTGGGCATTTCATTTGGGCTGGGTTGGCTTTCTGGTTCCAGAAAAGGAGCAGGAAGGAGAATTCTGGGGGAGCCTGTCTCACCCATGCCTCCGTCTTGGCTAGTGGTGGGAGCTGTTCCCGGTTGAGCCCCTGGAGATTTGGCAGCTGGCTCAGGCCAGCCTTCTTCCCAACTGCTCAGATCTGGAAGAGCAGGATCCTGGAAGGCTCCTCTGAAACTGTGCCCTCACTGACCCCCGGCTAATGGTTGGGCCACCCAGCCACCCAGCACAATGTAGCCAATGCTCCTGCTGCATGGTCTACAGCACCCTGGCAGACCTGGCTTCAGTTGGTGTCAGCCACCTACCACCGCCGCAGAATGTATAACTAGATGCTGAACCCAGCTAGCTCTACCAGGAATGCAAACTGAAAACACACTTCACGCTGTTACCGTGTGGTGCCTGAAAATGTGCCCCCTTTTCCAATGGCTATGCCACCCTTACCTGACTCTGGGGGTGCCCATCAGGGTAAAAGGTGGGGCAGAAGGGGAGAAAGAGGAGGAGAAATCGAAGCTACTAATTAGGTTTCTGGTGTTAAGGGAGGCGGCTGCCAAGCAGGTCAGAGAAGTTTCTTGCTGATGGGAATTGGGTCCTCCCCAGGGGCCCTCCAGAGGTGACAGCTGGAGGTCCCAGATTGGCCCTATCTTTGCCAAAGGGAGAAGACAGAGGCTACCACGAAGGCCCAGAACCTAATTGGGGAGACTAAGGCAGCGGCGATGGCCATGTTGATGAGACAATGACTAAAGGCCAGCTCGCTGCCTGCCAAGCAATTTGGCTTGTCCTCATACTGCCAATAAAGGCTGGGTGTCTGGCAGGCGGTGGGGCATCTATATGCAGAGGGACACTGATGATTCCCCCTGGCAGAGAGCCACAGTCGCTGGGAACAAAGAAGAGAGCAGACACGAGGGACTCAGCAGTGGCCCTTGCAGGTGCAGGTATTAGAAGGGCTTCAGCAGGGTGGGGGCGGGCAAGGTGGCCTGAGAAGGAAGGAAGTGTGAAATGGAGAATAAAATGCGTATGGAAGGCACCCAATGGGTGTCGTCCCCTCACAGTGTTTTTTCTTTTAAAAATTTATTATAGTGTATGTGTGTGTGGTGTGTATGTGTGTGTGTATATTATATGTGTTTAGTATGTGTATATGTGTGTATAGTGTGTGTAGTATATGTGTGTATAGTATGCATGTATAGTATGTGTGTATAGTGTGTGTATATAGTATGTGTGTGTAGAGTATGTATAGTGTGTATAATATATGTGTGTATGTATGTATAGTATGTGTGTATAGTGTGTGTAGTATATGTGTATATAGTGTGTGTGTATAGTATTGTGTATGTGTATATAGTGTGTGTAGTGTATGTGTTTGTATGTGTATATAGTGTTTGTAGTATATGTATGTATAGTATGTGTGTATAATGTGTGTAGTATATGTATGTATAGTATGTGTGTATAGTGTGTGTATGTGTGTGTATAGTATGTGTGTATAGTGTGTGTGTGTGTGTGTGTGTGTGTGTGTGTGTGTGTGTAGAAAGGCAGTGGTAAAAGGACAAAACTTGAGGGCATCATTTCTCTCCTTCTACCATGTGGGTTCCGGAGATCAAACTTGGGTCATCAGGTTTATTGGCAAGTGCCTTTCCCCGCCCAGACCATCTCAGCAGCCCTCTGCTTTCTTCTTCCCGGTACTGAAATGGAACCCAGGACCTCACACATGGTAGGTGAATGCCCTACCACTGAACAATTGCCTCAGATTATTGGAATAACCTCTCAAATCAAGTGAAAATAATGTATAGTAGAATGTACAATGGTAGAAACTTCTGAAACAATTTAAGGGAAACTGGATCAATCCTCCAGAGACTATAATCAAATGGCATCTGCAGTCCTGCTGGTTTCTTGGATGGAATTCATAACTAAAAGACATCCTATCTCTGTCAGAACCCAGGCTGTCTGGAAGCAGACAACAAAGGGTTTGGGGCTAAAAGGCGATTGAGAGGCCTGTGAAAGGAAGGACTGAGGCAAGTAAGGCTGGGTAGAGTGGGAAGTTGAACTGAGATGCTGGCCCCACTGAGTTTCCGCTAACCTAGAGGAGCAAGTTCTGGAATGTCCGGAAAAGTTCAATTTCTGAGCCAAATAGTGAAGCCTTTGTAATAGTGACCACCCCAGGAGAGTATGACCTTGTGTGAAGTGCCCTCAGCTGCTGAGGTTGCCCTTGAACGCCTGACAGCTGGAAGCTGCCTACAGATGGCAGGGCCCACAGCTGGGCTGATAGACCTTCCCAGAAGGGAATCTGGGCTGTGCTTCTCTGAGTCAGCCACATCCTCAGTTTCTAGGGTTTAGCACATCTGGACAGATAAGACACTTTCTTGTCCTCTAGGCCTGGCTACCCCTCACTGTTCCTCTGGAGGCTGCTGTGTCCGGAACCCAGTCTGACCTGAGCCCTACCAGGGTGGTTTTGATTTGCTAAATTACCCAAGGCCCAGGGAGGAGACCTCCTCTCTGATTTCACCCTTGCGCGATTCTCCTCCGCTCTGGCACAGCCTCCAAGCAACCAGCAGCCGTCACAGCTTGCCACTGCAGGAGGCCCTGATGCTTATGGCTTTCAGCAGCACTGGTCATTAGCCTTTATTGTGTCACCCACCAGGACACTGGGCAGCCCAGGACCAGCGACAGTTAAATAGGACAAACCAATCGGGACCACAAAGCAGCCACCACTTGGCCCATCAGCTGTGGCGGAAGTAGTCCTCAACTGGCCTCCAGCTCAGCCCCCTTCCTCCCCTGCTTTGCAGCAGCTCTAACTAGTTTTACAGCCACACAGCCTTGCCTCCAGAGAACCCAGAGGTGCCCCCAACTTCCGCTTATGGGCATCATTGGCATAGTGCATGCATTCTCCAGGTACCCGCGCCTGGTTTACTGAAACACAACTCCTCTCTCCCTGAGCTAATGGTAAGGATCCTGAAAATTTTCAGAACAGAATCAGACTGCAGCAATGTAGGGCTGAGCTAAGCATTTTGGGCAAAGCTCAGCCCTGGTTTCTCCTTTAAAGTCCTTCCCAATTTCCAGGTTACATGGCCCTCCGCATCTAGCCTGTATGGCTACTTCCATACTACAAATGATGACGTAAAGCAATAGGAACAGCCAGGAGCCACTTCTGCTGGTCTAGCAGCACAACAGAGTATGCAGAGCCGCTCTTTCCTCCTAGCTGGGGCAGAAGCTGGGGTGGGTAAGGCAAAGGTAAAGCCAGCCTCAGATACACGCAGGAAGCTCTGTTGAAGCTGTCCAGCCCACTCTGGCTGCTAATTTGGGTTAGTAAGAAGCCATGGGCTTCTGGAGGTGCTGTCCTGAAGACCTCCTGCAGGCCTACTTAACCCCCATTACATCCGTTCCCTAATATACTTTTCACCTTGGGCAAATAGCGAAAATTGGAATTTTTACTTGCTGATCAAATATTTACCCAGTGAGTGGCCATTCTGGCTGTGCTTGCCTTCTCCACATTTGTATTCAATGAATTAGCATTTTATTGTTGCCCCACCCCCACCTCCCTGGGTGAGGACTAGGAGATGAGAGGAGGATGACCAAAGGTAGCAGCTCCGGAAGTTCTTCATAAAGAAGGGCTTCAACTCAGTCTCTAGCCTTAGCGGAAGTGATAGCTCCCACCTAGCACACCCCAACCCCACCTCTCGGACCCTCCACCGCTGCAAACAGCTCATCAGATGCGTGTGTGCGTTTGTTTGTTTGTTTGTTTGTTTGAGACAGAATTTCTCTGTGTAACCCTGACTGTCTGGGAATTAGCTCTTATAGACCAGACTGTCCTGGAACTCACAGAGACCCACCTACCCCTGCCTCCGGAGTGCTGGGATTAAAGGTGTGTAATAACCCAGCTCATCAGATACTTGAAAAACATTGTTTTGTAAGGTAGGGATGCTGGTTGCCTCTAAAGAACAAGGACAACCCTCTGACCTTCCCAGGGTCATACTGCCAACCTCAGAATCCGGTATTTGGGAAGCTGAGTTCAAGGCTAAGATCATTATGCCTGAACACACAAATTTGAGTAAATCAGGGCACCTCAGTAAATCTCAGTTCCCTTATCAGTGTAATGGGTACAATCATGGGACCTTCATCAGAAGATTTATCAAAAGGATCAAAAGACACCTTAATGTTAGTGGTGATAAATCTATAGAACATAAAACTAAAAGTACAGTTGTCTAAGAATAGAAACTACAGCTGTTTGAAAACATGAACCCCAACTCTTTGATACTCTTTGTGTTAGAATTGGGGGTCTACGTTCCCTCCCCTTGAACCTGAATGGGTTCACGATTGTTTCAGCCCACACCATGCTCTAGCACTGTGTGAAGCCATGTGACTGCTGAGACAAGCTGAACAAATGCCGTTTCCCCCTGGTTCTCTTGGGATATTTGCTACAATGGATGCTCTAGGCAATGGTACGTCCCCCAAACACTAACCAGGTGACTGGGGCCATCTTACACCCTCAGGGCCTTGCACAACTGCCAATTCAGGTGGCATGAGAGCAAGAGAACAGATCATCCAAGCCCCCTACTTAAACTCCTGAACCATAGATCTTTGTGTCTAATAAAATGGGTGTGGTTTTATGCTGCTGTGTTTAGGGTAGTTGACCATATAACAGCAGCAACTGAAGCAGACACTACTGCCTGTGGTACCCCATTAATAAGTACAAGCCTTGTGTTTTTACGTATCAGCTTGAAATAAATTTGGCAAAAACAGAACACAAAGCCTACTCTTTGGTTTCAGGGTTCTTCAGTCTGCCGAGATATCAAATCCCCTTATTTCTTACTTGGTTTGCTCCTCCCTTCTTGACTCTAAAAGACAGGACAAGGTAGGATTTTCAACCTTGTGCTCACAAACCAACCCCTCCTCAGGGGTCCATAGAACCATGGAAGACGTGACCCCAAGAGTCCAGCTTCTGCCACAAAACAGAGTTGCCACGTCTCCAAAGGAAGAGACTAACCTCATGAATTCTAGCTTTATTATGAGGCTTACCTGGAAATTCTTAATTATTCAGCTAACAAAGCAGAGGCATGCCGCAGCAAACCACAAGCAACCCATGTGGTATAGCCATCCCCCATTGCAACACTTGCTCCTGGAGAGTGGCTTAGCAAATTCAGGAAGCTCACCAAACTGACAAGACCCTAGCCAGATTATATAGGCAATCAGCAATTACTGGGCAAGCAGAGACGCTGCTGTGCAGCCGACTGCAAGTGAGGCTGGGCACTCCAGGAATGTACATTTCAGGAGTGGTTACCCATGTTGGGGCGGGGCTTTTCAGCGCTGCAGCGTCCTCTGAGTCACCTATACTCCTGTAAGCAAGCCCCAGTAAACTCGCTGGCTCACCAAGCTAGACTCAGGTGGAACCACTTCTTTCGTCTGTCATGGGTCCCGTGTGTGGGGTGAAGAGCTGTTTGCCTCTCCTCAGAAAAAGTCACTCGCCAAATCATCAGCCGCAGTTAATTTGATCTGGGAATGCTGGGAACTTCATCCTTGAAGCCGGTTATCCTTTCCATTCGTATTTGAACTTTACTAAACTGGGAGAGAAAATGCCCTGTCCAGAACCTACACCACCCAGGAGCTTGGCGTGACCCAGAGGAGTACGGTAAGTCACCAGCACTGTCCTGCCAAGGAACTTCCAACTCCGGAAAGTGAGCAACCCACACCTGGAAAACAGGTTGCTGGCTCCGAAGAGCTTTCCAAGCCTGGATCGCGTTTCCACTTGCCGAGGCACGGCCTAATTCCAGCAGCTCATGAACCGGCACGTAGGTCCTTGGTGATGTCAAATCACTCTTTCAACTGAGCATAATTTCTTTCAATGATGGGCTTGGAGCGGGTTCAGCAACAGTGGGTTTCTTTTTTTTTCCTTTCTTTCTTTTTAATGAATCACAAACATGCAGATCAGATTTAGTGTTATGACTCTGGTGCACTGAGCGTCACTGTTAATTCTTGCTAAGCGCTGACAGTAGGATCAACCCCCAAACAGCACAGGCAAATACACCATGCCAGCCCCGGGGGCGTGGAGACTGCATAATTACAGACAACGCACGGCAGTCATTATCATCGCCAGAACATCTCAGCCAAGGCGTCGGCACCCCTGATCCACGGAGCCAACTGGTTAACCTGCCAGTTCAGGTGGGAGGAGGTGGCCCCCATGTTTCCAGCAGAAGGCAGGGAAGAGTACTCAAACGCTGGCCAGAGCCACAGTGTCCACTTCTCATCCCCAAGGACTTCAGCCCACTGTAATCCAGCTTTCTTGGAAGGCTGTTCAGAATGAGCGGGAAGAGTGGCAGGAGGACTATATAGAATATATAGATTTTGCTAGGTGCTGAGCAGCTGAACAGGTACTGCATGCTAAGGACTGTCCCGTCTCTCTCTTCAGTGGTAGTGGGACTAGAAGGCAATGTGATGGGCCAGGTACCTGATCATTGCTGTATCCCAGGCTGTGACTGTCAGCCTTCTGGGCAGTAACCCTCCCCAGATGACACAGCTGTGTTTATCCCCGGCACTGCCCATCCTACTCGGTTCCAGTTGTCGTTTGGTTAAGGCTTTCTGCTCTTAAAGAAACAAGCAGGTGCTGTTAAGATTAACAGTTCTGCCGAGCACTCCTCATGAGGGACCGTCCCTTAGCTCCAGCCTTGGTCTTGTGCTTATGCCAGAAGCCACCCACCCAATCAGAGTGGACTGGACCCCAGGCTAGGGGAAGAGGATCCTTTCAGGGATGGGGTGTTCCAGGGCCATCTCTACTACTGGTAGGGAGAGGCAGTTGGCAACAGATGAAGTTTCTGCTCATGTCAATGCTTTCCAGAAGTGTGATGGAGCCCCAAGGAGCAGAGATGGAAGAAGGCCAACTGCGAAGTTGAAAAGCTGAGGCTCTGGGTTCCTGAACTCGAACAAGGAGCTCAACCCAGCAGGGGCTTAGGATGGAGTCTGCTCTTCTCCACTGTACTGCAGGATGCTCCTGGTTAACCCCACTGTGTAAGGACAAACTGAGGTCCGAGAGGTGAGGTGGTGGATTCAAGGTCACACAGTTGATAAGGTTCAGGGCCCAGGTTCACTGGCAGCCTCGTTCCGTGTGATCTCTATGCCTTGGGAGTCTTTCTGTGCTCGGCATCCAGGATCACAAGACGTGGCAGTGGGACGGTGGGGAGGGTGCGGTGGAGAAATGATTATGTGGCTTTAGGGTACATGAAATAGATTTCAATATGACCCTAGCAGGGACTCACATGACACTTCAGTGTTTTCAAGATGCATATGAAGCTAAGTATGGTTGGCACATATCCAAAACTCAAACCATGAGCTTGAGGTTACTCTGAAGTACCAACCAAGTTCCAGGCCAGCCTTGGGTATATAGTGTCTCTGACTCTCTCCCTCTCCCTCCCTCCCTTGCCTTTTCCTCTTCCCTGGCCCTCTCTCACACACATACACACTAACAAAAACTCTGGGAATGTAAGTCAACTAGTGGATTGCTCGTCTAGCATGACCAGAGCCTTGGCTTCGTTCCCCAGTGCTACATGAACTGGGTGTGCTGCCTTCTTACAGTCCCAGCACTCAGAAGCTGAGCCAGGAAGATCAGAAGTTGAAGAATATCCCTGCTTAGATGATCGTTTAAGGCAAGCCTGGGCTACATAACCTGTTCCAAAAAAAATCAAATCAAATCAAAGTAAAACTAAAAATTCACATGCAGTTCCTAGTACATGCAGCTTGCACTATGGAAAATGTGCCCTAATTATTATAATGAGGCAAAGAAATTCCGTGCTCACTGCCCCCATCCCACCTCCAGTCTGAGAAAAGCCTGCAGCAGCTTCATTGGGAACGCTCTAGCTCCTGTGAATCCCATGCTGGTGCCCTTTCTCCCCGCCGAAGGTCCAGCAACTGTCTCCCTGTACACGTGCGGGAGACTCAAAGTGGTAATGTGCCTTGTCTGATGCATGATATCGGGTGCTTCAGGGATCACCTACTTTCCTTCTCCGCCCCACCCCTGTGTTTTGCCCAACCCAGTTATTATTATTATCTTATGGATAGCACCCCCTCTCCCTGCTGGGGCTTTAACTGTAGCGGTGACAGGAAAGCCATTTGTCTCTTTCTAGGTCAGAAATTGCTGCAAACCCAAGCACTAAAAAGAGCTGCATTTTTGAGTTCCCAGGAGCTAGCCGGGATCGGAACCATGGGAATCTGAGTCTGAGCTAGCCACTCCAAGCTTCCCACCGGCTTACAAGTCAAGTCTTTGCCTAGCAAGGCAGTACTCTTGGGAGATCTCACTAGGGCATAGGAAGAATTTGGCAGTACATTTGTGGCTACATGCAGTGAAGTCTGTCTTTTTTTTTAGACAAGGCTCAAGCTGGCCTTGGACTTACTTTGGAGCCTTCTGAACTGGGATCACAGGTGTACACCGCCGAGCCCTGTTCAAACGCCCCGCTCTGAAGTGTGCAGCTAAGGAGTTTGGACACATGCTGATTCTCACACAGCCCACACTGCTGTGAAGATCTAGCTGCTTGTCACCATCCCTTTCTCTCACACCCCTATTTCTCTTCCCACAGCTTCTCTGGCTCGTTCTTGAACTTCATATGTTCATCCCCACACTGTGGCTTCTCTCACTGGCATATTCTACTTCAGACCCCAGGTATGTCCGAGGATACCACGCTGTGTAGCCTTCAGTTGTGGGCGTGTACCACAAATCCCACGTTCAGTAACACGTTGACGAGCATCCAGGCTGTTTCCAGTTTGGGACTCTGGGAGACAAGGTCTCACTATGTAGCCCAGGTTAGCTTTATACATGTGGTGTTTGCCTTGCCTCAGCCTCCTGAGTGCTGAGATTACAGGCGGAGTCACCATTCCATTCCAGGTGTATGAACACTCTCGCTCTAATCTCTTTTTTGGTGACAGAACGCTTTCGTGTGTGCTGACGGGCACAAGAGAGAGGGATAGCCAGAACTTATGGTGCATACGTGCGTGGCTTTAGAGAAGCCGTGGTGCCACGTGGCCATTCTGTTTCACACCCTCACCGGCATTGTGCAATTTTCTTGCTTCTCACTGGTGTCAACACTAGGTGCTGTGTCTTCTTTATTTTAGTCATTCTAGCGGGTCTGAAGTAGTATCTCAGTATGGTTTAACCTTGGGCCGTTTTTCAGCTCTAGAAGTATGGTTCATCTGAATAACATTGAGAATGGTGCTATGCCTGTGTGTTTGTAAAGAGGCATTTGAAATCTCCACCAGGGAAAACTGATTTGGAATTCGAATGAACACTCTCTGCCAACTCCTGCAGCCACCAATGGGGGTTCTCTCAGCATAGCCCTCGCCACCAGCCTTTCCCTTTGTATGATGTAACCCAGGGAAAGTGAGGTCCGTGCAGACACCAGCACGGTTGAGGAAATGGACTAGTTCTGTCCCTTGCCCTCACAGAGGGCCCCCTCCCTGCCCGTGGAGTCTGAGTCAACATGGTTCACACCTGAGAGTGGCAGAGAGACCTCGAGTTTCATCTGCTGTTGGTCTTCCAAAGCCACATGCATGCTTCACAGCTTCACGCACATTGCTTGTTTACTTTGGATAAATCCATTGGGTTATCAGAGAAAGAGATTGGTAGCTGACCCTCCTCCACCCCACATTCATTCTAGATCTTGGTAGTCACGGACCTTGAATTTTCTAAAGACGATGTGATATTATGACTTTATTCCCAGCCTTTCCTGCAGGCTGGGCATGTGTCTATGGGTCACTGCTGGCTCAAAGGGTGGAAGTGGAGACGTTGTGTTCTAGGACAACTTCTAGAAAGTGCTGGTAAAGGGAAAGGGGCCTCTTTGTTTCCTGTTGGCAAGAGCACAGAGGTGATGGTGAGAGCCTGAACACCCATCCTAGAGCATGGGGTTGCCAGAAACCAAGGTGGAGCTGGATCGCCTATAAAGATGGAGCCATCGCGCTAATATTGGATGGCTTATATGGACTTTGGCTATGAGATAGAGATAGATAGATAGATAGATAGATAGATCGTCCCTTCTTTTTCCAGCACTATTTTTTGGTAACTAGCCTGAAGATGGTCTCTAAAGAGTCCACCCTCCGGTAGTTACACCCTGAAGAGTCCCCGCCCACGTTCTGTGACCAATAGTGAACGGCAATGGCAGAAGTGGTTCACTTGTCATTTCTGAGATGAAGTCTGGAGGGAGTTATGTCAGGGACGGACCATGGAAAGACTTCTGTAGACTCCCCCTGCTATGTGCTGTGGGCGAAAGGAACCCCAGGTCCTGTGCATGTCAGGTAAACTGCGGGTGGGGTGGGGGGTCATGCACATATCACAGCACACATGCAGAGGTCAGAGGACAACTTGCAAGAGTTGGTTCTCTGTTTCCACCACATGGGACCCAGAGATTGAACTCAAGTCAAGTTTAATAGCAAGTGTCTCAACCTGCTGAGCCACCGCCCAGACCTGTTACAGTGAATTCTTTTGTTTGTTTGTTTGTTTTTTCCAAGACAGGGTTTCTCTGTGTAACAGTCCTAGCTGTCCTGGAACTAACTCTTGTAGACCGGACTGGCCAAACAGAGATCTGCCTGCCTCTGCCTCCCGAGTACTGGGATTAAAGGGATGCTTTACTCCAGCGTGGCAGTCAGGCTTTCATCACGATAGCCACTGTCTAGGGGAGTTTAAAAAAACAAAGGGATTGGAGGTTCTAATCCACGGTGGATCAGCCCTGTTGCTCTGGGTCTTAGGCAGCACCGCATGGTGCGGCCAGCAGCTGAGCCAGAGTGGAGTAAAACAACTCTCCCGTGGCCAGCTCCCCCCTCGATGGCACAGCCCCTTAGTGACCGAAGGACTTCCCGTTAAACACACCCCTTAAAGAGTTCACCACCTCCCAATAGTGTCACCCTGGAGAACAAGCCTTTAACAGGTAGCCTAGCCTACAAAAGGAAACCTTGTCTCAAACAAAGAAACAAGCAAAAGATAGTCATGACCCCAGTACTTGCCAGCCCAGATTACATAGCAAGTTCTGATAGCTGCAGCTGCACAGAGAAACACTGTTTCAACATGAAGAGAAGGGCAGCAAGAAGGAAGCCAACTTGCTTGGAGCCAGCTGCCACAGACAGAAACACTCACCTACTGCCTGTCCCCCTGGCAGAGCCGGAGGCAGCGTTGAGACCACCACAGTTTCCACTCATGCTGAATCTTACTAAAGACCACCAGAAAGTGAATTTTCTCAGAACCTGTTCTAAGACGGCCCTGGACATGTAGCAGGTAAGAAACCTCCGATATGAGTTCTGGGCTGAGTCAGACCCCAGTCAAGTTCTGAGTGTGACCTGTCTGTTAAGACAGACCACTCCGTCAACGCGATGATCACCAACATGGCCAGGACAAAACAAGCATAAATCAAAGCACTAGGGCTGAAATTGCATCTCAGTCCATGGGTGGCTTGACTAGGAAGCCCACTGCCCTAGGCTTAATCCCCAGGTGGCACAAGCCTGTAATCCCAGCACTTGAAAGGCAGAAGCAGGAGGATCAAGGTCATGGTGGACTAGGTAATGGGATCAAGGCAAGCCTGGAATACAGGAGACCCTATCAAGGGGGAAAAACATATACACATAAAATAGCATTTACGGATATGGTGACTTTCCCTTTGAGCACATCATAGTTTTCTATATTAAATATTTCATTATATAATATTCTTGGCCAAAATATTATAAAACTAAAGATATTCAGTGGCTGAGGAGATGACTCAGCAGGTAGCAAAGCTTGCTGAGCGGATTACTGATCTGAGTTAGAATCCTCAGTACCCACCCAAAAAAGAAAAAGCCAGCTGTAGCCATGAAGATACTTGTAACCCTAATATCATGGGGAACAAACAGACAGGAGAATCTTCTGGGCCTTACTAAGTGCCAGCCTCGCTCCAGATTCAATAACAAGGGAATAACAGAGTGAAGAGTGACTGCTACACACACACACACACATACACACACACACACACACATACACACACACATACACACATACACATACACACACATACACACACATACACACATACACATACACAGCACACACACATACACACACACACATACACACACAGCACATACACACACATACACACATACACATACACACACATACACACATACACATACACAGCACACACACATACACACACATACACACAGCACATACCAACAGAGACGAAGAGGAAAAGGGGAAAGATGAGAAAGACAAAGACGTCATCCAGGGGCCCCAGGTTCAACCTACAGGAGAAAAGAGAAGCCCTGAAGTTACAATCTTTGTCCCATAGTCAAAAGCAGTTGGCCCTTCTGCATAGGCACACACCCCAGGCAAAGTTTCTAGCCAACAGCACCATGGAGCGTGGTGGCGCACGTGTGGAGGTCAGGGGACAACTTGTGGGAGTTGCTTCTCTCTTTCTACCAGGTGGGTCTTGGGGGGCAAACTAGATCGTTGGGCTTGGTTGGTAGCATGAACTTTTATCAATTGAACCTTCTCTCACCAGCCTGAGGATCAAAACTTTTAGGTTACCCTGGGATACATAATAAGATTCTATCTCAAAACAGATAAATAAATAACCAAGGGTTATGTATGATGGTACATGATTGTAATTCCAGCCCCCAAGAGGTGGATGTAGAGGGATCAAAAACTTGACTATTTGATGAGCTGGAGGCCAATCTGGGCATGAGATCAAAAAAAAAAAAAACAAAACAAAACAAAAGAACCAAACACATACACACACGTTTATGGCCAAAAATATATTTGCATAGGAATATGTTATTATAAAATACCTTATTCAACAAGGCAGTGGTGTGGTGTACGCCTTTAATCCCAGCACTTGGCAGGCAGATCTCTTGAGTCTGAGGCCAGCCTGGTCCACAGAATGAGTTCTAGGACAGCCAGGGCTGCTATACAGAGAAACCCTATCTCAAACAACAACAACAAAAATCCTATAAGCGTAATGATTCCAAACTGGAATACACTAAATATCAACTCATTAGAAAATAGAGAAGCGAAGTGTAGTCCAGCCGTGTGATGGAGCACTACTCAGAAGTCTAGAGGACTGCGCTGTACTGGAGACTTGCAGCCCTCTGAGGAAATCTCAGATACGAAAGAAAAAGGAAATGAGAAGGAACCACACTTTGCAAACCATTTCTAGAAAATTCGAGAAGAAATACAACTAGTTTATGGTAATAAAAATCAGAATATGGGCTTCCAGGAAAGACTGACTAGAAAGAGGATAAGGACATTTCTTTTTAGGAGGGTTGGAGGGGCGAATGCTCTGGGTGAGGTTATTTTTACCAGCACATATACTTGCTCAGACTCATCAAACTGAGTGCCTTCTTCGAATTTCAATGTATGGAAATTATGTTTTAATTAAAAATTAAATTAAAACGAATTGTAGGCAGGGCTTGCGCCAGGAGCTAAAGAACAGCAGCAGAGAGCAGGCAAAGGCCTGTCCGGTGGGAGCTGCCATCTGGCCCTAGAGCTAATAAATGACAATGCTAGAAATGAACTGAGATTACCAGGCCTCCCAAGTCAGCTTCAGCTTTGTTTAGGCATTGCTGGTGCCAGCCCACCCCCAGAGCACCATGGGAGTTCCAGCAAAATGACTGTGACCAGCACCAGAGGCCATTTGGAACTTCCTTACAAGGCTTATAGTACTACCTGCCGGCAAGGCCAGGAGCCAGACAGGAATCCGCCCTTGCTGCTGCCTGGCCTGGGCCTTCTCACCCATCTCCTCCTCTTCCTAGGACTACGGCCAATGGACCTCCCAGACGCCAGCAAATATTGCTTTCTCAGAGGGGGAAATAGAAAACACTCAAAAGCAAAAACGAGAATATCATCCAGAAATACCAAACTAGCGAAGGATTTTCTTATACATTAGGGACAGTTAAGAGATGGGAGGAGTCAAGGAAACCATGGAGAGGCACTGGAGGCCTCTGAGCATCCGTAGTCCTCAGTGTTGGCAAGTGGCTCTCAGGTAAGCTAACAGTTATCCGCCTGTGAACAGCTCTGCTTAAGACCTTAGGGGCTAAAATGACCAGGGAATCCCGTTCTAGGAAAAGCCAGCATCGTCTGGATTCATAGCAAGGACTCCAGAACAGGCTCTCACCATCCACAAAGCACAACTCCTTCCAACTCGCAGCATTTAACAACAGAGGTCACTCAGCTAACTGTACCTCTGTATGGCCAGCACCTAGTGTTCCAGAAGGGGAAACTGAGTCCGTGAGACAGAGGCAGGCAACAGAAAGGTCAAGGTAAGAGCCAACATCTTCGTTCCACGTGAAATTGGTTTTTGTCTATGGCCTTGGTTGGTAACTGGTCAAGAGCTGTGACAGGCAGTTTCTAAGAGGTCCCCAGTGGTCCCCACCTCCTGGTATTACACCCTTAAAGTCTCTCCTTCAATCAAGGCTAAACTGCACTAAGAACTCCCTTTTACCAAGCAGAATAGAGCAGAAATGACTGAATGGTACTTGTGAGATTGACTTACAAAAAGATGACTGTGACTGTCTTAGGCTCTGTGATGACCGGCATTAATAGTCAACAAGGCCATAGGATCTAGAGTCACCTAGGAGATGAGCCACCAGGTCACCTGTGAGGGATTATTTTGCCTCTGGGCATCTGTTGAGGGATTATCTAATTTAGATTAATGAAGCAGGATGGCCCACACTAAAAGTCACTGAGATGTGCGTGGGTCTTGGACTGTGTGATGGGACAAGAACATGTGGTCATTGACAATTGATGACGTAGGCCTGCAGGGCAAAGATCGTGACATTTCAGCAGCGGTGTGAATGAACTCAAAAGCAGGCTCTCGTAGGCCTCTGGCCAACAGCACCAGGAGGTACGGGGGAGCCAGCCTAGCAGGACACCTGTTGAGGCCTCCCACCAAAAGCCTTGGAAGCTGCTCCATCAGATGACTGTGACCTCAGCTCACTGTGGCCTCAAGAAGCATGTCACCCACAATCTCTTGAGAGACCCTGAAGCAGAATTTTCTGGTTATGCACTTTACATTCATCACCCTCAAATGGTAACATCACCAATGCTCATTATTTTAAATTGCAAAGTTTAGTGGTAATTTATTGCAAAACACGCAACTAGCCAGGCTTGTAGCTAGTACTTTAACACTATTCCACTAATAACTAGTACCCCGCTGGCTCCCAAGTCTTCTCAGGCTGCCTCTCTCCACATACCCACTTCCCACTCTGACATCTTTTCATTCTTCAACCCCGTTTCTTTCCCCATTTTTCTCTCTTTTCTTTTCCCTAAAAAGCATTTCAGAGTTGGTCTTCCTACACTGAGAACATTGGCAACTGCAGTTATGTCAGTGGGGGGGAGCGACACTTAAGTTTCCCCCACATTGTACCAGTCACCTTGACTGCCTAGAATATATTCCCAGTGCCTTTTGCGCGACTGCCTTTGTTTTCAGCACACCCTAAATTGCCTCAGTGCCAAATGCTGAATATGACCAGAAACGACACAAGATGAATAACGTGGCATATAATTATCACCACATTTCAGATGAGGGCAATATGCATTTTTCTCCAAGCCAAAGGGATGCAATTTTATTTGGTAACACAAAATGCTCCATTTGGGGGTCAGTTTTCAAGCAGCCCTTCATTCTGAAGCAATTTCATGTGAATAAAAGCATTTATATTCATGTGCTGCGTAAATGCGCATTATCCCAGCCCCAACTCCTGGTGTACACTTCTTCACGTGATCCCAGCTCTTCTAGGTGAGGCAGCCTTGTCAGACTAGACGGTGAATTCAACAATGTATTCTAACTTGGTCCATGCCTTAGTATCTTTGTCTCCTTTATGGCCAAACCAGGACACACTGATCTTTGCCCAAACTGCTTTTAGACTCAGCAAAGGGCCTAGGCCTTGAACACCCGGAACACCTGACTGTGACATTGACCTCTTCTCCCTGAGTCTTAAGGTCTTTTTTGTTTCAGCCAGGCATGGTGGCTCACATCTGTAATCCTACAGTCTAGCCTATATAGTGAATTTGAAGTCAGCCTTTACTACAGAGTTGAGAGCCTGGGGGGAGGGAGGTTGCGGGGGATTTCCGTCTTCCCTACTTCATTTTTCCCACAGCAAATGAACACAAGGAAGTAGACGCTGAGCCGAAGAGCTGAGATTATAAGAGGCCTCTTTGGGGAAGAATATTAATCTGCTTGGGACACTGTGACAAAATACTGCGGGCTGAGAGGCAGAAGCACCAGGCACACACGCTCTTCCATGCTTCTGGAAACCGGAGCTACAGGGGAAGGTGTGGCCAGGCTTGGGATCCTAAGGTCTTTCGGCTTGCACAGGGCCATCATCTCTACGTCCCTGTGATGATCCCTCTATGCAAGCAACCTTGCTTCTTCTTTGGAGGATTCAACTCTCCTCTTTTTGTAAGGACTTATCAGGTATTTAATGACAACTCGGGCTCCCCGGGCTCTGGTCCTTAAAGCTCTGCGCCACTGGTTCTCAACCTTCCTAAGGCTGCAACCCTTCTACAGAGTTCCTTATATTGTGCTGACCCCAACCATGGAATGATTTCATTGCTACTTTATAACTGTGATTTTGCCACTGTTATGAGTCACAGTGTAGATATCTGCTATGCAGGATAGCTGATTCCTGACTCCTATCGGGGTCGTAACCCACAGGTTGAGAACCACCACTCTGGAGGCTTGAGTAGCCAGAGTAGACCACCACATAAACAGAAAGACCTCGATGTCTCAACCTCAGGCCTCCCAGTCTTGGATACATAGCAAGGACACCAGAGATTGTATAACCTATTAGTGAGACCAGATTGGGGCCACCATGACGGCTTCATTTTCAGTTCATTTCCTCCTTGAACAGTTATTTTTATTATTGCTAATTATGTATAGGGGTGTGTGTGTGTGTGTGTGTGTGTGTGTGTGTGTGTGCATGTGAGTGGTATCCACATTAGCCAGAGGTATCTGATCTCCTGGAGCTAGAGTTACAGATGGTGGTGAGCCAATCACCCAACCTGGGTCCTCTGAACGAGAAGCAATTGCTCTTAACTGCTGAGCCATCTCTCCAGCTCCGCGCTGCTTCTTTAAAAGTCTAGCTTAAGTCACATTTCAGAGTTCTGGGGGTTAGAACTTTAAATGTGAGTTCTAGAAGGGCTAGGGAAATAAGATGGGAGGATACCAGGAAAGGCTACTCTGACGAGTAGAGGACTGGGGGTAATTAGGGCTCAGGCCCTCAGGGACCACAAAGACCATCCTTATGGGGAGTTTACTTGAGTGCTCCCATCAAAGGGGAAGAGACTAGGATGCTGGATGCACCTAGACATTGCATAGTGGTTAAGAACTCCTCCTATCTGGACATTTCCTTCTTAGAATTCCCCAGGCCAGCATACATACTCAGGATTAGCAGAGACACAGGAGGCCCTGGGGATATACAAATGAAGCATCTTCAAAATGCAAAATAATTGGCATCACTTTGAAAGGAGCAAATGGAGGAGAAGACAAGATCTCCTGAGTAAATTGGGAGCGTGGGGATCATGGAGAGGGTAGAACGGGAGCGGGAAGGAAGGGAGGAGAGTAGAAAAAATATATAGCTCAATAAAAAAACAAAAAAAAAGAAAAAAAAAAGAGAAAATGGTGATGAAACTTTTATTTCCAGGTCTGAGATAGGTAATTTAAAGAACAGTCGCTGAGCTGGGAAGGAAACGCAGAGGTGAGACGCTTGCTGCTGTATTACTTACCTTTCCCCTTGCAGTGACAAAATACCTGGCAGAAACAAGAAGAAAAAGGATGCCTTGGCTTTGTCTCACAGTTTGGGGAGATACGGTCCACCCCATGTGGCAGGAAAGCAGAGCATCAGGTGTGTAAGTTCAGTCCACTTAGCTATCACACCTCGCACACGAGAGGCTCTGAATTCCAGCTGTCAGAATGGGATCGTCCATTTATAGGCAGACAGCTGTGGCCTAGCAAGGTGACCTACCGGACCTGGAACTTATAACGTGGAAGAGAGCAATCACGAGCCCATTCCTCCAAACCCAGGCTGGAGCCTGATGCTCCAGCTGCTTCTCTGCTCATTGGGCAGGAGAGGCCCAGGATTTGCCAGTCTCTTTGCTGGGTAATGAGCTCTTAGCTTGCCAGCAAATGCTAATGAAGCTATGGAAAAATCTCAGAACATCTGCAGGCAGCCAAGGGCCCAGGAACCCATCAGAAAAGCAAAGCTAGCCACGAGATGTGTGGAGCTGAACCTAGCCCCAGATAGGAATACCCATAAACTGTGGGATCTTAACAGAAGGCACTAGATTCTTCCAGATCCCCACAAAGGACCCTGACCCTCCAAGGAAGCTGGCCATTACTAAAAGGAACATCTATTCCTAACAAGGACCTCATGGGGTCTATGTCACTGGCTGGGTTTTTTTTTTGTTTGTTTGTTTGTTTGTTTTTTGTTTGTTTTTGGTTTTTCAAGACAGGGTTTCTCTGTAGCTTTGGAGCCTATCCTGGAACTAGCTCTTGTAGACCAGGCTGGCCTCGCACTTACAAAGATCTGCCTGCCTCTGCCTCCCAGGTGCTGGGATTAAAGGTGAGCGCCACCACCGCCTGGCATCACCGGCCAATTTTAAGAGTGTGCAAACCACTCACACATGTCATTTAGAACCTGTACCACTGGGTACATTAAGCACTTCATCTTGGCATTGGCACGCTCACTCAGCTGAGGTCTGTGTTCTTGGAGGCCTGCAAGGCCAGCTCCAGAAGGGATGTGTCTCCTTTTTAACCCCTCCATGCCAGGCCAAGGGCTGCAAGCATAGGTCCCATGGGATAGGAGTAAGGTTCGCAGTCCCTGCTCTGCTTACTCTCCATGTCAGGAGCACATGGAGACTGAGGAGGAAAGAATGGAATTCCAAGGAGGATCCCCAGTGAGCTATCAGTCTGTTTACCCAAACCAAGGAAGGGAAAGGTTCCTGTCAGAGGCCAGACAATATTTTGGTTCTTCAGATGCTATCTGCATGATTGCTGAAAGGCTGCTATTCTGTGCATCCATCCATCTATCCATCCATCCATCCATCCATCCTTTTTTTCATCTTACAAATACTTGCAAGTGCCTACTTTGTGCCAGGGGCTGTTCCAGGCACTAAGGAGGTAGCAATGAAAAATGCAAGCTGACCCACTCTCCTCCAAAGTCTTCCCCTGCAATAGGGATAAAACAGACAATAAACACCACCAAGGAGGAGAACGCAGGATCCTTCCCCTGCAACAGGGATAAAACAGACAATAAACACCACCGAGGAGGAGAACGCAGGATCCTTCCCCTGACAAATGCTAAGGAGAAAAATAGACAGGATGGAGCTGAGGAAGTAGGGGAAGGAAAGGAGAAGACGAAGAGGGCAGCCCTGGTCAGGATGACTGGAGAGAGGGTATCCCAGGTCGATCAGGAAGCACAAAGTGATAAGCAGAGAGGTCAGAGAGGTAACAGGCAGGCACCATTTTGTGCATACTTGTAGACCACAGGGAGGACCTGAGGTTACCCTGAGTGAGATAAAAAGCCATCAGAGTGCTTCGAACAAGATGCGACATGATACGGCACGTCTTCTTGTAAGTGGCCATGGTGCTATGTGAGCCTAGAATGGGATATCAACAAGAGAGAAGGGGGAGACAGGGGAGCATGGGAGCTACAGCTAATCAGGCTGAGCTAGCCAAGGCCCAGCCAGCTGAAAACAGACGTGTGTGAGAAGGGCCGAGCTAATCTTAAGGTAGGATCTACAATAATGACTGAACTGAAGGGGGGAGATGCAGTGAGATGGCTCAGTAAGTAAGGGCACTTGCTCCCAAGCCTGGAAACCTGAGCTGAATCCCTGGAATACACGTGGTGGAAGGAGAGAACCAACTTCTGCAAGGACCTCCACGCGCATGCCATGCTCACACATGTCAGTGCGCGCACACACACACACAAGACAAATAACTGCAAAATAACATTTTTAAATATTGAATTTGGGTGAGAGAAACCTCAAAGACAACCTGAGTTTTGGGGGCAGCACGATGGAGAAGGCAGCACAAGGGCTAGGTGTGGGAACGCCCCAGGTGTCTCGTGTCTTTTGCACATGTAGGCGGCGAGGCCAAGGAGGTAATGGGACACATGAGCCTGGGGAGCAGGGGAGATGCCCGGGCTAAAGTTTAACAGGAATGCCATTAGTACCTTGAAGTGTTTGAAGTCGTAATGCAGGGCCAGAGCACAAAGGGGCTGAACAACACAAGGATGAGATTAGGGATTAAGAAACCAAGGGAGCCAGGCTAGGAGTGGCGCAGACCTTCAATCCCAGCACTGAGGAGGCAGAGGCAAGTAGAGCTCAGTGAAATCGAGGCCAGAATGGTCTACCAAGCAAGTTCCAGGACAGCCAGGATTGTTCCACAGAGAAACCCCGTCTCAGAAAACCAAAAAAAGAAAAGAAAAGAAAGAAGGAAGGAAGGAAGGGGAAAAGAAAAAAGAGAATCTGAGGGAGGCTTCTGCAAGTCACACTGAGTTGTGTGCCCGAAGGCCTCCTGAAACTTTCACCCTGAGACCAGTTAAACTCACTAAGGATGAATAAGCCAATAGCCATGGACCTCAAGAGTAGATAAGTCCAAAGCTGAGGCGGCCCAAGGTTGAGAATAGAACAGTAGAGAAAAAGCCTCGACTGAAGGCCAATGGTACCCTTGGCCATTTCTAAGAAGGAAAGCAGGCCGTCTCTAGTGGGAAACGGGACACTTTATGCTGGGACAGGGTCACCTGCAAAGAAGGGAGTGGTCTGAGTGCTGAAGCAGGTGGAGAGCAGGGTGGGCCAGGATGGACCTCATACAAAGCGACCTCTTCTCACTTGACCATGGCGAGGTCCCAGTCAATACTGCACAGCAGCATCTGTCAGCCATGTGTGCCTCCAGATGACCAAAAATGACCCATGAGTGGAGTCCCTAAACAGCTTACGGTCGGACTCTGAAAGTGACACCCAAGTCGCCTCCTGACAGTGAGGCTGGAGAGCTGGCGAGCACTGCCCTAGAAAGAGAAGAAGCTGCGGAGGAGCAGAGGCAGCGTGTGGGGCCTGCAGGTCAGGTGCCCAACCGACCATGTGTACAGAGTCTGAAGCAGAAGACAAGGGAGTGGGGCCTCGAGAGGTGGCACTTGAACTTGTCCCTGTAAGTCTCACAAAGTATTCTCAGGAGGGAATGACAGAGTCCAGTGTATACTTAAAGAGCCCATTCAGACAATGTGAAAAGGTTCAGGCAGGCAGCCCAGAAGAGACAGGCTGATCTCTGTAAGTTCGAGACCAGCCTGGGCTACAGAATTAGTTCCAGGACTGCCGGGGCTGTTAATACAGAGAAATACTGTTTCCAAAAACAAAATAAAAAAGCAAAACCAACCAAACAAACAAAAACTATAATTCATGGCAATACCAGACCTTGGGCTCACCAGACCTCTTTTTTTTTTTTTTTTTTTTTTGCGCCCCTGTGTAGTCACAGTGAATAAATCTCTCAGCTTTTTACCAGAAATGTTGTCTCTAATCTGCACAATTGGGACAGGTGACCAAGCTGGGGCTCCTGCCCAAAATTCTGGTTACATACTCAATGCTGAAAATGTAGAGGCAGACTCTGGTCCCTCACTGGGCTAACCACTGCTACCAAGCGTTGTGTGCTCCCATAGGCTTCCCCCTCACCATTTACTCTTACTCTTTGGGTTCCACAAAGAAATCTCAGCTCAGTTTGCTAATGCCCAGGAGCTGGGGTAACTCTGTGGTCTATACCCAGTCCTGAATTTACCCCAGTACCCCAATCAGTGTAGTGCTAGGGCTACCACAGGCAGAGAAGCGAAAACAAATCCAAACAGTGAGGTACCAGGCAGCTATCCCCGGGCTTCTCAAAGCCACAGGCTGGCCAGTCAGAGACTTCATTAAAGCTTCTTGGTGACCTTTGGTGGCTGCAAACCCATTAAACTGCCAATATAATCCATTCATACATAAAAACAAGGGAAAGGAAGGAGTGAGATCCCACCGGATGTGTGTACATAAAAACCCAAGCAGAAACCAAGCACTCTGACCTGGAGACACGAGGGTTGGGAGAGAGGCTCTCTGGTCGCTTCCACGACCACCCTACAGCTAAGGAATCGTTCTAGAAAGCTGGGAGCTATCCACTCTTGCAGTAGCTAGGCTGAGAGAGAGCTAGGGAATTTAGGCCTACTTCAGCCACCCTAAGTCAAGCTCCAGAGCGGGGTGTCCCTGACAGCTGTGGCCATAGGGACACTCCCAGAACTTTGGAAAAACAGAAGAAGACTGCAGGGATTTAAATAGCTCAGGCAGCAAGGACCTTGTTCCTTCCCATGGGAAACTAGTCCACAAGCCAAGAACCGCCACCATGGGGACCTCTTCGCCACCTTGGACGGGATAGACAGTTTGCAGGCAAAAAGGTCACTAGCTGTTGTGTGTGTGCGTGTTCTTTTTCAATCAGCAGGTAAACCAGTATTTTTATTCTCTGGCATCTTTAAACACACACACAATGAATACACGCACACGCACACACCAAAGAATGTAGCTAGCTTCTTAAATTAGAAGTCTGTTGTGTAATTAGTCCATTTTATCTTCTCTGAGTTGTTGCTGTTTTCCCTCTGTGGCTTCCAGAAATGTCATTGGCTGGGCTTTAAAAGTAGGATTTGTTTTGTTTTTTTTTCCTTCCAGAGAAAAATTCTATAAATATTTTCTCCCTTTTAGCATGTTTTAAATTTGAACGACATATTGTAAAGATAGCAGGAGCTCTGAAAGTCCCTCTTGACTACCAGTGAGATGCCCCAAGGAATGGGATTCAAGAGGGAACTTATGCCCATAGAGAAGGTCACTAGACTCTCCCACAAGAGGCTCAGGAGACAGGGCACCCCAGTTGCCTCTGCCACTGCAGCTGGAGCTAGAGAAAGCCATCCTCCAGATGGACAGGAGAGCTGCCCTTGGGAAAATGCTACCCCCTTGTTGGTGGTCAGAAGTCTACCCTTAGGGGCGCATCTCTTTGGATAGGTTTTTAGGCAGAGGTCTCCCAGAGGCATACCTTAATGCCCTTCCATGTTAAATGCAAGTCTTCGTGTCAAGCAACAGTAAAAACCTGTGTAAGGGACTCGGCGGTGGTGGTGCACGCCTTTAATCCCAGCACTCAGGAGGCAGAGAAAGGACGCTCTCTGAGTTCGAGGCCAGCCTGGTCTACAAAGCAAGTTCCAGGACAGCCAGGGTCACACAAAGAAATTCTGTCTTGAAAACAAAAACAAACTAACAAAAAAGCTGTGTAAAGGACCAGAGATAAAGCTCAGTGGTAGGGTGTGCTTAGTGTGCACGCGGTTCTCTCCTCAAAAAAAGAAGAAGCCAGGCAGTGGTGGCGCACGCCTTTAATCCAAGCACTAGGGAGGCAGAGACAGGCGGATCTCTGTGAGTTTGAGGCCAGCCTGGTTTACAAAGTGAGTTCCAAGACAGTCAGGACTGTTACACAGAGAAGCCCTGTCTCTAAAAACAAGGGGGAAAAAAGGAAGAAAGAAAGAAAAAAGAAAATAACAGAAGAAAAGAAAAAGGAAAAAAAAGAAAGGAAGAACTTATATAAAGAGATTTTTCAGGGCAGGATTGTTTATAAGTACAAAAGATTGGAAATGACCTGTGTGTATTTCTGTGAATAGGATAATGCTTAAATGGGGTGGGATGGATCACCACGATATAATGGTATACTGTCATTAGAAAGAGTCTGACGGGGCTGGCACTTGGTAGGTAGAGTACTTACTTGTCTAGCAAGCACAAAGCCCGGTGTCAATCCCAGCAACGTCTGGAGCCTATCATAGTGGTGCATACCTATAATCCCAGCACTCAGGAGATGGCAGCAGGAGAATCAGAAGTTCAAGGTCATCCTCCACTATATAATGAATTTGAAGTCAGCGTAGAATACATGAGACCATTTCTAAAATACAATACAATGGTTGATTGGAGAGCATGTGTGTGTGAGGACCTTGGGGTATGATTGCCTACAAATAGGTCAAGGCGAGAGGTCAGTGCTGGGTGCCTTCCTCTGTCCCTCTCCACCTTATTTTTTGAGACAGGGTTGCTCACTGAACCAGAAACTCATCATTTCTGCTGAACTGGCCATCCATTAAGCCCCTGGGGTGTATATGTCTCTGCCCCCTAAAACAATTGGGCTTTATGCCTAGCTGGGTGCTGGGAGCCGAACTCTGGTCCTCATGTTTGCATAGCAAGCACTTTGCCCCTTGAGCCATCTCCCCAGCTCTCTCCACAATTAAAAGAACAACAACAACAATAAAAAGACTGCAACAGAGCAGTAGTGCACGCTGCTCTATGGGTCTAGAATGGAAAGGCAGAAAGTAGGGCATATTAGGGTATGTTTGTAGTATACAATCGTCTTTCTCTTTAAAGAGGATGTATATATGTGTGTACAGCCTTGTGTCAAAGCTGGTGGCAGGGATGGCTTTCAAGAATGCGAGCTACAGAGATAGCGCAGCGGCTTAAACAAGGGCTACTTTCCCAGAGGACACAAGTTAAGTCCCCAGCACCTACAACCTACAGTTCCAGCTCCAGGAGATCCGATGCCAGGAGATCTGATATTTCTGGTTTCCGTGAACACCTCCACTCGAGTGCACACATTCACACACATGATGATGGAGGAGGGTCATCTGTCTATCTGTTGCTTTCATTGGTTAATTAATAAAGAAACTACTTGGCCTGATAGGTCAGAACATAGGTGGGTGGAGTAGACAGAACAGAATGCTGGGAAGAAAGGAAGTGAGGCAGACACCTCAGACAGACGCCATGATTCTTCAACCTGAGACCAATGTAGGCTAGAATCTTCCCAGTAAGCCACCACCTCGTGGTGCTACACACATTATTAGAAATGGGTTAATCAAGATGTGAGAGTTAGCCAGTAAGAGGCTGGAACTAATGGGCCAGGCAGTGTTTAAAAGAATACAATTTGTGTGTTGTTATTTTGGGTGTTAAGCCAGCTGTGCGGGAGCCGAGCGGGACAAAAAGCAGACTTGTTTGCCTCATCACTACAACATGAATCATTGAAAACAAGTTTGTTTGTTTGTTTGTTAATTTGGTTTTTTGAAGGCAGGGTTTCTCTGTGTAGCTCTGGGTGTCCTGGAACTAGCTCTATAAACCAGGCTGCCTTGAACTCACAGAGATCCTCCTGTCTCTGCCTCCTGGATTAAAGGCCTTTAATCTCTGCTGGGATTAAAGGCGTAAACCACCACCACCTGGCAAAAACTAGCTTTAAAAGAAGGAGAATAGTTGAGAGGGGTCTTGGTTTTTTCAATATATATCACATCCCTGCCATGCTGGCTGCATATGGGTACTATTATTTATGTCTTTTCCAGCAAGTACGTTTGCAAACAATCAAATACACATATCCTTGGATGATCTAGAGAAACATAAGAAGTTTGAAGCCGGGCATGGTAGCACACACCTTTAACCCTAGCATTTAAGTTGAACATAGGTAGATGGTATGTTTTAAGGCATCCTAGGCTGCCTAGTGAGCTCAAGATCAGCCTAAGTTATACAGAGAGATGGGAGAGGGGAGGGGAAAGGGCCGGTGAAATGACTTGGCAGGTAAAAGCAGTCACTGCACAAGGCTGGCAACCTGAATTTAATCCCCCAAAATGGAAGGAAAGAACATACTCTTCCTTTTTTTTCTTTGTCTGTTTTGGTTTTTCAAGACAGAATTTCTTTGTGTAGACCTGGCTGTCCTGCAACTAGCTCTGTAGACCATGCTGGCCTCGAACTCACAGAGATCCACCTGCCTCTGCCTCCCGAGTGCTGGGATTAAAGTTGTGTGCCACCATTGTCTGACTCAAGAACTACTCTTGAAAATTCTTAATTGTTCTTGTCTGTAATTCTCCACATGTAACCCACAGCATACCCATACACCCCCCCCCCCCACACACACACACCCCACACACACACTCACTCAAATAAGGAAAAAAGAGAATGAGAGAAATCTGAGAGAAAAATTAGAGCAGCATAGGGACCGTCTCTTGACTCCAATGTATTTCCTTAAAGTAACTTGACAGTTTCTTTACTTAAAAAAAAAAGAGGCACAGAGGCACGCGGCGGAGCGGTGGCGCCAGACGCGGCGGAGCAACAACGCATACAGGAAGAAGCTTTCGGGGACCGGCACAGCAGCAGACCCAAGCGGCGGGGACAGGCGTGCAATAAGGAGAGCAGATCGCCCTACTACAATTGAATCAAAGAGGTAGGCCTTTGGTTGGCCAGGTCACTGGCACAAGGGGAGCCTGGTCCTGTCCTGAAGATCCTTCGGAGGGGTGAGAGGGTTCTTGGCCTGCAGCCTGAACCACGAAAGAGAGTGAGGGCATTTTGTAAGCGGAGCCCTTGGCCAGCCGGGAAACCTGATCCGGTTTCTAAAGGACCCATTGGATAGGATCAATAGGAGGAGATGGGCAGGCGCCAAGGCAAGAACTCACCCAATAATCCGAAAAACAACATGAAAACATCAGAACCCAATGATCTTACAACAGAAGTATTTGAACAACCTAACACAGAAGAAGTGGAAAAAATCAACTTTATGAAGATAATAGAGTCCCTTAAACAACATGTAAAAAAAAAAGATAGTATCTCTTTTTTCTCCTCTTCTGGTCTAGGTTTCAGGGCAGCAGGAAGCTGTTTGTGCCAGGGTCTTCTGTAACTCCCTGTGCAGCTAAGGATGTCTTTGAACGGCTGGCTCACTCTTCTGCCTGCTCTCCCCAAGCGCTGGGATCACAGGTATATGCCACCAGACCTGGCTTCTGCAGTGCTGTGCATCAGAACACCCAGGGTGTCGGCCAGGCGTGTGAAGCAAGCACTCCCTCGCATGAACAATATCTGCGACCTTCGTCCACAGCATGGCTGAATCTGCAGGTCTCTATGCCCGTCTCAGAGTACCTTTGAAGTAGACACTGGTGTCAGGTCTGGGCGCAGCTGTGGAATTTGGGGCCTCTGTTTCCCTATTTGCCAAAAAAAAATACTAACATCTTTTCATCACCGTGGTACAAAGATGAAGTTAGATGACTGTCTGCCTGGCTCAAAGTGGGTACTAAGGATTGTGGGTGAATAACGCATCTGGTGAGTCTGGGAGGAGTTGGTAGATATATACACTTGATGTTTTCAGACCGCACAACAATGCTGCCTCAGGGCCCCCTTGGCTGCTTGAAACCATCTACTGATCGTAGAAAGAGGCTGAGATGCCCTTTTATTGTTCCCATTTCACAGTTTAAGAAGCCAGGGGCTGGGTAAGAATAATTCTTCCCATTCCTATCATAGAGCCAGTATTTGTACTCAGGTGTTATTGTGTGAGATGATCTCATATAGCCCAGCTAGCCTAGAACTTGCTACATAGCCAACAATGACCTTGACCTTCTGTCCTGTCTCAAGTATACAGCACCACTCCGAGGATTATGGTTCCAAGACTGCATGTGTGTTAAGCAATTCTATTAACACACCTCCGCCCTGCATCCAGTCCCTACTGACCTCCTAATTCCTGCTGTCAAAGAGCCTTGCTGGCCTGCCTGTTGGTAGGGCCTCCTGGTGCTGTGGGGCATACCAACATTGACCTGTACACTCCAGCTTGTTCAACTCTTAAGCACGTCACTGTCCCTAAATGCCAAGGAAATCTTGAGAACAAACGGGTCTGCAAGCTTGTCAATCACCACTGAAACAAGCCACTGTCCTATCTGTGCTGGGCCTGGGCAAGTGGTGGCAACCAGTCTTGGGGACCTTTTGTCCACTAACATATCACCTGGACTGGTAGTAGCCTTTCCCCCAGCTTACCCCTGCCCTCACAATGGCCCAGAAGCAGTTCTCCAAGGAAGACAGAAGCCCAACAATCTGTACGTGGGCAGATCCTCCTAAGAAAGACTGGTCCACAGCCATCTGCTCCCTCAGTGCCACCTTGCCAAGGGTGTATGCTGCCCCATAGAAAGCTAGGATCCAGAGCATAGTGAGGGAGGCAGAGGAAAGAGACACAGGGCCTCCAGACAGAGATACCTGCCTTACCCCCTGCCACACACACAGATGGTCTCTCTGGGGCCATGGGAGAGCACTAAGACTCCCAGGAGAGGTCTGGAAAGGCAGCTAGCCACAGGAACAGCCTTCTTGGGCGGCCTGGCAACCTGCCAAGAGTCAATGGCCCAACACCACTGGCAGGAGGTTCCTTTGGCGTGCCCAGGCAGGCCCACAGAGGCAGGTCACACTGGGCATACAGCAGAAACAAAACGACGGGAAATGGAGTTCTATACACTGTTCCCATAGGGGTGTCTCCCACAAGCTCAGACCACACTCTCTCCAGCTTCCAGAGGCAAGGGAGAAAAGGATGTTCACAGTCTGCCTGGAGGGAATAGGGAAGAAGCATGCTGGAGTTTGCTGACAAAGGACCAGGGAGGCTGGCCACCAGTGCTCAGAGCTGTCTGTCCTGTCACTCTGAGCCTGCTAAAGGGCCAGACACAGAGACACAGACAAGTGTGACAGCTGAGAGTGGCCAAGGCAGAACTTTGACACTCACGAACTTAGAGTGTGTGTCCTCATCCTCTCTCTCTCTCTCTCTCTCTCTCTCTCTCTCTCTCACACACACACACACACACACACACACACACACACACACACTCCAGTCAGAAATAGCACTAGAAGCAAAAGGCCAGATGGAGTCAGTTCCTTCAGAAAGAAACACTTGTTATTTCCCATTTCTACCAGCAAAAGAACCAGAGGCCAGAGTGGACCCCAAACTGTACGGGCTTCAGGAAAACCTACAGCTCGAGCACAACCTCCATTCCCTCAGAAGAACTCCTGGGGACCTGGTTCCTGGGAACACCTATAATTTCAGAGCTTGGGAAGTTGTGGTAGAAGGATCTTAAAATGGAGGACAGTCTGGGCTACATAATGAAAATCTTGTCTCTTGTCTAGAAGCAGGCTAGAGAAGTAGTCAGTTACCAAGAATGCTTGCAAGGAATCCCTGGATTCTTCCCCAGCACCACATAAACCAGGCATGGTAGTATACATTGGACCATGCCTGGGAAAAAAAATGAGCCTTTAATCCTAGCACTCGGGAGACAGAAGCAGGCAGATCTTGAGTTTCAGGACAGCCAGTATTGTTAGACAGAGAAACTCTGTCTGAAGAAAACAGAAACAAAAACAAAAACAAAAAATCACTTCTCAATTTTTTTGTTGTTTTGGGTTTTTTTTGTTGTTGTTGTTTTGTTTTGCTTTTCAAGACAGGATTTCACTGTGAACTCACTCTGTAGACCAGGCTGGCCTCGAACTCACAGAGATCCGCCTGCCTCTGCCTCCTGAGTGCTGGGATTAAAGGCATGCACCACCACTGCCCGGTTGTGTCAAGATTTAAAAGAGATCAAGCACTGGACACCATGCATGAGGTCCTGAATTCCACCCCCAGCATCATTAATGAAAGAAGTGATGACCATAGAGATGGCCCAGTGGATAAAGGTGCTGTTGACAAGTTCGAGCCTGCCAACCTGAGTTCAAACCCTCAAATGCATATGGTGGAAGGAAAGAACAAACTCGTGAAAGTTGTCATCTGGCCTTCGCACACACCATGACATGAATGCCCAGACAAATAGACATGTGTACGCACATATGAGAGCAAGCACGAACATACGCACACACAAGCACACACATACAAATACATGTAGCAGACTTTCTTTTGGGCCACCAAGCAACTCCCAAATCATGGCATAGAGACTTATTATATTGAATTACGAAGGTTCAGTAGTATCTTGTGCATGTGCAACTAGCTCTTGTAACTTATTTTCACCTGTTTCTCTTCATTTATGTTTTGCCTCAGGGCTTTTTACCTTTCATTCTGTATGTTCTACTATGTGTCTTGTTGGCTGACTGGCCGCCGGGCC
The DNA here is from genome assembly GCF_018167655.1 of Microtus oregoni. Classification (NCBI taxonomy): domain Eukaryota; kingdom Metazoa; phylum Chordata; class Mammalia; order Rodentia; family Cricetidae; genus Microtus; species Microtus oregoni. Next base: position 4,565,513 of record NW_024544604.1, read on the forward strand.
TCAATGGTTCTTTCTTCTCTTCTCCTTGGCCTAGATCCTCCCTCCTACATATGTTCACTGCCCTCCAGCCCCACCTATCCCTCTACTGCCTAGCTATTGGCCATTCAGCTTTTTAGTAGGCCAATCAGGTGCCTTAGGCAGACAAGATATAAAACAGCAACACATCAACACATCTTTACATAATTAAACAAATGCAGCAGAAACACATGTAACACATCTTTGCCTACTTAAACAAATGCAACAGAAACAAATGAAACCCACCTTTATATAGTTAAAGTAATATTCCACAAAAAAATAAATAAATATGAGAAAATGAGAGTAAAAAAAAGAATAATATTGATATCTTGGACTCCCTCACAGTCTGAGGAGACCCTGTACAACTTGTTGAGGTTCACAGGCTAAGACCATGGCCAAGATAATTCTACCCACTGGCCTCTTTTCTGTGCTTCCTGAACCCTGTTCCAAAGAGAAAGTCAAGCCCTTCTGCTCATCAACTTAGCCTGCCACTTGCATTCGCTGCCTTGCCAGCACATCTTCTTGCTGCCCCCCCTTGCCCCCAGAATAGGAGATCACCCTACACCCTAATGGGGAGATGCAGGGCTCCTCAGCTCACCAGGCATCCGGGCTGTAAGCTGGCACAGGCAGGCAGCGGATGCTGCAGGGGCCGTACTCAGACACATCTTGAGGGGAAACCTCAGCTCAGAGCCGTTGTGTTTATTGACATCATAAATCACCAACTGTTTGCGTTCTACAGCACCTCTCTGCCCTGTTCCCCCTCCAGCCAAGCTGTCCCCAGAGCCCCCTGCTGCCACCCGCCCTGAATGACCCCCTACCCCCACCCCAGGGGCCATAGTCATCAGCTCTTTTACAAGCAAGATGGGTTCTGTGCAGTGTATTTGTACTTGGTTTTCAAAAACCTAAACTGCCTTTGTTCCTGAACAAAGAGGACTGAGCAGCTGTGGAGAGTGGAAGGGGCTGAAGGCTGGAGGCAGACTGGTTTGAGGACTGGGGCTAGGGGGCAAGGGCAGGACAAGAGAACTTTAATTCCCCAAGAGCCCTAGGGGCAGCTAGTAATCTCTGCTTGGGCTCCTGGCAAGCCTTCCTAACATCGAAGATGACTTCCTGGCTTCTGAATCCAAAACATGTTCTCTAGTCCATGGTTTCAAAGGCTGGGAGGCTGGGAAGAGGACTGGGAGTTCAAATCCAGATGGGATAGAGTGAAGACTAAGAACATAGGGAAAGGGGAGATGGTTCAGCCAGCATAAGGACCTGAGTTCAACCCCAACACTGTGGCAAGAGGGCCAGAGGTTCAAAGTAAGTATCTAGCCAGTCCAAGCTAGACTAGCCTGGATATGTAAGACCCTGTCTCAAAAAAAAAAAGAATCTGTTAAGTGGTTTCTTTAAAAAAAAAAATTCTAGCCAGGTATGGTCATGTTTGTAATCCCAGTGTGTTGGGAGGCTGAGGCAGAAGGATCACAAGCATGAGGTGTCTGGGCTACAGAGTGAGATTCTGGCTTGTTTTTTGTTGTTGTTGTTGTTGTTGTTGTTATGTTTCGCTTTTATTTTTTAGTTAGTTTCTCTGTGGCTTTGGAGCCTGTCCTGGAACTAGCTCTTGTAGACCAGGCTGGCCTCAAACTCACAAAGATCCGCCTGCCTCTACCTCCTGAGTGCTGGGATTAAAGGCATGCGCCACCACCGCCCGGCTGAGATTCTGTTTTAAAACGGAGGTTCAGAGCAGGTGTAACGAACAGGCTCAGTAAGCAGAACAATTAACCGTGTTTCTGTTGCCTTAGCCTTTCAAGAAGATATGCATTGCTTTCGAAAACATTTTAAGTGTTGTCTTGTTTTAATTCACAAAGCAAAATGTGCTTATAAAAATTCAAACAATTCCCAGAAAAACGAAAAGGAACAAAAGGTGAGATTTCCTGTTTCTCTCCTTCCAGATACTGTTTTCTTCCCTGGGGGATGTCCATCAGAGCCTGACCACACAGGGACTGTTGGACTTAAATGAGCTCACGCTATACATAGAGATTTACAATTGGATTTTTTCACTTCATTTCTTTGGAGAATATTCCATATCCATCCATGTTATTGCTTTCAATTACTATGCAGTATTTCGTGACATGGATGGGCCTTGTTTATTTAACTATCCCCTTCTGTTGAACATAAAGGTTGTTCCAAGTTTGGGGGGGGGCAGAAAGTGATGCCAGAAAAATCTGTGTGCTGTGGTAGATTTGACGGAACAATATCTAACAGTAGAAATTCCAGGCTATAGGTTAGAACCACACTTAAATGTGTATAGATGTGACTGAATTGTTCTCCGAAGATGCTGTCCCAGCTCACATGATCACTAGGAGTATGGGTGTCTGCTCCTTTCTGCCTTCTCCAAGTCTCTTCTTTTGCCAATGTAATTGAACGTACCATCCTGTTGCTGTCCTGGGTATAGTTACTCTGCTTATGGGCGAGGTGGCGCATCTTCTGAGAAAGTGCCAGTGAGCCATGCCACCCTTCAATTAATAGTCCACTAAGAGATTTCACATCAGCTTTTTGTTGTTGTTAAATTTCAGTATTACAATCCACCTGTTATTATTGTGATTTAAACACACACACACAAGTTTCACATCAGCTTCTGATCATTCTTCATGATGTTGTTGAGTGTGTGTGTGCTGTATGGTTGTGTGCACATGTGTGTGTTGTCCCTAGAGGGCACATATGGAGGCTAGAAGTTGACATCAAGTAGCTGCCTTTATTGCTTTTCACCTTTATTTTTTGAGACAAGGTCTCCCACAGAATCAAAAGCTCACCAATTGGCTATCCCAGCATACTGGTAACTTTCAAGATTTATTGTCTCTGTACCCCTCACCCAGCATTGTGGTTACAGTCACACACCACCATACTGGCTCTTACATGGGTGCCGGGGATCTGAACTCAGGTCCTCATGCTTGCAAAGCAAGCACTTTTACCCACTGGTCCATCTCCCTAGCCCCTGTCTTGTTTTTGTCCACCTGGTATTTATTTTGGTGTGGGGTGTGAGGTGCTGATCTGGCATTGCTCACAATGATGTTTCTTTAGACGCTTAAAGAGAAAGCAAGGTTTTGCACACAGACACCAAGAGCAGCTCTGAGTGTGTGTGTGTGTGTGTGTGTGTGTGTGTGTGTAAGAACAAACAGCTTAGTCAGTGGCAGGGTATCCTTGGGTGGGGAGCCAGGCTAGGAGACCCATGCCCCGCAGTCAGTGTTGTAGACCTGCAGCTCCTGCAGGCTCAATGGAGTGTTCTGCTAGCCTGCTGGTGCAGGTTCCTGCTGTCTGCCCTGCAGCAGGATTCAAGCAGGAGTCAGTCCTGGCTTCTGACTGGCCTGAGGAGGGCCGTGGCTAGACTAGAACCGGCAAGGGTCCATAGGCCCAGCCCAGGACTGCAGGACCTGGACTGAGAAGGCAGGCAGGCTGACCCAGACACCAGGAATACAGGCCACCCTGAGACACACCGCTGCAAGCTGCCTCCCATTACTATCCCAGAGGCTTAATATAATCATACCGGAGCGAGCAACCTCTAGCCTGACTCAGGATACAGGCCTTCTAACACAGCCAGGCACTGTGGAGGCAGAAGAGTGGCCAGGCACTGTGGAGGCAGAAGAGTGGCAGAGGCAGCAGCCCATCCAGGAAAGCACTTACTTCCTGATCCTCAGACCCTTCGTCTAGCTACCCAAAGCCCGTGAGGCACCCGGGGCAGATTTTCAAAATGAAATTTTGACCCTCAGGAGCATGTGGGACTCTAGCCAGCCCTAGTGCCTGCACCATGAGCCCTGACCTGGCCTTCAAAAAGCTCCCAGTACAAGGAGTCGATGAAGTCTTGAGTGAATGTGCGTTGTTGACACGAGCACAGCCATGTCAAATACCCTAACGTCTCAGACCCATGGGAGTAGCAAGGCCTTCTCTGGATCAGACTCGGTAATGGGAAAACCTTCCTGACAGTGTGTGCAGAAAGTATCAACCTTCTCCTGGACAACTGTGGCCTGAGACATTTCCCCTATGGAGAGAGACCCTCTCTTGCTAACCACTTTGTTCTTACTCTATATAAAAATCTGCTGAGTTGCCAGGTTGCCGCTGGTGTCAGAACACAGGGCTCACCCAGCCCCAGCTTTTCTGTATCTATGTGCCATTTCCTCAGTCGCTGGGGCCCCAGTCAGCTCCATCCCAAAGCCCTGAAGGTTGTGTCACTCCAGGCCAGGGGATTTGATCTTGAAAAGGGTGGGAAGGTGCCGAGCATGGTGGTTCACACCTGGAATCCCAGCACTTGGGATGCAGAGGCAGGAGAGGATTGCTATGAGTTCCAAGCCAACCGGATCTACCTAGTAAGACCCTGTCTCAAAAATAAACATTAGAGGAGGAAGAATCCACGCAGCCTAGCACAACCCATGAAGCAGGTCTGTCCAATTTTTGACATTATGACAGAATATTGTCACATCTAAAGTTCATGCTCAAGAACCATGGATTAAGTTGAAAAAAAGAAAAACCTTGTGTTGGAAGTAAGGTTGCAAGTTTGTCTTGGACCCATTCTTAGGTATCCTCGATCACAAGCAGCTGCACTTGGCCTGAGGACCAGAAGTGGGACCCACTTGAGTTCCCAGGAAGAGGGGAAAGAGAAGGGAGTGCCTAGCATCAAGAGAACCAATAACTCCAAAAGCGTAATGTGTCGAGGTGGCCCAAGAAACCAAGAACGAAAGAATGTGCATGATGTCAGGAAACAGCAGTGAAGCAGGGGGTACCACTGGGCATCATCAACCTATGAGGAGCTGGGACAAAAGCATCTCTCTGTGACCGTCTCTTCAGCTCATACAACTCCCCTCCCCCAAGGCCCTTCACCACCTAAGACAGACACAGTGCTGACTACCCTACACAACCAATCACAACCTTCCTGAAAACAGTCTGAAAGATTCTAGGAGTTTCTTCTTCCCTCATCAGCTCTAAAGACACTGCAAAGAACCAAATAGCCTTGACTGTCCCAGCTCACAAAGTTTCTATTCTGGAAACTGAGCAATCACACAAGGTAACCTAAATAGAAGCTGTAAAGGCACTGCCAGGGACAGCAGTGGAAACCGGCAAAGGACACAGGCTGAGAGTCTTTGTCAGAGATTTGGGAAGCAGACAGTTTCAGACTTGGGGTTTGTTAAGGTTTGCATGTATACAATGAGATGTCTTGGAGATAAGAATTAAGGCTCCACTCACAATTCGCTTGTTTCAGATATGATTTGTCCACATAGCCTCAAAGTCATTTTTGACAGTGTTTTCAGTGGGTCTGGCTGCAACCCATCACATCAGCTCTAAAGAGGGTTTGGTTTTGGAGCATTTGGGATTTGGAGATTCAGGATGCTCAAGGTGTACAACCAGGAGGGGCCTTTCAGAGATTTGGAAGCATCAGTGATATCTCAGACAAAAACTGGAGTTAGCCAGGGAGAGGAACAAGAGAAGAGCTCACTCAAAAGGCTTAGGGCTTTCCACAAGTGGTGGGATGTGGCAGAGCCCAGAGAACAAGGAAGGACAGAAGAGGCTTTCCCGAGCCAGCACTACTCGGGGAGACCATGTCTCAGAAAGATGGGGAGGGACGCTGGCCTGACGCTTCAGTGATGTGAGGAAACCCAGGAGGCTAGAGGGTTGATGTGTACTCCAATAACAGTACTGCTCTTCATCTCATCCGGGCACCCACCATGCATTGTGCGAGCCCTAAATCACCAAGCATCCCAGCTCAGGCTTGAGACACAGCAGTGACCAGAAAAAAAAAAACTGTCCCCACTCTGCATGTGACAATGGTGTCTGAGGCTGAGATGCTTTTCTCTCGAGCAGCAGTGCCTGCATGGAGGCTGGAGGTGGTCTGGAGGAACATGGCATTCAGCTTGAAGGGGAAACGGTGTACGTGACTTGAGGTTATAGGAGAGCATTTGCCTAGCTTGTTGGCTGTGTTGTGTCCCTCTGGCTGCCTTGTGGAGAAGAGACTCTAGGCGTACATGTGGAAGAGCAGATGACCTCCAGAGAGAGAAAGATGGGACACAGTGGCTGTTGAGACAAGTAGAAGTCTCAGGGCCAAACTGGAGGTAAGATGCTCAGAGCTTGAGGTCAAGCTCCATGCGAGTGGTTCTGAGGTACCCAGATGGGCTCCAGGCTTGTGTAGATGTCATAGAGTAAGGGGGGAAAGCCTGGGAGTGAAGCAAGGGGAGCTGGGTTGGTGGGACTAGTGAAACCAAGACAGAATGACCACAGGGAGGGGCTCTGTGGAAGTCCCAATTCAGGAAAATGTCTGCTCTCTCTATGGGAGGGGCCAGGCATGGCTGATCACGCCCTTCATAACAGCACTGTGGAGAATGAGGAGGAAGAGGCCAGCCCAGACTGTCCTTCCTTTCTCTTTGGTGAGTTATTTTATTTTTATTTTATGGGCATGGGTGTTTGGACTGTATGCATGGCTCTAAACAATGTGCGTGTGGTGCCCACAGAAGAGGGCGCCAGATCTCCTGGATCTAGAGTACAATCAGTTAGGAGCTGTTATCTGGGAGCTGGGAATAGAACCCAGATCCTCTGGAAGAGGAGTCAATGCTCTTACTCACTGAACCATCTCTCCAGTCCCTAGACTGACTTTTCTTTAAAAAGCAGGGATTAAGACTGTAGTCCATAGTAGAACACTTGCCTATATAGCATGCACCAGGCAGCCCCCTGGCGCAATCTTCAGTGTCGCAAAATATTTCATTAAAAACATTTTTTTATATATATACAGGGCCCTACTATGTGGTCCTGACTGGTCTGGAAGAAACTCACTGTGTAGACAAGGTCTCAAAATCACAACCATCTTCCTGTCTCTGCCTCCAGAGTGCTGGACTTAAAAGCATGCATCCACATACCTAGCTAAGAGGCCGGGAAGATGTTGGCAGTCTGGGACATGCGACCTTGCACAAAGCAATGAACAATATGTATTGACTTAGCAATAATCTCCACATGAGGTCACCTGAAACTCAGAAGGAGCTACTATGTATTCAAGGCTCCCAGCAAGGGCAGGCTGCAGCTCAGCGACAGAGCACTTGACCCTAGATGCACTCTCCAGAAAGAAAGAAAGATGTCCGGTGGTAGTAGTACACGCCAGCCTTTAATCCCAGCACTCTGGTGACGGAGAGAGGTAGCTCTCTGAGTTCAAGGCCAACCTGGTAGACAGAGCAGCAAGTTCCAGGACAGCCAGGACTATACAGAGAAACGCTGCCTCAGTAAAGAAAAACAAAGAGTAAAGAAGGAAGGAGAGGAGAAGGTAGAGAATGAAGAAAAGACAAGATGGAAGAAGAGAGGGAAGAAAAGGAGAAAGGAATGGAAGGAAGAAAGGAAGGAAAGAGAATTTTTTAAAAGGAGGCCTTCGCCTACTCAGAGCCCTCATGAGAGCTTGTTTTGGGAGCCAGGAGCTAACCCTCAGAAAGCTCGGGGTCTGACTGAAGAAGCACGGAAAGAAGACACCGTGGGACATGAAGTAAGGGCCAGGAGTAGAAGCTGCTAGCCAGCCCCAAGAAGCCCTCTCCACTCTTTTTCAGCAAGAAAATCCCCACCCTTCACTGTGCTTATGACTGCCTGAAACACAGACTGTATTTCCTGGCCTCCTTTTTGGAGAGGTATGGTCATATGCCCAAACTCCAGCCATGGGCTGCGAGAGGAGGGCATGTGTACGACGACCTGTAAATGATAAACCCGAGAACTGAGATTTTATGAAGCCAGACCCTGGCACAAGACCACGAATTCCCATCTAGTCATCTACTTCTTCTTTTTCTTCTTTTTTTTAAATTCCCACCAAGGTGAATTGAGTCTTGGTGAGAGGAGGTTTTTTAATTGTTTTTATTGAACTATATATATTTTTTTTCCACTCCCTTCCCTTCCTCTCCCCTTCCCTTCAACCCTCCCCCAAGGTCTCCATGCTCCCAATTTACTCAGGAGATCTTGTCTTTTTCTACTTCCCATGTAGGTTAGATCTATGTATGTCTCTCTTAGGGTCCTCATTGTTGTCTAGGTTCTCTGGGATTGTGATTTGTGGGCTGGTTTTCTTTGCTCTATGTTTAAAAACCACTTATGAGTGAGTACATATGATATTTGTCTTTCTGGGTCTGGGTTACCTCACTCAATATGATGTTTTCTAATTCCATCCATTTTCCTGCAAAATTCAAGATGTCGTTATTTTTTTTCTGCTGTGCAGTATTCCATTGTGTAAATGTACTACATTTTCCTTGTCCATTCTTCAGTCAAGGGGCATTTAGGTTTTTTCCAGGTTTTGGCCATGACAAACAAAGCTGCTATGAACATGGTTGAGCACATGTCCTTGTGGCACGATTGAGCATCCTTTGGATATATACCCAAAAGTGATATTACTGGGTCTTGAGGAAGGTTGTTTCCTAATTTTCTGAGAAATCACCACACTGACATCCAAAGGGGCTATACCAGCTTGCATTCCCACAAGCAATGAAGAAGTGTTCCCTTCTCCCCGCAACTTCTCCAGCATAAGTTGTCATCAGTGTTTTTGATCTAGGTCATTCTTACAGGTGTAAGATGGAATCTCAGAGATATTTTGATTTGCATTTCTCTGATGACTAAGGATGTTGAACATTTCCTTAAGAGTCTTCCAGCCATTTTAGATTCCTGTGTTGAGAGTTCTCTGTTTAGGTCTGTACTCCATTTTTTTATTGGATTATTTGTTCTTTTGATGACAAATTTCTTAAGTTCTTTGTATATTTGGAGATCAGCCCTCTGTCTGATGTGGGGTTAGTGAAGATCTTTTCCCATTCCATAGTCTGTCGTTTTGTCTTGTTGACTGTGTCCTTTGCTTTAAAGAAGCTTCTCATTTTCAGGAAGTCCCATTTATTAATTCTTTCTCTCAGTGTCTGTGCTACTGAGGTTATATTTAGGAAGTGGTCTTCCGTGTCAATGCGTTCAAGTGTACTTCCCACTTTCTCTTCTATGAGGTTCAGTATGGTTGGTTTTATGTTGAATTCTTTGATCCATTTGGACTGGAGTTTTGTTCATGGTGATAGTTATGGTTCTATTTTCATTTTTCTATATGTTGATATCCAGTTATGCCAGCACCATTTGTTGAATATGCTTTCTTTTTTCCATTTTATATTTTTTGCTTCTTTGTCAAATATCATGTGTTCAAAGATGTGTGGATTAATAACTGTGTCTTCAATGCGGTTCCATTGGTCCTCCTGTCTGTTCTTAGGCCAATACCAGGCTGTTTTCAGTACTGTAGCTCTGTCATAGAGGTTGAAGTTAGGGATTGTGATACTTCCAGAAGTTCCTTTATTGTACAGGATTGTTTTGACTATCCTGGGTTTTTTTTTTTTTTTTTTTGCTTTTCCACATGAAGTTGAGTACTGTTCTTTCAAAGTCTGTGAAAAATTTTGATGGGATTTTGCTGGGCATTGCGTTGAATCTGTAGATTGCATTTTGTAAGATTGCCACTTTTTACTATGTTAATTCTACCTATCCATGAGCATGGAAATCTTTCCATTTTCTGGTGTCTTCAGTTTCTTTCTTCACAGATTTAAAGTTCTTGTCATACACCGCTTGTTTGGTTAGAGTCACTCCAATATATGTTATGTTTTTTGTGGCTATTGGGAAGGGTCAGTCATCTCCTCCTTTACTGTGTGATTTTGCGTGTGTTACTTAACCTTTCTGTGCCTTCTTTCCATCATCTGTAAATCAGGACCAACCACAGCAGCATTTTGTATTATCGTATGAAAATGACTTGTCCTTAGAAGCAGGGCTGGCACCTTGGTGGCGATGGGTTTGCTGTTACATTTATTATTGTAACTGTTACAATCCTAAAGGGAAGCAGCGTGGCCTCTTCTCTTTCCTCTTCTTTACTGTGTACAGCACAGGCAGGAGAGATCACTGAGGCTGGAGCAGGCATCTTGGTACAGGGTGGCCTTGGGAACTGTGGCCATACATGGGCGAGTGAAGAACCTCTTAGGGACATGCGTCAGAGGAGTATTTACTCAGACCAGTAAGCCAAAAGAAGCAGCAACAACTAGATTGCACAAGTTGTCACAATCCCAGCTAAGAATCCTGACTGCTCAGGGGAAAAAAAAACAAAACAAAACAAAACAAAGCACGGAAAATAAATGGCAGATAGAAAGGAGAACCAAGCTAAGTGTGGTGGTGAACGTCATTAATCCCAACATTCAGGATACAAAGGCAGGCAGGTTTTTTTAAATTTGCCACCAGCCTGGTCTATTTAGTGAGTTCCAGGCTAGTAGGGACTGTGCAGTGAAACCCTGTCTAAAAGAAGGTGGGGGCAGTTGCCTCAGCCTGCGCAATCTTTGTGTGCATTTGGTGTGTGTGTGCATGCATGCGTGCGTCGTGTGTGTGTGTGTGTGTGTGTATGCACACCCATGTGCATGAGTGCACAAGCCAAAGAACGAAGTCAAGAGTCCTGCTCTATAATTCTCTACCATGTTCTCTTGACACAGGGCTTCTCAGTGAGCCTGGGGCTTGCTGTTTTTCAGATAGACTATTAGCCAGCAATAGCCATCCTCCTGTCTCCACCCACCCGAGTGCTGGTCACACCCAGTTTTTTATTTGAATTTGGAAACCTGAACTCAAGTCCTTAAGCTTGCAGAGGAGGCACTCTTACCCACTGAACCATCATCCCAACACCTCCTCTTTTGCAGAGAGGGTCTCACGCAGCCCAGGGCAGTTTCAAATTCTACATAGCTGAGGATGACCTTGAACCCCTGATCTTTTGGCTTCTATCTCTTAGTTCTTGGTATTACAGACTTGTACTACCAGGCCTGGTTTATGCAAGGCTGGCAATCAAACTCAGGGCTTCATGGATGCTAGGCAATCACTCTACCAACTGAGCCACATCCCCGGCCCCTGTGGAGAGGCGTATTAAAATGCCAGGAGACTGAGCCTGCTGGAGGAAGCCACTTAAGGTGTGCGAGCGGAGCCTTGGCAGGCTCCCAGCAGGCCCTGGAAGTTTGGCTGGCGCTGTGAGTTAATATATCAGAGAGGGGGAAATCGGACACAGAGCAGCAATCAGAGGCCACCAGAAGGAGAGGAAAGGACTTCCTGAAGAGGAGAGAGTCCCCATACCTCAGCAACTCTTCTGCTGTAAGCGTGTTTGCAAATCACGGCTCATAATTTGTAAGCCATATCCTATGTCTAGTACTGCTCCAGGTTCCTCCAGTGTCCCAAGAAGACAGAGGACTTTTCCAGCCAAGGTTACCGGTGCAGCAGCCTGGCACAGACCATCAACCTGATGCCTAGGGCTGTATGTGGTTCAGAAGCTGGTGCTGGACTGGCAAAATTGGCACATGAGCCTCTCAAGGCTGTGAGTAAGACTCACAGTGGGCACCAGGGCCAAGACCACTAGGAGAGAGAACTCCAGCTGCTGGCTGCTGACTTTATACCCTCCACATGGCAGAGTCCAAACCATGGCGGGGGGAGGGGCGGGGGGGACGACAATTGCCAGACTCCACAGCTCCTGCTCTATGTGGGCTCAAAGAACCCAGGAACAGAAGTAAAGACAACTTGGCAGATTCGTTTAACAAGATTTGTTTGGTGTTTAACAAGATTTGTTGGTGCTGGTGGCGGTGCTCAGGTATGGTCTGCTTTTTGTTGTTGTTGTTGTTGGTTGTTTGTTTGTTTAAGGTAGTCTCAAATAGCCCAGGCTGGCATCCAACATGCTGAGGATGACTTTGAACTTCTTGTCTCCAACCTCCATGACCCTTTGTTGGGATTCTGAGCAAGCAGGCCCTGCTTCATTTTTCATTTTTAAAGCTGGCCATCAGATAGTACAGTGGTATGCACCAGAAGACAGAAGCAAGAGGGTCATCTGCTCCCAGAACTTCAAAGCCAGTCTGAGCTACATAGTGAAATCCTGTCTTTAAAACAAAAGAGAGCGCTATCTGTTTCAGATAGCTGTTGGGATAGTAGTCACCTCAGAAAGAGGGACTTAGGGGGGCACCAGGAATCTTCTGCAACATGAAGAGGGTCTCTCTTCTTAGCTGGACTGTAGCCGTAGAATTCTAGGCGTAAAAATTTCTTAAGCTGAACACTCAGGACCCTAAATACTCTTTACTGTGCCTGCTCTAATGTGTCTCAAGAAAGAGGAAAAACACAGGGGCTGGGAATGGGGCGCCATTGGTAGAGCGCTTGCCTAGCACACAGGAGGCCCTGGTGAGGCACCTGGGAGGGAGAGACAAAAGGATCAGAAGTTCAGAGCCAGCCTTATCTACATAACAAGTTCAAGGCTACTCTGAGCTTAAAAAAAAAAAGACTTAATTAAATACAGAAAGAAGAGGGGCCACTCTGAGGAAGAGAGCAGTAGACTCTAGAATGAATTTCCCTTTGCCTGGGTCATCCAAGTCTTACCACAGAAGCAGAGCTACCTCAGGCCTCAATCCCGTAGCTCCTCTGCCAGCTCAGCTCTCCTTTGCTAACATGCAATCAAGGAGAAAACACGGTCTGTTGTGGAAGTAGCAAGTGACCAGGAACAGCAGCGGATCTGGGTTGGGGCAAGCAAGCCTTCCCACACCCAATCTACTTGAGGGGCCCTAGCACAACATCCCTGGAGCAGCAGAGTTTAAGCATCAGGAGGTGGAAGCCACAGCAACAGAGGCTTCTATTGCTTGCTAAGGCATTGATGGCAGCAGTATTCAAACATAAACAAGAACAATGGAAAGGAGAGACAATGGAAAGGAGAGGGCAATAACAAAGATGAAGGGAAAGGCAGTCCAGGAGAGGCGACACTGGCCTGTGGTGGGAAGGCTGGGGGATTAGGAGTCAACTAGCTGGTTCAAGGTCAGTCTGCTTAAACCACTCTGCAGTCGAGTACTTCTGTGGGTCCCAAAACACTTCTGGCACGGGCCGCTTCGACTTGTCCAAAGCTCCAAACTCAAGTACCTGCCATGCCTGGGCCTTCAGAGCCTGCCATTCCTGCCTTGTCTATCTGGACCCCACCACCAGGTCCTCTCATAAGTCCCACACGGGGGAATAGTTAGCTCACGAAATTGCTGAAGTTAGCAGGGCCTGATGCAGCAAGCCGGCTACTCAACTTCTGGAGGTGGGGGAGGGGCTGGAGACAGGAGGATCATAAGTTGAAGGCCAGCCTGGAGAAGCTCTGTGCCACCTGATCTCAAAATGAAAAAAGCCACAAGAGGACAGAGGATGGAGACCTTGGTGGCAAGGTGTTTGTCTAGTATAAACAAGGCTCTGAGTTGCAGCCTTAGTAGCATTTAAAAAGAAAAAGCCTGAACCTAGCAACATTTCCTTCCCAGTTATGACAAATCTCTCCAGTTACCAACTGTGAAGAAGAAAAAGTGTTCTTTCGCAAAGTTGTGGGGTCACCCATAAGAGAAAACGAAGGAAGCAGAGTCGGGTGCTGCCCCCTCAAGAGTTAAGTAAAGTATCTACTCACCTCTAGCCTCCTTAGAACAGAGTGACCTCTCAGACACCCTACAGTGTTAGGACAATGGTTCCCATGCCCCATCTGCCACTCACCACACACAGGCCAAGCTTGGTCCTAAAGCGAGGACATCCCAGGTCCCCAGAGAGAGGAAGCAAGCCATTGACTACAAGGAAGTAGTCTACCACAGCATCTAACAAGGCCTATGTTAACTTTTTCTCTAAGGCGGCTCTGGAACTTGGCCTCAAACTCAGACAACCACCTGCCTCTGCCTCTGCCTCCTGAGAGCTGGGATTAAAAGCATGCACCATCACGTGGGCAACAGTTTGTCAATGTGAAAAATAGCTACAGGGTCCAGAGAGAGCGTGTGCAGGATTAAGAATGTGTCATGTTCTTGCAGAGAAGCTGAGTTTGGCTCCCAGCACTCATATCAAACAGTTCAGAACCGCCTATACCTCAGCTCCAGGGGATCCGAGGCCCTCTTCCCCCACCGGGGGCACCTGTACTCGTGTACTTAAAGTCTCTAGTGCGCAGCCACACCCACACCTAATTTAAAATAAATCTTTAAAAAAAAAAGGTAGCGGCAGCTGCCAGACAGTGATGATGCACGCCTTTAATCCCAGCACTTAGGAGGCAGAGGCGGGCAGATCTCTGTGAGTTTGCGGCTAACAGAGCTAGTTCTAGAACAGAGCAAGTTCTAGGACAGGCTCCAAAGTTACACAGAGAAACCCTGTCTCGAAAAACCAGAGAGAGAGAGAGAGAGAGAGAGAGAGAGAGAGAGAGAGAGAGAGTTTATTCTTTCCAAGGTATAAAAGCAGTTCCAAAGTTCCTCCTCCTCACCCTCCCACCTCCCATCCCCCACCCCCATGCTATAAGCAAAACCAATCCACCTCAATTACTGGAAGCAAAGAAAAAAAAGGAAAGAGGGAGGGAGAGAAGGAGAGAGGAAAGAGAAGAGGGGAGGGGAGGGAGGAGAGGGAAAGGGAAGGGGGGGAAAGGAGAGCAGGGGAGGGGAGGGGAGGGGAGAGGAGAGGAGAGGAGAGGGGAGGGGAGGGGAGAGGAGAGGAGAGGAGAGGAGAGGAAGGGAGGAGAGGAGAGGAAGGGAGGAGAGGAAGGGAGGAGAGGAAGGGAGGAGAGGAGAGGAGAGGAGAGGAGAGGAGAGGAGAGGAGAGGAGAGGAGAGGAGAGGTTACTGACTCCTGTAACTACTGGAGTACAGACAGAAGGGAGAGCTGGATCCAGCGACTAAAATGGATCCAGAAGCCTGGCTTCTTCCCCAGCTTGGCCTGACGTGACTGTTCAGGCAGGCCTGCCAAGCCAGGTAGCACCTGCTTCACGGCCTTCCAGCTTCGCCACACCTGCAGAGGATGAACCCTTCCTGTTGGTACTAGTAGAGATGCCCTGAGGGAGATTTGGATTGGCCTGGCTATAACCACATGCTCTCCCTTAACCAATTAGGACACTATGATTGGCCAGTCCCAGAAACGCAGCCTTCATTCTTGTGGCCCCAGGAATGTAGGCAGCAAAATTTGGATTTGGATTTTTTTTTCTGTTAAATATTGACACACTCACTCTGTGGTCTAGACTGGACTGAAACTCACTATATAGACCGAACTAGCCTTGAACTCATGGCAATCCTCCTGCCTCAGTTTCCTAAGTGCTGAGACTATGAGAGTTAACATGGCCAGCCCTGGAACACTGAGATTGACAAGCTCTGAGGTGACAAAGCATGGGATGCCCTTCCACAAAGATAAATGCATCAACAGACAAAGAACACACAGCCTAGGCAAAGCCCGAAGGTCCTTCTCCCTAGACAGGTACAGCCTGTTGATAAATGGAAAATCTGACCTTGACCTCTGTCACCCAAGGTTCCAATTTTAGCAAGGTGAATGAAGGTCTCCACGTGCTGAGTATCTCACATTCCTATCCTATAAGACGAGACTAGTAGAACCTCCCCACACAGTATTTGAGATGATGAAGCGACATAAACAATGGTCCGCTACAGCAGCCTTCCTGTCCTTTTGCAGAGCCATGGAGCTTCCTTCTCCAGCTTTCACTCGCTTC